>NC_084797.1:57837088-58462088 GCF_963169125.1 Humulus lupulus | reverse complement strand
TGGTTTAATTAATTTGGTAATTACTAAAAATGGAATTTTATATTTCTATGAGTGGGCGCAGAAATATATTCGAGTGGAAGATGGTCACGAAAGCCTCAAGGCTGGAAAAGGCAAGTCACCACAAAAATCCTCAATCTGAGAAAGCCAGAGTGGTATAAAGAAGAAAAGGGTATATGAGGGAACGAGAGATGATCGACCCCGGAAGCATCAGCGCTCTGATGAGGGCAGACAGGGCCCCTACACCTTTTATACTGACCTCACCCATGCGAGAGAGCATATTTTTGTCACGAATGAAAACCAGGTCCCTTTCAGAAGGCCCCCACCAATGAAAAAAGACCGATCCAAAAGAGACCCCAGCAAATATTTCCAGTATCACAAAGATATCGACCACACCACCGCAGAATGCAACCATTTGAAGGTAGAAATCGAGGAGCTTATCCGCGGGGGACATTTGGGCAGATATGTCTGCAAGGAGAACTAAAGGTCGAAAGAAGGAGTGTCCTCGCCGTAGGCGTGAGAGGTGGCCCCGAAAGTACAATGAGAGGTCAGGACCATCTTTGGCGGGCCAGGATTCGGGGGCGAATCAAGGAAGGGACAAGATAAATATGCCAGGGAGGCCAGACAAAGTCCACCTCTGTACGTCTTAAGTATGGAGCAACGTCCCCCGAAGAGTTTTCAGGGTGAAAATGACTCAATAACCTTCACCGAGGAAGACGCACGGGGTGTACATTTTACCCATAATGATCTCCTAGTGTTGACTGTCCAGCTTGCTAACATGAGGGTGTATCGGGTCTTAGTGGATAACAGAAGCTCTATGGACATCTTATATCGCCCAGCTCTGGAGAAGATGGGACTAAGCATCCGACACCTAAAGCCTTGCAGTACCTCTTTGTATGGATTTACAGGAGACTCAATACAACCCCTAGGGGCAATCGAGTTAGCCCTCACTATGGGAGTACATCCCAGACAAACCACCGTAATGGCAGACTTTGTTGTGGTAGATTGCGCCTCAGCCTTCAATGCAGTATTAGGGAGACCTTCCCTAAGAGAATTGAAGGCGATAACTTCCGTATACCACTAAGCTATGAAATTCCCAACTCCTGGGAGAATAACATGCATGAAAGGAGACCAGAAGGAAGCGAGGAATGTTATAACACATCCCTCCACATGGACACAAAGCCATCAATGCCTATGGCAATGGTTGTGCATGAATGCGTAAACCTGTACATATTAGACCCACGAGTTGCAGAAGAGCCCAAAGCTGAACCAGTAGAGGAGTTGGAGGAAGTAACGGTCATGAATGAGCCGTTGAGAAAGTTGAAGGTAGGAAAAAATCTTGTGGGTGACGTGAAGGAGAAGCTAGTAAAACTCTCGAAAGCCAACCTCAACGTATTCGCCTGGAGTCATGAGGATATGGTAGGAATAGACCCAGCGGTCATTTGCCACCATCTGAACATCGACCCAAAGGCAAGGCCGGTGAGGCAGAATAGGAGAGCGCTGGACCCAGAAAGATACACGGCCCTAAAAGAGGAAGTTGACAAGTTGAAAGCAAATGGGTTCATCCAGGAGGCATTTTACCCACTATGGGTATCAAACCCAGTGTTAGTCCCGAAGCCCAATAGAAAATGGAGGACTTGTGTGGGCTTTACTAACCTCAATAAGGCCTGCCCTAAGGACAGCTTCCCGCTCCATGGATGCATATTCCGGGTGCAGCCAAATATCCATGAACTCGGTTGATGAAGAGCACACTTCGTTCATAATAGACAAGGGGTTGTATTGCTATAAAGTGATGCCCTTTGGTTTAAAAAACGCAGGTGCCACTTATCAAAAGCAAGTGAACAAAATGTTTGCAAATCAAATAGGAAGGAACATGGAAGTATACGTGGACGATATGTTGGTAAAGACAAAGAAGGCGGGAGAGCTCACCAACGATCTCATGGAAATGTTCGACACCCTTCAAAAGATTAGAATGAAGCTGAATCCACTCAAATGCACCTTCGGAGTTTCATCAGGAAAGTTCCTGGGTTTAATGGTGAATTCCCGAGGTATCGAGGCTAATCCTGAAAAAATCAAGGCCTTGCTGGAAATGAACCCACCACAAAGAAAAAAGGAGGTGCAATGCTTAACGGGGAGGGTAGCAGCCCTCAATAGGTTCATCTCCAGGTCTACTAACAAATGCCTCCCTTTCTTAAACATTCTAAAGGGGAACAAAAGGTTTTCTTGGGATGATGAATGCCAGGATGCCTTCACCAAGCTAAAGGAACACCTTGGAAAACCACGCCTTTTGGCCAAGCCAGATAAAGGGGAGAAGTTGTATTTGTATCTAGCTGTGTCAGAGCATGCTATAAGCGCCGCCTTGGTCAAGGGGGAAAAGAAGCACCAGCAGCGCGTGTACTATGTGAGCAAATGGTTAATAGACGTAGAAGCTCGGTACCCAAAAGTAGAGAAGTTAGCATATGCCTTGATAGTGGCTTCTTGAATGTTGAGGCCCTATTTTCAGACTTTGGGAAGGTTTTTAAAATGGTCGATTTAATTGAGTCATTTCGACATCACTTACACCCCAAGGACCTCAATCAACGGGTAGGTACTTGCAGATTTTATAGTCGAGTTTGCATATCGACCCCATGAGGAGGGAGAAATAGAAGAGAATGAACCGACGCATGAAGAGGAAAAGCATCGTGAAGAATGGAGCCTCCATGTAGACGGGGCGTCTAACGAAGGGGGAGCCGGCACTGGCATAGTGATGACAGGACCTGAGGGGCACAAGATGTATTGTGCCTTGAGATTTCGATTTAAAGCTTCCAACAATGAGGCAGAGTATGAGGCACTGTTGGCCGGCCTACGGCTAGCTAGGGAATTAAAGGTAACCCATTTGCATGCCTTTAGTGACTCACAGTTGGTGGTGTTTCAGGTGAAGGGTGAATACCAAGCTAGAGGTCCAAAAATGGCTGCATATCTTGCCAAGGTGAAGGGGTGCTTGGATCAGTTCAAAAAATACACCATAGAACAGATCCCAAAGGAGCATAACACCAACGCCGATGCACTCGTAAAACTCGCCTCCATACGAGACGAAGACACGCTGGAGTCCATACCGGTCAAATACCTCCCCAAGCCACGCATAGCAGAAGAAAGAATCAATATGGTCAATAGCACTGAGGAGTCATGGTTTGCACCCATCGTGAGGTACTTAAATGATGGGACCTTGCCTTTGGGCAAAAAAGATGCACGTAAACTGACTTATAAGGCTACTCAATACACCCTAGTAGATGGAATCTTATATAAGAGAGGCTTCTCTACCCTGCTCTTGCGGTCCATAGACAAGGAAGCGGCTTTAACTATTTTGCAAGAGATACACGAAGGGGAATGTGGAAATCATGCTGGGGGCAGTCCATAGCAAAAAAGGCCATCTGCCAGGGGTATTATTGGCCAACCATGGAGAAGGATGCCAGTGACTTTGTGAGAAGGTGTGACAAGTGCCAAAGACATGTGAATTACCCCCGACAGTCACCAAATGAGCTGGTGAGCATGACCAGTCCATGGCCCATCGCTGTGTGGGGAATTGACTTGATTGGAGCCCTGCCAACAAGAAGAGGATGAGCTAAATACGCGGAGGTAGCAGTCGACTATTTCACTAAGTGGGTGGAAGCGGAGCCTTTAGTCAACATAACAGCAAAGCAGAACACCACCTTTGTCAACAATTATATTGTCTGCAGATTTGGAGTACCTTACAAGATTATCTCCGACAATGGAACGCAACTTGAAGGAGGAATATTTGAGGAATATTGCAAGGAAAAAGGAATCAAGAGGATTTTCTCCACAGTAGTACATCCACAAGCCAATGGACAAGTAGAGGCCATCAACAAGATCCTAAGAAAGAACTTTAAAACAAAGTTGGAAAAGTTGAAAGGGGCCTGGGTTGAGGAACTCCCCAATGTACTCTAGGCCTACAGGACCACCCCTCGTTCAACCATTGGGGAGACACCTTTCGCCTTGTCCTATGGTTGCAAGGTTGTCCTTCCGATAGAAATGATGATTAACTCCATTCGCACGCAAGCATATGATGACCAGGCTAATATCACAGCATTGGTTGGGAACTTGGACCTACTGGAAGCCAAGAGAGAAAGGGTACAACTGAGGTTAGCCACATATCAACAACGAGCAGCGAGGTACTACAATTCAAGGGTGCGAGAGAGAATGTTCAGGATAGGAGACTTGGTATTGAGGAAAGTACTCCCCAACACGTGAGACCCGGGGGTGGAGGTACTAGGGGCGAACTGGGAAGGACCCTACCAGGTCGCTCAGTGCATACCACCAAACACCTACAAACTGGCCCGCATGGATAACACCGTTATACCTCGGGCATGGAAGGCGAAACACCTCAAGAAATACTACCAGTGAGACTTCTGCACCCGGTGCAAAGAAGACCTATGTTTAGTTTGTTCCTTGTTATGTTAACTTAGTGAGTAAGAATTAAAGAGGCTACTTGGGTAACCTCCCCATTAGATGTAACCCTTTCATGTATGCCATTGTCACTTGCATGCTACGAATGAAACGGTTCACCACTTCACGTGTTATTGTTCTTCTCTATAGCGTCCGCCAAAGTGCCTGCTGAAATAAATTTCACCAAGCACTTGGGTGGGGTAGAATAGAAGGAAAAATATACAGCAAAGAAAAGGACCCCTGATATCAAAAGGATCCTAAAAGAACCCCTCCTATCAGGAGGAACCTAAAAAGGACCCCTTATCAGGAGGATCCTAAAAGGACCCCCTTATCAGAGGGAACCTAAAAAGGACCTCCTATCAAGAGGATCCTAAAAGGACCCCTCCTATTAGGAGAACCGTAAAAAGGACCCCCTTATCAGAGGGAACCTAAAAAGGATCCCCTATCAGGAGGATCCTAAAAGGACCCCTGATATCAAAAGGATCCTCAGAGGACCCCTGATATCAAAAGGATCCTAAGAGGACCCCTCCTATCAGGAGGAACCTAAAAAGGACCCCCTGTCAGGAGGATCCTAACAGGACCCCTTATATCAGAGGGAACCTAAAAAGGACCCCCTATCAGGAGGATCCTAAAAGGACCCCCTTATCAAGAGGATCCTAAAAGGGCCCCTTATATCAGGACCCTAAATGAGGCCCTTATATATATATATAAAATGTGATGAACCCTTATAAATAGGAAGAAGACCTTGCAAGGCATCACTTGAGTTCACAAGGATTAGTTACCCTTGTTAACATCAAGGAGGCCAAAAGGTCCTACAAGAAAAGCTTCCAAATAAAGGTGGATGCTCCCACGAGAGGAAAGGCCTCAGAAAGAGCACCCACCAATAAGCCTAGAGTGGCCACCAAGCCGTCTAGCCAAAAAGGGACCTAAAAGAGACTCTTTCAATAATAGTACTATGAATAATGACGAGAAGGACGCTTCTCGCAAGAAATAATAAGCGTGTGCAAAAATATGTAAAAGGATAACTAGAACCCAAGGGGTCAATATATCCTTACAAGAAAAATCAGGAGGCATCAAAGAGGGACCTATTGAACCCCGTCGCATGGACTCCAAAGGACCTCAAGCCTGATAAATAAAAAAGAGAACCTATCAAACCCCATCATGCAGGCTCAAAAGGACCTCAAACACAGAGGAATAAAGATGAACAATCACATATGTATATATTTAAAAAAAAAAAGTTTTGATAACATAACAAGACTTGGAGAAATTACAAGCAAAATAGGGCTCGAACGAGCATACACCCACATTGGACTAACTGGAAAAAATCGCAAAATGATAATCTCAAGGCCTCCTGCCACGGGCATTCCACTCAGTCGCCTGGGCAACGGCGTGCTCGCCAAAGGATTAGAAATCGAAGTCAGGATTCTGCCTCCATACTCCGTAAAGGGCGCGCTCTATGAATCTATACTCAATAGCCACCTTGTCCGCCTCCATAGCCTCCTTTTCTACCTCTAAGGAAGCGACCCTCCCCTGCAACACTGCAATAGTAGCCTTGGCACCCTCAAGTTCGGTCTCTAAGCAAGTGACCCTTTCCTGCAGCATCGTGGCCTTGGCAATCGCCCTCTTATTCTTTTTTGATGAGGTAGAAACCTTTGCCAAGGCCTTCTCTAGCTTAAGCCTGGTTTCAGCAAGTTTCCTCTCGAGCTCCTGGACCTGGACCGTAAGACGGTCCCTCTCAGCATTCTACATTGAGAGGTCTTAAGCCGAGTCGGCAAATCGCTGAGCCACTGTATAGGTCTGCATAAGAAAAATAACAATAACGATGATAAGCGAAAAAAAAAAAAGAGAGAAAAAATGGATAAGCCTGACATAAGATGTAGGAACTCACCCAAGCGGTAGAACGCGCAAGAGTCTCCCTGAGCTCTGACATAGAAAAACTCCCAAGACCCCTCCAATCAGCCTCAGGAAGGTCCACGGCGATTTGGACATACCGTCGCCCATAAGAGGCTGCCATGCGGCCCACCCAGGGCATCCCTTCTAAGCCAAGGACGGTTGGCTGAGTAAGGACAGATGACCCGCTCACCGTAGGAGGAGGGGGCGCTGGAAGATCGGAAAAGTGAGCCTCTGGTGGACCAGGCTCAAGGCAAGTCTGAGGAAAAGCATCGAAGTCCTCAGAATAAGGACAGATGAAACACCTCGTCATGGCCTGTCGATCATGGGAGTGGGAGGCCATGTCACGGTCTGTAGGGGCTAAAGGAGGGAAACCCCTGGGAGACGAAGACGGTTGGTGGGGTTGCCCATGTCCAAGGGAGATCCCCTCTGATACACGCTCAGCCTCACCCCTGTCTGAGCGATGTTCAGCCGAAGCAGCCTTCTTCTTCTTTGATCTAGAAATACTCCACAACAACACGAGATCCAAAACCGGGGACAGCTTGCGAAGCTTGAGTTTGTCCACGGTGAAGAGGTATGCAGCCATTTTCTCAGTAGGGTTAGCCTCAAGGAATGCACCCACTGCATCCGCCTCCGACCCAACAACTCCAGGCGTGGCGAAATGCTCTACACAATCCACACAGTTGCAAACACAAACATAAGTTCTTAAACAGTAAATTAAAAAAAAAAAAGGCTTGAAGTACTTACTAGGAGCAAAGCGAAAGTGCTCACGGAAAGAGAGGGGACCCTTCACAAAGAAAAAGTCCTCCTTCCAGGACCCTGGGTTGGATACAGGGCCCTCTATCAAGGGCACCGAAGTATTGGATTTTTTGCAGGAAAGAAAAGCCCTTGGACTTAGGAGAGGGCATGAGATTGTACATGAAATGCACCTCTTGGGCCGTAGGAGCACGCTGGAAATGATCCATATATGAGATGAAGTGGAAACTCAATGTTAGCCAGCTGTTGGGCGCCAGCTGGAGTGGAGCAAGGTCAAAATAATTGAGAACTATGACAAAAAATGGGTGTAATGGGATTGTACCTACCGCTTTCAAGATATGCTCGCTCATAGCCACGTAACCCGGATTTGGGCAATCAGCTTGGCACGTGTTCGAAGAAACGTATAGTGAGTAGTTTGGGGGAACACGGTAGTTCTCCGTTATTTCAAACAATTTATTTTTGGACACATGGGACACTAGAGTGGATGCCAACAGGGGACCAGTGTCTTGATCATCAGTCACTTGTCGTCGCCGTCTCTTCGGCATATCTGCAAAACTAAAAGAAAAAGGTGAGGTGGAAACAGGGCACTTTACCCTCCATTTTCTCTTCCTAGCAAGAGTATTCCACCGAGGCACCGGCTGTGAAAGCGCTAAACTAGGGTAGATCGAGAATAAGAGTTGAGTAGAAGACGGGACAACCCCATGACAATCATTAGGGGAAAACATGTCAGGAGGCTCAGGCGGGAGATGTCCCTCCATAAACTCCAACTCCATCTGCAAATCTAAAAGGGTCACCCTAAGGTTCGCTACATGGTTGTTAAGGTCAAGGGGGAAAGGTACTCCATCTCCCCTCAACACCGAGTCTATTTCGCTCTCTACCACCCAAATTTTACACCTATGTTCAGACATATGATCAAGATGATGAATGCGGGCCTGCCTTAAGGTGTCATAGTCATGGTGAGGATTGTCCTTAGGGGACTCCGAGTTTGAAGACAAGTCAAAAAACTCGACCCCTAGAGGAGCATCGAATGGACCTTCACATGCCATGAGACCTCGTCCCGAAAGCAAAAAGGGTTCATGTATAAATGAGAGGATTGCTACAAAACACAAAAGAATGGGCTCAAAACCTCTAGGTACAAGTGCTCTAACTAACCCACTACGGGGTATGAATAAGAGCGTACAACTGGGTTAACTCACGACAACAGGCCAAAATACCCCCTCCCGAGTGGTGCTAATTTGGACCCAATAAACATAATGGAGAAAGAAAGTATAGCTCAAGCAAGTAAAATTGGGTGCTGTCGTGGTTAAAAGGAGGTCGGGGGCCAAAAGCACCGTCACGTCCAAACAAAGGCAAGTGTTCAAAAGTACGCGTCTGTAAAAACAAAAGAAAAAGGTGTTTTAGTCCTCGAATGCCTGCATGGATATAGACATACAAGAAATATATATAAAAAAAAGGGGAAAAAGAAGGGAAAAGACAAAAAAAATGAGGTTGTGGGGGATTGAACCCCTCACCTCTTGAAAGGAGCAAGGATCCCAAAACCACTAAGCTGAAGAGGTAAGGTGTAAATAATAGGCTAGGCATGAAGGCCTATTTATAAGAATCAAAGAGAAGAGTCTACCAGAGTACCTAAAGGTCCTCTCCTAGACTGGGGGCAAGTGTGGATGCTCAAAAATCCACCAAAAGTCCTCGCGCCAGGGTCTCGTGAAGGTGCCTCGGCCTCCCGCACATAGTAGGCCCTCGTCAAGAGCCTCGCGTGCCATCACCTCACGCACCCTTTGAGCCTTGTGTGTCAGCGCCTCGCACGCCCAGTGTGCCTCGCGTGCAAGCGCCTCGCGCACTCAGTGAGCCTCGCGTGTCAGTGCCTCGCGCTCCCAGTAGGCCCTCGTCAGGAGCCCCGTGTGCCAGCGCCTCACGCACCCAGTGTGCCTCGCGTGCCAGTGCCTTGCGCATCCAGTGAGCCTCGCGTGCCAGCACCTCGCGCGCCTAGTAGGCCCTCGTCAGGAGCCTTGCGTGCCAGCGCCTCGCGTGCCTAGTAGGCCCTCTTCACCTCGCATGATTGCTTAACAAGATTGACAAAAGAGTTATGTTAATCCTAAATGTAGGCATGTTGAGTTCCAAGTTGGAGATTTTGTATTCCTCCATGTTTCGCCTATGAAAGGAATTAAAAGGTTTCGCAAGAAAGGAAAGTTCAGTCCTTGGCTTGTTGTACCATTCAAGATTTTGGAGAGAATTGGACAAGTGGCTTATAGATTAGCCATGCCTCCAACGCTATTAGGAGTTCACAATGCTTTCCATGTGACCATGTTATGCAAGTACGTTTTAGACCGGTCTCACATTCTCAGTTATGAGAAGTTGAATATGCAAGAAGACCTTTCCTATGAGGAAAAGGCAATAAAGATTTTGGATAAGAATGAAAAAGTGTTACAAAATAGGACGATCGGGTTAGCCAAGGTTCTTTGGAAGAACGACTTCATTGAAGAAGCTATGTGGGAGTTAGAATTGATATGTTGGAGCAATATCCAGAGTTGTTCAGGTAAATTTCGAGGAAAAATTTTCTTTTTAGGAGGGGATAGTTTTAATATACGCTTCCATTAGTAAAAGGAACTTTGGTAATCTAGCTTGGGCCAGGGTACTATGGTAATTTATATGTTTTTATGTGCTAAATGCTATAAGCTATGATATGCATTATTTTATGTGTGATTTTTGACTTGATTAGGTCAGTCTGTCCACACATGTGTTTCTTTAAGTATTAGGAGGAAAAATGTGATAGTAGTTGAGTTATGGGGGTCAAATTAGTAATATAAGCTTTCTGGTAGAAACTATAATTAAGGAAACTCAAAACTATTAGCTTAAGGATTAATTACTAAAAAAGGCTTAAGTGGTTTCATAAGGAAGTTTAGATGAGGGATAGTATGGCAACTGTGTATTATTGATTATTATCAGAATTAGGGCTACGATTTCACGATAGTCAAACACTTCTCAAACAATACACGATAGAGTAACAGGCCAAGAACACTTTTCTCATTCTTGATCTGGATCTTTGAGGCTTAGGAATCTAAAAGGGGCATGGATTTAGTAGTTTGTCGGACTAAGGATCACACAAAGGAGCAAGGATTGAGAGATTTGTGGCTGAGATATTGATTGGTGAGTTCTTTGAATCTTACTATTTAAGTTTGATATTAGAATTAGGTTGGTACGATGAAAAAGGATATTAATTTGTATTTTGGATAAATAGATGTTTAGTAGATGTTTAGGATTGATTGTATTTGGAATTCAAGTGTTAGAAACGTGATAGGGTTATTTAATGGGTGATTTGGGTCGAAACTTTGCGATTTGGGTCAAAATCTAGGTTTAAAATTGCATATGCAATATCTGTAAATGGCGACTAGCGCGACTGCGCCCAACCCTAGTACAACCGCGCTACTCATCTAGTTCACCTGTACGCTTTGTGGGCACGACCACACCCAGGCACTGGCGCGACAGCCCCGACTGCCCAGAATTGGAATTATGGTTTAAGTTTACCCCTTTGATTATGATTTGGTGCCTTTTTTGTTTGGGGTTTTATGTAGTAGGGTTTTGGGACTTTCTTAATGATGTTTTAAGTATGAATTAGCCTTAAGAGGAACGTGGGTGTATTTCTTATATGGTTTTTGTTTGGCTTGCGTTTTAAGCTTTTGATGTTATATGATATGTTTAGGCTTGCTAATGATACTTGAAGGGACGCGTTAGTTTATATGGACCACTACTGTTTTTGAGGTAAGAAAAGTAGACATATGCACGCAGGGTGTATGCTCGACGTACTCAGTATGGGAGAACTTGTATTATATAATTATGTTTATGTTTAAGTATGAACAGGTTAGTTGCATGACAATGTTTAGGTAGCTTATGTTTAATGTGATTTATGTGTGTTACATGTATATGTGATATTTTGCATGACATGCTTACGTTCTTAAATGCATGTCTACGTTACAAATTTCATGCTTACATTATTATGTGGTCACTGCACTTGTCCAACTTTAATTGGTCTATGATCATTTGTTTGGTGTTGTGTTTATGATGTAATTATTTTTACTTATGTTTCTAAGTTATTGATTTAAGTTCCTGGTTAAGATTATGGGGATGTGTCCTACACAACTCTTCTTGTTAGGCTTTAGCTCATGGGTACTTTGTTCTCCAGGTAAAGGCAAAGGCGTGGTTATAGCGCAATGAGTTTGAGAGTTTTGGCGGAGGGCGTACATGTCAACGAATTAACGATCATAAGGGGTTGTGCCTACTAGGGAATTTTATTATGAATTTAAATGATGTTTTAAGTTTTATTATTGGATTCAAATGGTTGTTATTTTATTTATTTACAATAACTATAAAACTCCGAAGTTTCTTTTCTTTTTAAACGTTTGAGTTGTTAATCACGTGTGATTTCTCTATAATAATTGGTGTTTTAATTCTAATTTATTTCAACTTTATTCATTACGTGGGTCAGTTAACACCTTAAGAAATTGGGGTGTTACAATAATTTTATTAATTAATGAATTTATTTATTGAAAATAAAAAGGGTACAAAGCCCTAATTTTTAAAGAAAATGGGATGATTACCTTTTTCAAATAAAATTAGATTTCTCCTAATTTTTCTTAAAAGCAAACTAAATTTTTATCACCATCTTTATAATTATTTCTTAATCAAATAAAATTAACTTAGTTTATGAAAAGTTCACAATTTAATGATTTTACAAAAAATATAATTTTTTGTTAATTTATCAAAGAAAGGGTAAAATTGGTAAAGTTAAAGTGCTTCCAAACTATATTTTTCCGGCTAGGTCCAATAGAGGAAACAAAGCGAGAAATTTGTATAAAAGCCGACTTTTAAATAATTAAGACCCATTGTGGAAATTTTTTGTGGAACCTTCAGTGTCGTTTTACGGCTTAAAAAGTGGGAGGAGGATAATACCCTTAGTGGGTATTCGACTTATGACCTTAATGCCCAAGGTAGATAAATATACAATATATATCATAATTAATATGAGTATAATGTGTGCTAGTTACAATATTGGCTAAGGGAAAACATTTCTTAATTAATTAACAGAATCAAACTCCATTTTTTTGTCAAATGACAACTTGTAAGTAAATCTATGATGTACATGTCTACAACATGAAATAACGTGTGTTGTTTGCTAGAAGTAGAACTTATACTCTAGTGAGAGAGGACTCATTTAGAAACAATGATCCACTTGAGATATTTGCGGTCCGGGTCACGCCAATGACCTTTGCCTAGGAGATAAGTATACTAGTAAACTTAGGAGTTTGAATGAACCTAGGGGGGCTTATGCTCCATTGTGATATGGTATTTTAGTCTAGTTCATGTCCATGAAAATTGGCAAGGAGATAAATATACCAGTAAAACTTAGGAGTTTGAACAATCCTAGGGGTGCTTATGCTTCATTGTGATATGTTATTTATTGGTCCGACTACCTACTGTGTCAATTGGCCAGGAGGTAAGTATACCAGTAAAACCTAGGAGTCTCGATGAGCTAGTGTGAATTCACCTACCCCGTGTGTTAGTATGAATGCCTTGGTTACCCTCGAGAGGGATTTATGATTTGGATAACAGTGCGGAGGCTCGGGTCTCCACTGAGGTTGGAAATATACACTAGGGGATACCTTTGGAAACTCCTGAGTTGGCTTCTGGGGTCACATATTATTACTGTTGTTATTCTGTTTAAGCTCTGCTTTGGATTTCTACAGCGTTTTATGTTTCACCATTTCTACTTATGGAATTATGATACCGCTAGGACCCTTAGGTGTTCTTGAATAGTATGATTAAAACTCAGATTTATATGAAACCCTAAGTGTTGTAAGATATCTGTTGTGTGAACAATGACATGGTAATTGGTTCATGTTGTTTTTATTCTGCTCTGCATTGTCAGATTGACTTTACTTTATGTCTTACCAAGTTGTTCATGTTGTATGTAAGGGAAAAGATAAGTTAGGAGAGTGAGTGCTGGGGTCTGCTTGCAAGGATGTACATGTGGCTCGACACCTAGGATGTCTGCACTTTTGAAACACTCCTTAAATTATGTTTTAAACTATTTTGGTTCACTGCGAGACTTTTAAGTAAAAATGTAGGTATTTTTAGTGTGTTGATAACTCTATGAATATAGAGTTATTTTATTCATTTAACTTATCATTTCATTTGGGAAAGAGTGGTTTGGGTCTAGCTTAGGTGCATTTTTTGCATGAGTTTATCTATTTTTATCCCTGGATGTTTAATAGTAAATTAAGTGGAAACTGTGCATGAATTATACTTATTTGGACTATTAGAATGGTGAAACAGGGGTTGGATTATCATGGTAAGCTGAATATTGGAAGTGTCGTAGCTGTTGAGATTAATAGAGCTGATGCTGTGAGAATTGCTGAAGCATTCGGGCGTTTGATAGCCTGGCAGCAAGTGACGAAAATCTAGCCACTTGGATAAAAATGTTATACAGTCAGCATCTTTTTCCTTGATTGTGTTTTGAGTGAGCTGGTCCAAGCAATTAATAAAATAAAACAAGCCCAAAAAGAAGGGGAATCACATGAGGAAAGTTGGAGTGACCTAAGAGAACTTTCCCTTTTTGGGAGATATATGTCTCATTCTGTAAAAAAGGACAACAACCATTGCAGGAGGAGAGAAGAACGTGGGGACGCAAAAGGAGAAGAATATTGCCACCATCACTATAACGACCCAAATTCGCTAATAAGGCTTAAGGGCCTTGATTAGTGTGCCAGGAGGGCATTAATGGAATAATCGTGATTTAATGAGTAATTATAGGTCTAATAATGCTTATATGATAATTGATTATATTATGTGGTAATATGGTATGAAATAAAATGTGATATATGTGAGAACCACATTATTATGTGGACAGGTTCGCTGAGCACGACTCAAGACGATTCTAGGATCAGATAGTGGGAAAAGTCACAATGAGGGTTTAAGATTTGACATTGGAGAAGTCGGAGATAAATTTAGATAGCGGGTAGCGATTTGGATTATCGGGACATGAAAATAAATATATGGAGATATATTTGAGGTTAGGATGTCTAGGCGGGTATATTGGGGGATTTTACCATTTTGGCCTCGGGGACGGTTCCGGCACCCCGAGCTTCGGGATTAACTTAATATGTGGGATAGACTTAAGGAAGCCTTCAGAAGAAAAATAAACCGACTAAACACTTAGGCTCTCTCTCTCTTTCACGCTTAAGGAAACACAAGGAAACTAAGGAAAACTAGCTGGGATTTCTGAGTTTTTTGGTGAGAATTTGGAGGTCTAGCTCACGGATTGATCAAGCACTAAGATAAGGTTAAGGTAAGCTCTTCATTTTCCTCTCTGTGGTTAGGATTCTGGTTTTGGTTAAGTGTTGAAACAAAGTCAGTTTTGGTGTTTTAAGGCAGAATTAAAGAAGGGAACTTGGGGACTTGGCTTGGCTATAGCTTGGTGAAGTGATTCTACAGCAAAGGTAAGTTTCAACACCTGGTTTAGAGGTTTTAATTCAGTTTGAGCAGCTGGTTTGAGTGTTTGTAGCACTTGGGTTTCAGAAATGGAAAGGAGGGGATTAGGGTGTGTTAGGCTGTGTTTTCTTGGGAATTATGTTGTTTAGAACATGCTAAAGAAGTTGGGAATTAAGTGGTTAAGAGTTGGGAAGTTTTGGGATGGTTTAAGGTGAGGTTTTGAGCTTTAAAATGGTGTAAAATCTGGGTTCGAAGGGGAGGGCCGCGACTCTGTTCTAGAGCGCTGCGGCCCTAGCATGCAAAGAAGCCAAGGGGGCTCGGCCAAGGGGGCGAGCCGCGGCGCCCAAGGCTTTGGGGGAGTAGGCTCTGTTTTGGGGAAGGGTCGCGGCTAGGCTTTGGGGGTCGCAGCCCTTGGTTGCACACTTGAGATTTTTAAGGTTTTAGGCATGGGGAAGTGGTCTAGTGTTCTTGGGTTTGGTTTCACCACCGTGCTAGGTGGAATTAAGAGTCTCGGGAGTTAGTTTTGTGACTGGAAACCTATATTTGAGTACTTATGAAACCCTATACTATTGGTTGTGGCTAGGTGATAAAAGCTTAGGCTCGGGAACGGATCGTGCTTGAGGGGCGTTGCTCGTAATTCGATAATCGTACAGATTGAAGGTAAGAAAACTGCACCTGGTTGAATATATGTGACGGGACTAAGGGCTCCCTATTGTAGAAGCTTGAGAAGATGGTATTATGCCATGCAAGCCATTTAGTGAACCAACAGCCTAAGGGTGCCAAGGGTCTCACTAGCGCACAGGGCGCGGCTCGGCCACTGGTAGCCGAGAACAGCTTATTATGCACTGAGCTTCGTTTAAGCAGGCCAGAGTCAGTGGGTTAAGCAGAGGCTGCGGCCCAAGTCATCGGCCCTGAACATTATGTGATATGAATATTATTTGTGATAGAATGTATCTTGTATTGGATAGTAAATGCTGGGTATCTGTTGTGGATTATCTGATGAGTATACATGCTTACTGAGTTATTTATCTGTGATGTTTTCTTGCTGGGCCTTGGCTCACGGGTGCTACGTGGTGCAGGTGAAGGCAAGGGAAAGTTGGATCAGCCCTGACTGGAGAGCTCAGCGAGCTGAATGTACATAGCCAGGTGCTCAACCGCCACAGTTGAGTTGTAGGCAAGGACGTGGAACCTAAAGACTGTCTGTTTTGCCTTAGTATGGCTAGCAGTGACTTATGTACTTTTGGGAGTCTGTAAACTTACTTTAACTTTGTTATGTATGGGATCACTTGTTTACTATAGTTTAAATATATGAAATGAGTTCTTTGAGACCAAAACCTTTTTAACCATAGATCTTGCATGTTTAGTGACACGTTTTCAAATTAATGACTAGATTAGCAAGTCCTGCACCTTTATAAGTACACAGTGTAAAGGTCTTGGCTATCCAGGGCGTTACAACTTGGTATCAGAGCGTCCTAGGTTTAAGGGTTCCTGAAGACAGCCTGGATATGTACATTCGCTGCTGGAGACAAGCTCAAGCCAGGGTTTGGTATTGTGTATATGTGTGCTTATGAGCTTATGTGCCTGAGATAAGTTATGCATGTTGTTATTGATTGAATTGCTAGGAAGCATGAGATACTGATAGGGCCTGGCCCTTGACTGCTGTGTGAAAATATTGAGGCATGTTTATCAACATTGCCGTGCATGTAAATGAGTATATGGATGATTAATCGTTTATGGTGCATGGATTCTTGTATGTGTTGGTTATCTGTGATTGATTATGTTCTACTGTTGAGTTATGGAGAAGCTTTTACCCTGTCATTGTGGTATGACCGCCGAGTCGATATTTGCAGATTGACTTGGATAGTTATGCGTCTAAGGAAATCTTCACGACTAGCGAGCACTGGGTCCAGGACCAGGGGCAATGACCAGGGCCAGACACCTCCGCCAGTCCCTGAGAACTGGCAGCAGTTAATGGGTGAGATGCAGGCTCGATTACAGAGCCAAGACGAGCTGATTCATATTCTGCAGCAGCAGGCTCCATCAGGGAGTGCTGCCCCTTCTTTACCACCTGCAGTGGTACCAGCGGTGCAACCTGGGGAGGTTGTTAACAAGTGGGAACCGTTATATGAGCGATTCAGGAAGCAGCAACCCCTAGTCTTTGAGGGAGGACCGGATCCGTTGAAATTCGAGCAGTGGCTAACCATGATTATAGTGATTCTGGATTTCATGAGAATTGAGGGGCAGGATAGAGTGGCCTGTGCCACTTATATGTTGAGGGAGGATGCCCGTATTTGGTGGGAAATGGCATCGCAGACCAGGGAAGTTGCCACACTGACTTGGGAAGGTTTCAAGGATTTGTTTGGCCAGAAATATTACAATGTTGCTGTTAGGGCAGCGAAGGTCAATGAGTTTGTGAGTTTGGTACAGGGCAGTATGACTGTTACTGAGTATGCCCTGAAATTTGATAGGCTCGCGAAGTTTGCACCAGATCTTGTGCCTACTGATGCTGCTAGGCAAGATCGTTTTATCAGGGGGCTTAATGCTATGATAGCCCGGGATGTTAGGATTACCACGGTACCTGGAGGAACAACTTATGCCCAGGCCGTTGAGAGGGCTCTTACCGCTGCGGAAGCAGAGAACAAGATATGGAAGGAGGGGGCAGTGAGGCGTGAGGGCCGCAGGGTGGTGCCTCCTTATTCCGGGACAGGTAGGGGCGGAGGCCCCAGTGACTTCAAGAGGAAGACTCCTGACACGTCGGCTGCTCCTAGTCCAGATAGGAGGGGTCGGGGTGGTCGGGGTGGCTGTCAGGGTGGCAGTGAGGCATGGAGGACCTATCCAGAGTGCCCGAGGTGTAGAAGATGCCATCTGGGCGAGTGCAAGGCCAAGGCATGTTTCGTTTGTGGGGCAGTGGGGCACCTCAGGAAAGACTGCCCAATAGTGAAGAAAGGTGAAGCAGGAAAGGTGGATAACTTAACCCCAGCTCAAGTATTCACCTTGACTCAGGCGGAGGCTGAGGCTAGTCTCTCAGTAGTGACAGGTCAGCTTTTTAGTGCTGGCTTTCCTTTTACAGTATTGATTGATTCTAGTGCTACACATTCTTTTGTTTCTAGTAGAGTGATTGATAGACTGTGTAGACCTAGTGAGTATCGGACTGCGGGGTTTGGGACTCTATTGCCTACAGGGGAGCTGGTAGTCTCTAGGAGGTGGATTAGGGCACTGCCAGTGGTGATTGATGGTAGAGAACTTTCGGTGGATTTGATTGAATTAGATTTGGGAGACATTGATATGATTCTAGGAATGGATTGGCTGGCTAGGTATGGGGCTACGATTGATTGTAGGAAGAAGATGGTTACTTTTGAGCCGGAGGGCGAGGACCCTTTTGTCTTTGTGGGTGCGGTATCTGGACCCCGTGTACCTATAATTTCAGCATTGAGAGGCAGAGACTTGCTGTAGGGGGGATGCATGGGCTTTCTGGCTAGTGTGGTGGATACCACCAGAGTTATGCCAGCAGAGCCGGGTGAGACCAGGTTGGTGTGTGAGTTTCTGGATGTTTTCCCTGAGGATTTTCCAGGGTTGCCACCGCATAGAGAGATACAGTTTGAGATTGAGCTGGCACCGAGGACAGAACCAGTATCTAGGACACCATACAGGATGGCACCAGCAGAACTGAAAGAGTGGAAGATACAGTTGCAAGAACTTCTGGATTTGGGGTTTATCAGGCCTAGCTACTCTCCATGGGGCGCACCGGTACTGTTTGTTAAGAAGAAGGACGGGACCTTGAGGATGTGCATCGATTACAGAGAATTGAACAAGTTAACTATTAAGAATAAGTACCCTCTACCAAGGATCGATGACTTGTTTGATCAACTGCAAGGTAAGCGGTGTTCTCAAAGATTGATCTTCGATCTGGTTATCACCAGCTAAGGATCAAGGATGAGGATATACCTAAGACAGCTTTCCGGACACGTTATGGGCAATATGAGTTCTTGGTCATGTCTTTTGGTCTGACCAATGCCCCAACAACTTTTATGGATCTGATGAACAGGTTATTCAAGGACTTTTTGGACCAGTTCATGATTGTCTTCATCGACGACATCTTGGTATACTCCAGTTCAGAGGCAGAGCATGAGCAGCATCTTCGACAAGTTTTACAGAGGTTAAGGGAGCATCAGTTGTACGCCAAGTTTAAGAAGTGTGAGTTCTGGCTACCAGAGGTGACCTTTCTTGGACATATAGTTGGGGCAGAAGGGATTAAGGTGGATCCGTCCAAGGTAGAAGCAGTTAGGGATTGGTCGAGGCCGAGGAATGCCTCGGAGGTGCGGAGTTTCCTTGGGTTAGCAGGTTACTACAGGCGGTTTGTCGAGGGATTCTCGAAGATCTCTTCACCAATGACAGAGCTGACAAGGAAGAATCAGAAGTTCATCCGGTCAGAGAAGTGTGAGAACAATTTTCAAGAGTTGAAGCGACGGCTTATTTCTGCGCCAGTGTTGAGTCTTCCTTCGGAGGAAGGGAAGTTCGTGGTTTACTGTGATGCAACGAGGTTGGGTTTAGGCCGTGTGCTGATGCATAATGAGAAAGTTATAGCCTATGCGTCTCGACAGTTGAAGGAGTATGAGCAGAGGTATCCGACTCATGATTTGGAGTTAGCGGCAGTTGTGTTTGAACTGAAGGTGTGGCGTCATTATCTGTATGGAGAGAAGTGCGAGATCTACACTGATCATAAGAGTCTGAAATATTTCTTCACGCAGAAGGATCTGAATATGAGACAAAGACGTTGGTTAGAATTGGTTAAGGATTATAATTGTGATATCCTTTACCACCCTAGGAAAGCCAACGTGGTGGCAGATGCATTGAGCCGGAGGGGCCCAGGACAGTTGTATAGTTCTACGCAGATCTCGAGAAAATTGGCTGGTGAGATGGTCAGAGCAAGAATAGAACTGGTGGTGGGCCAGTTAGACAATATCACTTTGCAGTCGACCCTGCTAGAGCGAGTCAAGGAGGGTCAGTTGACAGATGTACAGTTGCTAGATAGTAGGCAGCATGTCTTAGCGGGGACAGCTAAGGATTATTCAGTTTCGGAGACAGGTTTGCTTCGATATCAGGGACGGATATGTGTTCTGGAAAATGAGGTGATTAGGCATGAGATATTGGATGAATCCCACACTACGCCATACTCACTTCATCCGGGTACCACGAAGATGTATCAGGATCTACGAATGTTATACTGGTGGCCCGGGATGAAGAAGGATGTAAATGAGTATGTATCTAGATGTTTAACCTGTCAGCAGGTTAAGGCTGAGCATCAGCAACCAGCGGGATTGCTTCAGCCTTTGGGTATCCCAGAATGGAAGTGGGAGGATATTACGATGGATTCCGTGGGAGGATTACCCAGAACAGTTGGACTTCATGACTCAGTGTGGGTGATAGTGGATAGATACAGCAAGTCAGCTCATTTCCTACCAGTTAGGTCAACTTATACTGTGGAGCAGTATGCAGAGCTGTATGTGAGGGAGATAGTTCGTCTCCATGGGGTTCCAAAGTCTATTGTATCTGATCGAGACCCTATCTTTACCTCTAAGTTCTGGGGAGCTCTGCAGAGATCCATGGGGACTCAGTTGAAGTTTAGCACAGCTTTTCATCCTTAGACTGATGGACAGTCTGAAAGGACGATTCAGGTATTGGAGGACATGCTTAGGGCATGTGTGATTGACTTTGAGGGTTCGTGGAATAAGTATCTTCCATTGATTGAGTTTTCATATAACAGCAGTTATCAGTCCACGATTGGAGTGGCTCCTTATGAGATGTTATATGGAAGGAAGTGCATATCACCTATTCACTGGGATGAGATGGGTGAGAGAAGGTATTTGGGGCCAGATATGGTTTAGAAGATTAATGAGGCCATTGAAAAGATTCGAGCTAGAATGCTTGCCTCGCAGAGCAGACAGAAAAGCTACGCTGATCCTAAGCGTAGGAACGTGGAGTTCCAGGTTAGGGACCACGTGTTTCTGCGAGTTTCACCGTTGAGGGGTGTGAGGAGGTTTGGAGTGAAGGGCAAGGTAAGCCCTCGGTTCGTTGGACCCTTTGAGATTTTAGAGAGGGTTGGGCAGGTGGCTTACAGGCTGGCCATGCCACTGTCCTTATCAGGAGTTCATAATGTGTTTCACGTCTCTATGTTGCGAAAGTATGTTTCTGATACAACACATGTGTTGAGGCATGAGGACTTGGAACTGCAGGTAGATTTGTCTTATGAGGAGAGACTAGTTAAGATTTTAGATCGGAAGGATAAAGTTTTGCGGAATAAGACGATTCCATTAGTGAAAGTATTATGGAGGAATAGCAAGGTCGAGTAAGCGACCTAGGAGTTAGAGACGGCGAAGCGGGATCAGCATACCGAGCTATTCAGGTAAATTTCGAGGACGAAATTCTCAATAGGAGGGGATAGTTGTAACGACCCAAATTCGCTAATAAGGCTTAAGGGCCTTGATTAGTGTGCTAGGAGGGCATTAATGGAATAATCGTGATTTAATGAGTAATTATATGTCTAATAATGCTTATATGATAATTGATTATATTATGTGGTAATATGGTATGAAATAAAATGTGATATATGTGAGAACCACATTATTATGTGGACAGGTTCGCTAAGCACGACTCAAGACGATTCTAGGGTCAGATAGTGGGAAAAGTCACAATGAGGGTTTAAGATTTGACATTGGAGAAGTCGGAGATAAATTTAGATAGCGGGTAGCGATTTGGATTATCGGGACATGAAAATAAATATATGGAGATATATTTGAGGTTAGGATGTCTAGGCGGGTATATTGGGGGATTTTACCATTTTGGCCTCGGGGACGGTTCCGGCACCCCGAGCTTCGGGATTAACTTAATATGTGGGATAGACTTAAGGAAGCCTTCAGAAGAAAAATAAACCGACTAAACACTTAGGCTCTCTCTCTCTTTCACGCTTAAGGAAACACAAGGAAACTAAGGAAAACTAGCTGGGATTTCTGAGTTTTTTGGTGAGAATTTGGAGGTCTAGCTCACGGATTGATCAAGCACTAAGATAAGGTTAAGGTAAGCTCTTCATTTTCCTCTCTGTGGTTAGGATTCTGGTTTTGGTTAAGTGTTGAAACAAAGTCAGTTTTGGTGTTTTAAGGCAGAATTAAAGAAGGGAACTTGGGGACTTGGCTTGGCTATAGCTTGGTGAAGTGATTCTACAGCAAAGGTAAGTTTCAACACCTGGTTTAGAGGTTTTAATTCAGTTTGAGCAGCTGGTTTGAGTGTTTGTAGCACTTGGGTTTCAGAAATGGAAAGGAGGGGATTAGGGTGTGTTAGGCTGTGTTTTCTTGGGAATTATGTTGTTTAGATCATGCTAAAGAAGTTGGGAATTAAGTGGTTAAGAGTTGGGAAGTTTTGGGATGGTTTAAGGTGAGGTTTTGAGCTTTAAAATGGTGTAAAATCTGGGTTCGAAGGGGAGGGCCGCGACTCTGTTCTAGAGCGCTGCGGCCCTAGCATGCAAAGAAGCCAAGGGGGCTCGGCCAAGGGGGCGAGCCGCGGCGCCCAAGGCAAGGGCCGCAGCGCGTGTGTGGTTCAGTGAGGGAGTAGGCTCTGTTTTGGGGAAGGGTCACGGCTAGTCTTTGGGGGCCGCAGCCCTTCATTGTACACTTGAAATTTTGAAGGTTTTAGGCATGGGGAAGTGGTCTAGTGTTCTCGGGTTTGGTTTCACCACCGTGCTTGGTGGAATTAAGAGTCCTGGGAGTTAGTTTTGTGACTGGAAACCTATATTTGAGTACTTATGAAACCCTATACTATTGGTTGTGGCTAGGTGATAAAAGCTTAGGCTCGGGAACGGATCGTGCTTGAGGGGCGTTGCTCGTAATTCGATAATCGTACAGATTGAAGGCAAGAAAACTGCACCTGGTTGAATATATGTGACGGGACTAAGGGCTCCCTATTGTAGAAGCTTGAGAAGATGGTATTATGCCATGCAAGCCATTTAGTGAACCAACGGCCTAAGGGTGCCAAGGGTCTCACTAGCGCACAGGGCGCGGCTCGGCCACTGGTAGCCGAGGACAGCTTATTATGCACTGAGCTTGGTTTAAGCGGGCCAGAGTCAGTGGGTTAAACAGAGGGTGCGGCCTAAGTCGTCGGCCATGAACATTATGTGATATGAATATTATTTGTGATAGAATGTATCTTGTATTGGATTGTATATGTTGGGTATCTGTTGTGGATTATCTGATGAGCATACATGCTTACTGAGTTATTTATCTGTGATTATTGTTTGAGTTATCTATGATGTTTTCTTGCTGGGCCTTGGCTCACGGGTGCTACGTGGTGCAAGTAAAGGCAAGGGCAAGTTGGATCAACCCTGACTGGAGAGCTCAGCGAGCCGAATGTACATAGCCAGGTGCTCAACCGCAACGGTTGAGTTGTAGGCAAGGACTCAGAACCTAAAGACTGTCTGTTTTGCCTTAGAATGGCTAGCAGTGACTTATGTACTTTTGGGAGTCTTTAAACTTACTTTAACTTTGTTTTGTATGGGATCACATGTTTACTACAATTTAAATATATGAAATCAGTTCTTTGAGACCAAAACCTTTTTAACCATAGATCTTGCATGTTTAGTGACACATTTTCAAATTAATGACTTGATTAGCAAGTCCTGCACCTTTATAAGTACACAGTGTAACGGTCTTGGCTATTTAGGGCGTTACAATCACCATCTTGAATTACACGTTCTTCATTCCTTTTTGTTCTTTGTCACTTCCCTACTCTAATTTTGAATTCTATTTTGTTTTAATGGTTGAATTCATGAATGAGTGCGTTTTAAGATTTTTGAATATTAACTAAATTTTAGAGTAGCAAAGCTTTTCACTCAATTGTTTATATTGAATACTCTTGCTATTGCTTGATCAACTTTAGTAAGAAATTGAGTTAATTATAGCAATGAGAATTGTTATGGTTAATGGAGTTAGGAATTGAGCGATGCATGTTGTTAATACAACTTTAGATTTAATTGTGTTTATATAGACATATATAATCACCATGCACATTTTATTGGGTTTTGATTTAATTGGTTGTTCTTGGTGATAATTTAGCATAGACATATGCAAATCTCATTTGGAGCATGCTAACATAAATGCACTTGAAAAAGGGTTATAGAATTTGGAAATACCCATAATTTCTGCATCTGATCTCACAGCATTGTCACAATAATAGTTCAAGACCTGCATAATAGGGGGAGTACGGGTTTTAGCTCATTTATCCATCATAACATTATTACTTTGTGGTTCTAAATTTAATTGTTGGTTGTTTAATTAATTTGCATTTTATTTTATTTTTTCTTTTGCTTTTTAATTAGTGTCTATAATTTATTGATTTTATATTTTCGCTCTTGAATTGCATCAGCTAAAGTTTAGAATAGTTGATTAAAATAATCAATCCCTGTGGAGACGATCTTCCTTATCATTATATTACTTGTTGACTTTGTACACTTGCATAATTTTATTTGCTTTAATTTATGCAACAATTTTTTGGTGCCGTTGCCGCGGATTGATTAAAGGAAATCCATTATCTTAATTTCAATATTTTTGCAATTCATTTTTTTTTTAGTTCTAATTTTTGTGGATCCTTGAAGAAATTCAGGTTTATTCATTTATGAACAAGGATCATGTAGTGTCCCAGAATATTTACTTAGCTAGCTAGATAGTAGTAGTAGTGTAGTTAGTATTAGTTTGTAGTATGTTAGATTCCGTGGATTTTGGTTCAAGTCGGGACTTAGTTGGACACTCATAGCAACAATTATGGATTTTATAACTTTAACAAATAGTTTAAGAATATTAATTATAACATAAGGTTTGATTAATATAGATGATTATAGAGATGTCATTTATAATAACCTAAGGTTTAGATAGAACCATTAAGAGCATCACACTTGTCATAATCATGTTTATTAAGTATTTAAGTATTTTGATGAATAGTTTAATTAAAAGAAAGATCCAGAAGCTCTAGAACCTTCCAAAAACTGTTAGGATCATATTATGACTCAGTCAAAGCTGTTTACTCAATTCAAAATATGCTGAAAAAGTACAAATACCTGTTTGATATATCAACTTATGCCGAAATATCGCAGCTATAGGGGCCGATATATTGCCTACAAAAGAAACAAAAAACAAATCCATTTTGCACGAACATTCGAACGGGGCTCGGGAAAATGGACCAGCCGATATATCACCCAGGGTAGGAGATATATCTCCCTTGGTGCTTTAATTTTTGAAATTTTGGATTTTGAATTTTAAAAACAGCCTTAACCACTTGGACCTACCTTTGAACGATTTTGACCGAGTTTTGGGTGTCTGTTGAAAAGAAAATCAAATATTTTTCATTTTATAATCATTTATTTATTCAAATTTAAAGGGGTTAGTTTCACTCCTTGAACTCTATAAATAGGACCTAGTACTCGGGCATTTTCTTCATTCTTCAAGCAGTCTTCAGAGCCTCCAAGTTGCTAGTGTTATTATAGAGAGAAACACTTGGGTTTTGGGTTAAACTCTTTATCATTCTAAGCTTTTCTAAACACTTGGGAAGTAAGATATAGTGAGATTTCGGTATCGAGGTTTAGATCAATTCATAAGATCATTCAAGGTATTCTTATCCTTAAGTTCAGTTCTGTATGGTTCTTTAGTTTCCTTTATTTTCTTTCTTTCAGATCCTAACTCTTGTTTATGATTCTGTGTTAGGTGTTTAAGTTCTTCGAAACTTAAGGTTCTTCTTGGTAAGTTTCTTCTTGATGGTTTAGTTTTCTTTTCATCTTTATTCTTTAGAGATACTCACTATTCTTATTGTTGGTTTTTAGGAGTGTTGTAATCCCGTTCTTGTCCTCAAATATCCCGGTTTGTGGAAAGGAAAATAGGATAGATTATATGTGCTTATATGTTTATGTTATTATATGTTTTATGCTATGATATGTATATGTATAATTATGTTTTTGTAGTCTTTGGGCATATGACTTGCTTAGATTGCAAGCCCCAAGAATATGTTTTATAGTCGTTTGGGCATATGTCTTGCTTAGATAGCAAGCCCCAAGAATTTTTATCATTTTCATGGTTTAGAGTTATGATTTACCCTACCTCGATTAGTAGACAAAGGACCTAGATGGGTTATCATATACTACCATGTGATCTAACCTACCTCGATTAGTAGACAAAGGGACTAGATGGTTTATCACATGCCATGTTAATGAGTTAATGGACATTAATATTGTAGTCCTATATGATATATGTTTAATAGTATATGTTTATGATATAGTCTTATGTTTATGATTTACGATATATATGTTGTTAGTAGATTTTCCTTTCTGGGCATTAGGCTCATTCTTTTATTGTTAGCTTAATGTTGGGAAATGATTTATGGAAGGCGGAAAGATTCATGGCAGCTTGGCTTATGTGTTGAGGATGAATGGACTGTGTGACGATTGAGGATGACGTTTTTTTTTACTATTTTAAATTATGTTTTGATGTACTTCAACATTTAATATTTAAACAATTAAAGTTTTATGTTTTATGCTTAAAACAATGGGATCCCATACCATATCACATTTTATTTTATAGTTTTACCTTATCTTGTATTGATACAATATTTTGGGTTTTAAATAAAGTTATGTTATTTCTAATGTATGTTTCCCAAATTAGTAGCTATGTCTAGTAGTCTCAATGGTCCAAGGTCTTAGCAATAGATGGATCATTACAATTGGTAGCAAAGCAATGGTTCATATGCATGAAGTTCTCCTTGATACACACGCACAAGCTCCAAATCTAACCACCAATGTAAGTGTTTATGTTTATGTTGATAGCTAACATTTTAGCCCTTATGATTTCAGTTAAGAAAGGATGGAGCCTTGACCTATCAGGATATCCGAGCCATTAAGGCAATAAAAAGGATTAAAGAGCCAAGGAATACAGTAGGAGTGTTAGAAAGAATCACTTGGAGGTCGATTTTATTCCACAAGGAGATAGTTCACCTCCAAACTACTAAGCAAATTATGATGAGAGCTACGGAGCAATATGTCTTAGTAGTTAGGCTTTTAACGATTATCCTTCTGTAATTTAAACATTAGAAGAAATATGGGAGACTATAGATGATGAAGATGATTTACCGGTAGCCATGAGGTATTATTTTCTCATACTTAGTGTAACGACCCAAAATTACTAAAAAGGCTTAAGGGCCTTGATTAGTGTGCCGGGAGGGCATAATTGGAAGTTATGTGAAGTAATGGTTAAAATGCATGATTATGTGATATGCATGATCCTACGATTATATGGATATGTGAAATGCATGTTTATGAGTATTAGATAACCATGCGGGCCGTGTCTAGTCTGTAAGGGCATAATTGTAATTTTGGCCCGTTAGGGCATAAATGCGATTATTTGTGATAACTGTTGAGACCACATTATTTTGTGGATATATTTTTATTTGCAGCATTAAACCCGAGACAGTCCTGGGGAGCGGTTTAGGCAAATAGTCACTGGTGGGAATAATTAGTGGTTAGTGGCATTTTGGTAACTTGGGTGACTATAGGTAACTCTTGAGGATAGTTGTTATAAGTGGGAATGTGGCATTCTTGCAAGAGGTTTAGGAAAATTCTAGGCTGCCCTTGAGGATTAGTTAGAGTCTAAGTTAGAGGGGAGGGCAATTGTGTCATATGGCTTTAGTAGTAGATAGACTTTGGCTGAAGAAAGGTTTGATATGTTTCTCTCATTTTTGGCTTATACATGGGTTATTTTTGGGAGCTGTAGAGAAAACCATGAACCAAAAAGAAGAAAGACCTCTGATCTTGTGGGATCAAGTGGGGAATCAAACCAAGGAAGCAAGAGGGTGTTCTACATATTTGCGGTAAGGATTTTAAGTGGTTATTTTGTGAAATTCAGCCAAATAATGTTATGGTTTGAGAGGTGAGTTGTGTTTTGTCTTGTGGATTATTGGAGTGAAATTCAGCTGGGGAATCAAAGGATTTGGGATTGGAGTTGAATTTGAAAGAGGCTCAGGGATGAATTTCTACTCAAGGTAACGGTTCCATGCATCTTTGAGGTTATTAGTTGGTGTGGTTTAAGTTTTCTGGTTTGTGGTTTAAGTTTTTTAAAGTTTGAAACAACTTTGTGATTTTGAGTTTGGAGGAGTGTTTGGGTGTGTTTCTGGAGTTCATAAGTTGTTATACTGTTTATATGAAGTTCTCGGTTGAATTGGGGACTTGGGTGTGCTTGGGTATTGATTTGGAAGAGTTTTGGCTCGGGAAAAATGCTAGGAAAAACCCAGTTTTCTGGGCTCGCGTATGAGCGTAACAGCCCTGTTCTTCCGTGCCACGGTGCTTGGTTGAATCAGGAGGAGGGAACCACTCTGGGTGCCGCTGCCCTATAGGGTTGTGCCGCAGCGCTAGGCTACTTTCAAGAAAGGGGAAAATTGAGTTTTTAGGGTTTTGGCTAAGGGGGCTCGAGGGACGCTTCCGCTACCGTGTGTGGGGAAGCGGGGGGTCCTAAGAGCATGGGATTGGTTCCGGGAAATGATTATGAATTGATTAGTAATGAGAGTGCCATGTGTGATTGTGACTAGGTGAATGATTGGGCTCAGGGCACGATCGTGCTCGGGGGTCATCTTTCTTAATCAAGCACTTAGAATTAAAGGTGAGAAACTGCACCCAATCGTGTAAATATGTTAAGACTAAGGGCTCCCTATACTTTTATGCATTATTGTACGATGGTATTATGCCTTGTGAACTTGAAATATACGACCTAAGAGTGCCGGGAACAATATTGGCACACAGGGCGCGGCTCGGCCACTAGTAGCTGAGGACAGCTTAATAATCACTGAGCTCGGTTTAAGCAGGCCCGAGTCAGTGGAGTGAACACTGGGCTTGGCCTAAGCGAGCCAAGGACAGTGGATTAAATAGAGGGTGCGGCCTATGGGCGTCGACCCTAGTTGTTGCTTGACATGTATATTATTGTTAATTTGATGTATATGATATGCGGAATATCTGGGAACTAGAGTATTGGTTATTGATTGACGTCCTGGATTGAATGAATGCTATGGCTTGTTGGGTAATTGATTAATGTCTTATAAATCATTTGGTTATGCTCTGTGAACTACTTGGTTATTGATATTGATTGTGCTATGATATTATGTCTTCTTGCTGGGCCTCGGCTCACTGGTGTTGCATGGTGCAGGTAAAGACAAAGGTAAGATGAGTCGACCATGGGTTGGGGAGCGCTGGGTGTGAGGGGTACATTGTCAGCTGCTCGGCCGCCACGGTTGAGGGTTTGTACAAGGACGGAGACCTAAACTTTGTATTTTTCCATTAGAGTGGCTTTGGTTATTTATAACATTTGGAAATCTTGTAATTATGTCATTTAAACCCTGATTTGGGATCCCATGTATCAAACATTTATTTTAATGAAAATTATTCGTTTATAACCAAAATCTTTTAAACCTATCCTGTTTATGTCTCTAGATTCACATTTTTATTTAAATGACTTGATTAGCAAGTCTTGCACTATTCCAAAAACACAATGTAACGATCTTGGTTATCCAGGGCGTTACAACTTAGTATCAGAGCGTCTTAGGTTTAAGGGTTCCTGAAGATAGGCTGGACATGTACACTCGCCGCTGAAGACAAGTGTTGACGGTGAGAACTCGTCAACGGAATTAAGTTGGAAAAATTAAAGTATAGAGCTTATCGATGAACAACTTCAAAAATCTAAATAGAAACTTTGAGAGTAGCTGCAAAAAGAAAATAGTGAAAAGAACTTGTATTTCTTATGGTATGATGCTGCATTGTTTTTTCCAACCCCTTTGCTGGAGGGGTGAAAGTCTATGGTCTGCCCGCGCAATGGCGAGGGCGGCTTTGGTAGCCTCGAGTTCTTGTAGCTTGGGGCGGGCTTCTTCCAGCTCAGCCTGCGCGGCCGCCAGGGCATCCTTAGTCGTCTGCAAGGAAGTCTGGTGAGTGGCCACAACCACCTGATGCTCGCTCCTCATATCCTCGAGCTGGGCCTTGGTCCTGGCTATGCTCCGGTGAAGGGCAGCGACGCTCTGCGAAAACGGAGAGGCAACTGCCTTAGAAAAAAAAAAGAGAAGGGAGAAAGGAAAAACAGGTCAAAGCATGATAATCAAAAATCATAAAAGGGTAAGGTCAGCTTACCGTTAGGCCCATGCCCAATGAAGAATCCAGCACGCCCACCGGGCTCCTTATTTCGATGGCCCTGAGCTCCCTCTTGTTGAATTTGTAGAAGTGGCTGACGGCATAGTTCGCCGTCTCATACACCGTCCCCCGGAAGACATCTGGGATCTTCTCCAGGTCCTGGGGGTCAACCGGGATGCGCACTTCGGAAGGTGCAATTGCCGAAGCCCCGGGCTCTGCCCCTGTGTCCCGGACGAAGGCCGAAGGTCGCGGAGGGGGTGGGGGCATGCTCCCCCCTGCAGCAGGAGGAACAGTTTCCTCGACCAGAGCGGCTGGGGGATGCTCTTTCTCCTTTGCAGGAGACTTGGTTGGGGTCCCGGCAGCTTTCTTCGACGTCCGGAGCTTTTTCATTTTGGGCCCGGAAGCCCCGGCGGAGGGGTTCCCTCCGGTGAACACAACTCGCAGACTCTTTCCTCCGGGCTGAGACATCTCTTCTGTCAAAACAAAGATATGGTTAGTACACAAGTTAGCAGTCATGCAAAAACAAAAACAAAGGGGGAAAAAGAAAAATTCAAGTATGTATATATACTAAAGGGAATCCTACCCCCCAAGCTAGAAGAAGGATCTATGGTTATGACCATCGGCCCCGGAGCTCCTGCGGGAGAATCTAAATCAATTACTTCTCGAGCTGGCGCGAGTTCTGGATCCGAGGCTGGCTTAGGACTAGACTCTTCTACATATTGCCTAAGACCCGGAGCTACAGTGCCCTCCTGGAGTGATGGCCATGAACGAAGGCTAGTCCCATACTCCTCGAATAAGACCGACCTAAAGGCTAGGGTGTTGTCTATAGCTATGGTACCCCTAGGACGGCTACTCTCGTAATCCAACACGAGCTGGTCGACGCAGTGGAGCAGGGTTTCGTCTAAGTCTGGGTCACTTCGATGGTGTTGGACAATCTGTTTGGGATTGTACCTAGCTAGCCGGGGGTCGGTAGCAGACCTATCTAAGTTCCTAAACATGTAAGGGTTACCTTGGCCGGAAGGACCCGCGGCTGCTCCAGACCGGATCCTCTCCTCGTCCGTTCTCTGGGCGACCTCCAACGCCCGCTTCCTCATCCTCACGAGGGGCACTTCGTCCTCCTCGTCCTCCTCATCTTCATCCCTCGCGACCTCCTCCACTATGATAGGCCTCATATTGCGAGCTGGGGGAAGTGCCCGGGGCCTCCTCAAGTTCAGAGTCTGGCCTGGGGAGATCAGCTTACAGGCCACCATCGTCTCGTCTGTCACGAGCTGACGATAGTCCTTTTCACTGGGGGGCAAGCCCGCCAGTGTCTCGTACTGGCTGCCGAGGATCACAGACTTCTCTGTCCTCGCGAAGATATCTGCAGAATTATCCTAAGTCAGAAATGGATGTAGGGGAAGCTAACCGATACTTAACTTACGAGCTAAGGTTTAAAGGCACTTACAAGGACGATTGAAGTAGTGCAGCTCACAGTTTCGGAACCCTGTCGACATAAAGAATTGATCTTTGAAGTCATTGGGGTGGCTGGGCAGCTCGATGACCGCAGCTGTGTTGGGGAACCGAGTTAAGTAATAAAACCCGTCACCTTTCCCTCGCTGCTCCGGGCTGGCCTTGAGGCAGAAGAAATACAGAATGTCTGCAGGAGTGGGGACCTCCCACTCCTGTTTCAAGAACAAGTATCTTAACCCCGCCAACAAATGATAGGAGTTGGGGGGGAGCTAGAATGGGGCCAACCTCACGAAGTTGAGGAAATCGGCGAAGTACTGATCCAACGCGAGGAAGGCCCCCGCCTTTAAATGTTCGTCGCTCCAAGCCGAGAATGCCTCATCAAGCGGCGCGCAGCTCTGCTCACCTTCCGCGGGAGGTCAGGCAATCACGGAGACTCTCCCCAGCTCGATTTTATGGGAGAGGAATATTTTGTTTACCCTCGCCTGGTCAGTAATCTTTGAGACGATCCTCTTCGCCTCAAAGAACGCATCGGGGGCCACCTCGAGCTCCCGTTCCACTGCTGGCCCGAAGTTGGGAATCGAGGATTCAGCCATCACCTCCTTTCCTTTGTCTTGTTGGGAGGCCGAGCTGCCAGCGGTCCTCTTTGGAGCGTTCTTCTTCAGTGCCATCTGGTCGCCTAGCGAACAAAAGAAAAAGATTTCAGAAAAGGCGACCTAAGCATAAGGAAGAATCAAAAGGAGTGTTCTTTGCACGAGCTGAGGTAAGCCCAGCCCGTGGAGAATGAGACCACGCGGTTCTATGAACACGCGCCTGTGCTCCCAACAGATCCCCGATTACTCAGAATTCGTGTGTCAGGAGGGTCAGGATAGAATTTTCCTTAGAAGGAAATTTTCAGTAGGCAGGGAAGGCAAAGCTGCCTGTGAAGCGTGTCCCCTAAGCTACCCGGTTTTGCACCCAAAATACTGAATACTTTAAACCAGCATACCAAAAATCCTACCCATAAATTTTCCCCAGAAAATGCATCCTGTAAACCATGCTCCTAAATGGTTTTCTATTGCAAAGACACCCTAACCTATAAGGCTTTCACCCTTGATGCCCACAAAAAACCAGCAAACCCTTGCATGCGGCTACAGTAAATATTTACCTAAGCTACAGTGAAAAATAATTTCAAAACATGCACAGTCAGGAGACTTACATAATGTTTGGCTGAGAAGAGGATGAAGGGATCGCCTGGGTTGGGGCTTCGTCGGAGTAGTTGGTTCCAAAGCTTCGAAGGAGCCCTTGCACCTGAACTTCTTGAGCGCTAGGAGTGGCGGTCGGAAAGAAGAGGGTTTTTCTTTTGAAATGAAGAGAGAAGAAGAGGAAAATTTCTGAAAAATTTCAAATGAACGGGTGGCCCATGCGTAAAGTGGCCACCCCTTTTATATACGAGAAGGGTCACATGAAGAGGGCCGTTGGATTGCCCTGATGTGGGATCCAAGGCCCTCCACTCGAAAGATGAAACGATGGCTGAGTATAGGCTAGGCCATTAAATGCGGTTCTCGGAAGAAGTACCGTCACCAACCACGAAGTTCCACGTATTCGGCGCCTGCGTAAAATGTGGAATATGAAGAGTTCATGGGGAAGCCTAAAAGCCCCTACTCTGGCCCTATGCGACGTCGTGTACCATGAGCAGGGGCTTGGGGGGCAAATGTACGCCCTGATTTTCCCATGGGCTATTAGCGAGCTGAGATACGACCTACACTATATCAGCCACGTAGACATCCCCAAAGACCGGAGCTGCCATCGTAACATCCTACCTCCTTAGCTCGAGGTAACCTAAGAGTTCGCCAAGATTACCTAAGGACTGAGTCTAGACTCTGAAGGCCACAGGTAGAGGGAAGCATCCAGCTCGCGGTACGGGCTAGAGTTGGAGGCTGTGACCTTTTATAAAGTCAACCATGCAAGGTAAACGTGCATATATCAGACATCACGTGTCTGATATATCTCTGACTTCTCGGACACGCAGCATGAACGTGCGTATTCAGACACCCACGGCTGGGTTGGGCCGTGCGGCCCATTATCCCCTTACCTATTGATTAGACCACACTTATGTGTCAGGTTTTAGGAATTAATCATGAATGTCACAGAGTTGACATGATAGGTTAGAAGGTCACGGGATGACCTTCTTACCAACTCCCAGGTGCCCTCTCCTATAAATATGGAGATCCTGGGAGTTGCAAATGGTTGGATTCTATTATGTAAGAAATACCTTGTAAAATAATACCAAGCGTATAGCAATAATACTGACTGGTGGAGTAGAAGGATTTTAACCTTTGAACCACCTAAAAACGTATTTTGTGTCACCATTCCATTTTCAAGATCATTCATCTATTTCGGTTCAACATAAGCATTAATCCCTTCCTCTTATTTTCTTAATTACCTGTTGTCGAAGAACCGCGTCAACAGTATATAAAATTGATGAAGTATTCATTTCCTCCTCTAGTCAACATGTCATTCAGTTCATATAAATCACTATGTATTAAATCTAGCAAGTTTAAACATCTATCAACACTTGAAAAATGTTTATTTACCATTTTAGATTTAACACGTAATTCAATTCACATCACAATTAATCAATTCACATTTAACAACTCTTTTAATTGTGCTATAACCTATATGAGCAAGTCCATTATACCACAAAGTAGTAGAATTGGAATTAACCACATTGAAAGATTTAGTTGCTATATTACTATTGTCACTATCAAGAGCACAAAGTTTGATCATTTCATCACATGTATAACCATTTCCCACAAAAGTGCCCAATTTAGTCAAAGTGAGTTTACCGAATTCAAATTCCATTTTAATACCAGATGTACTCAACAGTGCCCAATGAATAGTGGCACAAGTATAATACTACCATCCTTGCACCTTTCCTTGGGTTGCATTAGCTTCACTTAAGGTTCCAATGATCTCAACATCAAATGTGTAATATCTGTTTTCCCGAAAGGGTAATTTTGTAATTTCGCCATTGAGAGCATTTTTATCGTTTTGCATATTTTTTTTTTTGAAATTTTAGATGCATGAACTTCTGATGTCAATAAAATTTCAAAGTTCTTCAGTGAAATATTTTTTTTAATGGTAATTAAATCACGGTATAATTAAATTAATTTTTTATTTAAAAGAAAATTACTATTAATTTTAGCATATTAATGGGAAATAATATTCTTGGGATTTATTTTATCGTATAGTTTTATTTTTATTTATTTTATTACATAGTTGGAATATTATTATTAATTAAATGATTAAATAAAAATAATTCTACATTTTACGTGAAATGACCATTTTATCCCTTGTTTTGGGTTTGGTAAAATGACACATTGGGAAAATTATTTTTATGGATATTTGTAAAATTTAAAATAATATTTTGGCTATTTAGGATTTTTACAGTATCGTGCCTCCTAATTTTTTCAGGCCGTTAAAAATTCCCCCCGAAATATTCACAGTAATGTAAAGAAGGACTTCTGTTAACTTTCAACATATGTGGCTAACAGAAGGTTGACATGACTCTTTATATGCTGATGTGTCTTGGCCATGTCAGCGCCATGTGTGTAATTTTAAAATTAAAAAATCTATAATCATATTAAAAATTAATGAATTAAACACTAAAAAATAGAATTAATAAATTAAACCATTTTTTATACATTAAAAAAAATAAAAACCATATTTAAAAACAATAAAATTACACACATGGCGCTGACATGGCCAAGATACATGAGCATGTAAAGAGCCATGTCAACATTCTGTGCTGAAAGTTAACGGAAGTCCTTCTTTACATTACTGTGAATATTTCGGGGGGAATTTTTGACGGCCTGAAAAAATTAGGGGGCACGATACGGTAGTTGTAATAGTTCGGGGGGTAAAAATCATAAATAGCCTAATATTTTCTTTATCATTTTCATACTATTTAGCACCATTAAAATGGTAATAATTGACAATTTTTTTTTTAATTTCGAACTAAACTTCCTAATTTTTAGGGAAGGGATCGGGTAATTGAGGATTGTCAGCCACATTGTTTCTTTTTTTAATTCTCTCATTCAAGAAACGATTTTGGAATCCCTTGAAGAATAGATGACCCTCTAAACCGAGCACACACATGAAAAAGGGCCCTTATCGTTTTTTTTTTCAAAAGAAAGAGAGAGAGAATAGGGATGGAGTGTGTGCGAGTTCTGGGAAATTTTGGGTGATTGGGATTGGTTCTTAGGGGCCTAAGGATCGTCGTTGATGTGGGAAAAACAAGTTTAAGGTCCCGTATCAAGATTCACCATTTTTATCCAAGAAAATGCAAGTTCTTGGATAATTTCGAATTTGAGGAGGTTGATTTGTTTATAGGTTCGTGGAGGCTTGTGTACAAGCTTAGTGGACCCCAACGATCACTTTTAATGTGAAGGAACGAGCTAAAACAGTCCAGGGCAAGAAAACTGATTTTTAGCTCCATTTTTGGCAGTACATCGGACATGAGGAAGACAACATCGAACGGAGGGCTGCCAAAAATTTTCTTGGGCTTGGTATTGTTGCTTTGAGGTGCTGGACACGAGAGGATCACTTAGCAAGCGAAAGAACGAGATGAAACCCATCCAAAACAAAGCCCTAGGCTCGCAGACGTCGAAGAAGACGGAACACCAGCGTGAACTCCAGCGAACCCGATCTGGGTGTTTCTGGAGGTGGTTTTTTTTCTCAATCATAAAAATTAGTACACTAATTTTAGAGCATTTTCCTACTGGTTTGGTATTTTTCTGATTTTTCCTTGAACTACTATGATTTATTGAAGTTTAAATAGAAATTAATTATGGAAAATATTTTTACTGTAAAAAAAAAATATGAGTTTATGTATGACTGATCTCTGTATGATTTAGAATGGAATTATATTTTTAGAATTAAGTTTTGATAATGTTTGATAATTTTCTTCAATTATTTTCTTTTAAATATGTGATTTAAGGAAATAAATGTGGAAAAATTATTTAAATTACTCTAAAAATTCTGAAATTTTTTCTATATGTTTAAATTGAGATTCTAAGGCTCTCTATAATTTTTATTTTGAATTTTTATCATTTATGTAATTTCCATGATTTATTTGTCTTATTCTTTGTTTTAATTGTTAAAAATATTAATGCTACTGTTCTGAACCCTATGTAATTTTTGTTGTTACTGTAGAGTGTAGAAAATGGTCTATATAGTTAGATTATATTATGAATTGTTTATGTATTTTTCTTGAGTTATCTAGTTTTTTATTAAATTAATTAAGAAAAGTAATTATTTTGCCAAGAAATTTATTTTGGGTTTTTGAACAATTCTGTATGTTTACTTTAATTTTGTGTTGGTTGTATATTTATTTAGACTATTTGGGTTTTATTTTTGAAATTGTGAAAAAATAACTTTATAAATATTAAAAACTATTTTTCTTGTCGTCTATGAGCCTTTGCTGATTATATAGGATTTTTGGAATGTTAGTTATTAAATTTTGCTGTCATATGATAATCTTTAGAAAATTATCGAGTCTTATATGTAATTATGATATTAAAGGACATTTTGGTAATTTTTCACTTAAAATATATTTATATGAATTCATGGTTTACGTTCGAAACATTCTTGCTTGTGCATGTGACATTATGGTTTGAACCTTTGTGAAAAATGATTTAAATTTATGTGTCATGCACGTTAACATTGCATAGTTCAATTATTTCGATAATTAGGGTTTTGAAATAAAACCCTAACGCCTATTTTTATTTTCCATGAATTGTCGCTATGTAATTGGACTGGACATCAGTGCATAGGGTTCGAGACATGTCAGCGGACAACACACTACTTAAGGTAAGAAGACTGGACATCTACGCATAGGGTGTACGTTATACGTACAACTTTGTTTTCTTATTTGTTTAATTATGTAATTATATTTGTGACAACAATTGTTGCATTAGATTTACTAGAATGAGGATAGTGCTAGGGATTTTAGTTAGTAGACATGCTTAGATGATAGAGTAGGCGTGCTACCAGATTCTAGCTACTTGTGTGGGCATAACACTTGCAGGAATTATCTTGGGTTTGTATAACTCGGGGTAATAGGAAGCCACCACGGAACTGCCGAGTGTGCATACAGTGCAGGCAGGTCAGCGATGTTTGAAGGGAACGACCGAGTGTGAGTACAACGCAGGCTAGCCTAGGTGCCATCGTGGGAATGCCGAGTGTGAGTACAGCACAGGCAAGGCATATTACATTTCATGTCTGATCAACATGACTTGTTAGTATTTATGTGTGTGAGTATAACATAAATTATGTTAGTGTGATATTGTGTTTATATATCGCACGATGATTGTTATATTTATGATGTTTATTTATGTTTAGTTGAAAGTTTATGTTTTCTGGTTTGGGGGGTTATGTCCTGCATAGCTTTTCTTACTGGGCGTTAGCTCACGGGTACTGTAGCATCCCAAATTTGCTAATAAGGCTTAGGGCCTTGATTAGCGTGCCTGGAGGGCAATAATTGATTTAATATGTTAATATGTGATTTTGGTGAGCATGTGATTGGAAATGCATGTTTAGGTGAATTAAATATGCATGTGGTCCCATTTTGGCTATTAGGGGCATGTTTGTAATTTTAGCTCGTTGAGGGCATAAATGCTATATTTGTGTTGCACGATCCGAGACAGTCCTAGGAAGCAGATTGGCTAGAAAGTCACAGCGGGGTCAAATACCCGGCTCGGGAGGAGCCTAGGGGTATTTTGGGAATATAGTATGTGTTTGGGAATTATTGAGTAATGGATAGTAATTTATCAAATATTTGGATATGTCGGGATTAAACGGGGATTTATACGAACACTTGAGGAATTAGCAGGGTTTGGCAAATGAAGAAATTGCCCTTGATGATATTTGAGGACTTAGATGACATAAGGGGCAATCTGGTCTTTTGGAAAGGATATGCATGGTTTAGAGAAGGCTAGATATACATTTAGATAGCCTGAGAAACAACTAGAACTAAGTGAAGAATAAGGTAGAAGCTCTCAAGTCTCTCTCTCCTTCGATTCTCCCTTTCTCTTCTTGGTGTTTAAAGGCTTTCGATTAGTTGGAGGATTTTAGACTGAGTTCTTTGAGAAATTGGAAGCTGGCTGTGGTTGGGGATTAGCTCAAGGGTAAACATATCAACAAGGTAAGGAATTTTAGCCATTGATTCTGTTAAACTACATTGAATTTTTGTTAGAACTTTAAAGCTTGCATGGAAGTGGATTTTAAGTTTAATTATGGGTGTTGGCTGAGTTTATGGGAATGTCTATGGTTTTGTTATGATGCCTAGGTTGTGTAGACATGGAACTCAGGTTCAATTATGAGTTTAAGTGATGTTTGAATTATGAGAATTGGGGTTAGGCTTGAAGAAAATGCAGGAGAAATGGAGGTCTTTTTAGTTTGGAGGCTAGAGTTGCGGCACGTGTGTGTCGAAGAGGCTAGAGGCCTTGCCAGGCGCGCCGCGGCTCAAGAATGGGAATGTTGCGGCCCATGTCTCTCATCCGGGAGGCTTTATGCCTCTGACTTGGGGCGCGCCGCGAACCTTAAGGGGCTGGGTCGCGGCCCTAGTTTAAAGTATTGGCTGTTTGAAGGATTTTGGCTTGGGAACCCAAAAGTTAAGGCTCGAGAAGGATTTTACCACCCGGATTGGCAGAATCCAAGGTCCCGGAGGCTAGAATTATATCCCGAAGTTATTCATTGGATTAGAGCTTGATGGATGGCTATTATTAATGTGTTGTGACTAGGTTTTCAGCGAGGCTGAGGTTAGAGGATTGTGTTCAGGATTGTGGTGCTTAAGAAGCTTGGGACATAGGGCATGGCCCTATTGTTTGTATTACAGTGCATGACCCTTTGTGATTAAATTGTAGGGTGTAGCCCTATTGAATGTGTTTAGGATATTCTTATATATTTGTTGATATTATGCTATGTATTGCATTTTTGTGAATGATCGGCGAAGTCTGAGAATGGCAGGAAGCCGAGTACAGCAAGGGGTCGGGAACGACATCGAGCACGTGGAGTGCAAAGCTGAGTACGACAAGGATCGAGAGCGGCACTAGCACGCGGAGTGCTAAGTCGAGCACAGCAAGGGACCGGGACGGTGTTGAGCATGCGGAGTGCGAGCCCTTAGCGAGAGACCCTCTTAGGATGCTGAAGTCATCCTCATGGTGAAGACTACAAACCAAGGGTCTGGTAAAGCGCCTGGGACGGCATGGCCGCTATGTGTTTAGCTTGTTAGCTGTTTTGTTATATGCTACTGATAGATATGCATATGTTAACTTTTTTGTGTTGAGTTTTCTTGCTGGGCTTCGGCTCATGGGTGCTCTATGGTCCAGGTAAGGACAAAGGAAAGGTCAACCAACCGTGAGTACAGAGAGCGTGAAGCGACGTGTACATGTTCGGCCTACCTGGCTGCCACGGCCATGGGTATTTTTGGAAATGTTATGTATTAACCTGAATTTTGTCGCGTAGTCGACCCTAAATGTATTTTGAGTTGTAACATTTATTAAATAGTATTTCGGGATCCCAAATGTTTAACTTTGAGTGTTTTCAATGAATGACTACAATTTTATATTTAATGCCTTTAAACAACCTTCAATATAGTTTAGGTACACTTTTATCCTAAAATCCTCGATTAGCGAGTGATTAGCACATTTTAAACTCACTTAGTAATGGATGAAAGGAAGTAGGGAATTACAGGTACTCTGTGTGCAGGTAAAGGAAAAGCGAAGTAGTGGGAGGTGCTGACTCGAGGCATGGAAGGAACATGTTAGGGGCTAGGCTCTAGTTATTTTATGTTTTTTTTTAATAAATGTTATGTTTTAATTTTCAGACTTGAACGATTATTTTCTTTACGTTGTTGTTATTAAACCTAGCATCCAACATTTTTATTTTTAAATAATGAGATCTCATTGTCTATTTAAATTTTAAGTCAATATTTTATTTTAGTGTCTTAAAGTATTTATTTGTTTATTATTTTAAATAGACTCCCTAAGTAACGTCTCGGGAAATCGGGGCGTTACAAAATGCATTGACATTGGTATCGTTACTTAGGTTTGCAATGATCTCTTCATCAAATGCATAGACCTTAGTATCTTCACTTTCTCTTGCAATTTCATCATCAATTGCATTGACATGTTCACTTTCTCTTAAGGTTGCATTAGTCTAATCACTACATGCATGAACCATGTCAATTCTCTTTAGGGTTATCGTACATTCCTCATAAATGTATTATTCTCAATTAGGGTGACAATGAATTCCTCATTAAATGCATAAAATCTAATCGGAGTCATAAAGATCTCATCATCAATTAAAGTGACCAAATTAAATTTATTTAGAGGTGCAATGATCTCAACACCAATTGCCTTAACCCTAATCTCATTATGGTTAATTTTACAATTACCATATCTCACATGATGATCAATAACTTTTCAAACAAAACATGTATAGCAGTAATCCTTGAATTGATTATTAACATTTACAATTGTACTCTTAACATAAACAATAAACTCAAACTCACAAAATTATGGCACCAAACACATTTCATTCAAATTCTTGAAATCTACACATTTAGAAATAATGAATTTGATGTTATTAATCTCCTTAAGTATGTAATCTCATTGTGTTGTCTCATCCATTGTTGATGAAGACTTTGAATCTATATCAACATTCATATAGTGCATATCCAAATAGAAATTTCTTTGATCTTTCATGGTTACGTGTTCAACCAAAACCAAATCTTGAACCAAGGATTTGAAGATTCTAGAAGATGAACCAATTTCCCTTACTGTTGATTATGCAAATCACAAAAGAAAGTAATTAGGATTAGAGATTTTGATTGTTAGGAATATATGGCTTTACACTTTGTAAATCAATAATTAATAATGGGAATAGTTCAACATGTGAAACCCTAAATGCTAAATTAGAACCTTATTCAAAGTATGAATACAAATCTTGATAATCAAAGAAACATGTTCATAATATGAATGTCAATCTTGAATATAAGAAACTAAATGATTAAATGATGATAAGATGAACTTAGAAATATTTAATCATAAATAATAACAATGAAAACATAATAGAGTAACACAAAACAAAGTTAGGGTTAGAAATATACAAAACTTGATCAAGGCTTTACAACTCTAATAACCCATATTTATAGTGTAGGCATCGTCATCAATCTAACCAATAGGATTAGAGTATTTAAAACACATCATTTCGAGCATTTTACATAATTGTACAATCCTAAAAGACCACACAGGCGATGCATTGCCTACTAGGGCTTTTGAAGCCCTTCGCATTTTGGGAATTGATAAGTTCAATTTTGATCATATATTTTTAATTTCCTTAGGCTTAGAAATTGTTAGTTTGTGGTTATTTTAATGATGTTAATTTTGTTTTTTGTATTTTGTGACTTTTGGGTAAACAAGAATTTTAAGAGTAAAAATACACATTTATTAATATAAAAAAAATTAAGTTTGAATTAATATTTTTATGACTTTAATTTAATATATTTTTTATTTGGAAATATTTAATTTTGATTCTATTTATTTGGTTTTATAGGAAATTTTATATTTTTATGAAGAAAATAAAATATTGAAATCTGAACTAGAGTTTGAGACGGAGCTAGAGCTAAAACTTTACGAGCTATTTTGACACTGTTCCACCCATATTTTGGAAATTCTTCAAGAAATAAAAGTTGTAGATATTTTTATTATATTTCAAAAAATATGATTAACTGCATGGGAAAAATCAGTTTCTGGAAGAATACGAAAATATCAGATTTTAAATCCAAGTTTGCAACAGAGTGGTAAATATTTTTGCTCCAAATTAGAAAATTGGAGATATCACAATAATTTTAAAAATAAATTAATATCTATTAGTTTAATTTTATATTTTATATTTTAAATTTTATTCTAATTAATTTTAGTTAGTATGAGACTACTATAAATAGAAGTGTGTCTCTATTTGAAAGTGGAGACTCTTTATTCTCTCTTTTAGAGAACATTCACTTCTACTCTTTTTCTTTTAGTAAATTTAGATTTTATTTATTGTTGTGCTTAGTTTTAAGGGTGATTTCAAAGCCCTAAATATGATATCTTGGTTTTACAAATTTTCATTGATCTTTTATTCTCTTGTATTAAATTTATTCTATTTTTATAAATGAATGCTAAGAATCTTGTGAGATCTTGTTAGGTGGCTAACTAATTAGGGTTTTTCATTATTCTACTATCATCTTAGGATTGTTATTCACCTAATAGTTTAGGATTCTAAGTAAAAGTGATAAATTGGAATTAAGGGATTATGACAAGTATTTTAATTGTGATGAAGAATAGAATCCAAGTTAAACAAATTGCAAGCTGAGTGAATTTGTTGCATGCATTAACCTGTTTCCACAAATGTAATGTTTTTCCTGGTTAAATAGATCACATGATTAATTGGTTTATTTCTCCGTAAAAAGGGTTAATTAAGAGCGATAGCTTTAATTAATTATAATAGGGAAACTGGAATAATTGACTGCTTAAGTATTTTCTGCGGGGTTAATAGTGTTGGGAAAACATATACATGATCTTGTTTATTTTCATGTAAATCTTATATTAAACAAATTAATGTAAGACAACCTAGAACATGTTTCTATAATTGAATTTAAACATAGATAATTTTTTGTCATTCATTCAGTTTCTCTAACTCTTGAATCATTTCTGTCACAGGGTATCACCAAGAAATTGAACCGATCTTTAAATTTCTTCATAGTGATTTATCACATGTAGGGACATAATGGCCTAATCAAGTCATAAATCATACATAAAATCAAGCATTTCATAGCTTATATCATTTAGCACATAAAAACATAAAAATTACCATGATACCCTGGCCTAAGCTAGATTACCAAAATACCCCTTACTAACAGAAGCATATATTACAATTACTAATTTTTAATGTCCAATTTAACCCTAATAATTAATAGTGTTCTAAACTTAAGTCCATAATTATTAAGGCTAAAGTAGAATGAACATCTAATCTTTTAGAAAAAAATCCCATTTTTCTACTAAGTATAAAAAAATTGTCCATTTTAGTTTTAAGTTGCTAATTTTAGAAAATTATATTTTATAAAACCCTCAATCTAAATATTCCCATAATTTTCAGAATTCATTTTGGCTATACCAAGAAGTCCCTTGCTAAATTTTATACTAAAATAATCATTTTTAGTTAGTGAAAACTATTTTCAAAGAAAGCCTTTTAAAACTGCCCAGGAAATTTTTAACATTTTTCTTAAACTTTGAGAGATCATAAAATATAATTGGTTCATTATTTGGGTTTGAAATTTCTTAGGTCCATATTAGGGTATGTTAAAATTTTCCATAGGAAGTATTAGGTCAAAAGGATAATTTTTACTCAGTGAAAGCATTCACAAATATCGTTGTCTAAAGACAAAATCAGGAATTTTTACGTAACTTTGAAAAATTATATCTCCTAGATCTTTAAATATTTTACTTTGAAACTTTATCCATTTTATTACCAATATCAAAAGAGTCTTTAGTCCAAAATTCAGTGAAATATGCATTAATTTACTTATGGAACTCACTATACAAAGTCGACTGTTTGTATAATTTCTAAAAATCATATCTTGGTAATTTCAAATCGTTTTTTAATGTTTCTATAAACTATAAATATCTACTCTTCCTAAAATATACATTGGAACCAAGAAAATTTAGAAACAAGTTTGTATAAGTTTTACTTGGCCCTTTGGAAATCAAGACTTCAATATTTTTCACATAAAATCATACAAAATCTATGGAATGGTGGATTCCACTTTTAAACATTCAACCAAACATGCATGCATGCATGATCAGCCAATAATTATACAATATTACAGACCCAATGATAAATTTAAACACATAAAAATACACATGCAAGATATATTATACAACATTTGAGTATAAATACATCTAATGTGACTATATACCTATTGTAGACTCTTGGAAGGGTTTGGGTTGTATCTAACCCTTCTATCCCTTGATCAAGCCTCCAACCTTCATTGTAATACTTCCCAAAAAACCAAAAATCTGTTTATTACCGTCTAACAAGTGGACAAACTAAAGAAAAGAACTAACAAAACTAACAAGTGCTTAGGACTTTACCTCTTCAATGTTTCTCATTTGAAGCTTTTTCTAACTTTTAAAACTAACAAATGTGTAGAGGGCTATGTGTATAGAAGAGTGAAGATGAGAGATTCAGAGATATTTGAGGAAACTTTTGTGAAATTTCAGAGAGAACAAAAGGGGGATCTCACCCAAATGAAGAGAGAAGGAAGAGAACTGAGTATTTTTTTAGAGAGAAAGAAAATGGAAAAAATGAAGACCACCATTGACTTTTTACCTATTTATATGGAGTTATAACAAGCCCCAAAATGTTTAAAATACCATTTGTGTTGCTGCCCCTATTAACTTAATTAACCCCAAAAAAATTTCTTAATTAATCTATAATTAATTAATTAAACCTACACTTAAGTTTACAATTCAAATACATTCTAGGTCATAATCTAACTCTAAGTCATAAACAAATTCTATTGGTTATACATAGATCATAATAACACTCTAAATCATAAACATATTCTATTAGTAATACATAGGTCGTAATAACAAAACAGGCAAAAGAAAAGAAAGTGCTTATAATGGTTGGCAATCAAGCCCCGGACATCACTTAGGTCCGTCAAACAAGTTTCAACAACTGAGCCTACCAGACATCACATAGGTCTGTCATAAAAATTCTGAACACCTTAGGTCCAACCACACTTATCTCTTTTGTACTTGAAATGTTAGGGTTATACAAATCACTTAAAATGTCATTACTAAAACTACCTAATTTTGTTTACCTTGAGTGTGGAATAAGAGAAGAAAAAGAGATTGATTGTGCTAATAGATCTCACCCAAAACCTTATATATAACATAAGGAATTTAAGATTAAATACTTATAATAAAAACTAAGCTTCCAAAAATTATAAACCTTATAAAAGTCATACATTTAACCTAGAACCAAAAGATCAATACTTCCAAAATCACGAGCCTCCACCAAAAGTGTCTATCTCCAACAACAATACTAAGAGCTTTATACTTAATAATTTTGGCTATATAGAGGTTTGATAGGGTTTAGTGTTTCAGCTATATAGGGTTTAGATTGGGTTATAGTGTTTAAGGCTTTATAGAGAAAATAGAAGAAAAATAATTCTCGAGCACTATAAAGGTTATAGTGGTTCGGCTATATGGTGTGTTTATGGGGCAAAAATATGAGAGATTTTGGGAGATATGGAGTTTGAAAATGGATAGCACTTGAAGGCTTTAGTTTGTGTGAAAAATGGTGACGGAAATAGCTCTATTTACAGGCTCCAACCCCAACCCCTTTCCTTAATTTTCTCCATCTCCATTCAGTAAATTTTTAAAATTCAAGCTTTCCATTCCCTAGGTAGCTTTGGCCAACTCCTAAACTACTCATTCAAAGGTGCTACAAACTCTCTTATCATGACACCTCAAGTAACCATAAATAATCAAAGTCCTAACTAGCTTCCCAAAGAGTCTCCCACGCCTACACAGAGCATATTCAAATTAAAAAAAATTCAAATGGTTTAAACTATCATCAACTTGGTAACTTGATTCAAGCTTAGAGTGACACCTATCATGTAAATTCAAAATGATTAAAAAATCTAGTGTATTCTATGCTACACTCCTATGACTAAGCTTGGTCTTCAACCAAGTAAAACTTGGTTCTTTAATTAAACTTTGTTACCAATTTAATTAATTCATGAAAAATTCCACCTAATAAAACTATATGGACTTTTAGCTATAACTAATAAAATTCAAATTTTGTGACTTAATTTAATGCCACATGTATACTTCTTAAACCACCAAATACTATGTGCACTCAATTTTCATAAAAGCTTAAAACTATTCACTAATTTGATCATATGATAAAATCAAATAAATACTAACCATAATAAATACAATTATTTAAATTATAATTATTTTCCAAGTCATAGAAATCATATCTTAAAATAAATAATTAAACTTAAAGCAATCTTTTTTAAATTCCACCACTGAAGCTATAACTTTAAGCTAATAAAACTAACCTAAGGTCATAATTATGGAGTTTATAAGAGAATAATAACCTTGGTTATTACAATCTCCCCCCCCCCCCCCCTTTAAAGAAATTTCATCCTAGAAATTTTACTTACCGAATACCTTGGGATATCATTCCCTCATATCTTCTTCCAACTCTCACGTTGCCTCCCTTTCAGTGCTATGGCACCACATGATTTTAACTATAGGGATACTTTTGGACCTTAACTCCATAGTTCCCCATTCTAGAACACGTGCTGGCTGTTCTTATAATTGAAATGAGCCTCGTAATTGAGCACATGGGATGGATCTGATACATACTTCCTCAACATAGTGTATAGAAAACATTATGTGTTTTAGCTAATGATGGTGATAAGGCCAACCGATATGCTACTTTTCCCACTTTGTCCAATATCGCAAAAGGACCTATAAACCTTGGGCTTAACTTTCCTTTCTTTCTGAAATGCATAATCCCCTTCATTGAAGATACTTTGCGAAAGACTTGACCGCCTACTGAAAACTCAACATCTTGTCTCTTAGTGTCACTGTAGCTCTTTTGGCAATTTTGAGCAGCAATCATTCTTTGTCTAATCTTTTCTACCACTTATGTTGCTTCTCTTATGACCTCAGGTCCTAAGTATCATCTTTAACCAACCTTGTCTCAATGAAGTGGTGATCGACACTTCCTTTCGTAGAGCATTTCATAAGGTGCCATTCCTATCGTAGCTTGATAAGTGTTATTGTAAGAGAACACTATTAATGGTTGATACTTGCCCCATGATCCTGAGAAGTCTAATGCACATGCCCTCAACATATCTACTATTATTTGGATGGTGCGTTCTGATTGACTATCGCTTTGAGGGTGAAATGTCGTACTTAACTTTAGCTTAGTGGCCATAGCACGGTGTATACTTTCCTAGAACTTTGAGGTAAAAATCGATCATCTATCAAAGACTATCGTCTTTGGAACTCCATGTAATCTCACTATCTCAGCCACATAAAGCTCTATGTATTGCTCCGGGTTAAAAACTACTCTTATTGGGAAGAAGTGAACGAACTTTGTAAGTCTTTCTATTACTACATAGATATAGTCATGCTACTTGGTGGTCCTTGTTAAACCCGTCACGAAGTCCATAGCTATATCTTCCCATTTCCATTCGGGAATCTCTAATGGTTGTAATGTTCCAGAGGATATCTAATGTTCGGCCTTAACTTGTTGACATGTAAGGCACTTAGCTACGAATTTTGTTGTCTTTCTTCGTTCCCGGTCACCAATACATTGCTTTGACATCGTTGTACATCTTGATCGACCTCAGATGAAGTGAATATGGAGTAGTATGGGCCTCTTGCATAATAATTTTTCTTAATTCTCCCTTGTCTTGTACACACACTCGATTTCTTTATCGTAGCATGCCTTCCTTAGTCATTGTAAAATTAGCATTCTCCAAGCTCTGTAGTAATTCCCTCTTTTGAAGAAGAACCCATCCTCTTTCTATTTCTCCTTAATTTCCTCCATAAGTGTTGAATTGATTGTGAGGTTAGCTAGTCGTGCAGTTATTAAATCAATCCCAGACTTCTTAATATCATATTGTAAGGGTTGTGCTATGACCCCTAAGTGTCAATATGCTTCCGTAACTCCATCTATTAAGTTCGTCTGCCATGACGTTAGCCTTTCTCGGATGATACAAAATCTTACAATCATAGTCCTTTACCAACTCCAGCCACCTCTGTTGCCTCGTATTGAGCTCCTTATGCGTAAAGTACTTTAAACTTGTGTAGTTCGTATAGATTCTGCACTTCTCTCTGTACAGTTAGTGCCTCCAAATCTTTAGAGCAAAGACCACACTTGCTAATTCCAAGTCACGGGTCGGGTACCGCTACTCGTAGTCCTTTAGCTATCTCGAGGCATATGTGACCATTGTCCCGTCTTGCATCAAAATGCATCCAAGACCTTGCTTTGATGCGTCACAATATACTACAAACTTGGCTTTATCATTAGGGATGCATAATACTTGTGTTGATATGAGCTTTTCCTTTAACGTCTGAAAGCTTTCTTCACACTTCTCCATCCATGTGAATTTCAATTGCTTCCTCATCAAATTTGTTAAGGGTGTAGCTATTTTGGAGAACCTTTCAATAGATTGTCTACAATATCCCACTAAGCCCAGAAAACTCCTCACCTCAGTGGTGCTCTTGGGCTTGGTCCAGTCCTTTACTGCTTCTATCTTTGCTGGATCTACTTCTATGCCATTTTTAGACATGGTGTGTCCTAGAAATTCCACCTTCTCTAGCCAGAATTAACATTTCTTAAACTTGGCCTATAATTGGTGATTCTTGAGTCGTTCTATCGTTAGTCACATGTATTCTTCATGCTCGGTTTTCATCTTTGAGTAGATTAATATATCGTCTATGAACACTACAACAAACTTATCCAAGTAATTTTAAAATACTCGCTTCATAAGATCCATGAATGCGGCTGGTGCATTTGTTAAGCCAAAAGACATTACTAAAATCTCGTAGTGTCCATATCTGGTCTGGAAAGCCGTCTTTGGGATATCTTCTTCTTGTACCCTTAGCTGATGATACCCTAATCGCAAATCTATCTTCGAGAATATAATAGATCCTTGTAGTTTATCAAAAATATCGTCTATGCAAGGCAAAGGGTATTTATTCTTGATCATCAATTTGTTTAACTCTCGATAATCAATGCACATCCTTATCCTCATGCCCCAAGTCGAATCGCTAGATCAGATAAAACCCTAGTCCAATAGCTCTTGCAGTTTCACCTTTACCTCTTTTAACTCGGTAGGCACCATTTCCTATTTGGAGGTAATCCTGGTAGATCTGCTGGAAACACATCGGGAAATTCACACACAATATGTACGTCCTTTGGTTTGAGTTGCGTCTCTCGTGACTTTTCCACTACGTTGGCTAGAAATGCTTGGAAATTGCTACTAATTAACCATTGAGCTTTGAGAGCTGTGACTACCGGTATGCGAGTTCGAGAAACTTCTCCTTTGTAGGTGATCTGCTCTCCACCTTCTATTTGAAACTTGACTGTTTGACCCTTACTGTATATCATTGCCCCATGTTTTTCTAACCAGTTCATGCCTAATATTACATCCTAATCCTTAAGGTCCAACTCGATCAAATATACTAGTAACTCAATTCTTTTGATTCTGACTACAAAACTCTGCACCCCTCTACTAGATAGCACCCTTTCCCCCGAGGGTAGTTCCCTAACAAACTTATCTCTTAAAAGTTTGTATGGTTTATCTAAGCTAACAATCATATTCATAGAGAAAAAGGAATGCGTAGCTCCTTAATCGAATAAAACATTGAATGGTTTTCCAAAGATAGGGATTTGACCTGATAGAACTGTATTACAAGTTTCCTCCTCACCCTTTGTGTAACGCCCTACTTCCTTAGAGCCGTTACTAAGTGAGTTTTTAAGACAAAACAGTGTGCAATGGACTCGCTAACCGAGGTTTTGAAACAAAAGTGTGACTAATTAAAAGTTAAGGCTGTAATCTTTGAAAATGCGTCGTTTCATTAAAACTTCTATTATTAAACATTTGGGATCCCAAAATAAGGTTTGAAAACTAATTACATCTTGAAATAAGGTTACAGTTGGGAAATCATAAAATCATAGATTATTACAGCCATTTTCGAATAAACCCCCAACCAAAGCAGTCGGGCAGACCAAACATGTACACGTCGCTTCAAGCTCTCCGTACTCATGGTTGGTTGACTCAGTCATTGCCCTTACCTGCAACATAGAGCACCCGTGAGCCGAAGCCCAGCAAGAAAACTCATGCAGAACATAACATATGCAATGTATACAGTTTATCATAACAGATAATCCACAAATAAATAAGTCAATCATTAGACTAATCAACACGGCCATGCCGCCCCAGAAACCTTACCAAAGCCCTGGGGTATCGGTTCTCACCGCGAGGATAACTCATGTATCCCTTGGGTCCCACCCTGACTATAGCATCCCATGTGCTAGGTGTTACTTCCGGCCCCGCTGCCGTACCCGGCCTGCGCTGTTCTCGGCCCTTGCCGTTCAATTCATCATAATCACACATAGCATAAATCAAGCAACATTCAAACAAATGCTAATTCAATTAAATATGCACCCTAACATGTAATGCAGTATAGGGCCACGCCCTGCAATCATCTCATCATGCAACATGCAATATAGGGCCGTGCCCCGCAATCACACTATGGGCCCACGCCCTATCCTACGGGTGTTATAGTTTTCTTACCTGAATTCCGAGCCTCCTGATGCACTAAAGCCGCGAGCACGGTCCTCAAGCACGAGCCTCACCAACAACCTAGTCACAACACACAAGAAACATCCCTCAATACTAATCAACTCAAAACCACTTCCCGGGACCAATCCCGCACTCTCGGGACCTCTAAAACCTTAAAACAACACCCCGGAGACATCCCCCGAACCCCCGGAGCAAAGGCCTAAAATTGCCTAAAAATGATGCCCTGAATTTATCCTTCTGCCGCGGCACCACATCCTTGTGCTGCGACACCCATCAGTCAGAGGCTCCCTCGCCGCGGCACGAAAAACCTGTGTCGCGGCACGCCTTCGCAGACCCAGAAATTCTGGGTTTTCTCCTGCGTTTTCTCCGAGCTAAAACCTTCCCAATTCATACCAAACCAATACCCAAACCCCAAAATCAAATCCAAACTTCATATGACTCATCTAGCAACCCATAAACATCATCAAAGCAATCAAACACACAATCAAATCCCCAAAATCCACATCCTTGATTTCAATTTCAGAAAATTAAAAACTCAAAGTTCAAACTTAAACCATGCTCAAATCTCTTAACCCATAACATAATCAAGCCTTAAATGTGTATAAATTCCTTACCTCAAGTAGAGAATCCCATCCCAAGCTCCCTTGATTCATCTCCTAAGTCTCCAAATTTCAGCTCCTTCACTTCTCTTCTTCTTCTTCTTCTTCTTCTTCTTCTTCTCATTGCCCTAACTTTCCTTCTCTTTGGTTTTTTCTTCTCTTTAGTTTTTATCAAAACCAATCAATGCCAAGCTCCAAACCGTGTACCCCCTATAACCCAGCTGCCATAAATCAATTTCCCAGCCAAATGACCATTTTACCCCTCCTTGCCTATCCTTTCCCAACTAAACCTCAAGGGCACTTAAGTCCTTTTACTTCTATTTCATTTCTACCATTTTCTACCTAGAACTTGTTACTCTCAGCAGTAACTAATGGTTACCCAGGTTACTAAATCTCCAATAACCATTACCCGCTAAATCTCAACTTAACCATAAAATTCCCGAGGTACCCCTAGGCTCCTCCCGAGCCGGGTATAGAAATCCCGTTGTGACTCTTAAGTTAAATTGCTCTCTAGGACCGTCTCGGCACGTGCATCACAAAATAACACCACACTCACGTGGTACAAATCACGGAATACAATTATCACAAATATGCCCTCGGCGGGCTAAAATTACAATTATGCCCTCCAAACACAATCAGGGCCTACATGCATACTAATACACATATACATGCGTCTCAGCTAAATAAATAGTCAAATAACATGCTTTAAATCATAACCATGCATTTAACTCATAAAATCACACATAATTCCCATCGTGCCCTCCTGGCATGCTAATCAAGGCCCTTAAGCCTTATTAGCGAATTTGGGTCGTTACAACTATCACCTCCTCATAAAAATTTCGTCCTCGAAATTTACCCAAACACATCAGTCAGCAACCCGCAATCTGACCATAATCTCCAAGGTCCATCGCCTAACTTTAGTTCCCACCAACGCTCTTTCAGGAGAACAATCTTGGCTCGCAAGATCTCGTCTAATAGCCATACTCTCGATAGCCCCTCTTTAACACCGCAACCCTGCCGAAGCCCAGGGTCTGCCTAGATTACAATGACCAATTCATTGTCTTATTCCTGATTCCATAGATACTCAAACGTCATCACCTCTACTAGGTGGGATCAGCTTGTAGGCCTCGCTGGCCTAACACCTAGTACAACTTCGAAATTTTATGTTGAATCAAGGGTCAGAACTCTCCCTTCTTTCTTTGAACGCCTCACAGATCCTGGTCTGTTAAACGCGGAGACGGAACTCTTTATTCTTCCAAATATGCAGACACTCCTGCCTTGAGAAGTTCAACGACCTACTTGTCTTTCTCTCTGAACTAAAGCCAAACTGTAGTATTCACTATCCTTCACCTCTTATCAAGCCCTATGTCGCGTTACATCAACAAGACACCAGCAACTGCCATCACGACTTACTTCCCAGGGATTACACTTCCCTTAATACCTCAAGTCTTCGCCTACTCAGCGCTTAATTCTTTAAGATCTTTGATAAACTTTCAGACAACCATTCCACTTGCAATCAACTGATAATTCCAGGTTCCCACTCTGTTCTTTTCGTTCTTTAAATCCATTCCAACAATTTAAAATATCATAGGGCCTCAATTCAATGTCATTGACGTTCTATCACGAAACCAGTTCACTTGCCCCAACAACATTAACTCAAACAACCGAGTTAAGACTTTTCATGTCCAAACACCTTACTTAAGGTCTATTGTGGTCTATACCCACGATGCACCACCACATCACCTAACCCTTCAGGGTCCAAAGGAAATCACTAGGTTCTGTCACCCGCTCAACCCTCCCGGTACGACGTACCCTAGGAGGTGGAATGATGTCCATTCAGAATCCTCATTCAAAACCATATCCCACCTGGATCCTTCACTCGATCCTGGTATCCCACTGTACCACCATGACAGGGTCCTTCCCTGTTTCAACTCAAGTCAACACTTCGGATTCCATAGCTCAGTGACTTTCACCAGCTAACCCTTACCTATTAACATTATGCCGCTCTCAGTCGTTGCTTCGTCCACCCCATTACAATCTATGGCGCTCTTCCCCGACTGACACATGCCTCACAGCTAGGAGTTCCGCCTCCAATTATATCTCCCCTCGCTCAATCGAGGATTTCAAACACTGATCGTCCGTCTGTTACTTTTCACCACATCTGGGTCTCAGCGCTAACCTTCTTACTAATACCCAACACTCAAGTATCTTATGCCATACACAACATTCGACTTAACGTTCCAAGTGTATCAACCATGATCCATTCTGTCGCCTCCCGCAAGGTTCAATCCATCCTCGCGTCAATTTATTCCTGGGCGTGCCCAACTCGTGATGCACTCCCACATTTTCATAACCCTACCATAGATCAGGTCCTTTATGAAATCACTCTTTACTTAACCAAAACACACGCAAATTCCATCATAACCCGATACTAAACAACCTTACCTTATCTTCTGAATTTCTTTCTGATTTGACACCACTCAGTCCGTCTAACCTCGAGTTTTACTGATCTCCTCATCTCTGATGTAGTTGTCTCCGGAGGTGCTTGTGCAATGGATGATGCGCTTACCAGTCTTGTTATGCTTTCTATTCTTCAGACGTTCTTCATTAGCTTCTTTGTGGCTTCAGATCAAATCTTATCGTACCGGTCCTTTCTCCTTGTAGCTCTAATCTGAGTATTCCTGACGACGCTCAAACTAACAATCCATAGAACCTTACCTGAGACTCTGCCTTCTGGGTACAAACGTCTTTCGCATAGTCACTTGCTCACCATTTCCGTCTGGGAGTAATCCACATGTACTGCTCGTGAACTTGAAGGGAACTTGCCTGAACCATTCTTGTATCCTCTACTTAAAGAACTTACCTGTGCTGCCGTAGCTTGAACCAAATCTAGAATCTTTGTTACCAACTCCTCGCACTTTACTCAGTTCAAAACAAAATTCCTGAAATGTCTCTTTCCTTGGTTTCCAACTGGAAATTAACAGGTCATAGATCAACTCTTGGAGACATCGTCCTACCTTGTATCCAACATCGTACTTTTCGTCCTACCCCGACGATGCTAACAATCCCCGTAGTATAACATAGTGGCTACACCAGGCTCAAATTCCTTCGATTGTTTCAATAGGCTTTCTGTCGGCCAAAACCGTCTTTTACAACATTCCTTAAACCAATCCTATCTGTAGTCTGACCTTGAAGTATTACCTAAATCTTTCTGTGCATAACCATATAGCTTTCCCACTGGTCAGCTCTGTCTCCTTCACGTACTCCAGATGATATCCACAACAATCCATCTGCCAGGGCTTCTAATTCCTTCTCAATAAGCATTACTGTCCTTAGCCTCTCAAATGGCACCATTGAGGCAACCTCTCTATGTCCATCACCCTCTCGGAGCATTCACAACACCGAGTCCTTCCAGTTCGTTATATGTCCAAAGCATAAAGCATTCTGTTAAATACTCATCCTCGAGGAATCGGCCTCGAACTACGAATGTAGCGAGGCATTCAAGTTCTCCGTTCCCTCACCACGGTAATTCCATTCTATCATACTGAGTCATCCCATGCAGACGTCATGCCCTCGTCTGACCTCCTCTCAGGTGGCATCCTCTCCCTCACGCATACCAATAACCTCCCTGGTTCCTATCGCCATCTTTGTAACTAGCTTCTCACTCATGTTTCTTTCCAAACTCAAATTAGGTGCCCAAGCACTGTCTGGGGTCCTTCTACCTCAAAATTGAGAATCCGACCTCGCTGCGTTCTATCAACACAAGCACCATCTTATCAATCAGACTTTTCCCCCTTTCTGGCAAACCAGAAGCCATAGAACTATCCGGGATTCCTTTAACTCGATTATCACGAATCTAACTTTAATAATTCCATCCAAAGAAGCACTGCCATAGCGACTCTAGCACTCATGCTCCAGACATCAACCATCAGTTCCTCGAACCACATGGCCCTCTTCGCCATCCACATGCAGACGATAAGTCCTTACATCGAAGCGGCCCAAATACCTTAGACTAAACCAGATCTCATATCCTTAAATGGGTCGCCACCAATTCCAGATACATCCATCAGTATAACTTCCTGAAATGGACTACTCGCTTTACCAAACCCATTGAATTACGCTGTTGTTACCCTAACGGTCCGAACCCAACTTATAAGCCCACCAGTCTCCATGGTTCTAATCATGTCTTTAAAATCTCTTCTAACCATTCATCAACTAGGTTCTTTCCAACCCAATAAGCTAGTACCTCAGCCCGAGTGTCACTTCCAGGCATCTCTCCGCCTCAACATTTAACACAACCCTCTAATCAGGATCTCTCATCCTCTTAACCAAGGGTGGAATTAACTCTGCTCGTCTATTGATAAGTCCCTTGCCAACTCGAGCTCTCCTCAAAACCCGAGGATAACACCCCCTTAAACCTCTCATATAATACTTTTATCTGTCCATACCTCACAGTAAACCAACACTGGTCACCTTTACTGTTAATGCTTATAAATCAGCTCTTTCCCCGGAGAAATCCGCTGTTCTTCTATCCCATCTCAACTAACAAACTCCACAGCCTACTCACACACTAGTGACTCACTGCTGCTGCTTTTAGGGATAACTGGAGATCTCAACTCCAACTTATAACTAGAATCCCCTTTCAACACAATATCCGGTCCACAAAACCCTTCTAGGAACAATCAACACGAGTTCATCCGTCAAAACCGACCAAACTCCTGAACTCAGAGGTTCATACCCTGAACCAATCCACAACTAGATCCGAACGTCTACAGGTATAATGCACACACAAGCATATACTAGGTCAAATCCACAATGATATACATTTAGCTACCAGATTCAATCATCACTAAGTATATCCATACTCATCATGCTTCATACAAGCCAATATACAGATATAACATATGAATTTCATCCAGAAAATTAATCGCATATACACAAAACGCGAACCAATATGCCAATATTCATCCATATACATCATAATGTCATTCAGCATGCATTAATCTCAACATGCAATAGTCAAGGGCCAGGCCCTATCAGTATCTCATGCATATGTTATTTCATCTATCATGCTCCATATAAGTAAATAGGCAAACAGGGCATTCAAACATATGTTTGGCATATCAATCAATCATACCAACCAACCCTGAGTCGAGCTTGTCATTGACAGCGAGCGTACATGTTCGGTCGATCTCCAGAACCAATAAACCTTGGCTCGCTCTGATACCAAGTTGTAACGCCCTACTTCCTTAGAGCCGTTACTAAGTGAGTTTTTAAGACAAAACAGTGTGCAATGGACTCGCTAACCGAGGTTTTGAAACAAAAGTGTGACTAATTAAAAGTTAAGGCTGTAATCTTTGAAAATGCGTCGTTTCATTAAAACTTCTATTATTAAACATTTGGGATCCCAAAATAAGGTTTGAAAACTAATTACATCTTGAAATAAGGTTACAGTTGGGAAATCATAAAATCATAGATTATTACAGCCATTTTCGAATAAACCCCCAACCAAAGCAGTCGGGCAGACCAAACATGTACACGTCGCTTCACACTCTCCGTACTCATGGTTGGTTGACTCAGTCATTGCCCTTACCTGCAACACAGAGCACCCGTGAGCCGAAGCCCAGCAAGAAAACTCATGCAGAACATAACATATGCAATGTATACAGTTTATCATAACAGATAATCCACAAATAAACAAGTCAATCATTAGACTAATCAAACACGGCCATGCCGCCCCAGAAACCTTACCAAAGCCCTGGGGTATCGGTTCTCACCGCGAGGATAACTCATGTATCCCTTGGGTCCCACCCTGACTATAGCATCCCATGTGCTAGGTGTTACTTCCGACCCCGCTGCCGTACCCGGCCTACGCCGTTCTCGGCCCTTGCCGTTCAATTCATCATAATCACACATAGCATAAATCAAGCAACATTCAAACAAATGCTAATTCAATCAAATTTGCACCTTAACATGTAATGCAGTATAGGGCCACACCCTGCAATCATCTCATCATGCAACATGCAATATAGGGCCGTGCCCCGCAATCACACTATGGGCCCACGCCCCATCCTACGGGTGTTATAGTTTTCTTACCTGAATTCCGAGCCTCCTGATGCACTAAAGCCGCGAGCACGGTCCTCAAGCACGAGCCTCACCAACAACCTAGTCACAACACACAAGAAACATCCCTCAATACTAATAAACCCAAAACCACTTCCCGGGACCAATCCCGCACTCTCGGGACCTCTAAAACCTTAAAACAACACCCCGGAGACATCCCCCGAACCCTCGGAGCAAAGGCCTAAAATTGCCTAAAAATGATGCCCTGAATTTAGCCTTGTGACGCGGCACCACATCCTTGTGCCGCGACACCCATCAGTCAGAGGCTCCCTCGCCGCGGCACGAAAAACCTGTGTCGCGGCACGCCTTCGCAGACCCAGAATTCTGGGTTTTCTCCTGCGTTTTCTCCGAGCTTAAACCTTCCCAATTCATACCAAACCAATACCCAAACCCCAAAATCAAATCCAAACTTCATATGACCCATCTAGCAACCCATAAACATCATCAAAGCAATCAAACACACAATCAAATCCCCAAAATCCACATCCTTGATTTCAATTTCAGAAAATTAAAAACTCAAAGTTCAAACTTAAACCATGCTCAAATCTCTTAACCCATAACATAATCAAGCCTTAAATGTGTATAAATTCCTTACCTCAAGTAGAGAATCCCATCCCAAGCTCCCTTGATTCATCTCCTAAGTCTCCAAATTTCAGCTCCTTCACTTCTCTTCTTCTTCTTCTTCTTCTTCTCATTGCCCTAACTTTCCTTCTCTTTGGTTTTTTCTTCTCTTTAGTTTTTATCAAAACCAATCAATGCCAAGCCCCAAACCGTGTACCCCCTATAACCCAGCTGCCATAAATCAATTTCCCAGCCAAATGACCATTTTACCCCTCCTTGCTTATCCTTTCCCAACTAAACCTCAAGGGCACTTAAGTCCTTTTACTTCTATTTCATTTCTACCATTTTCTACCTAGAACTTGTTACTCTCAGCAGTAACTAATGGTTACCCAGGTTACTAAATCTCCAATAACCATTACCCGCTAAATCTCAACTTAACCATAAAATTCCCGAGGTACCCCTAGGCTCCTCCCGAGCCGGGTATAGAAATCCCGTTGTGACTCTTAAGTTAAATTGCTCTCTAGGACCGTCTCGGCACGTGCATCACAAAATAACACCACACTCACGTGGTACAAATCACGGAATACAATTATCACAAATATGCCCTCGGCGGGCTAAAATTACAATTATGCCCTCCAAACACAATCAGGGCCTACATGCATACTAATACACATATACATGCGTCTCAGCTAAATAAATAGTCAAATAACATGCTTTAAATCATAACCATGCATTTAACTCATAAAATCACACATAATTCCCATCGTGCCCTCCTGGCACGCTAATCAAGGCCCTTAAGCCTTATTAGCGAATTTGGGTCGTTACACTTTGTAAGAGCGAAATCCTTGGGTGGCATTGGGGATACTCCACGTAAGGCTTATTTTTTTCATTATCTTCTGATACTGTATTTCCTTTCTTGCCAACCTTTTGGTTTTGAACATCGTCATGTTTTCGTTTCTGGTCATTCTTTTCGTTATTATTCTTTTTGACGTCCCTTCTGGCCGCACCTTCTTTCTAGATCCTTTCCTCTGCTTGCTCAGCTTCCAAGGCTATCTCTAATATTTCTGTACAAGTGGGAGGCAAATTGATTGGTAAGGAAATTTAAAGGACGAAATTCTTTTAAGTAGGGGAGAATTGTAGTGTCCCAGAAATTTTACTTAGCTAGATAGTAGTAGTAGTAGTAGTAGTTAGTAATAGATTGTAGTATGCTAGTTTCCGTGGATTTTGGTTCAAGCTGGGACTTAGTTGGAAACTCATAGCAACAGTTATTGATATTATATGTTTAACCTATAGTTTAGAAATATTAATTATAACATAAGGTTTGATTAATATTAGTGGTCGTAGAAATATTATTTATTATAACCTATGATTTAGATAGAATTAATAAGAGCATGCCACTTGTCATAACCATGTTCATTAAGGATTTAAGTATTTTTGACGAATAGTTTAATTAAAAGAAAGATCTAGAACCTTCCAGCAGCTGTTAGGATCACGTTTTGACTCACTCAAAGCATTTTAATCAATTCAAATATGCTAAAAAAGTGCAAATACGTGTTTGATATATCAACGTGTACTGATATATCGCAGCTATAGGGGTCGATATATCACCTACAGGAGATACGGAAAACACCTCGACTTCACACGAATGAACGAACAAGGCTTGGGAAAATGGTCTAGACGATATATCGCCTAGGGTAGGCGATATATCGCCCCTGGTGCATTTATTTTGAAAGTTAGTGATTTTAAATTTAAAAACATCCTTAACCACTTGGACCTGCCTTTGAACGATTTTGACCGAGTTTTGGGCATCTGTTGAACGAAAAATTCAAATCTATTTCATTTTATATTCATTTATTTATTCAAATTAAAAGGGGTTAGTTTCACTACTTGAATTCTATAAATAGGACCTAGTACTCAGCTATTTTCTTCATTCTTCAAGCATTCTTCAAAGCCACCAAGCTGCTAAGGTTACTATAGAGAGAAACACTTGGGTTTTGGGTTAAAAGGATTTTACAATCTAAGCTTTTCTAAACACTTGGGAAGTAAGATATATAGTTTTTTTTGGTATCGAGGTATAGATCAAGTCCTAAGATCATTCAAGGTATTCTTATCCTTAAGTTCAGTTTTTCATAGTTCTTTTGTTTTCTTTTATTTTCTTTCAGATCCTAACTCTTGTTTATGATTCTTGGTTAGGTGCTTAAGTTTCTTGAAACTTAATGTTCTTTTCGGTAAGTTTCTTCTTGGATGGTTTAGGTTTGTTTTCATCTCTTTTTCTTTAGAAACTCATGGTTTTACTGTTGGTTTTAGGAGTGTTCCAAATCTCGTTCTTGTTCCCAAATATCCCAGTTTTTGGTAAGGAAAATAGGCTAGATTATATGTGTTTATATATTTATCTTATGATATGTTTTATGCTATGATATGTATATGTATAAATATGTTGCAGTCCTTGGGCATATGACTTGCTTAGATAGCAAGCCCCAAGAATTTATGTTGTAGTCGCTTGGGCATATGACTTGTTTAGATAGCAAGCCCTAAGAATTTTTATCATTTTCATGGTTTAGAGTTATGATTTACCCTACCTCGATTAGTAGACAGAGGACCTAGATGGGTTATCATATACTATAGTGTGATCTAACCTACCTGGATTAGTAGACAGAGGACCTAGATGGTTTTATCACACACCATGTTAATGAGTTAATGGCCATTAATATTGTAGTCCTATATGATATACGTTTTTTTACAGTCATATGTTTTATAGTATATGTATATGATCTTATGTTTATGATTTATGATATATGTTGTTAGTAGATTTTCCTTGCTGGGCATTAGGCTCATTCCTTTATTTTTTTTAGAATGATGCAGGAAAATGAACATGGAAGGCAGGAAGGATTCGTGGCAGCTTGGCATGTGTGTTGAGGATATATGGATTGAATGGACTGCGTGAAGATCGAGGATGACGTTGTGTAAAGTCTTTTAAATTATGTTTTGATGTATTTTCGCATTTAGTATTTAAACAATTAAAGTTTATGTTTTATGTTTTATATCAAAGGGATCCCATATCACATTTTATATTTTTACCTTATTTTGTATTTGGTACAATATTTTGGGTTTTAAATAAAGTTATGTTATTTCTTATGTATGTATTGAAATTAGAAGTTATGTCATAGTAGTTTTAATGGTCCGAGCTCTTAGAAATAGTCGGGTCATTACAGTTGGTATCTAAGCCAACAGTTCATATGCATGAAGTTCTCCTTGATACACACGCACATGCTCCGAATCTAACCGTCAATGTAAGTGTTTATGTTTATTATGGTTATTTTAATGTTATTAGCTAACATTTTAGCCATTATGTTTTCAATTAAGAATGGATGGAGCCTTGACCTATCAGGATATCTGACCCATTAAGGCATTGAAAAGGATTAGAGAGCCAATGAATACTGTAAGAGTGTTAGAAAGAATCACTGAGAGATTAGTCTTATTCCACAAGGAGATAGTTCATCTTCAGACTACTAAGCAAATTATGATGAGAGTTGCGGAGCAATATGTCTTAGTAATTAGGCTTTTTAAAGATTTTCCTTCTGTAATTTCAACATTAGATGAAATATGGGAGACTATAGATGAGGATGATGATGATTTATCGGTAGCGATGAGATATTATTTTCTCATACCTAGGTTCACCTCTAAGTTGGAATTTCAATTTATTAATGAGCAAAACCATAGAATCTTTATGAATCTTCCCCAAGGTAATTTTGAGGCTCAAGATATGAGGATTATGAAGAAATAGATGATGATATGTTAGATGAAGGGTCAGACGTAGAAGATCCTGATTTTTAGATTCATCCTAGTTATGTTAGTTTAGTTCATTTATTTATTTATTATTTTTGCATTTATGATTGTACTTAGTGAAAACCTTTTTCCAAATGAATATTATTGTTATTTTTGAATGACATGTATGAGTTTGATTTTTTTTACAATCATAATAAATAATGGCCAAGTTCGGTGAGGGTGGATACAAATCAATGGACCGGGTTATATATTGAGAGTTTAGGGGGCCATAGTAGTGGGAACAAGTAGGTCCTTATGAGGGATGGCAAATGGTGAACTATACACCTTACCTAGCTCAGTACATATAGCCAATCTACGAGCGGTTTCGTAAGAAACACGCTCTGAACTTTGACGGGACAACCGACCCCTTCGAGGTAGAAGAATGGCTCAGGAATGTAGAGTCGCTCCTAGCACACATGAACCTCAGCAACGCGGATCACATATCTTGCGTTTCGTCTCTTTTAAAGAAGGATGCTAGAATTTGGTGGGAATTAGTACAGTAGACTCATGACATCACCACAATGACATGGACTAGATTTGTAGAGCTCTTTCACAAAAAGTACAATATCTCGGCAATCATCGCTACGAGGGTAGAAGAGTTCTCCAGTCTGAAGTAGGGCAACTTGACGGTAGCATAGTATGCTCGACAGTTCGATCGACTAGCCATGTTTCCACCAGAGTTGGTCCCAACCAAATTTTTTAGAGTCACCAAGTTCATTAGAGGACTCAGACAAAAGATTGAGCAAGGAGTTAAGCTAGCAAATCCTGGAAACACTTCTTACGCCGGTGCTCTAGAAACGACTATTGTAACGAACCAAATTTGCTAATCAGGCTTAGGGCCTTGATTAGTGTGCCTGGAGGGCAATAAGTGGGTTAATATGTGTATATGTGGATTTATGTGTATATATGATTATGATGCATGTTTAATTGAGTTAAATGTACATTTGGGCCCCGTCTGGATATTAGGAGCATAAGTGTGATAAATGAGATAAATGTTGTATATATGTGATATGTCTGTATAGCACGATCCGAGACAGTCCTGGGGAGCGGTTAGCCAGAGACTCACAACGGGGTTGAGATTCGAACTCGGGGCGAGTTGAGGGGTAATTTGGGTATTAGATGAGTTATGGGGTTATCGGGACATGAAAATAAATATTTGGAGATATATTTGATGATAGAATGTCTAGGCGGGAATATTTGGGAAAATTTACCATTTTGCCCTCGGGGACGTTTTGGTACCCCGAGCCTTGAGGTAACCCTTTAGACTTAAGTCAAATAAAACAAAAAGGGAGAATGTTTAGAAAACTTGAGGAAACCGACACATATTTTCCTTTGAACTGAAGATAGCTCTTGTCTCTCTCTCTTTCACTCTCTAAGGCAAAACCCAAAGGGAACTCAAAGGAATTGGCTGGGAATTAAAGGGATTTCAGCTAAGATACTCTAGGAACTTGAAGCTTGGGGATTGAGGATCAAACTCAGGGACTGAGCTTTGCAAGGTAAGCTCTAATTACTAAGGCTTCGTCTTAAATTTCTGCTGGTTATAGGGGATTGCATGTTAGCTAAGCTTGGTTTATCTTTGGGTGTTCTAGCTGAGTTTAGGAGCATATTTTAATGGGGTCTTGATGTTGTTTCTGAGCTGGAGTAACTGTGCTGGATATTTGGGAATGTTTGTCAAGTTTTAGGATGAATTGTCTTGGGGAAAGGTTTGGAAAAATGGTGTAAAATCTGGGTTCGGTGTAGAGCGTCGCGGCTCGCATGCGCGCGCGGCCATGGCAGGCCGAGAGGTTCATGCGCGCCGCGGGGCCTAGTGGGCGCACCGCGGCCCGTGTGGGGGTCAGTGAGGTGATAGCCTCTGTTTCGAGGCTAGCCGCAGATCTTGTGGGTGGGGTCGCAACCCTTAGTGCCAATCTGAGTTTTTAAGGGTATTTAGGCTTGGGAGCTTAAGGGGTAAGGCTCGGGATGGATTTTATCGCCCGGATTGATAGAATTCAAGGTCCCGGAGGTTGGGGTTATGGCTCGAAGTTATTTATTGGATTAGAACTTGATGGATGGACATTTTTAATGTGTTGTGACTAGGATTTCGACGAGGTTCACGTTAAAGGACATTGCTCGGGGCATCGGTGCTCAGAAAGCTCGGAATTCAGGTAAGAAAACCCCTATTTCCATAGAGCTTGTGTGCAAGGCTGAGCCCAATGTGTTTGAATGGAATTGATATGCAGGGCCGAGCCCAATATGTTAGAGCTGCAGGGCATAGCCCTTTATCTGTTTATGGTGGAATTCTATACTTGCTTGTTATATTATGTGTGTTATTCTAAGAGTGAATGGCAAGAGCCTGGAACGGTGTAGACCAAGAACGGCGAGGGGCCGGGAACGGCGTTGGGCACGTTGAGTGCAAGGCCGAGAATGGCAAAGGGCTGGGAGCAACGTTGAGCACGTAGAGCGCGAGCTGCCAGGGCGGGTCCCTAAAAGGATACCTGGGATATCCTCACAGCGTGGTCCGTGAACCCAGGGCTTGGTAAACGCCTGGGACGGCTAGGCCATATGTGTTTAGCCATCGGTGGCCTGTTTATATGCTTGACTTATGTGTTGCATATTATATCTATTTGTGGGTTTTCTTGCTGGGCTTCGGCTCACAAATGCTCTGTGGTGCAGGTAAGGGTAAGGAAAAGATCAACCAACCATGAGTACAGCAGACGTGAGGCGGCGTGTACATGTTTGGCCAGTCTGGCTGCTACAGTCAGAGAATTTTGGGAGATGCTTGTAAATGAACTTGAATTTTGTCGTTTAGCCGACTTAGTACAGTTTTTATGTTGTAAATATTTCTAAACTATATTTTTGGGATCCTAGGTGTCAAACTTTTACGATTTACTATGAAAGATTACTATCCCTGATGTTTTTCCTTTGTTTACAGCTTAATTACACTGTTTGACCTAAAATCTCGATTAGCGAGTTAAAAGCACATTTTTTAAACTCACTTAGTAACGACTCTAAGGCAGTAGGGCGTTACAACTTGGTATCAGAGCGAGCCAAGGATATTGGTTCTGGAGATTGACCGAACATGTACACACACAGTCAGTGACAGGCTTAACTCAGGGTTGGTTGGTAAGTTTGGCTGATATGTTTGAAAATGTGTTTGTATACCATGTTTGCCTGCCTATTTTGTATAGAGCATGATGAATGAATTAACATATGCATGATGCTAGGGCACGGCCCGTTGTGTGTTATATGCTATATGAGTTATTATGTGTGGATAACTGATGTGCCTGGGAGGTGGTTATGGATGTTTTTATCATGCCTAATGAGCGGCGTCGTTGGTTGCAGGCATATTTGTTGAGATGCCTCGACAATCAACTAGACTCCGCGGTAGTAGGGCCGAGGATGACAATCAGGGTCAGAACCCTCCACCTGCCTCACAAAACTGGCAACAGATATTGGCCGAAATGGAGGCTATGCTGCAGAGAACAGAGGAAGAGCTGCGACATATGAGGCAACAGGCTCCACCTCAGGTTACTGGGCTGCCAGGGCAGCAGGTTGCAGCGCCGGTACCAGTTCAGTCTACTTTGGAGAATAAGTGGGAACCTTTGTATGAGAGGTTCAGGAGGAAGCAACCTCCTACCTCTGTGGGTGGATCGGACCCACTGCTAGCAGAGCAGTGGATGAACATGATTTCCTTGATCTTAGACTTTATGAGGGTTGAAGGAAGTGAAAGGTTTGCTTGTGCGAGCTATATGCTTAAGGATGATGCTCGCATCTGGTGGGATGTGGTAAGTCAGCGGAGGAATGTTGCAGTCATGACATGGGAGGAATTTAAGAGTGTCTGTAATGAGAAATACTACATTGTGGCAGTACGAGCTGCGAAGGTTGATGAGTTTATCAACCTGACTCAGAATCGATCGACAGTAACAGAGTATGCAATAATGTTTGATAGATTGGCGAAGTTTGCGCCAGATCTAGTGCTGACAGATGCGGCCATGAGGGATAGGTTCGTCCAGGGTTTGAATGTCATGATCGCCCGCGATGTGAATATTACCTTGGACCCAGCGACTACTACTTATGGTCAAGTTGTGGATAAGGCCCCTACTGCAGAGAGGGCTGAGGATCAGATATGGAGGGACAACGCTGTTAGGCGCAATGCCAGGAGGACGGTGCCTCCTTTTTTTGGGTCTAGTCGGGGCAGTGGCCCCAGTGAGCAGAAAAGAAGGGTTCTAGATTCATTTACTCCTCCTAGTTCTGATAGGAGAGTGTGAGGTGCATCTACTGGCCGTCAGGGTGGCAGTGATAATTGGAGGAGTTTTCCTATGTGTCCACGGTGCAGGCGTCGACACCAGGGTGAGTGCAGGATCAGGGCCTGCTTTGTTTGTGGGAGTGCCAGCCATCTGAAGAGGGATTTCCCTCAAGTTAAGAAGGAGTTGCAGAAGCAGAGTGACAGTCTTGCTCCTGCCAGGGTATTCACTTTGACACAGACTTAGGTGGAGGCTAGCCCCTCAGTGGTGACAGGTCAGATCTTTAGTGCTGGTTCTTTGTATACTGCATTGTTTGATTCAGGGGCTACCCATTCATTTGTATCTGCTTGGGTGATAGATCAACTTTGTAGACCTAGTGGTGTGTATGCTAGGGGATTTCAGACTTTGTTGCCAACAGGAGAGTTGGTAGTCTCTAGGAAGTGGATTAGGGCATTGTCAGTGGAGGTAGATGGTAGGGAATTGTTTGTTGATTTGATTGAGCTAGAGATGGATGATTTTGACATGATTTTGGGAATGGATTGGCTGTCCAAGTATGGGGCAACGATTGACTGCAGGCGCAGAATGATGACTTTTGAACCAGAAGGGGAGGTACCCTTTGTGTTTGTGGGGTCAGTTAGTGGACCGCGTGTGCCAATGATTTCAGCCCTAAGGGCTAGGGACCTGATGCAGGAGGGCTGCATAGGATTCCTGGCAAGCGTTGTGGATACTTCTAGGGTGGTGTCGGTTGGACCGGGTGAGACAAGATTGGTGTGTGAGTTTCCGAATTTGTTTCCAGCGGATCTGCCAGGGTTGCCACCGCAGCAAGAGATTGACTTTGTTATAGAGTTGGTACCAGGAGCGGAGCCAGTGTCTAGGACACCTTATAGAATGGCTCCGGTAAAGTTGAAGGAGTTGAAGATTCAGTTGCAGGAGTTACTTGATTTGGGGTTTATCAGACCGAGTTTCTCGCCATGGGGTGCTCCAATGTTGTTCGTTAAGAAGAAGGATGGGTCCCTTAGGATGTGTATTGATTACAGGGAGCTGAACAAGTTAACCATTAAGAACAAGTATCCACTGCCTAGGATTGACGATTTGTTTGATCAGCTATAGGGAAGAACAGTGTTTTCCAAGATAGATCTCCGATCAGGTTACCATTAGCTAAGGATTAAAGAGGAGGACATACCAAAGACCGCTTTCCGAATGAGGTATGGACACTATGAATTCCTGGTTATGTCCTTTGGATTAACCAATGCCCCAGCAGCTTTTATGGACATGATGAATAGGGTTTTCAAGGATTATCTGGAAAAGTTTGTGATCGTATTCATCGACGACATTTTAGTGTACTCTCAGTCAGAGATGGAGCACGAGCAGCATCTGCGGTTGGTATTACAGCGGTTGAGGGAGCATAAGTTATATGCTAAGTTCAGTAAGTGTGAGTTTTGGTTGCCACAAGTTACATTTCTGGGCCATATTGTCAGCAAGGAGGGGATTCTGGTTCACCTAAGTAAGATTGAGGCGGTCAGGGATTGGCCTAGACCGAGCAATGTTCCTGAAGTGAGAAGTTTCTTGGGTCTAGCAGGGTATTATCGGCGATTTGTTGAGGGGTTCTCCAGAATAGCTACACCATTGACAGAGTTGACAAAGAAGAAGACTAGGTATGTCTGGACAGACAGATGCAAGAATAGTTTTAAGGAACTAAAGCGGCGATTGATTACTGCGCTAGTACTCAGCTTGCCGACAGAGAATGAAAAGTTAGTGGTCTACTGTGATGTATCCAGGCAGGGTTTGGGGTGTGTGTTGATGCAAGCTGACAAGGTGATAGCCTATGCATCGAGACAGTTGAAGGAATATGAGCAGAGATATCCTACGCATGACCTAGAGTTGGCAGCGGTGGTGTTTGCACTTAAGATTTGGAGGCATTATCTTTATGGTGAGAAGTGCGAGATATACACCGACCATAAGAGCCTAAAGTATTTCTTTACCCATAAGGACTTGAATATGCGCCAGAGACGGTGGCTGGAGTTAGTTAAGGATTATGATTGTGATATCCTTTACCATCCTGGGAAGGCTAATGTGGTGGCTGATGCATTGAGTCGGAAGGGCCCAGGGCAGTTGTTCAGGTCGAGGCAGATATCTGATAAGTTAGCTGAGGAGATGACCAGAGCAGGTATAGAGTTGGTGGTTGGTTAGTTGGCCAACATCACTCTTCAGTCTACACTCCTTGAGAGGATCAAGGAAGCACAGGGGAAGGATTCTCAGTTGCGAGGTCATAGGGAGAATGCCTTAGTCGGAGCGACAAAGGACTTCTCCATCTCAGAGATGGGATTACTGAAGTATAAGGGTCAGATCAGTGTTCCGATGGATTCTGATATCCGGCGAGAGATCTTGGATGAATCGCATACCACTCCCTATTCTTTGCACCCGGGTACGACGAAGATGTACCAGGACTTGAGAGCTATATATTGGTGGTCGGGCATGAAGAGGGATGTGGTGGATTATGTGGCTAAGTGCTTAACTTGTCAACAAGTTAAGGCTAAGCACCAGAGGCCAGCGAGGTTATTGCAGCCTTTGGGGATCCCAAAATGGAAATGGGAAGATATTACTATGGATTTCGTAGTTGGTTTACCGAGAACTGTGGGACTGCATGACTCAGTATGGGTGATTGAGGATAGGTATACCAAGTCCACCCACTTTTTGCCTGTTAAGACAACTTATACTGTGGAGCAGTACACTGAGTTGTATGTGGAGGAGATTGTTCGACTTCATGGGGCTCCGAGGTCGATAGTGTCGGACAGAGACCCCACCTTCACTTCTAAGTTTTGGGAGAGTCTGCAGAAGGCTATGGGCATGCAGTTACGGTTTAGTACCACTTATCATCCTCAGACAGATGGGCAGTCTAAGAGGACGATTCAGATATTGGAGGATCTGCTGCGAGCCTGTGTGCTTGACTTTGGGGGATTGTGGAGTAAGTATCTCCCTTTGATCGAATTCTCGTACAACAACAGTTATCAGGCGACCATTGGTGTGGCTCCGTACGAGATGCTTTATGGAAAGAAATGTAGATCACCTATTCATTGGGATTAGACAGGTGAGAGGAAGTATTTGGGTCCAGAGATGGTTCAGAGGACCAATGAGGCAGTTGAGAAGATTAGAGCGCGTATGCTCGCCTCCCAGAGTCGACAAAAAAGTTATTCAGACCTGAGACGCAGAAGCGTGGAGTTTCAGGTTGGTGATCATGTGCTCCTTAGGGTTTCACCCATGAGGGGTGTGAAACGATTTGGTGTTCGGGGTAAGTTGAGCCCCAGGTATGTTGGCCCCTTCGAGATTCTAGAACGAGTTGGAGAGGTAGCTTACAGATTAGCGATGCTTCCAGCTTTATCAGGGGTTCATGATGTATTACATGTATCCATGCTCCGGAAGTATATGTCAGATTCAACGCATGTTTTAAGTTTTAAGAATTTGGAGCTTGATCAGGATTTATCCTATGAGGAGAAGCCGGTTCAGATTCTTGACCGAAAAGATAAGGTCTTGAGGAAAAAGACCATCGCCTTGGTGAAAGTGTTGTGGAGAAACAACAAGGTTGAGGAGGCGACGTGGGAACTTGAGTCAGAGATGAGGGAGCGGTACCCCGAGTAGTTCAGGTAATTTCGAGGATGAAATTTCTGTAAGAAGGGGATAGTTGTAACGACCCGAATTTGCTAATCAGGCTTAGGGCTTTGATTAGTGTGCCTGGAGGGCAATAAGTGGGTTAATATGTTTATATGTGGATTTATGTGTATATATTATTATGATGCATGTTTAATTGAGTTAAATGTGCATGTGGGCCCCGTCTGGATATTAGGGGCATAAGTGTGATAAATGAGATAAATGTTGTATATATGTGATATGTCTGTATAGCACGATCCGAGATAGTCTTGGGGAGCGGTTAGCCAGAGACTCACAACGAGGTTGAGATTCGAACTCGGGGCGATCGAGGGGTAATTTGGGTATTAGATGAGTTATGGGGTTATCGGGACATGAAAATAAATATTTGGAGATATATTTGAGGATATAATGTCTAGGCGGGAATATTTGGGAAAATTTACCATTTTGCCCTCGGAGACGTTTTGGTACCCCGAGCCTTGAGGTAACCCTTTAGACTTAAGTCAAATAAAACAAAAAGGGAGAATTGTTTAGAAAACTTGAGGAAACCGACACATATTTTCCTTTGAACTGAAGATAGCTCTTGTCTCTCTCTCTTTCACTCTCTAAGGCAAAACTCAAAGGGAACTCAAAGGAATTGGCTGGGAATTAAAAGGATTTCAGCTGGGATACTCTAGGAACTTGAAGCTTGGGGATTGAGGATCAAACTCAGGGACTGAGCTTTGCAAGGTAAGCTCTAATTACTAAGGTTTAGTCTTAAATTTCTGCTGGTTATAGGGGATTGCATGTTAGCTAAGCTTGGTTTATCTTTGGGTGTTCTAGCTGAGTTGTGGAGCATATTTTAATGGGGCCTTGATGTTGTTTCTGAGCTGGAGTAACTGTGCTGGATATTTGGGAATGTTAGTCAAGTTTTAGGATGAATTGTCTTGGGGAAAGGTTTGGAAAAATGGTGTAAAATCTGGGTTCGGTGTAGAGCGCCGCAGCCCTAGGAGGGGTGCGCCGCGGCCCGCGTCTGCACGCGGCCATGGGAGGCCGAGAGGATCATGCGCGCCGCGGCGCCTAGTGGGTGCGTCACGGCCCTTGTGGGGGTCAGTGAGGTGCTAGCCTCTGTTTCGAGGCTAGCCGCGACTCTTGTGGGTGTGGCCGCGACCCTTAGTGCCAATCTGAGTTTTTAAGGGTATTTACGCTTGGGAGCTTAAGGGGTAAGGCTCTGGATGGATTTTATCACCCGGATTGATAGAATTCATGGTCCCAGAGGTTGGGGTTATGGCTCGAAGTTATTTATTGGATTAGAACTTGATGGATGGACATTGTTAATGTGTTGTGACTAGGATTTCGGCGAGGCTCACGTTAAAGGACTGTGCTTGGGGCATCGGTGCTCAGAAAGCTCGGAATTCAGGTAAGAAAACCCTTGTTTCCATAGAGCTTGTGTGCAAGGCTGAGCCCAATGTGTTTGAATGGAATTGATATGCAGGGCCGAGCCCAATATGTTAGAGCTGCAGGGCATAGCCCTTTATCTGTTTATGCTGGAATTCTGTACTTGCTTGTTATATTATGTGTGCTATTCTAAGAGTGAATGACAAGAGCCGGGAACGGTGTAGACCGAGAACGGCGAGGGGCCGGGAACGGCATTGGGCACGTTGAGTGCAAGGCCGAGAACGGCAAAGGGCCGGAAGCAGCGTTGAGCACGTAGAGCGCGAGCTGCCAGGACGGGACCCTAAAAGGATACCTGGGATATCCTCACGGCGTGGTCTGCGAACCCAGGGCTTGGTAAACACCTGGGACGGCTAGGCCGTATGTGTTTAGCCATCGGTGGCCTATTTATATGCTTGACTTATGTGTTGCATATGTTATCTGTTTGTGGGTTTTCTTGCTGGGCTTCGGCTCACAGATGCTCTGTGGTGCAGGTAAGGGTAAGGAAAAGATCAACCAACCATGAGTACAGCAGGCGTGAGGCGGCGTTTACATGTTTGGCCAGCCTGGCTGTTACAGCCAGAGAATTTTGGGAGATGCTTGTAAATGAACTTGAATTTTGTCATTTAGCCGACTTAGTACAGTTTTTATGTTGTAAATATTTCTAAACTGTATTTTTGGGATCCCAGGTGTCAAACTTTTACGATTTACTATGAAAGATTACTGTTGACGGTGAGAACTCGTCAACTAAGTTGAGTTGGAAAAAATTATCAAGTAAGGATCGTCAATAATAAAGCTGTAGAAATCTAAATAATAACTCAAGAACAATGACAGAATAATTATGGAGAAATCAATCTTTCATTCCTTCTCAAGCCTTTGCTGCAGTGAATTTCCCACCCCCCCTTTTTTAGGTGGAGTTAGAGTTCATTTTATAGTAGGCTCTAATGGCCTTGGGTACATGGTGGTCCAGGAGACCAAGTGGTACATACGTACTCTATCAACAAAGTGGCTTCAGAGGTTGTGGTCGTACATCCAGTACAGTGGCAGGCGTCAGGAGGATGCCTCCACTACTTGTCCGTACCCCTGTCTGAGGAGTGGTGGCAGGCATAGTGGCGCAGGTGGTAGTGGTGTCGAGTTTGACTCCTGACCGTAGACGTACGGGCCACGCTCTTATTCCAGCACTCCCACTCCCCCACTGGTACGGGTGTCCGTACTCAGTACAAGATCATACAAGTATGTTCCATTCGACTAGTATTGGAACCTCTAAGCATTGGGGTCTCAGGGTGTAAGGAATGGGACCCTTGGTGCGTGTAATGGTCGTGGCTTGAGGTGGGGGTCTCGGGTCCGTGGCATGAGATGCCTGAAGCACCCCGAGGTAACCCACGAGCCTAGGCGATAGGCATGTGGCCTTGACGGATGTCTAAGTATGTGTGGCGAGACGCCTTCCTTGCGACCCCCTTGGTGGTGCGGCTCCCTTGGTGCATGGCTTCACTCACGTGGCCACCAGGTGGCGTGGCTCATATTCCTTCGTGAGGCCCCCTTGGAAGGCCTATTGATGACTCGGCTCCCTAGCTGCTCACGAGGCCCTCCTCCTCTCGCGTGGCCATGTGATGGTGTGGTTCGCTCGGGGCGCGAGGCCGAACGTCTGCTGAGGTGCGAGGCTCATGCAGGCTTGGACGCGAGGTGGGGCGCGCATCAGGGGCCTCGCTCAGACGCAAGGCGGGGGCTCTCTCGGACGCAAGGCAGGGCACGCATCAGGGGCCTCACTCGGACGCGAGGCGGGGCGCGCATCAAGGGCCTTGCTCGGGCGCGAGGCGGAAGCTCGCTCGGACGCGAGGCAGGGCGCGCATCAAGAGGAGGTGGGGCCTCGATCGGACATAAGGCCACGCGAGGCCGATGCTGCTGGGGTGTGAGCTTGGGCACGCGGGGCCGTCTCGTGGGGCTTGGTTCTGAGCATGCAAGGCCTGTCAACAAGACTTCCCCCGGGTCACACGAGGCTCCCTTATGCGTCACGCACCTAGGCACGGGAGGTCACCTCGCGGGGCACAGTCTTAGGCATGCGAGGCCGTCGTGAGAGGGTCGCGCCCCGAGCATCTCGTGGCTCAAGCATGCATGTAGGCCTTTAAGGGATCTCATCACACGACTTGGTTCTTTTATGGGCGCGGAATATTGAGCGTCTACACTTGCCCCCCAGTCTAGGAGAGGACCTTTTGGTGCTCTTGTAGACTATTCACCTTGATTCTTATAAATAGGCCTTCATGCATGGCCTAATATTTTCACCTTACTTCTTGGCTTAGTGGTATGGAGAGCCCTTCCTTTTTCAAGAGGTAAGGGGTTCAATCCCTCACAACCCCATTTTTGCCATAGCTTCTTTTATTTTATTTTTTCAATTCATTTTCATCATTTTTCCTTTATTTATTTTTACATATGAGCTAATTTTTTTTTTTGGGTATCTATTTTGTGGCTAACACATCTTTCTGGTCCATCCTTGCAGACGCGTATTTTTGACCCTTTGGTGCTTTCCGTCCCTCGACCTCCTATCGACCCCAACTACGCTCCATCTTGACCACTCAAGGTACATTTCCTCTCTTATTGTTTTTTTTTTATATATATATCGGGTCAAAACTAGCATTACTCGGGATGGGGTACCTTAGCCTGAGCTTGTAGTGAGTTTGACCATATACATGCCCCTCTTTTTTATACCCTGTAGTGGGCCATTTAGGACGCTTGCATCTAGAGATATTAAGCCTATTCCTTTGTGTTTTGTAGCCATCCCCTCATTTATACGCAAACCCCTTTTCGCCTTCGGGATGAGGTCTCATGGCCAGTGACGACCCGTCCGACATACCTCCAGGGGCCGAATTTATTGACCTGCCCTCAGACTCCGAGTCCCCTGAGGGCAATCCTCACCATGACTATGACTCCTTAAGGCAGGCCCGCATCCGCCACCTTGAGTACATGGCTGAACTTAGGCGTAAAATTTGGGTAGTGGAGAACGAAATTGACTCGGTGTCGAGGGGAGACGGAGGACCTTCACCCCCAGACCTTAGTGACCATATAGCGAGCCTTAGGATGAACCTTTTTGAATTGCAGTGGGAGTTAGAGTTTATGGAGGGACACCTTCCGCCCGAACCTCCCAACCCATCCTCGCCTGATGACGGTCATGGGGCTGCTACCGCTTCTCCTCAGCCCCTAGTCTCAGTTTTTCCTAGCTTAACGCTTCCGCCATCGCTCCCTCGATGGAAAACTCTTACTAGGAAGAAAAAATGGAGGGTCGAGTGTTCTGTCTCTTCCTCACATTTTTCTTTTGATTTTGCAGATATGCCGAAGGCACGCCGACAGGTATCTATCCAGGAACAGGACGACGCCCCTTTACTGGCGTCCGGGCTGGTGTCGCATGTGTCCACGAAAAAATTGAAGGAAATCGTGAAGTGCTATCGTGTTCCCCCGGAATACGCCTTATATGCTCCTCAGGAGGCATGCTAGGCCGACCGCCCTAGAAAGGGTCTTGTGGCTTTGAGCAATCACATTTTGAAGGCGGGTGGCAGCATTCCCTTGCACCCGTTTTTCGTAGCGGTTCTCAACTATTTCGACCTGGCCCCTCTTCAGCTGTCACCCAACATTTGGTTGACCCTAAGTTGCCTTTTTGTTTGGTTCAAGGAACGGGCTGAACGCGCCCCGACGGCGCAAGAGCTGCATTTCCTATACAACCTCATGGGATCCCCCAAGTCCAAGGGCTTCTACTACCTGCAGAAGGCCAATAACGAGCTCCCCTTGATAGAGGGCTCAGTGTCCAATACAGGTTCTTGGAAGCAAGACTTTCTCTTCGTAGAGGGCCCTCTCTCTGTTCGTGAACACTTTTGCGCCACCCCCAGTAAGTACCCTGGTCCTTCTTTTCTTCTTATGAGAACTTACTGTTTTGTACTCATGCTTGTATTGACACTGGCGTGGATCATGCAGAGTAATTTGCTGTTCCTTCAGTCATTGGGTCGCTGGCGAAGGCCGTGAATGACCTCATTAATGCTGACTCCGCCATGAAGAAGGCGACATTCTTATTTACTATGGCAAATCTCAACCGCCACCAGCTGTCCCCAGTCTCTGACCCCAAGCTCCTGTGGTCGATTACTGGGTCTAAGAAGACAATGGCTACGCCGGCTGAGCCGTTCCCAGACGATGGTGAGGCTGAGGAGGAGCAGGAGGAAGCCCCCCTTGAATGTGGGGGATCTCACCAGCGACCCCTGTCCCCCGGGGGATTCCCCCCTTATGACTCCTACGACCAGGACATGGCCTTCCAACCTCAGGACCAGCATGTCGCACCGGGGTGTTATGCTTCCCCTGGCCTTGATGGCTGCGATGCCTTCCCTCAGGTTCCTCTCGACATTGGATCACCAGGGGCTGATTACGTCAACCTCGCGGAGCCTCCCTTTGATCTGCCAGAACTTCAGTTTTCCACTTTCACCGCGCCCCTTCTCGGTTTGGCAAGCGGGTCGTCTATCCCTATCCCGCCAGGTGCCCCTAGTACGGAGGGGGAACCTTGGGTGACTCGGATGGCAATGTCTTATGGACAGCGATACACTCAAATTGCCTCGAGCCTCCCTGTATCTGACTGGAATGGTCTTGGGAACATTGCCCAAACGGACCTTGGGGAAACCCTGAGGCGTGCCACAGCCTGGGTGAGTCCCTGCACCTTGCATCGGCATTATTATGTATAGATGTACATGCGTTTTTCTTTTTGTTACTTATTGTTGATGCTGTTAACTTTCTTGCGCAGGCCTATACTGTGGCTCTACGGTATGCTGATTCGTCCAACAACCTCTCTGCGTCTACTGCTGAGAGGGACTGCCTTGTAGCCCGGGTCCAGGAGCTCGAGAAAAAGCTCAATAAAACTAAGGCTAAGTTGTCAAAGGTCCGGACCAAATATTCCAACTTGTTATCAACGAGGAAGGAAGTATAGGCCAAGACCAAGGGGCTACAGGACAAGGTTACCGGCTTGGAGCGTGAACTCCAAGAGGCCAAGGCCGTCGCGGTCATTTCGCAGCAGAGAGTTACCCAGGTGGAGGCCGAAGTCGAGGCCCTCAGGGTCAAACTTCAGTCGGCGTAGGAGAGGAATGCTTCCTTGGAGGCGGAGAGGGCTACCACCGAGTGCAGGTCCATAGACCGTGCCCTTTACAATGTGTGGAGGCAGGATCCTAATTTTGACTTCTCTTCTTTTGGTGAACATGTCATTGCTCGAGCGGCCCTGTGGAGCGCCCACGCTAGGAGGCCCTGAAGTAGTTACTTCATAACATTTGCAGCTAGCCCTCCATGGGTGTATGCTCTCTTCCTTTTCTTTTTTTTTTGTACTTCGGGCCTTTGTAATATGACTGTCATTACTATTTTTCTAGCGTAACTCTTGTACTGCCTTCGGAACTTTCTTTTTCAATGTATATATACCTGTGTTGCTATTTATCTTTTATTCTTCTGCATTTGAGGCCCTTTTTAGCCTGTATGATGGGGTTTGGTTGGTTCCCCTCTTTTATTTACCAGGCTGGAGGTCCTTTGGAGCCCATGTGAAAGGGTTCACTGGGACCTCTTTTGGTGCCTCTTGATTACTTTTATAAGGATATTTTGACCCCTTGGGTCCTAACTATCCTTTTATATATTCTTGCGCGCGCTTGTTATTTGTTGTGAGAAGCGTCCTTCTCGTCGTTATTCATAGTACTATTTTTGCAAGGGTCTCTTTTTGGACCCTTTTTGGCTAGATGGCTTGGCGGCCGCTCTAGACTTATTATTGTCGTTACCGTATATTGGCTAGACGGCTTGGTGGCCGCTCTAGACTTATTATTGTCGTTACCATATTTTTTTTTTTAAGTCCTCATGGCCTCCTTGATGTTCACAAGGGTAGCTAATCCTTGTGATCCCAGGAGATGTCTTGTAAGGATTCTGCTTAAGGCCCTGATATAGGGGGTCCCTCTGGGATCTCCGCTAAAGGGTCCTTTTTAGGGTCCTCCTGATGGAGGGTTATTTTTAGGATCCTCCTGGTAGAGAGTCCCTTTTAGGAGTCTCCTTCTTAGGAGGGCGAGGGGTCCTTTTTAGGATCCTCCGTTAGAGGGCCCTTTTTAGGTTCCCTTTGCTAGCCACATGTTGTTGCCTCCTGTCCTACTTCCTCCTGATGGAGGGCCCTTTTTAGGATCCTCCTGACAGGGGGTCGTTTTTAGGGTCCTCTTGGTAGAGGATCCCTTTTAGGGGCCTCCTTTTTAGGAGGGCGAGGGGTCCTTTTTAGGATCCTTCGTTAGAGGGCCCTTTTTAGGTTCCCCTCGCTAGCCGCATGTTATTGCCTCCTGTCCTGCCCCCCAAGTGTTTGGTGAAATTTATTTCGGCAGGCACTTTGGCTGATGCCCGCGTAGCGAAGAAAAATAACACATGAAGTTGCGAACAGTTTCATTCATAACACGCGGTTTACAACCGAATTTGTAAATAAAAAGGGGGTTAAATCTAACAAGGAGGTTACCTAGGTAGCCTCTTTGATTCTTACTTGCTTAAGCTAAAATAACGAAGAAAAAACTAAACATAGGTTCTTTTGGCACTGAGAGCCGAAGCCTTACTGGTAGCACTTCTCGAGAGGCTCTGTAACCCGTGGGTCCAATCTTGTGCGGATCTAACTTGTGTGGGTCGCTTCTTCATACACAGCCATTGTCATTGACATAGATGGTTTGGTGGCTGCGCGGAGGGACATGTTATAGCATTCCCTCGCTTCCTTCTGCTCCCCTTTCACGCATGCTACTCCCCCACGGGTAGGGAATTTCATAGCTAGGTGATACACAGAAGTTATCGCCTTCAATTCTCTCAGAGAGGGTCTCCCTAATACCGCATTGAAGGCTGAGGTGAAATCTACCACGACAAAGTTAGCCATTACGGTGGTTTGCCTGGGTTGCTCCCCCATGGTGAGGGCAAATTTGATTGTCCCTAGGGGATGCATCGAATCTCCCGTAAACCCATACAAAGTCGTAGTGCAAGGCTTTAGGTGACGGAGGCTCAATCCAATCTTTTCCAGCGCCTGTCGATACAAAATGTCCACAGAGCTCCCGTTATCCACCATGACCCGATGTACCCTCATGTTAGCAAGCTGGGCGGTTAGCACCAGGGGGTCATTATGAGGGAAATGCACCCCCTGCGTATCTTCTTTAGTGAAAGTTATTGAGTCATTCTCGCCCTTGAAGCTCTTCGGGGGGCGTTGCTCCAAACTTAAAACGCAATGTGGTGGACTTCGTCGGGCCTCCTTGGCATATCTATCTCGCCCTTTCCTAGAATCACCTCCGAATCCTGGTCCTCCAAAGATGGTCCTGACCTCTCCTTGCACTTCCGGGGCCACCTCACGTGCCCGCGATGGGGACACTCCTCCTTCTGGCCTCTGGTTATCCTTATGCACATACCTGCCCAAATGTCCCCTACGGATGAGTTCCTCAATTTCTGCCTTCAAATGGATACACTCTTCCGTGGTGTGACCGGTATCCTTGTGGTACTGGCAGTATCTACTAGGATCCCTTTTGCACCGGTCCTTTCTCATTGGCGGGGGCCTTTTGAAAGGAACTCGATCTTCGTTGGTGAGGTAAATGTGCTCCTTGGTATATGTGAGGTTCGTGTAGTAAGTATAAGCCGCTTGCCTATGATCATTCCCCTGTTTGGTTTTCCTCTACTGGTCATCTCTTGATCCATCATACGCCCTTCTCTTCTTTGTTACATTAGACCCGTCGTTAGTTGGGGGCTTCGCGTGGGGCTCCACCTTTCCTTCCTCTAGGTTTGCGTGGCCATCCTCCACACGAATATACTTCTGCGCTCTCTCGTAGAAGTCATCTAAGTCGGTTACTTCCCTCTTCAACATGTTGTCCCACAGCTTGCTTCCTGGGAGCACTCCAGTTGTAATGGCCATTTTTAGCTCTTGGCGGGTTAGGCTCCCCACTTTCGCGGCCTCCATATTGAACTGGTGAATGTAGCTCTTCAGGTTCTCATTCTCCCCATGCTTCACGTTGGCTAGGCTGGTACCTGACATCGTGTAGTCCTTCACGGCATGGTGCTGTTGAAGGAATTCATCAGAAAACTGCTGCCAGGACCTGATGGACCCCGGCCTTAACCTTTTGAACCATTTGTAGGCGGGTCCTTTCAAGGTGACAGCGAAGCAATGGCACCTGGCACCGCTTCCAATCCCTCTCAGTTTCATCAGATCATTAAACGCATCCAGGTGGTACTTTGGATCCGTGTTTCCTTCGTAGGGGGTCATATTGGGCTCCTTAAAGTTTGCAGGGAGCCGGATGGCCTAAATCTCCCTCACAAAGGGCGACTCATGGTCGAATTCTTCCTCAAAGGCCTGGCCGCCTGATGCAGTGACGATCTTTCTTCGCAGGCTCCTCATTTCCGTGTCCAGGTCCTGCCTCCTCTTGTTTAGAGAGTCCCTCAAAGCGGACGGGCTAAGATCCGCCTTTCCCTTGCCTTCCCGAGGCGCCATAGGGGGCGTGGTCCCTTTGCCCGCCCTCTTTTTATTGAGCTCCTCCCATAAATCTAAGGGTGCTCTTTTAGAGGTGACCTCATCCTCATTGCGAGGGGCAGCGTTGGTCCTTGGCGCTGGTTTCTGGGCCTGCTTAGGGGGTTCAGGGTGTTCGCGTTGCTTCGCTCGAGGGGTGTTACTGGTACAGTGTCGGGTTCTCCCATCATCTACTGGTACAGTGGTCTCCACCCCATCCTGGCCTTTCTCCTTCCTCTTAGGCAAGGTCACGCTCGATTTACCCTATAACAGGCCATTCAGGACCTCTTGCATGTTCTCCAAGGTGGTCTCCAACCTTTGGTTCTTATGGTGGAGCTCACGTATTTCCCCTTCATAGAACTGAGATTTCGAACTCGAGCTCACGGAATGGACCCGGGGATGCTTATCATGCCTACGGGTAGAGGGGCCCGGGTCCTGCCGGCCAGAGTTCGGTACCTGTGGTGGTTTTGGGGGAGGGAACTCATTAGCATTTCCCGGTGGTGCTCTTGGAGGACTTTCTCCAGGCGGAGCGGCCGGTGACGAGGCCACTCTATCACCTCCGTGAACCTTATGGTCCTTCAGGGGCTCCACGTCTCTGGGTGGAGGAGCGTCCTTCATGGAGGCCTTCAACTGGACTCCGTTCAGGTGAACCTCTACCTTTCGTGGCTCCCTGAGTCGCTTAGAGCGTCTTGACATTTCTTCTTGCTGGAAACAATGGTGGGACAGTAGCTTGAAACTAACGTTCCCACAGACGGCGCCAAACTGTTGACGGTGAGAACTCGTCAACTAAGTTGAGTTGGAAAAAATTATCAAGTAAGGATCGTCAATAAAAAAGCTGTAGAAATCTAAATAATAACTCAAGAACAATGACAGAATAATTATGGAGAAATCAATCTTTCATTCCTTCTCAAGCCTTTGCTACAGTGAATTTCCCAACCCCCTTTTTCAGGTGGAGTTAGAGTTCAATTTATAGTAGGCTCTAATGGCCCTGGGTACATGGTGGTCCAGGAGACCAAGTGGTACATACATACTTTGTCAAGAGAGTGGCTTCAGAGGTTGTGGTCGTACATCCAGTACAGTGGCAGGCGTCAGGAGGATGCCTCCACTACTTGTCCGTACCCCTGTCTGAGGAGTGGTGGCAGGCATAGTGGTGCAGGTGGTAGTGGTGTCGACTCTGACTCCTGACCATAGACGTACGGGCCACGCTCTTATTCCAGCACTCCCACTCCCCCACTGGTACGGGCGTCCGTACTCAGTACCAGATCGTACAAGTATGTTCCATTCGACTAGTACTGGAACCTATAAGCATTGGGGTCTCAGGGTGTAAAGAATGGGACCCTTGGTGCGTGTAATGGTCGTGGCGTGAGGTGGGGGTCTCGGGTCCGTGACACAAAATGCCTGAAGCACCCTGAGGTCACCCACAAGCCTAGGCGATAGGCATGTGGCCTTGACGGATGTCTAAGGATGCGTGGCGAGACGCCTTCCTTGCGACCCCCTTGGTGGTGCGGGTCCCTTGGTGCATGGCTCTTATTCCTTTGCGAGGCCCCCTTGGAAGGCCTATTGATGACTCGGCTCCCTAGCTGCTCACGAGGCCCTCCTCCTCTCGCGTGGCCATGTGATGGTGTGGTTCGCTCGGGGCGCGAGGCCGAACGTCTGCTGAGGTGCGAGGCTACGGTGTCGGGGCGCGACATCGAGGGTGCTCCAGCGAGGCCACGCGGACTTGGACGCGAGGCGGGGCGCGCATTAGGGACCTCGCTCGGACGCGAGGCGGGGGCTCGCTCGGACGCGAGGCGGGGCGCGCATCAGGGACCTCGCTCGGACGCGAGGCGGGGGCTCGCTCGGACGCGAGGCGGGGCGCACATCAGGGGCCTCGCTCGGGCGCGAGGCGGGAGCTCGCTCGGACGCGAGGTGGGGCGCGCATCAGGAGGAGGTGGGGCCTCGCTCAGACGCGAGGCCGAGGCTGCTTCGGACGTGAGGCCACGCGAGGCCAATTTTGCTGGGGTGTGAGCTTGGGCACGCGGGGCCGTCTCACGGGGCTTGGTTCTGAGCATGCGAGGCCTGCGAACAAGACTTCCCCCGGGTCACACGAGGCTCCCTTATGCGTCACGCAACTAGGCATGCGAGGCCGTCGTGAGAGGGTCGTGCCCCGAGCGTCTCGTGGCTCAAGCACGCATGTAGGCCTTTAAGGGATCTCATCACACGACTTGGTTCTTTTATGGGCGCGGAATATTGAGTGTCTACAATTACTATCCCTGATGTTTTTCCTTTGTTTACAGCTTAATTACACTGTTTGACCTAAAATCTCGATTAGCGAGTTAAAAGCACATTTTTTAAACTCACTTAGTAACGGCTCTAAGGAAGTAGGGCGTTACAACTATAGAAGTGGAAAGGCTTCAAGCGAATGTTAGTATGGAGGAGGTCAGTAAGCCTGAACCTAAACAACAGAATCAAACTCAGAATGGTCGGAACCACAATTACAACCACCAGCATAGCAGCAATAATGGTCAAAAGAGAAGGCACCCTGACAATAAGCAATCTGACAATGACAAAAGGGCACGGACTAACAATGGAGGCAATAGGTCGGGTTATGTAGAATACCCGATGTTCTCCAAATGTCAAAAGAAGCATCCAAGTGAGTATCATGCAAACACCAAGGGATGTTACAATTGTGCCCAGGAAGATCATCAAAGAGAGAATGTCCACATCTCAAGAAAGAAGAGAAAAGGGACAACAAGATGGTTCCAGCCAGAGTCTTTGCCTTGAACCAGGCATAAGTTGAAGCTAGTAACAAAGTGGTCACAGGTTAGATTCCTATCTTCGATAATATATGTTCCGTATTATTTGGTTCGGGAGCAACACACTCGTATATCTCGTTAGGAATGACAGAGAAACTAGGCAAACCTTGTGAAAGATTTAGAACTAGGTTTGTGACAGAATGGCCTTTGGGTGAAGTAGTCCTATCATCACAGATAGTACGAGGCGTACCGATCAAAATTGAGGACATAGAACTAGAAGGAGACCTGATAGAACTAGAGATCAAAGACTTTGACGTGATACTGGGCATGGATTGGCTAGCAAGGCATGGCACAACCATCGACTGTAGACGCAAGCAAGTGACGTTCAAGACTCCTGATGGTCACAGACTATGTTTTATGGGAAAGGTTTCAAGACTACGGACACCACTCATTTCATCTCTCAAAGTTGAGAAGATGATTGAGAAAGGATGTCATGCATTCTTAGCTAGTGTCACAGATGAAGTAAAGGAAACACAACTAAAGGTTGGAGATATCCGCATTATAAAAGAATTCCCATAAGTATTTCCTGATGACTTACCAGGGTTGCTGCCGACTCGGGAAATTGACTTCAAAATCGAACTAGTACCATGAAATGAGCCTATCTCAAAGGCACCATACCGGATGGCACCAACTGAACTCAAGGAGTTAAAGATGTAGCTACAAGAACTCTTAGACTTGGTTTTCGTTAGACCAAGCCATTCGCCATGGGGAGCCTGGTTCTATTTGTGAAGAAGAAGGACGAAAGCATGCGGATGTGTTTAGATTACAGTGAGCTGAATAAGGTGACAATTAAGAACAAGTACCCGCTACCCCAAATCGACGACTTGTTTGATCAACTCCGAGGAGCGACCGTATTTTCTAAGATTGATATACGGTGTGGGTATCACCAGCTCAAGGTACGGGAAGAAGATATTCCTAAGGTAGCCTTTAGAACTCGATATGGATATTACGAGCTTTTAGTTATGTCTTATGGTCTTACTAAGGCTCCAGTCGCATTTATGGATTTAATGAATCGGGTCTTCAAAGATTACTTGGACAAATTTTTCGTAGTATTCATCGACGATATTTTGGTATACTCCAAGAACGAAGTCGAGCACGAGGAACATTTAAGAATGACCATGCTGCAACTAAAGGAGCATCAACTCTACACCAAGTTCAAGAAGTGTGAATTTTGGCTATCGTAAGTAGCGTTCCTCAGCCACATACTATCAAAGGACGGAGTTGCAGTAAACCCAGCTAAGGTAGAGGCTGTGAAGGATTGGCCAAGACCTAAGAATGCGTCAGAGGTTAGAAGTTTTCTCGGGCTAGCCAGCTATTATTGGAGGTTTGTAGAAGGCTTTTCTAAGATTGCCACTCTGTTTACCAACCTAACTTGGAAATAGCAGAAGTTCAACTGGATGGATAAATGTGAAGAGAGCTTCCAGTTGCTCAAGGATAAGTTATGCTTAGCACCAGTACTTTGTGTACTGACACCCAACGACAAGTTTGTAGTATACTGTTACGCGTCAAAGCATGGTTTGGGTTGTGTGCTGATGTAGAATGACAAAGTGATAGCCTACGCCTCAAGGAAACTGAAGGAATACGAGCAACGTTATCCAATGCATGACATGGAGTTGGAAACGGTGGTCTTCGCATTGAAAATCTGGCGCCACTATCTTTATGGAGAACAGTGTGAGATTTATATAGACCACAAGAGCTTCAAGTATTTCTTCACACAGAAGGAGCTCAACACGAGGCAGCGCAGGTGGTTAGAACTAGTAAGGGATTATGGTTGCGAAATCCTATACCACCCGGGAAAAACAAACGTAGTTGCTGATGCACTAAGAAGAAAGAGTTACGGGAATCTAGCATCAATATCTAGAATAGAAAAGACACTTCAGCAAGAGCTGATCAATGGCGGAATAGAAGTAGTCATTGGTAAACTGGCTAACTTGTCCATCCAGTGAAATCTGTTAGAAGATATACAGATCGGCAAGGGCATGATGACACGTTAGTATCTCACATAGTTGCAGTCAAAGAAGGCCAGGCCATAAATTTCTCTTTATTAGGATAGGGGTTCTTGAGATATAAAGGTCGGGTATGTGTGCCGAATGACTATGGAATTAAGATGAAGATATAGAAGAGGCACACAATACTCCATACCCAGTTCACTGAGGGTTGACCAAGATGACTCATGACCTTAAGGCATTGTATTGGTGGCTGGGAATGAAGAAAGATGTAGCAGAATATGTGTCTAAATGCTTAGTATGCCAACAAGTGAAAGCAGAACATCAACGGCCTGCAGGCTTATTGCAACCGCTTAGTATTCCAGAATGGAAGTGGGAAGATATAGCCATGGACTTCGCGACAGGTTTACCACGAACAAACAAGCAGCATGACTCGGCTAGGGTAGTAGTAGATAAACTAACCATGTCAACTCACTTCTTGCCTGTCAAGACTATGTACACAGCAGATTAGTACACAAACATTTATGTCCGAGAAATAGTATGACTGCATGGAATCCCTAAAACCATAGTATGTGATAGAGGATCGGTGTTTACATCGAGATTTTGGGGAAGCTTGCAATAAGCCATGGGTACCAAGTTATGTCTTACTATGGTATTTCATCCTCAAACCGATGCTCAGTCTGAGCGTACCATACCGATTTTAGAGGATATGTTGCGTGCTTGTGTACTAGACTTCGGAGGATCATGGAGTAAGTACTTGCGACTAATAGAGTTCTCCTACAACAATAGCTACCAGTCAACGATCAGGATGGAATTCTATGAGTTAATTTATGGAAGAAGGTGTCGATCGCGGTTACATTAGGACGAGGTAGGAGAAAGGAAACTTCTTGGACCCAAAGCTATTAGAGAGGCTCAGGATGCAGTAGCGCTGATTAGAAAGCGTATGCTCGCTACTCAAAGCTGACAGAAAAGTTATGCGGATGACAAGCGACATGATGTGGAATTCAAAGTCGGAGATCAAGTCCTCTTAAAGATATCTCCTATGAAAGGTGTGAAGCAGTTTGGGAAGAAAGTCAAGCTTAGTCCCCAGTTTATAGGTCATTTTGAGATATTGGACAATGTGGGAACAATTGCATATAGATTAGCCCTACCGCCAGCTCTAGCCGATAGCCACAATGTGTTTCACATCTCGATGCTGCGTAGATATGTGTTAGACCCATCTCACGTCCTCAAGTATGATACGATAACACTCCAGAAAGACTTAAGTTACGAGGAATGATCAGTTAGCATCCTAGATAGAGGGATGAAGCAATTACGATCTAAGAGTATTGCGATAGTCAAGGTCCTATGGAGTAATAGTTCTGAACGGTAGGCAACGTGGGTGTTGGAGGGAGACTTGCTAGCACGATATCCAGAATTATTTGGTATGTAAATTTTGGGGATGAAACTCTTTTAAGTATGGGAGAATTGTAGTGTCCCATAATTCTTACTTAGCTAGATAGTAGTAGTAGTTAGTAATAGATTATAGTAAGTTAGTTTCTGTGGATTTTGATTCAAGCTGGGACATAGTTGGAAACTCATAGCAGCAGTTATGGATTTTATAAGTTTAACCTATAGTTTAGAAATATTAATTATTACATAAGGTTTGAATAATATTACTGGTCCTAGAAATATTATTTATTATAACCTAAAGTTTAGATAGAATTAATAAGAGAATGACACTTCTCATACTTATGTTTATAAAGGATTTAAGTATTTTTTATGAATAGTTTAATTAAAAGAAAGATCTAGAAGCTCTAGAACCTTCTAGCAGCTGTTAGGATCACGTTTTGACTCAGTCAAAGCAGTTTAATCAATTCAAATATTCTGAAATACGTGTTTGATATATCAACGTATGCTGATATATCCCAGCTATAGGGGTCGATATATCACCTACGGGAGATACAGAAAAAACGTCGACTTCCCACGAATGAACGAACAGAGCTTGGGAAAATGGTCTATATGATATATCGCCTAGGGTAGGCAATATATCGCCCCTGGTGGATTTATTTTGAAAGTTTGGAATTTTAAATTTAAAAATAGCCTTAACCACTTGGACCTGCCTTTGAACGATTTTGACCGAGTTTTGGGCGTCTGTTGAACGAAAATTCAAATCTTTTTCATTTTATATTCATTTATTTATTCAAATTTAAAGGGGTTAGTTTCACTACTTGAATTCTATAAATAGGACCTAGTACTCAGCTATTTTCTTCATTCTTCAAGCATTCTTCAAAGCCTCCAAGCTGCTAAGGTTACTATAGAGAGAAACACTTGGGTTTTGGGTTAAATAGCTTTTACAATCTAAGCTTTTCTAAACACTTGGGAAGTAAGATATAGAGATTTTTTGGTATCGAGGTATAGATCAAGTCCTAAGATCACTCAAGGTATTCTTACCCTTAAGTACAGTTTTTCATAGTTCTTTAGTTTTCTTTTATTTTCTTTCAGATCCTAACTCTTGTTTATGATTCTTGGTTAGGTGCTTAAGTTTCTTGAAACTGAAGGTTCTTTTTCTGTAAGTTTCTTCTTGGATGGTTTAGTTTTCTTTTCATCTCTTTTTCTTTAGAAACTCATGGTTTTACTGTTGGTTTTAGGAGTGTTCCAAATCTCGTTCTTGTTCCCAAATGTCCCAGTTTTTGGTAAGGAAAGTAGGTTAGATTATATGTGTTTATATGTTTATGTTATGATATGTTTTATGCTATGATATGTATATGTATTTGTAGTCCATGGGCATATGACTTGCTTAGATAGCAAACCCCAAGAATTTATGTTGTAGTCGCTTGGGCATATGACTTGCTTAGATAGCAAGCCCCAAGAATTTTTATCATTTTCATGGTTTAGAGTTATGATTTACCCTGCCTCGATTAGTAGACAGAGGACCTAGATGGGTTATCATATACTATAGTGTGATCTAACCTACCTGGATTAGTAGACAGACGACCTAGATGGTTTTATCACACACCATGTTAATGAGTTAATAGCCATTAATATTGTAGTCCTATATGATATACGTTTTTTTTTATAGTCATATTTTTTATAGTATATGTATATGTATATGATATAGTCTTATGTTTATGATTTATGATATATGTTGTTAGTAGATTTTCCTTGCTGGGCATTAGGCTCATTCCTTTATTTTTTTAGAATGATGCAGGAAAATGAACATGGAAGGCAGGAAGGATTCGTGGCAGCTTGGCATGAGTGTTGAGGATGAATGGATTGAATGGACTGCGTGAAGATCGAGGATGACGTTGTTTAAAGTCTTTTAAATTATGTTTTGATGTATTTCCGCATTTAGTATTTAAACAATTAAAATTTATGATTTATGTTTTATAACAAAGGGATCCCATATCACATTTTATATTTTTACCTTATTTTGTATTTTGTACAATATTTTAGGTTTTAAATAAAGTTATGTTATTTCTTATGTATGTATTCAAATTAGTAGTTATGTCATAGTAGTTTTAATGGTTCAAGCTCTTAGAAATAGTCGGGTCATTACACCTCGCCCTCTTCCTCATCCTCGGCCTTGGCCATTAAGTCTCACTTGTCTTCTAGGTTCTTGGTCCATAGTTCTTTCTGTTTCCCCAAAAGAGAAAAATTGTAAAAACTAAGACAGACAATAACAAGTAGAAATGATAACTTAGCCTATTATACTACTATCTATTAGGTTCATCTATAAACTAAAAACTACCCTAATACAATTAAGTCCATCTTGGGTAAATGGGCATTAACAACTGAATTTTCCATGGAGGAGGGCTGAGTTCAGTATGTCGTACCCACTACTCAGGCCCCCTAACTTCCACTTGAACCCAAAAGACAAGAATTTAAACCCTTGCTTTATTAATTGTTATTCATTTTAATTGGGTCCAATTTAATAATGCAAAGCAAATGAGCCTTCACAAATGGGCTAACCAATAAGAGAGCAATTTAAACTTTACACTTTCAATTAAACCTAAAATATTTTAATATTTACTAAACAATATCATTCAAATAATAAAATAGAAGAAATTACAAACTTTATTGAAATATCAAATTTTTTATTTACAAACTAGTAGAATTCCAAAATAAACTAATGATCATGCACTTATTTTTTCTAATCTTCCACATCGGACCCTTCTTCTAACATGTCCTAAGTGAAGTCCTCATAATCATCTTGGGTGTAGATATATCTTGAAGTGAAAGGAACATTAATAGGAAATCCTTCGCTATGATCATTTGGTAATTCGTCTACTCTTTCACATATCTCCCCATTTTGTAGATTGGTATCTTCACTAGTTCTAAAATTTCTAGAAAACCTATCCATAAATATGTCATATTTATACTCAATCGATACCCTTTCGTAAAATAAACTCTCTTTCCATACTATCTTTAAATTCAGTTATTGTAATGCCCTCCTAATTAAGGATAGTTACACTATGTATTTTGAATTGTGTCAGACTTGCTAATCAAGTCATTTGGTTATAAACGTGTAACTAAGGTTAACGTCAAAGGTTAGGGTTAAAAATTTTGGTCAAAGGAACTGTTGACTTTTTTTAAAAAGTTTATATATACATGGGATCCCAAAATATTACAAATAAACGTTTAAAAGGGTGTGTATCCATCAATAGTTACAGTCGTCCAACCTAAGCGACAAAATCAGGGCTACAACCCTAGTTCCTCTGAGATATCCTTGGCCGTGGTGGACAAGCAGCCACATATGTACACGCCACCACCGAAGCTCTCCAACTCATGGCTGGTCTAGCTTTCCTTTTCCCTTACTTGCACCACAAAGCACCCGTGAGCCAAGGCTCAGCAAGAAAACTAACACATGTGCATGAATAGAAAATACAGATTTCTAGATACCTATCTAGCATGTCCAACAGTAATAACTTACTCATGCATGCATATAATTATAAATAGATGGTCATTGGACCATTTTGGGGCCCACCGCCCTGAACAGTTGACCATAGAGTCAACCCCGGGCCCTATGCCCTAGCTATGTGACCAGAGTCACTTGGGGACTTTACCCTTAGCTCTGAGTAACTAGCCATAGAGCTAGTTCAGTGTACCTAGCGCTTTAATGTTTCAATGACCATACAGTCGTCCAACGTAATAGTACATTGCAGGTTTAGGCCTAAGCTTTTCGACCAGCAGCGCACTATTGTTGTCCTTGACTAATAAGTCAAGCCCTAATCCAGGTATTTGAATATCAATACAGAAACAAACATGGATAGGCATACCTCAACAAGACAAGCACACATACATATTAATCACATAACATCATCAAATAACTGTAATCATAGTAATAATCATGCTTATTTAACGGGGCCAAGCTCTAGCCACGCAAACCATGCAAACAATCGTGAAACACTTAAGCATGTATAAAATATTCAAGTATATTTAATCATTAACGAATCGATAACTTAATCATAATCATTCTCAGGGGCTCAAGCCCTATTCATAATTATTATTAAAAGTCGGGCCAAGCCCTAATCATGTATAACACGTATTGGGTGTCATTTTCCTACCTCAAGTCCAAGTATAGATTAAAATAAGAACGACCCTTGAGCACGATCCTGGTTCTAAGCCCCTAGCGAAACCTAGTCACAATCATAATAAAGGATTCCATCAATAACAAGCAAATAAAGGCTTTTAGACTGAGTCCTAGCCTCTGAGACCTCGAAATCTACTAAACCGGGTAGTAGAATCGATCCCGAGCCCTAAGGAAAAGATTCTCGTCATTAAAAACTCACCATGGCCAAAACAGCCAAGGCCGACCGCGACCTGCCCTTGAGGGTCGCGGTGTGCCCCTCGAGCCATAGTTTCCCCACCCCTGGTAATGGACGCGGGCCGTGACCTGCCCTTGAGGGTCGCGATGCACCTCCCAGACAGAAGCCTCCCATGGCCCTGGTTTCGGTTGGATCAGGACCCCTCAAGAAGAAGGCCGCGACTTGGCTCTGAGAACCTAGATTTCCTCCATTTTTCATCAGCCAAATCCTACCAAAACTATCCGAATTTCACCCTAAAACAATATTTCAATCCATATAATAGTCTTAATATCTTCCCAGCAACAAAACCCAATTAAAACCTAGAAACAAAACACATCAAAACTTCCAATTCAACTCTTGAGCTATAAGGCTCAAGAATACCTCAAGAAAAACTATGAGTTCTAACATAATTTAGTTAAACATAGAGATTAACACATTACCTCAGCTATGAATGGTGATCCCCTAGCCACAAGCTATCGAAATTCTAATCCCAGGCCTTCAATTCCTTAGTTTCTAGCCCAAATCTTCTTAGTTCTTCAAAGAGCGCCCTTAGAAAAGTTGAGAGAAAAACAGAGAAGGAGAGTCGGTTGTGAGAGGTGTTCAAGTGTTTTTGTGTTTCCTTAAGGCTTAAGTCTACTTAAGCTAATACCGAGGCTTGAGATACCAAAATCATCCCCGAGGGCAAATTGGTCAAAATTCCCAGTATTTCCTCCTAATCTCACTAACTCCAAATATATCCTCAATTATTCATTGCCATTACCTAAAAACCCGATTTAATGCCAAATACCTAAAATACCCCTTGACTCACTCCAAGTCAGGTATTGGGTCTCGTTGTGACTTTCCCCCTAACTTGCTCCCTTGGATCGTCTCGTGTCGAGTAACCCAAATAAATCCACATAATAATGTGGTCTCTCACATATATCACATATATGAACATATATAGAATTATGCCCATAACGGACCAAATTACGAAAGCTGCCCTTCTAATAAGAAATGGGCCCACATGCACATTTAACATCCCTAAACATTTAAAACTAGTTATAGTATCATATAACTCACATAATCACAGTCAAATATATCAAATAAACATATAATTCCATATATTTCAATCCTAGCCCCAAATCAAGGCCCTATGTCTTATTAGGTAATTTTGGGACGTTACAGTTATGCTAGCAGTAATTTGACTGAGTGCATGAGAACTATAAACTTCTCATGTGCTTTCAGTAAGGTTGTGTGACAGGCAATAATATTTTCTATTTCTGTATGAGTTCGACTAATTCTAAGAAACACCCTCTCAAATTCACTCTCACCATCAGGGTCGGTTATTCTCCTTATTGCCTTAACTTTTTTAACAACAATTGGGTTCATTGTGCTAAATTCTGAAAATAAATCATAAATGAAAAACATCATTTTACATATATAAAACGTATCTCAAAAAGAGTATACTTACTTGGTAGTGAGTTGGTCCTTTGTAACAGTCGTGCGTATTTCGCGAGAACTTTCAGGACTAATATAGTCATGGTTCTGGTACCACTTGTAATGCCCTAATTTCTCATAATATTACCAAGAACACCGCAATGAATCATAAAAATAAATGATGCCCTTTTATTTAAGAAAAATACCATAAAGCAAAGGGATCCCGTGTTTTTACAAAATAAATAAGGTCTTTAACAAAATTAACTAACCAACAATCAAATTTAAAGAAATAAATGTACTTAAAAGAAAATGCTTCATAATCCAAATTGTAGGCTACATGGTCCTCATGAATACATCACTAAGATCTTTAGGTCCCACTCGCTATCGGTATTCTAACCTCAATTATCTGTACAATAATTTCATAAGGAGTGAGCTTCTAAACCCAGCAAGGAAATTGCATATAAGAAATCATACAATCACATAGTCGTAACAAATTATATCATAAGTTCATACAAGATTTCATAACAACACTAATATATACTAATCTTACAAGATCATAATACATTGTAGGTCATAATCAAACTCTAAATCATAAACAAATTCTATTGGTTATACGTAGATCATAATAACACATTAAATAGTAAATATATTCTATTGGTTATACATAGGTCATAATAACAAAACAGGCAACAGAAAAGATAAGTGCTTATAAGGGTTGGCGACCAAGTCCCAGACATCACTTAGGTCTGTCATACATGTTTCGACAACCAAGCCTACTAGACATCACTTAGGTCTGTCATACAAATTCTGAACACCTAAGGTCCAGCCACACTTATCTTTTTTGTACCTGAAATGTTAGGGTCATACAAATCACTTAAAATGCCATAACTAAAGCTACCTAATTTTCCTTACCTTGAGTGTGGAATAAGAGAAGAAAAATAGATTGCTTGTGCTAATAGATCTCACCCAAAACCTTATATATAACATAAATGATTTAAGATTGGAGACTTATAATAAAAACTAAACCTCCAAAAATTCTAAATCTTATAAAAGTCACACCTTTAACCTAGAACCAAAAGATCAATACTTCCAAAATCCTGAGACTCCACCAAAAGTGTCTATCTCCAACAACAATAATAAGAGCATGATACTAGGTAATTTTGGCTATATAGAGGTTTGATAGGGTTTAGTGTTTCGACTATATAGGGTTTAGAATGGCTTATAGTGTTTGAAGCTTTATAGAGAAAATAGAAGAAAAATAATTCTCGAGCACTATAAAGGCTATAATGGTTCGGCTATATGGTGTGTTTATGGGGTAAAAATATGAGGGCTTTTGGGAGATATGGATTTTGAAAATGGAGACCACGTGAAGGCTTTGGATTATGTGAAAAATGGTGATGGAAATAGCTCTATTTCTACGTACACGCCGATGACTAAGCTTGGTCTTCAACCAAATAAAAATTGGTTATTTAATTAAACTTTGTCATCTATTTAAATTAATTCATGAAAAATTCCCCCTAACAAAACTTTAGGGAATTTCGGCTATAATTAATAAAGTTCAAATTTTGTGACTTATTTTAATGCCACATGTATACTTCTTAAACCACCAAATAAGATTTGTACATAATTTTCATAAAAACTCAAAACTATTCACTAATTTGATCATATGATAAAATCTTATAAATACTAAGTCATAGAAATCATATCTTAAAAAAAATAATTAAACTTAAAGCAATCTTTTTAAATTCCACCATTCAAGTTATAACTATAAGCTAATAAAAGTAACCTAAGGTCATAATTAAGGAACTTATAAGATAATAATAACCTTGGTCATTACAATAATATTCATACCTATCTCACCACCTCGTTCTAGATACTAGTAGGTTTCCGAAATGCTTGCCGTTACAATACCTACAATTTATAGAAGTTTCATCTCGAAACTTGAAATAAATGGGGATATAACTCTTTCATTTTTGCCTCTGTCTCCCAAGTGACATCCTCGATGTTGTGGTTACACCACTAAACTTTAACCAACGGCATGGAGTTGTTCCTCAACACTTTGTCTTTCCAGTCCAATTGAATAAAATTTCATGCACTTGCTGCATTATTTGGCTCATCTGTTGGAAATGGTTTTCCAATATGCACAACGAAAGCATAGAATAATATAAAAACATAGAAGAACAAGAACATACTAGTTGAAGATCTATCAAGTGTCATTGGTATCTTTTTGTGTTTATAAATGAACATCCAATCCAAAAACTTTCTTATTCACAAGATGTACCCAACATATGAGATCTTGGAATAAGCATAGAGAAAATCAGGTTTTGTTTGAGAAAAAATATATTATGATATACTTCTCTAAGTATGAATGTGTGAAAGCATGTAATGACCTTTAAAATAAAACACCTACTTATATCATTATTCTAGAGCTTATTAATTATCATTTATTAATTATAATGAATTAAATCAAATTTAAACATTTATCATTAATAAAGTAATAATTAAATAAATAAAAGAGCCAAGATTGAGTCTCCTCTTAGTGTTACATGCACTGTGAATGGCATGTGACACAATCCTAGTTTTAAGGCTTGTGTCTTAACCCTTTTATACTTGTTTATTATTAAAAATCATGCTAACATTATCTTTAAATAATTTATTTATTCAAACTGATATCCTTATAGAATATCTAAGTAACTTATAACAAATTTGAATTTGAAATATCATTTAATTAATTATTTGAATAAATAAAAATTTTGATTCAAATTGTATTTGAACTACCAGATTTATTTTCCACATTTAAATAATTAAAACTTTATTAATTCAAAATTAATTTTATTCAAAATTTTATTTTAATACATTAAAAAATTATAAAATAAATAACTAATTGTTTAATTTTAAAAAATTAATAATTAAATTAATTAATTCATCTCCATTATTATGTAATTACATATTTGCCCAAAAAATAATTTTCTTCCAAATATGCTGTTACACAATTTTATCTCAGTTTCAACTTTCGCCTTTAACAATGTTGATAGAGCTAGTTAGGGGACCTATGGATCTATAATTCCAAGCTCTAATAAATTTAGATTATTACTTAAAACTCTTTAATATAATAACCTTAATTATTAATCTCATTATTATTACACTAAAAATATGATACTAGAGTCTTGCAATTATAGACAATTCATTTACTGAGTACTTTGTATTAAAATATCCATTGATTTAATAATTACATTTATTAATGATTCATAACTAAGCTAGGATGAGTTTACTATGCACCTGTTTAATTATCTCTTTCTCCTTAAGTACCATTAAGTGTACTAGTGAATAGTCAATTCATTAATTGATTTATGAATTTGAACCAAATAACCATTCAGTCCCAAAGATTAACTCTTAAGGGAACCATCATTTAATTCTTCAGGAGGAAGGCATAGATTCCATATCTGCATATAATGTCCCTAACCATTTACATTAATTATCCCGTAAAACAAAATCTTTTAGCCTGACCATTCTGATAGACCCTAACAGATGAATTAAATGACACATATAAGATAAATGGGAGTTCACAATAACTTCAGGAATCAGATTAATATATATACATATATATGATCATCGATTGACGTTTTTAATTAATTATTTATGAAAAAATGGTATTTACTAAAGTATTAATAACATGTCGGTTCCACTTCTATATATAAAGCACATCCACTAAGATGTCCTACTATATCATTTATCCGAATCTAGATCACATGTATTCATAATATTAGTCAATCGTAATAATAGTATTTAATCTAAAGATTCCTTAACTTTATTTTACTATGAACTATTTACATTCATTCCCTACTATTGTACCCAAAAAATATGAACTGGCGTGTCCTGTTCGTGGTAAAGCTGAAATGTATTCAATGAAGACATTCATAGTTTCAATATCATGGTATGAGTTCCCTAACAAGTAGCTTGGGTTGAGCACAAGTCGACGAGTGATCAAGGATATCGACTAGCCCGATCTTTAGGTCACGTAGGCATAGCTCAGACTTCTTAATATTCAACTCAGCATAATGTGGAATCCTCTAGCTCGAGTAGTGTATATTAAGCGCGTTGTCGACATAGGGAATGCATAGATTCAAATCCCTGAAGACTCGAGATTTTATGTGAAAAATAAGAATATTATAATAATGCCTGAAAAATGTATAATATCAGGCAATTGACATATTGAATGTTATTATTTATATATTTGGGAAGTTACCCAATATTGTAAGTTACTCAAACCTGCCTATTAAACCCCTATAAATATAGAGGGAATAGAAAGGAAAAGGGATCACATCTTTGTATACTGAAACTCTGGAGAAATTGTCATAAACAATTTCTTGAGAGATAAACAACAATAACATATACTCATGGAATAGGTGAATTTTAACTACTGAACCATGTAAAAGTTCTTTGTGTTCTTATTAGTCGGTTTAGATTAAGCCTCATTTCATTCTCGAATTTCTTAATTCCCTGTTGCTGAAAAATTGTGTCAACATATTGGTGCTTTCATTGAGAGATAATTAGGCTTACAAATTTTCATCTCAAAACCTTCCCTACAACAATGGTGGTAACCAAAACGTTAACGCATGAAGACGAATCGGAAAGGCCTGATGACCAAAGGGATTTTCGAGTGGCTAGTCTTGCTGAAGAGGGCACCTCAGTGCCTAGGCATCCTTGGAAGCATCCCCAAGTCCAGACTGGAAACAATCAAGACACAGGCATTTCATCACATTTTGCATATTATGTAGGATTGGTCTAGCAAGAGAATGTTGAGCTTAAGAGTCAGCTTGCCCACACCAATAGGCTTATTCACGAGAACCTATCCTGACTACAACCTCCTGCAACTGATCCAAATGTCAGAAGGAGAACAAGTGGGTCTCAATGAAGTAGATTGCGTAGGCACAATCACGCCAACATTAGTCGTTCATTTCGAACTGCCACTTCAAGCATTGTGCCAACAAACCAAATCTTTAGGAATGATCGTTCTGCAACACTCCTAGGAATGAACGACCTGCTCATGTCCACAAGAATGAGCAAACTGCTCATGTATCTAAGAAACAACCTGATCAACTTAGATGAGGTGGGACCAATTCAAGGCGAACAAATAGAGACGAGATTTCACCGAATCTGCCAACTGAGGTCCTTTCGAACAACCATGATTAGGGAGAGAGATCACCACCAGAAAGGAAGATTGGGGTAGATAATGGGCGACCTCAGGTAGTACGCCTAGATGGACGATTGGTGGCTTCCCTTACAAGATATCTACCATCAACTATACGTAATCCATCAGCCCCACGAGCTCCATCACCCCCACAAGCTCGAGATAATACGTCTCACCATGGAAAAGATCGAAGAAACTACGCTCATAAAGAGGTCACTTACGTTTCTCGATCTTGTGACACTAGGATTCGAGTCCAGGTTAACAACCAGACTCATCGACATCGTCAACGAGTGGTGAGTTTTGCCGAAGACAGATATTGGAAGGAAAACCGTAGTGAAGACAAGTTGAAGATTGTTCACAACACTCACTCTCGAAGAAAAGAGCCCAACCTGAAAGATCCTCTAAACTCTGCTCATAGTTTCCATAGTAATTGTAGCGTCCCAAAATTTCTCATAGAAATAAGTGCTTACACTAGCGTGATGGGAGTGCATGTGGAGTAATTATGTGTGAATTAATTGATCTATGTGATTTATATGATTATATGACTGAGTATGCATGATTATGCCTATTAAATGTGTTTAAAGGCCCACTTTTATTAAAAGGGGCATTTTTCGTAATTTTGACCCATTGAGGGTATATTCGTAATTTTTATGTGTTATGTGCTTGAGACCAAATTACTATGTGGATATTCATGATATTCGACCTGACTAGATCCTTTCGAGCAATTTTAGCGGGAAATTCAGAACGGGAATAAATGCCCAGCTCTTGTCAAGCCTAGCGTATTTAGGGAATTTTGGTAAATAAAGTAAATTGGTGGAAATTATTATGTTTGATTGATTAGTAGATAAATTTGGAGATTAGTTGTGCAATTATATTTTTAGGAAAATGACCAAAATGTCTGTGGGGTTAGTTTTGAGGTTAAGTAAAGACAAGGGGAAAATGGTCTTTTAGCTATGGAATTGGATAAAAATCAGCTAAGTTTTGATCCCTTGGGTACTTTCACGTTTTTTTCCCTCTCTCTCTCCTTCTTCTTCAAGTTACCAAAAGCACAGACACTCAATTAGCAAGTAGGAGGCCAAACCTTGGGGAATTTCAAGATTGTAGTGGGAAAAGACTTCAAGAGGGAGGCTTGTTGCTACTGGAAGCCACTAACACCATAGGAATCCAAGGAATTCAGAGGAAGAGGTATGATTTTCTTTTCCACTAGTTTTTCATTTACTTTTTTTTATAGAATTTGGGAATTAATCTTAATTTTTGAGATGGGGGTGGTGTTCGGTTGTTAATTGAGTGAGTTGATAGTTAAATTATGTTGGATTGTTTGTTTAATGGCTTAAATTCATTTTGAAAATAGAAACTGAATGGGATTTTCGGATTTGGACCAAAGGATTGAGTTTAGAATTCAAACTTGCAAATTGTGGTTCTAAGGTGTTATTGATAAGTTTGTTGGTGCCTTGAAGTGATATATTGGTTTGATAACTGATTTGTGGTCGAAATTAGTCTAAAATCTTGCTGGTATCAAGTTTTGATTTGGTTTGGATTACTAGAAAATGCAGGTTTTTGGGTTTTTCGCGGTGGCGCCGCAATGCTTATGGGTGAGCAGCGCGGCGCGGTGTAGATGCATTCCTCAAGAGCATGGTTTGCTCTCTGACTTTTGTGGTGCTGCGTGTTCGTAACTGGTTTACCATGTGTTCAGCGGAAAGCATAGGATGTTGGGGCCAGAGATTTAAAAAATATATTATTTAAACATACTTTAAATAATCGGATCCATTAACATGCAATACATTAATCATAGAGAAATAAAAGATAGGATTTACTAGTTGAAGAACTATCAAGAATCTTCTCTATCTTTTTCTATCTCCAACGAACATGCAATCCAAAGCAGTTCTTCAAAATAGTCAGATCAAAATCTTCCAAGATGTATCTCTATACCTCAAGACGTGTGTGGGTACGTAGATTAATGGTGGAGAAAATTTTCTGATTCACAATATTTTCTCAACAGATGAGATCTTGGAATATTAGGTGTGAGACAGTTTTCAGGAATAGAGAAAATATAACGATCTATTTTCTTTATGACAAAATTCTTATATCAAAAACTATTTCCGTCTGGTAAATTTATAAAAGAATTAATTAAAAATTTTAAATTAAAAATTCAAATTATAAATCAATTATTAAATAATTAAATAAATAAAAGAAATATCCAAGACACATTATTTGACTCTATTGCACGCCAACTACAGTGCATGCATTGTAGTTGGCCTGTAATACATTTATGATTTCAGGGATGTGTTCCAACAATTTTCTTTTAATTATTATTTAATAATTATTTATTCAAAAATATCTAAACCTAATAACTTATTTATCAGATTAATTAAATAATAAATATCATTTCAAATTCAAATCCAATTTCAATTATCAAAAATATCATTTTCACTCTATTTAAATAAATAAAGTTAATTAATGCAAAATTAATTATCTTAATTATTTAAATGCTATTTTCAAAAATGTCATTTTAATTAAAAAATGATTTTAAAAAATATAATTAATTACTTTATTAATTTTGAAAATTAATATATTAATTAATTAATTCGTCTCAATTACATATTTGACCATCAAGAACAAATTTCTTCCAACTATGCAATTTTCCTGATTTTTCCCAATTTCAATTCTTACCTTGAATAGTGTTGATAGAGCCATCTCAGTGACCTATCGACCTATAATTTCAAGCTCCAATTAATTTAGATTATTAATTAAAACTCTTTAATATAATAACCTTAATTTATTAATCTCAATATTATTCCACTAAAAATATGAGATTACACTCTTGTAATTATAGACATTTATTTATTGAGTATTTTTAAATCATAAAAGTGTCCATCGATTTAATCACTACATGCAATTCAATCCTCGATTAATTGTTCATAATTAAAGTAGGAATTAATTATCGTTTAACCACTTTAATTATATATTGTTTCCTTATGTCCTATTAACTTTTCTAGTGAAGGTTACACTACAACAAAATAGAAATTTAATGGATATATGGGGGAGACATTGTAGACATTTAATGTCTCCTCATATTGGAGACGTTGTTGAAGGAGCCATCTTAAGCGGCCCTACAATGACTCCCATGGGGAGACTTTGTAGACATTCAACGTCTCCCCCTTGAAGTCATCATAGGGTGTACATTTTACACCCTACGATGACTCCCAGGGGGAGACGTTGAATGTCTACATAGTCTCCTGATGGGAGTCATCGTAGGTTCCTATGATGACTCCCAGGAGGAGACTTTGTAGACATTCAACATCTCCCGCTGGGAGTCATCATTGGTTTTTGTATTTTAAAAAAATAATAATTAATTAATGAAATAGTTATTTTCATATTATTTAATTATATATATTGAAATGAAATTGAATATATTAATTAAAAAATCTAAATTATATGAAAATTTAAATTGTGAATTTTTATTAATAAAATCGAAATGTGTGTATAATATGTTTTAGCTAGCTAAAAATACAAACAAAAAAATAATATTTGTTGTTACACATAAAAAATGAACAAATATTACACTAGCTAGCTAGACATATTGTATGATAGAAAAAGTAAACAATAAAATCCTATTTTTTGGGACGATGACTTTGAACTATCGGTACCATATCGTTTGCCCACTGTTGTCACATTTTATTATTCTGTGCTAGTGTATATAGCGAAGTGTTTAGCTACAAAAAATATAAAGTACAATATATTATTTAATTATTATTATTTGATTATATATACTTTAATAATAAATAAACCATAAATTTTTTATAAATTTATATATATATACATACCTCTTTCTTCAAATAACGTCCAAGTCTATCCATATCCTTTCTTATGTCTACGAAAAATTAAACAAAAAAAAACTAAATACGAATATGAAAAATTGGGCAGCATTTTCCTTATATTACTAACCTAACCATCTGTCAATCTAATCAAATGAGCACAACACAATACAAATATAGTAGCAGAATACATAATTCTAGACAAAATCGAGCAGCATTTTCCCTATAATAGTGATCTAACCATCTATGAACAACAAGCCAAACAAATCAAACAACATACAATATGTTTCTTCCTTATAGCTACGCAACACATAAACAAATTTTCCAAAACCTACTTCACTAAAACACATAGTTCTCAACCTTCTGTTATCACTGCAACACAAAATTTTAATCTCAGAACCTACTTCACTGTGGAAGAATATTTAAGATATTCAAACTCCTCTAACAAAAATTTAATAATACTAAAACAAGAAATAAGATAATGTAATTACCTCTTGCAATTAATAGTCATTGCTAGCAAATATATTTCACTTTTGCAATGCGCGCACTATGCTATTAATTCAAACTTTAAATTAATTAATAAAAGATTAGTAAATCAATAAAAAATATAACAATATATAAATAACATACTTACATGTTAATAAAGATTACAAATATATTTATATATATATATATAATTTTCTAATTAAATAATAATATAAATTAAAAATATATATTATAAACATATAAACTTGAATTGCTATTTAATATGTAAAATTAAAATTAAATTATTTTTCTTATTTTAGACAAAGTTATTAAATACATTTGAGCAAAACATATTTACATATATACACTCAACAAACAATAAAAATTAATTAAAAAATATATAATTTTCGGAATAAATAGTAAATAGAAATTTAAAAATAGTAAATAATGTGGTATCATCTTAAAATTAAACAATGTAATATCTCCAATATACATAAAAATTAATTTTCATACTTTAAACTAATATTTCTAATAAAACACACAAAAACTATAAAAAAATAAGCACAAAAACAAAAATTTCTACCATTATAATTATAGTACATTGTTTAATCTTGAAATCCTACCTCAAACATGCTTTAAATCCACTTTGATGAGCCAAAAATCACCCAATACCGCAACTATCATAAACCCTAAAATCTCTATATCAAGCCCTTAATATTTAGAGAAATTAAGCATAAAAATTATCCTAACTATTATACAACACATATAAATGATAAAAACATTCCTCAAATGAAATTTTATGGCCTAAAATTGACGAAAATTGTCAAAGAAAAGCCCAAAAATTTCCTAAAAACGCCTCCTCTCCGCCTCTCTGTTTCGTGCGTATGCTCATGGGGAAGAAGAAGAAAAAGGGCTAAGTAATACAGTAGGGGAGGCCTTTATCGTCTCCCCTGGGAAGATGTGCCAAGGGGAGACGTTAGAGGCTAGGCACGTCTTCACAGGGAAAACGTTAGAAGTCTTCCCTTATATATATTCGGCCCAATTTCTCATATTTAAAAAAAATAAAAAACTGTATCATATTTTTAAGTATAACGTCTTCCACCACTTTTGATGACTTACCTAGTTATTCATCAACAAAAGCTTTTAATGACTTACACCTCTAAACTTTAAATATCACTGAATACTTTTAATGACTTACACCGTTGGTGTACGTCATTATAGAAAGTCATTAAATGTCAATTTTGTTTTAGTGTTAATTCATAAACTAATTTATGAATTTGAGCTCAATAACCTTTAAGTTCAAAAAGCCAACTCTTAAGATAACCATTATTCAATTACTCTCGGAAAGGTATAGATTCAATATCTATATATTATGTCCCCGTCAATTTATATCAATGACTTCCCAAAATAAAAATTTTCAGCCTGATCATTCTAACAAACCATAACGAGTGAATCAAAGAATTCATATGACATAAACAAAAGTTCATAATAACTTCAGGATTAAGATCAATTTGTATATGATCATGTTATTGATATGTTTAATTAATAATTACAAAATAAACAATATTATTAAGTATTAATAACATATCAGGTCCTGTTCATGTATAACCACCATATACAAAGTACCTCCACTAAGATGTCCTACCACATCAGTAATCTGGATCTTGATTACATGTATTCATAATACTAATGAATCGTATTTACAGTATTTAATTCAAAGATTTCACATAACTTTGTTTTACTGCGAACTATGTAAATTTGTTCCCTACAATCTTAATCCTCTCGTACCAATACAAGATTGTAGTCACAATAACGAATTTGAGATTTTTTGATATTCATATAATATTATTCTAATAATAATAATAATAAACAAACAATATATGCAAAAATTCATTTCAATTTTTTTATTTCATAAAAAATTGTTCAAAACATATGCGTTAAAGGGCACTAATCCCAACAATCTCCCACTTGCCCCAAAGAAAATGAGGCATCTCCCTCAAACCTATATTGCTAACATGATCTTTAAAAGACTTGGTAGACAAAGTCTTAGAAAAAGTATAATGCCCTAGATAGCCAAGACCATTACACTGTGTATTTTAAATAGTGCTGGACTTGCTAATCAAGTCATTTCGATATAAACGTGTTACTAAGGATAAGTAATGGATCAGAGTTAAAAGATTTTGATCATAGGAATGGTTGTTTTTCATTCAAAGTGTGAGTCTGTACATGGGATCCAAAAAAATATGTGTGTACAAGGCATGTTCAACTCAAAATCAATTACAACATAAGCCGACCTAAGCGGCAAAATTAAGTTGGCTCTAGTCCCTATTGATCCCTTGGCCGTGGCGATCGAGCAGCTACAAATGTACACGCCGCCCCTAAAGCTCTCCAACTCACAGTTGGTCTAGCTTACCTGTACCACATTGCACTCGTGAGCTAAGGCTCAGCAAGAAAACTTAAATCAACAAACATAAATGAACAACAATATATAAACAGTAAACTTAAATCGACAAATTCAATATACAACAAACATAAGCAACAAGCCTAGCAGTAATAATCTGCTCAATCAAACACATAACCCAATCTCAACAATCAATACAGATAGTTAAGTGAAATCAGTCCTTATGTTTATTTAAGTGACATCAAGCCCGACACCCTTAGGCGAGTCCTTTGGTCTTATGACCGACCCCGACATGCTTAGGTCGGGCTGCGTTCCACACACTTATCGTTAGCCCCGGCTCCCTTAGGCTGGACTTTCAGATGAAATATAATCAAACATATAGATCACATAACACGCAATCAGTTGCAGCATAAACAAGCATGTCTAATAGGATATTTTGAAAAACAAATATAGCCATAATCCCACAAATAATCATAGTCATATTCTTCAACTGGGGGTCTGAGCCTCGATCACAACCAGGGTGCAATTTTCTTACCTCGAGTCTCGAGCAAATAAGATATGGGGATCCTGAGCACGATCCCTATTCTCAAGCCTTAGCGGTATAACCTTAGTAGCGATACTGTCCTCTGAAATGATCCCCAAGTAACCCTAGCTTCACTCCTTTCGAAAAGCTCAGCCCTTTCCTTAATTTTCCAAAACTCCAACCAAAACTATGAGAGAGTGAGAGAGAGAACTAATGTGTGTGTGAGAGAGAGTAACTGAGAATGATCTAATTGTTTCCTAACTGTTTCTCAAAGCTTCCTAAGTTATCCCTTGGCACCAAAAGGACCAAAGTGCCCCTAGATAAAAAACTTTCACTTTAACGCCCCAAGGGCAATACCGTCATTTGCAACATTTCCCGCTAATCCTCAAATAGTCCTATATATTCCCAATTAATCTCGACATTCCCAATTTATCACCAAATAACTAGCTGTTGCCCGATAAATCCCAAATACGCACTACGTTCTCGAAATACCCCTAGGCTCACCCCGGGCTGAATATTTAATACTATTGTGGCTATTCCGCTAATCCGCTCACTAGGAACACCTAGAGTCGAATATCATGAATATATCCACATAATTTAGTAGTCTCAATAATATAACACACATAATAACATTTATACCCTCAACGGGTCAAAATTACAAATTTCCCTTATTAACAAGAATGGGCCCACATGCATATTTAATACACATAAACATGCACATATATTCATATTACCACATATGCCACATATGCCACATAATCACACACATTTTCAATAAATTTCACATATAAATCCAATTATGCCCTCTCAGGACACTAATCAAGGCACTAAGCCTTATTAGCAAATTTGGGACGTTACAAAAAAGATCAGCAAGGTTATGTACTGAAGTTGTCTTCATAACTGCTACATCTCCTCTATGAACAATATCCGTGATCAAGTGATATTTCCTTTCAATATGCTTTCCCCTCTTGCGAATTATCAGTTCCTTCGAGTTAGCTAATGCCCCACCGTTGTCACAATATAGGACAAGTGACTTATTCATATATTGAACAATTTCCATATTGGAATAGAACTTCTTTAGCAACACAGCCTCCATAACTACTTCACAAGCAGCTATGTACTCGACTTCCATGGTAGAATCTGCGATACTGGTTTGTTTAATACTACGCCAGACCACAGCTCCTTCACCAAGTGTGAACACTTATCTAGAAGTAGGTTTCTGACTATCTTTGTATGATTGAAAATCAAAATCAGTGTATCGAGTGGAGTTAAAGTCACCACTTGAATAAACAAGCATATATTCTCTAGTATTCCGAAGATACTTTAGAATATTCTTTACTGCAATCCAATGACTCAATCTAGGATTGGATTGATAATGACTGACTATCCCTAGTGCATAACAAATGTCAGGTCTTGTACACACCATAGCGTACATTAGATAGCCTACCGCAGAGGCGTAGGGCTACGATCTCATATCCTCTTATTCTTGAGGTGTTTTAGGACACGACTCTTTAGAAAGGATAATTCAATGACGGGTTCGCAAATCACCCTTCTTGGAATTTTGCATACCAAATCTCTCCAGTACCTTATCTATATAAGTAGTTTTAGACAGAGCCAAACTTTATTCGAACGATCCTACTGGATCTTCATGCCTAGAGCATAGTTTGCATCTCCCAAATATTTCATTTGCAATCCATTTCTTTACTTTTGTCAATGAACCCACATCAATCCCTATCAGTATGATGTCATCAACGTAAAGAACGAGTAATACCACGATGCAATCTTTGATTTTTTTGTAGACACAAGGCTCATCAACGTTTTCTTCAAAACCGTACGTTTTGATTGTGTCATCAAATCTCAGATTCCAAGATCTCGAAGCTTATTTGAGTCAATAAATGGACGTAAGAAGCTTGCAAATTTTTTGCTTTTGACCTTTAACTATGAACCCTTCTTGTTGAGAAATATAATTGGTCTCGTCAAGATAGCCATGCAGAAATGTTGTCGTAACGTCCATTTTCCATATCTCATAATCCATGCAAGAAGCTATGGACAAGAGTATGCGAATCGATTTAAGCATGGAAACATGAGAAAAAGTTTCTTCATAATCAACCCGTTCTTGCTTAGTATAGCCCTTGGCTACAAGCCTAGATTTGAAAGTTTCCACTTTCCAATTCATTCTTATTTTCTTCTTGAATATCCATTTGCAACCAATAGGTTTAACTTTTTCGGAAGATCTTCAAGAGTTCAGTCGAAATCAGAATACACCGATTCAATTTCCAAGTTCATGGCATCTTGCAATTTTTCTTTGTTAGAATCTTCCATTGCATCTTTGTATGTCAATGGATCATCTTTGTTTGTGTCAGACACAAGCATCTGAACTTCACGTTCATATTGAGTTGACTGCCTAAAAACCCTCCCACTACGACAAAGCTCTCTATTGTTCTAACTAGAACATGTGGTTTGCTCTTTCCTTTGTTCATTGGAAACATTTGGTGATCTTATTACTTGATCTGAGACTATCTCCTCCAGTACAACCTTATTGCGAGGTTTGTGATTGTTTATATAGTCATATTCAAGAAAAGAAACATTTGTCGATAAAAATGTTTTATTTTCTTTAGGACTATAAAATATACATCCTCTAGTCTCTTTGGAATATCCCACAAACATGCATAGTCCAGTGCGAGATTCAAGTTTTCTAGTCTTTCTTTCAGGATGTGTGCTGTACATCCCCATATACGAAAATGGTGTAAAGTGTGTTTATCCAAAAAACAGCTGTTGATGACGTGGCAAGAATTTTCGACACGTGGCAGAGATGCTACTCGCCTATCGACCAGAGATATTTCCATATGCGGAGTTCAAGTTTCATATACGACCAGCCTGGTCATATACTCCGTTTATTTATGTGTAAATCTGTACAGTTGTAACGATATCCGATAATATCTCTTCATTAAAACCTGAATATCCGTTTATTAAGGAAAGATATGATTAATTGACTCATGTAACCCTCCTTGAGCCTATAAATATACAAGAAATAGCTCAAGGGGGGGATCTTTTGATCTTTTTCCGGATTGTATTACTATTATCCATCGTTTGTATTGTTTCTCCTTCTAAGGACTATGAAATTCAGGAACCCTAGTTCTTTGATCACACCTTTGAAGCTCAATATTAATAATAGTATCAAGTGGACTTAGGTCATTACCAATCACTGGGCCTGAACCACTATAATTCTTGGTGTTCTTTAATTTCCATTAGATTGTTTTCTCAAGCATCGTACTAATTTCCTGTCGTATACTTGACTCCATGTCGTTGACCAAATCGAGGGTCAACATTCTGGTGCTTTCATTGAGAGCTTGACAAAGAATCTAATGGAAAAAACTACCAAGAAGACTGGACAGGCTGCTGCCGCTGCATCATCCCAACCTCCTCCCCCAAATGTGGCTGAAGACGAACCTCATTTGGAGTTTGAGGACGAGGAGTTAGATTCTGAAACCCTGAAGGCAACACTGGGGGTGTTGTAGGATGAGTTGGCCAATCAAGAAAATGCGGCCGAGATAATGGCGTTGCAGCAAAGGGAGATAGAGCACCAGCGTTAGGAGTTGAGCAAGCGGCAGGCTGAGATGGACCATCGCCAGAGGGATGCCATGGCTGCCCTTAAAGCAGCCATCCAGCTGGCTAGGAATCAGGCTGCGCCAGCCTCCCTGTAACGCCATACTACCTTAGAGTCGTTACTAAGTGAGCTTAAAACGTGCAATTAACTCGCTAAATGAGGTTTTTAGGAAAAAAGTGTGACTAAGCAAAAGTTAAGGCTGTAATCTTTGAAATACTCTACTGCATTGAAAGTTTCAAGTATTTAACAGTTTGGATCCCAAAATACAATTTATAAAATATTTACAACTCAAAAAGGAGTTTACAGATAATTAACCATCAAGCTACAGTTTAATACAACCATTTCTCAAAATGCCCCCAACCAAAGTAGTCGGGCAGGCCAAACATGTACGCACCGCCTCACGCTCTCCGTACTCATGGCTGGTTGACTTTTTCTTTGCCCTTACCTGCAACACAGAGTACCCGTGAGCCGACGCCCAGCAAGAAAACTCATACAGCACATAACATATGCATATAATATAACCAACATATCAGACAATCCATAGATAAACAAATAGTTCATCAGACTAAACAAATACGGCCATGCCGTCCCAGAAGCATTACCAAAGACTGGGATCTCGGCCCTCACCGTAAGGATATCCCATGTATTTGCTGGGGTCTCTTGCCCTAACAATAAGCACTCCGTGTGCTAAGTGTTATTTCCGGCCCCACTGCCGTTCTCGGCCTTCACCGTTCTCGGCCCTTCGCCGTTCTCGGCTCCCTTGCCCGTTCATTCTACTATAATCACATATAGCATAACTCAAACAACATTCAAGAATATAATAATTCAATAGAACAGTCATCACACAGATTAGCTGATAGAAGAAAGGAATCATATTCGGGTATACGATAGACATGGAGGTCTCAATTATATAAGATGATGGTGCGCACTTTGATGTAGCACAAAAAGTTGATGGGAAGCAAAAAAGTACTTGGTATAAGTATTTTCACACGAAGTTTTAGGTGTATGATTTAGTGAGCTTGAAGCTTTAGCTGATAGGTTTCTGAGAGCAACTTGGATGAGCACATCTAGTAGGACTACCAGAGTCAGTTGACTCAAGACAGACAGCAAGACGAGAATCATAAGGGATTTTGGTGACAATAAGGAACAAAGTTACCAGTTAAGTTCGACTTTGCAAGAGAAGCTGAAAAACTATGATGTTGAGCAAAGGATGGAGTGGAAAGGGAATACACTTTTAAGGAGCTACAACACGAATTAATGAGAACAAAGACGAACTGAAGGATCTTTGTCGGTCAAAGAAGGGTTAGGTATAATGGGAGACAGTAGAGAGAATCCAATAACGGTTGTAATTCTTCGTATTATAGGAGTTCACATAGTGAGAAGCGCGATGAACAACCAAGGAATAATAAAATTAAGTATAAAAGAGGAATAACCAACTCTTTTTTAAAAGGATATAACTACAAGGAGAAGTTGATATCTATAAAGAATGACAAATACGGAGTTAGATGGTTGAAGATTGTATTTGGTCAGTACAGTGGCGATAGTTTACATACTATAAGTTCACCAATAAGGACATGAAACCTTACTAGGTTTTATAAGAAATTTGACATACTTTATCTTGAAAGGGTATTAAGAATGACAAGAAAGAACGAAGCACCCATTACAAAGGAGATGATGGACAACCACGGGAAAATGGAGTGGACTAGACAAGGACAACAATGGATCAACACATGATGGGAGATCACTACATAAAGCGTAATGCAACAACTTACAATATGATATGATCAATACAACTATATGAAGGATGCTCAACATTGGAGGTGCATTTTTTCCACCTGGCATGACAGAGGCTACAAACATATGGAAGGATTGCATGAGATCATCGAGATTTCTCTACAAATGATAGAGACAGAGGAGAACATAACCAAGAAGAGCAAACATGGATAAAGAAGCATAAGACATGGATGTTGGGACAATGGAAAAATAATTTTAAGGAGCCGAGTTATGGATTAAAACTCAGTGATGGAAAGTATTTGGAAACCTGAGGCAATAGGAATATGCACAAACTATGATAAGGTGAAATGAACTACGATTAAGGGAAAGGATAAAGATGTTAGTAAACTATGATATATGAAGGAATATATTATGGTAAAAATTTATACTTGGATAGTATGGAATCCTAAGATGCACTATTAGGACAAAGATGCCAGTAGTTTTATGGATATGATGGACGATATTTCCAAGTTATGATTATATTCTAGAATCACTTCAAAGGATGGAAACCCAGTGTGGGGGAACATGAATATGAGTAATATGTAGAGATATTACAACTCATGGAAGTGTAGAGTGAGATCAATATGGATGAAGTGGTATGATTTTCGAAGGGATTTAAGGTAACAAGATTTGTTAGCGATAAGGATGATGAATTTATGGAAATGCATTACTTTTCTATAAAAGACTACAGTCATGATGGATTGATCTCAGAATTAGAAACATTGGAAAAAAGGATTTATGTTTAAGGACTGAAGATTTGGATAAAATGTGTAGAAGATCTAACATTTATCTTCTTTATTTGTGTAGAATCTTAAGAAGTCAATGGATATAAAGATAAGAGTGGCTTAGATCTTCATTCTCAGGCAAAAGGATAAGTGAAGGATAGACCAGCATTCTAAGGACACGATGTAGAATTAGTTCATGGCTTTCATCTGGTTATGAGGTAAGTATGAATAAGTTTATGCTACTATGGGCTGAAGTGAGCGCTTCGCCCTTTTGGACATCATAGGCCACGGGTAGCTTTGGCTATATAAGCCCATACCCCTATAGGGAAGATCACTCAGATCTCTCACTCCTTTCTAAATTGGTTGGTTCCTCCCTCACACCCTCTGACACAGAGCAAACTTGTAACTGCATCACTTGAGAGGTGATCAGACGCCGGGATGCTGGATCTTGAACTTGCCCGATGGCCAACTATCCAAGATTAATGACCAGACTCCCTTTATAGGCGCCTCTCGTGAGGCATTTGGCAGCCTGAGAATATATACTACCTTCGAGAGACCTCTTCTGGGAAAAAGGCTTGATAGCCCCCATGGTTCCAGACTTTAAGTCCATTTTACCTGGAAGAAGAGAAAGGCAATTAGCACATTAAGCAAAGCAAAAATGACAAAGGGGAAAATTCATGCAAATAGTCGCACCACCAAACTCGACTGCCACTAGCAGGTCGAGAGGGGCCTTGAATATCCCCTTGGGAATATGTCCACCCCTGAGCCTATTGTCGATAATTTGAGTGAGGGATTAGATGAGGTTGCGCACTCCCCAACATACTCGGTGGCCTCTCGCTGAATTTTGCAATAAAAGTGTCTGTCCTCCAAGTTTGTCTTGAAGTAACCCAAGACGATTCAAATTATGGCTGATAAGAGTACCAGAACCTTGTCATCATCATTTGAATAATATTGGCATAAAATGAGAGCAAAGAAAGTAGAATTCTCATCGATGGTCACAATACCCTTGAAAGCTCCCTTCTCCTAATTGTCGACTACCAAGTCTATGAGGTCAAGGTAGAGAATTTTCTCTCTATTAGTCTAGTCCTTATCCCTGCCAAACTTATACTAAAGTAGAGTTGGGGAGATGGGGACATGATAAGGACATTTTGGATTATATATTTTTGGTTCTTTCTTACTCAGGTATTGTTGATTCTTAGCGTTTTTATGTGTTTCTAACTTTGTGTTTACGAGTCATTGATTTTTAGGCCAAAAAATATTTTATGAGATTTAATTGAAATTTTTTGTGTAATTTGTGGCTATATATTGACGGGAGAAGATGAGACTCAGTAAAATGAAGTTTAGAAAGAGTTTGAAGTATTTTGGAATTTCCTAAACCCGAGGTTCTAGGCTGGAGCAGAAGAAATTGAAGAAAAATGAAGAAAGCGAAAAAAGGCTTTATGGCACAGCGAAGAACGTTTATGGTCGCAGCCACACAGTCAGTGATCAACAGCCACTACAAAAAATATTGATGGTCGCCGCTTACGCCCGTGGTTTTGCAAAATTACCTACTATGGTTGTGGCGGTGGACATTTATGTCTGCGACCTGCGATACTTTCTCAGCTTTGAATTTTAGTTTTAATTGTAATTTCAGGGGGACTATAAAAGGGTTTAGTGACAATTTTTAGAATAACTTTTGATTACGAATTTTGGAGATCAAAAGTGGAGAAGAGAAGAGAATACATCATTCTTTTCTACATTCAATCTAGTTTCTCTTCTTTTCTCTAGAATTGTTGTATTTTCCATTTATGAATATATACGATCATGTTTGTGATTATGAAGTAGTTGTCTTTTAGGTTAAGGGTTATTTTAAAACCCAAGACATGAAATCATGAATGCAGTGATGAATTTTATTCCTTCTATTCCCTTATATTCTTCTAATTGAATGCTATGAATCATGTGATACCTTGTTAGGTGGCCAACTAATTAGAGTGTTGCATTGCTCTATTATCTTCTTAGGATTTCTATTCACCTAATATTCTAGGGTTCTAAGTAGAGTGATAAATTTCAATTAAGTATTGTGACGAGTATTTAAATTATGATGGATAATAGAACCTAGGTCAAATGAATTATGTGCTTAATGACTTTGTTTTCTAGATTAACTTGTTTCCACTAAATGTAATGCTTTTCCTGAGTTAAATAGATCACATGCTTATTGGGTTTATTGCTTGGTAAAAATAATTGATTAATGAACGCTTAACTTTAATTAATTGTTAAAGGGAAACTGAAATAATTGACTGCTTAAGTGTTATCCGCAAGAGTTATAGTTTAATTGGGGAAAGGGACTAATGTTTGTGTTTGTAGATTGATTGGTTTTTTAAGGTGGAGAATAATTCGTAATTGTTCTTTAAAATTGAAATTATTAATTGTTCTTTTCTTGTTACTTTATTTTATGTTACTGAATTTTGAAAACAAAATTTCCTTTTTAATTCTTATTTTTATTTTGAATAATAAGTTGATCAATAGTCATCATGGGTTCGACCTGTATTTACCATTATACTAAGTAATTTGTAATACTGAAAATAAATTCTTTAGTAAATTTGATACGACATACAACACATCATCGTTGTAGGGGACTATTGTAAGTCTTTTTATTTTTCAAATTAATTAACTATTTACTAACTAGTTCATTGCCTTGGCAATTTCATGTGTATATGTCTTGTGAGGATACTCAAGAAAGACTACAGGAAATAAAGAAATATCTTGAGACATCATCGTCTGCTCTTCTCGCACTATTACTGATAATCCACTCTTTAAACCTTCAACACAGATGTTAATATTGTTCAAGTGTCATTACCATCTGACTACGATTTTGACTCAGACTCATCAATTAAGTCTCAGATGGCTCAGGATAGGGTGTCGAAAGAGTTGGCGGTGTTGGATCTAGACCATCAACCATTATGTATACAGTATCTGGCTCTAGATATCAATTTTGAACTAAATTCGGGCCTCATACATTTATTACCATTTTTTCATGGGCTACCAGGAGATGACCCGAATAAGCATCTGATAGAGTTTCATATTGTCTGTTCTAGCATGAAAGAAGTTGTAGCGACTAAAGAGCATATTAAGTTAAGAGATTTTCCATTCTCACTAAAAGATGGTGCTAAGGTACGACTCTATTATCTTCCTTCTGGAACTGTGAACACATGGAATGAGATGAAGTCTTTTTTCTTGGAGCGCTACTTTTCGGCATCTAAGGTTTGATGTATAAGAAAGGAAATTTGTGGCTTTCACCAATAAACTAAGGATTCCTTGTATGAGTATTGGGAACAGTTCAAGTGATTATGTGTAACACCCTGGATAGCCAAGACCGCTACACTGTGTACTTGTAAAGGTACAGGACTTGCTAATCAAGTCATTTAATAAAAAACGTGTCACTAACCATGAATGTGCTAGGGTTAAAAAGGGTTTTGGTCTCAAAAGATACATTTTATAAAATTTAAATAGTTTTACACATGGGATCCCAAAAAGGAACAATGTTTAAAAGTTGGTTTGCAGAATCTCCAAAATACAGACAACCATCAGCCATTCTAAGGCAAAACAGACATTTCTGGTTCTCATGTTCCTGCCTTTTCCCCAACCGTGGCGGCTGAGCAGCTGGTCATGTACATTCAGCTCATAGAGCTCTCCAAGTCAGGGCTAGTCAAGTTTGCCCTTGCCTTTACCTACACCACGTAGCACCCGAGCCAAGGCCCAGCAAGAAAACATAATATGCAATGCAGACAATAATAACAGATAGCCAATCCTTTAAGCATGATCAAACATTTAATATTCCACATTAACCACTCAGCACCTATTCAAAACCAATGACGCAACTAATCACAAATAATAATCAGGTCACATAATAGTCAGGGCCGACATCTTAGGCCACACCCTCTGTCTACCCCCACTAACTCCGGCCCTCTTAAACCGAGCTCAGTGCATAATAAGCTGTCCTCAGCTACCAGTGGCCAAGTCGCGCCCTGTGCGCTAGTGTAACCCTTGGCACCCTTAGGTCATTGGTTCACTGTTTACATGGCGTAATACCAACCTTTCAAGCATACATGTTAGGGAGCCCTTAGTCCCATTATAAATATACAACCGGGTGTAGTTTTCTTACCTTTAATTTCTACGTTCACTGATTACGAGCGACGTTCCTCGAGCACGATCCGTTTCCCGAGCCCTAGCTTTAACACCTAGTCACAATCAAGGTAATGGATTCCATTAATATTCAAATAAAGGTTTCCGGGTGGAATACTAGCTTCCGGGATATCGAATTCCACCAAGCACAGTGGTGAAATCAATTCCGAGCACCCTAGACTAGATTCCCGCGCTTAAAATCCCCAAATATTCAAGAATGTACCTAAGGGCTGCGGCCCTTGAAACCTAGTGGTGGCCCGCCCCTAAAACAGAGCCCAAGGCCCCCAGCAAGCAGACACGCGCCGCGGCGCTCTCCCTTGGCCGAGCCTCCCTGGCTCTCTAGCTTCATAGGGCCACAATGCTCTAGAACAAAGTCACGACCCTCTCCTTCGTGCCCAGAAAATCCACCATTTCTAGCATCCTAACCCCATTCAAAACCCATTAGTCACAAAACTTTTATAATGATTCTAACAGCATAATCTAACAGAAATCCAGCTTAAAAACCTACTAAAATTCCATTTTGATTCCTGAAACCCAGCAACTCAAAACACCAAAACCAGTCATGCAAAACTCAAATTTTAACCTTTGCATTACGAATTGAAGCTTACCTCTTTTGCTTAACCACTTCCTTGACAACCTCTGAGCTAAAACCCAAGCACTTAGCTTCAATTCAGCCCTTAAACATCAAAATCATAAACACCTTAATATTCAGCCAAAAACTCAGAGTTCTAACACCCAAAAACACAACTCAACTCTTACCTTAATCTTGGTTGAGTGACCCTTAGTCTGAACTAAGCTAAACCTTCATGAATTCAGCTCCAACACAGAGTTTTCCAGGTGATTCCCCTTAGATTTTCTGTAGTTTCTTGGGAGGGAAAAGCGAAGAGAGGAGGAGAGAGAGCATGGGTCAGTTGAGTCTTTTGTTCTACTACTTTCTAATTACTTAATCTAATCTTAACTAATTAGATCAATCCCGAGGATCGGGGTACCGGAAACGTCCCCGAGGGCAAAACGATAAATTTCCCTAATATTCCCATCTAAGCTTCCTATCCTCAAATATATCTCCATATATTTATTTCCATAACCCGATAGTCTAAATAACTACTCGATACCTAAAATACCCCAGACTTATCCAAGGTCAAATATTAAGCCCTGTTGTGACTTCCCGCTAGCTTGCTCCCTAGGATAGCCTCAAGTCGCATGCTGCAAACCTACCCACATAATAATGTGGTTCTCACAGATATAACATTTAACCACATTACATTCATATAATCATACAAGCATACTTAACATATAGTCACGCATTAAGCCAATAAATTCACAGATAAGCCAATTATGCCTTCCCAGTGCACTAATCAAGGCCCTTAAGCCATATTAGTGATTTTGGGTCATTACATTATGTGCTAGCTACTCTTGTTAAGATTGGTTAAATACAAATGATATGTATTGTTATACAAGCTAGGCATAAAACACTTAGTAAATTTCACATAGTGTAGATGTAAAATTTGAGTTTCAATTGTAGACACTTAAAAATTGTATTTCTGGCTCCAAAGTGATACATGAAAGGTATCTAAGGAACCTCAAAAGTTTATGTAGCATTTTGCACAATTTTAGGCCCATTGGAGGGGTCAAAAGTTAAAGTGGGTGGCAATGTGTCGCCTCTCAAGAGGTGTTGCATCGCCTGGATGCAAAAGGACTCAAAATCCCTAGCAGGCAACACATCGCCTGGTAGTACGCGACGCGTCGCCTGACGTGTCCATACGAACAAATGTTTTAAGCCCCAAATGAGGAGATATGTAGTTGTAATCTTATTGGTTAGACCTAATGATGGTGTCTACACTATAAAAAGGCCCTCATAGAGTTTTAGAATACTTTATCACTCTTGAAAATCTCTCTCTAACCCCTCTCTAGCTTTCCAGAATCTCTAGTTTTCTCCAAGAAACTTATAAAGAAAGTGCTTGACTTTGTGAGTTTAAGGCTCGTTCAATTCCGATTCTCATTTCCTCTTAGAAAAGGTCTTAAGCATCAATGGTGGCTAGGAAATAGAAAATTAGGAAAACAATAAGAATCGTGTATAAGCCTTGGTTTTTATGTTTTATGCATTGAAGAAAGAAAAGTTCAAAGTGGTGGTTTTTAAAGGGTTTTGAAGGTTCATCAAGGAAGAAGTAGATTTTTCTACAACTAGGGTTTGCATCATATTTCTCAATCTTTCTTTGGTCTCTATGAAGCATTATTGTGGATAGATTGTAAATATTTTGGCGGTGTAATCTCACTCTCCCTCAACATTCTAATTCTCTATAATCTGAGATACAACATCATGGAAGAATCTATCTTTTTTGAATTTATAGTTTATGACTCAAGACTTTGTAAGATTGGATAGGTTATTACTTTCATAGATGATTGCTCCAGGGTCACATATGTATATTTTCTTAAGAATAAAGATGAAACATTTGATCTGTTTAAAGCATATAAAGCGGAAGTTGAAAATAAATTGGAAAGGAAAATAAAGTTCTTAGAAGTGATAGGGGTGGTGAATATTATTTAAATGATTTCACCTTCTTTTGTTAAGAGTATGGAATAATACATGAATGTACAACCCCTTATACTCCACAACAAAATGGAATAGCAGAAAGAAAAAATATAATATTTCTTTATATGATTATGTTGGGATTAATGCCCTTTAAAGCATATGTTTTGAACAATGTTTTATGAAATAAATAATTAAAATGAATTTTTTCATATATTGTTTGTTTATTATTATTATTAGAATAATAATATTATATGAATATCATAAAATTCCCCAATTCATTATTGTGACTACAATCTTGTATTGGTACAAGGAGATTAAGATTGTAGGGAACAAATTTAAACAATTCGTAGTAAAACAAATTTATAAGAAATTTTTGGATTAAATATTGTAAGTACGGTTCACTAGTATTATGAATACATGTAATATAGATCTAGATTACTGATGTAGTAGGACATCTTAGTGGAGGTATCATTTAATTTATAAGTATTAATTAAAGATATCAATAACATGATCATATACAAATTGCTCTTAATCCTGAAGTTATTGTGAACACCACTTTATGTCATATGAGTTCGTTGATTCACTCGTTATGGTTTGTGAGAATGATCAGGCTGAAAATTTTTGTGTTTTGGGTACTCATTGCTGTAAATGGTTGGGGGACATAATATGGAGATATGGAATCTATATCTTTCCAAGAGGAATTGAATAATGGTTCTCTTAAGGGTTGACTTTTGGAACTGTAAGGTTATTGAGGTCAAATTCATTAATTAGTTTATAAATTAACCTTCACTAGTAAAATTAATGGTACTTAAGGAAACTAGATATAATTAAAGAGTTTAATTCCTACTTAAATTATGAACCATTAATAGAGGATTGAATTGTATGTAATGATTAAATCAATGGACACTTTTTATATGAATAAAAGTACTCAATAAATAAACGTCTATAATTACAAGTGTGCCTTCTCATAATTTTAGTAGAATAATATCAAGATTAATAAATTAAGGTTATTATATTAAAGAGTTTTAACCAATACTCTAAATTGATTGGAGCTTGAAATTATAGGTCCATAGGTCCCCGTGATGGCTCTGTCAACATTATTCAAGGTAAGAGTTGAAATTGAGAAAAATTTGGAAAATGGCATATTTGGAAGAAATTTTTTCTTCAGGGTAAATATGTAATTGAGAGAAATTAATTTATTAACGAATAATTTTTTGAAATTAATAAATTAATTAATTTTATTTTTTCGAATTTTATTTTTTAAATGTATTTTCGAAAATAACATTTAAATAATTAATTAGTTTCTTTTATTTAAATAATGTGAAAAAATATTTATGATAATTCAAATTGGATTTGAATTTGAAATGATATTTATTCATTAATTAATTTGGTATGATAAGTTATCAAGTTTATATATTTTTTAATAAATAATAATGAAAAGAAAATGATTGGATCACATCCATGAAATCAGGGATGTGTATGTAACGTCCTGAATTTGTTATTAAGGCTGAGTGCCTTGATTACTGTGCCTGGAGGGCCTAATTGGAATGATATGTGCGATTAATGGATTATGCATGTGATTATGTGATATATATGATTTGTGTGCTAATACGACTAGATATGCATGTTTATGTGTATTAAATATGCATGTGGGCCCATTTCTGTAAATTGGGGCATGTTGTAAATTTGGCCGTTGATGGCATAAATGTAATAATGTATGTGTTATGAGTGAGACCCTAGTGTTATGGGGATATATTTGAGATGTGTGGTCCGAGGCGATCCTAGTGAGAGGCTTAGCGGAATAGTCACAACGGGGTCAATACCCGCCTCGAGGTGAGCCTAGGGGTATTATGGAGATATAGTACCTGTTTGGGATTTAATGGGTAATGGGTAGCTATTTAACGATTATTTAAGTATGTCAGGGTTAATTGGGGATTTATAGGAATACTCGAGGAATTAGCAGGATGTAGCAAATGACGGGATTGCCCTTGGAGGCCTTGAATACTAAGGATTTCCTAAGAATACTAAGGATTTACTTTGGGGCATTTTGGTCATTTTAAGGCATGTGATAGACTTGGATAACCATTAGGAAGTGAGCAGAACACCAAAAGAAACATTTAGACCTTTCACTCAGATTTCTCTCTCTCTCTTTCTCTCTCTCTCAATACATTCTCTCTTCCTTAGGTGCTTGAAATTTTCTATGGAAACTTTGGAAGAATTCTTGGGGAAATTGGCTGAAGATTTGAGGGACTTGAAGCTTGAAGCAGTTGGGGCATAGCTAAGGGTCAAATTCCTTCATTGAGGTAAGGATTTGATACTGATTATGATGAATTTATGTTGTAGTTAGAGGTTTTGTTTAGGTTCAAACTTAGGATATAATTTTTGAGTTTTGATGAGTTTATGGGATAAGTTTTGGGATATCTATACTGGTTATGTTGCTTTGATATGAACTATAGACTGAATTATGAGTTTAGGGGTTGACTTGGGTGTAAATTGGAAAATTTGGCTGAGGAAAACGTAGTGAAAATGCATGAAAATTTCTTGGTTTTGGGCTCGAGACGCAACCCTGTTCTTCAGGTGCCACGGCCCATGTGTGCAAAGAGGTTGGCAGCTTCTGAAATTTGCTGAGGCACTGCGGCACAGGTAGGTCACGTCGCAGCCCGTGTCCCATAGATGAGATCCCCAAGACTCTCTGACTTGTAGCGCGCCGCGACCCTAGGGGCGGGCCGCGACGTGAATAGGGAATATTTGCCAATTAAGGGTTTTAAGCTCTGGAACCCAAATCTTAAGTCTCGGGAAGGATTCTACTACCCGTTTTAGTATTTGTGGTCTTGGAGGCTAGTATGCTATTCAAAAGGCTTTTAATTGATTTAGATTATGATGGCTATTTATCATTATGTTGTGACTAGGTTTTACCTCTCAAGCTCGAGTTTAAGGATCATTGATATTGCCTAATAAACTCCTAAGTGGTCGCAGTAGTAATAGGGCTATGTCGTATCCATAGAGAGGCAAACACAACTAAATATTTTATTAGTAAATAAAAGATAAAAATAAAGTAAAATTGAAGAGATGAATTTTGTGAAATTAAATTTATAGAATAGAGAAATTGACCAGATAAAGAGCATGGCAAGGTAGAGATGAAGTGTTGTAAGTCCTATTCTAATATTGATATTAATTCAAAACACAGTTGCAATTCTACACTATTAATTGCAATAAGAAGATGTATATGTTAAAAGCACGAATTAATTAATCTAGATTAAATTGAATCTTACTCCTAATTTCTTAGTGTTTACCGAGTTTTTCGGAAACGAATACGAACGGAATAATAAAAAGATAAGAACTATAGAAATGCAGAAATGTAAATAAACAAACAGTGTTTTTACGTGGTTCAGGCGTTAACGAGCCCTAGTCCACGAGTCGATGTTATTATACTTGTAGAGAATAACAGTCAAACAGCTGGTGTACAAGAAACTCACAACCTCACAGTGTTTCTCTCGGGTTCTCTTGGAGAAGATGAAGCTAGAGAGATTTTTGTAGAGTTCTTGCTATGTGATTTGTTGGCCGTCCCCCCTATTGTAAAATGAGGGGGTCTTTATAGCTAGGGTTTTGGATTAGGGTTTTTCTCTACTCACATGAGTCTTAATTACACCAGCCATAAATAGGGGATACAATTACCGTAGTCACCTGGCTACCAGGCTCTATGTGGGTATATTTACGTGATAGTATGGGGAATGCACAAAGGCAGCCGTCTTTTCCAAGTTGTCAGCGGAACAGTAGGCGAAATAGTACTTTTAGGCGTGCTGGGATGTGTGCGGCCTTGACCTGTCGGGTGTGTCAGGCGGGATTCTGTGTCAGGCGGATATCATTCCAACTATGCCTCCTCCATGACTCGACCGCTTGGTCTTGTTTCGTACGAGGCACGGAACTGTTTCCGCGAAGACAACCTGAAGAGCTTCTCCTGGAAGGAGCTTCCCCGAAGGATGTCCCTTCGGGAGTCCGGGAGAGTTGTCGAGCTACCGTGTCACGTTTGCTTGAAAGAGTAAGCCGGACACTAAACGGGAGAGGCGAAGCCTTTCTGTCCATCCGCGAGCTCTGGTCATCTATCGTGAAAGACATTGATAATCCTGCTTCCCCGAGGATATCCATCTAAACGCTATCCGGAAATCTGGATAACACTTAGCATATCATATTATATATCAAAGAGCAACAAAATACCACTGGCAGAATGCAATAAAAGACATAGAATATAACAAATATACTAAAATAAATTAACAATATAAGTTACATAAGAAAAACAGGATTGAACTTATGTAAAAATGCTAAATAATTTTAGAAAAGAAATTAGAAGAGGAGAAACAAAATAATTAACGAGATATGGAGATGAAGCATAGATAGAATCAATATCACTATTAAGAATGACAAGTACAACAACTACACTCTAACCTCACCAATATTTTTAAAATAGTTCACTCATTTTTATCAACTAAAACAAGCAAAACTAAGCTAGAAATAAGAAAAGCACCAAAATAACAAAGTGTATTTTTCCACTCTAAAATCTAATGATGTCACACTAGTTTTGATTCCATATATATAGAGAAAATTTGCTCCAAAGTTGGTTTTTTTGTGTATTAGGAAGTGGAGAAAGTGGCTTCAAAATCTGATGCAAAATGGGACAAGTGTCGGGCTTGGAAGTGCCTTGGAAAATTCATTGTTGGTGGAGTAGGGGACAAGGAGGCCATGTGGCATGCTCTGGTTGGCTCGGTAGAGGAGTGTTGGGCCATGGGGGACAGCTGCCAGGCAAGTGGGGAGCAGCTGGGCGACGTGGCGACCCTTGGTTGGCTGGCAGAAAGGCTCGCGTCAGGTCGTGGCAGGCTGGCAAGCGCGCATCAGACGCGTCAAGCGCTAGTGCCTCGGCTCCATCAGGCGTAGCTTGGCTTGGATGGCTAACATGTGGGCTCTTTGTTGAAGGCTTGGGCCTGGGCTTATTTGGGCCATTTCATCTTCAAAAATGGAATTTTTTCATGATTTCTTCAATAAGAATTCTATATTTTTTTTTTCTTTTCCTTTTTGTAAAAATACATTTTATTTCCTAAATTGAACACAAATTAAATTAAAATTAATATTTTCAAATATAAAATATATTACAATAAATCCATGAAAATATAAATGAGAACTTAATTTAAAAATAATAAAATGATATTTTTGAGCACTAATCAATCGTACTTGGGATCGCTTTGGGTTGTCAGCTTAGGAGACAAGGTAAGAAAATTTTCTGTGCCCGTAGAGCTATTTGTGCTTATATTGTGTCAAGTTTTATGTGTATTTGTGGGTAACTATTACATAATACATGTGTTTGTGATGGAACGACAAAGGTTGGGATTGACAATGGTTGGGAATGGCAAAGGTCGGGAACGGCAAAGGTCGGGATCAACATTAAGCATGCTGAATACAGACCACCAAGTTGAGACCCTCAAAGGGTGCTGTACTTACTCGCTCATTTAAGATCATGGACTTGGTGCCTGGTAACGCACCATGATCGGTGGAGGCCACTGTTGTGCTGCTGTGTTGTTGCGCTGTTGTGCTGCTGTGTTGTTGTGCTACTGTACTATTGTGCTTTTGTGTTGTTGTGAATTCAGATAGGAACTTGTAGATTGTGTGATGCGTTTGATTAATTATTCATTTGTTAAAGTAAATTATTATATGATGTGCTGTGAAGTTTTCTTGTTGGGCCTCAGCTCACAGATGCTCTATGGTGCAAGTAAGGGCAAGGAAAGGGTCGATCAACCATGAGTTGGAGGGCATGGAGTAGTGCGTACATGTTTGGCCTACCTGGCTGCCACGATTGGGGTTGTTTTGAGGGACACATTGTAGACATTCGATTTTGTCGCTTAGGTTGACTGTACCCACATTTTTGGATTATAAATATAGTCCAAAACAATATTTTGGGATCCCAATGCAACACTTTCATGACTTAAATGAATGTCCAACCTTTTATACTAAAATCCTATTTAAATGAGTCTTCATTATAATTAATCACACTTCTTGGCCTAATACCTTGATTAGCAAGTTAATTGCACGCTTTAAAATAACATGGTAACGACTCTAGGGTAGTAGGGCGTTACAACTTGGTATCAGAGCGAGCCAAGGTTAATGGTTCCTAGAGATTGACCGAACATGTATGCTCGCTACCAGAGATAAGCTCGACTCAAGGTTTGTTGGTATTAAGTGCAATATTTGTTTTAACTGCTTATCTGAAGTGCCTTATCTGCTAGAATAGATGGAATGATGTATATGTATGTATTTTTTGGGAATGAGACTTGGTAATTGATGCACGAGCGTTATGGACTTGCGTCCTGGTATGCATATTGTATATGGCTATTGTGTTGTTTGGCCTTTCTAATGATATAGTTCTGGATAAGAATATCAAGACTTGAAGGTTACATTATTGGCTGCAGATAGATTTGGAAGTTTTGTATCCAAGGCAGTCAACTGGATCAGGCATGTTAATGGTGGCGTTGCGGATGACAATTCAGGCTAGAGTCCTTCATCTGCCCCCTTGGATTGGCAGCAGATCTTTCCTGGCATGTAAGCAAGATTGCAAAAGCAAGAGAATGAGATTAAGTGGTTGAGACAGCGGGTTCTTTCATGGAACGCTGCCCTGTGTGTGTTGGCAAAAATGACACCAGCTACGGTTCAACCTGAGGGTGGAAACAGATGGGAATTACTATATGAACGATTCCATTAACATCATCCTCCAGTTTTCGAGGGAGATTTGGACCTGTTCAGAGCTGAACAGTGGATGGGTATGATTAGCTTCATCCTTGGGTATATATGAGCGAAAGGCAATGATAGAGTGGCTTGTGCTACATACATGTTGCGGAATGATGCCTGAACATGTTGGGAAGTTGTATCCCTGACCCGAAATGTTTTCATGATGGGTTGTGAGGAATTCAGACAATGGTTCAATGATAGGCACTACTGTGATGCAATTTAAATTGCGAAGACCAATGAGTTTATGAACTCGGTTCAAGGTAGTAAGACAGTGACAGATTATCCCAGTGAATTTCTTATATTGGCCAAATTTGCTTTTGATTTGGTACCAATGAATGTGGCCCGGAAGGAACGATTCAATCGAGTATTGAACTCTAAGATGGCCTAGAAGGGTTGGTATTCCTGAGTGGAAGTGGAAAGATATTACCATGGATTTTGTAGGAGGTTTTCCTAGGACGGTGGGGCAACATGACTCAATGTGGATGATAATAGACAGGTACACCAAGTCAGCTCACTTTCTGCCAGTAAGAACGACTTATACTATGGATCAGTATGTAGAGTTGTATGTGAGGGAGATTGTACGACTGCATGGGGTTCCTAAGTCTATAGTATCGAACCAGGATCCCATATTTACCTCCAAATTTTGGGGTGGTTTGTAGAAGGCTATGGGAACTCGGTTGAAGTTCAATACAACCTTTCATCCTCAGACAGATAGACAGAATGAGAGGACAATTCAGTTATTAGAGGACATGCTTAGAGCATGTGTGATAGATTTTGAGGGGTCTTGGAGTAAGTACCTCCTGTTGGTTGAGTTTTCGTACAACAATAGTTATCAAACAACGATTGGAGTAACTCCATACGAGATGTTATATGGAAGAAAGTGTAGATCACCCATTCATTAGGATGAGATGGGCGAGAGGAAGTATCTGGGACCGAAGATGGTTCAAAAGACTAATTAAGCTATTGAGAAGATCCGAGCTGGAATGCTTGCTTTGCAGAGTAGACAAAAAAGTTACGCTGATCCCAAGCGTAGGGAAGAGGAGTTCCAGGTCGGGGACCACATATTTCTGCGAGTTTTGCCATTGCGAGGGGTAAGGAGGTTTGGGAAAAAGGGAAAGCTAAGCCCAAGATTCGTAGGACCTTTTGAGATCCGGGAGAGGATCAGGTAGGTAGCCCACAAGTTGGCTCTGCCACCATCATTATCTGGGGTTCACGACGTATTCCATATCTCAATGGTTTGGAGGTACATCTCAGATACGGCCCATGTATTGGGATATGAGGATCTGGAACTACGAATCGATTTGTCGTATGAGGTACGACTAGCTCAGATCTTAGACAAAAAGGACAAAGTTCTATGGAACAAGACAATTCCTCTAGTCAAGCTCTTATGGAGGAATAGCAGGGTCGAGGGAGCGACCTGGGAGCTAGAGCCGGTTATGCAGGATCAGTATCCTGAGTTATTAAGGTAAATTTCAAGGACAAAATTCTTAGTGGGAAGGGATAGTTATAACGTCCCAAACGTGATAATAGTTTTAATTCTTTTATTAACGTGTCGGGAGGGCATAATTGGATTTATATGTGATTAATTGATTAAATGCGTGACTATGTGGCATCATGATTTATATGAAAATATGATTATAAATGCATGATTATGAGTATTAAATATGCATGTGGGCTCGTTCTTGTTTATAAGGGAATATCTGTAATTTTGGCTTATTGAGGGCATAAATGTGATTATATTTGCTAAATGATTGAGAGAACATTATTATGTGGATATATTTTTAGTATTCGGCTCGAGACGATCCTAGTGACCGGATTAGCAGAATAGTCACAACGGGATTTAATACCCGGCTCGAGGTGATCGTAAGGTATTCTGGGAACATAGAGAATATTTTGGGATTCATCGAGTAACGGGTAAGTATTTGGTAATTATTTTGGTATGTCGGGATTGGTTCGGAATTTGTCGGATGACTCGAGGAATTAGCGGGAAACGGAGCAAATGACCATTTTTCCCTTATGGGCAATAAAGGAGGCTGAGTTAGTATTAGGGGGTCTTTTGGTCTTTTGGTTAAAGGATATATTCAGATGACTCTAGGAAATAGCTAGAACCATTAGAAGTTTTCTCAAACACTCTCCCTCTCTCTTAGTCTCATGTTTTCTCTCTCGCCTCTGGAGTGCATTGAAGCTGGAGAGAATTCTTGAAGAGAAACTTGGATTTGAGTTGGGAAATCTGGAGAATTAAAGCTAGGAGTAGGCAAGGAACAACTGACGGATTAAAGTTACTAACTGAGGTAAGGTTTCAGGTTCTAAGTTGTTGAAATTCTGGTTGGGTTTGGACATGCTTAAGGATAATTGGGTTAGCTTATGATTTTAGGATATGAGGAAGTTTGAGTTGATATTTTAGGCTATATGTGTTATTTATGAGGTGAAACTGAGAGTTCAAAAACTAGTATTAGCTTGGGTATATATTTAAGGTTGAATTGTGAGGCTTTGAGTTCGGGAAAAACGTAGAAAACCCAGGGATTTCTGGGTTCACAGGGGCGCACCACAACACAGTTCATGGGCGTCGTGGCCCGCTTGACTTAAAAGGCCATGTGGGGCTTGCTGACTTATGGGTGCCCCGCGACCCTAGTGGGAAAGTCGCGACCCACCCCACCCCTTAGACAAGAGGCTGGCGTCTTTGACTTGGGGCGCACCGCGACCCTTAGGGCCAGGTCGCGGCCCGTCTAGGCAGCCATATCAAAGATTGGTTTATAGGCTCGGGGAGGCTTAGGGACTTAAACCTAAGTGCTTGGCACGAATTCTACTACCTGGTTTAGTAGAATTCGAGGCCCCGAAGGCTAGTATTTTATTCCAAAACATTTAATTGGATTATATTTTGATATTTGTCCATTGTCGCTTGTGACTAGGGTTACCGTTATGGCTCAGGATTAAGGATCGTGCTCAGGACCACTCCACATCCTCCGTTCAGGACTCGAGGTAAGAAAACTGCACACGAACTATGAATGGGACTGAGATCCCTTGTTAATGAACATATGTGTTATGCAACTTGTATATCTGTTATGTGTGATGTGAAAGTACGGTCTAAGGGAGTCGGGGCTTATGTTGAGCGTACTGAATGCAGCTCGACCTAAGCAAACCGTGATCAGCTAAATAACCAGAGAACTCGGCCTAAGGGCACCGACACCCAAATATTTGTATTAAGATTGAATTATATATTTGGAAGAATCTATTTACTATTGCCTAATTTATTGATTGTATTATATTGTTGATTGTACTAGTTGATCTAAAGTTTACTATGGACTTTGTTATCTAGGCTTGTTGGATTGGGTTTTCTTGCTGAGCCTTGGCTCACGGGTGCTACGTGGTGCGAGTAAAGGCGAGGGAAAGCTGGACCAGCCATGAGTTGGAGAGCTTTAGGGGTGGAGTGTACATTGGCAGCTGCTCGACTACCACGACCGAGGGATTTACAAGAACTAGGGCAAAAATTAGTATTTTGCCATTTAGGCTGGCTGTAGTTGTATAAGTTTTTTAGGTTTATAACCACCGTGTAAACATTATTTTTGGGATCCCATGTAACAAACTCTTATTCTAATGAAAATCAACCAATTTATCATCAAAATCTTTTAACCCTAATATGTGAGTTGCCTTTAGAAACATAGTTATTATTCAAATGAATTGATTGGCATGTCTTGCACTATCTGAAACACATAATGTAATGGTCTTGGTTATCCATGATGTTACACATGGAACCATGTTACTTAGCCAGGTCTAAATAAAAAAAAATCAAAACTAATTATTATCATAATTGGTTATATCTAGGTCTGAAAAAAAAAAAAAGGAATCATATAATATGGTACCTGGTTCTCAACTAGGTCTAAAAAAAAGAAATTCAAATCTGAACCAAAAAACATAAGCATATCATAATGGTATCCCGTCACAATTAGGTTTGGAAAAATAATTCATATCTAAAATGAAAAAGAAGCACAAAAAGAACAACAATAAGAACGAAACCAGAAGAAGACCTCACAAGGGGTTATAAGGATTTGTAACTAAGAGAAGGAGTTGGAGATGGAGACCTCGCGCCACTAGAGATGGTGCTGCTGACTGTGGGCAACTTGAGAAAATGGAGCGATGAGAAAAGAAAGTTTCAGGGAGGAGTGAGAGTGAAAGATGAGGAGGGAGAGATTGAATATTGTGTTTCTATTTATGGTAATGTATATTTTATATTTAATTGGATTACAATTTTGTTAACTCTTTTTTATTGGGTCAACTTACCATATTTGGTGGCAAAAGTTAAATTCCCATAAATATAGAAACTATATTAATTTTTCCAATATTTATGTAAACTTCTCTTTAGTTAGTTTTGTTCGAGGTGTCTTTTAGGCTTGACCTTGGTCCATGAAACAAAACTCACTACAATTTGAGATTCACCAAAGCTTCTAGTCATAAGATCACACTCTACATAGCCCAAGGACTCAATGAATTGCTCCCAATCTTGAGGCAACCTCTTTAGCCCCGAGGTGGAAGAAATTGACCTATAGGTCCAATATTGCAATCCCAAGGATATGGGTACATCATTACTTTATTAGAAGGCTAGATCATGAGTTTTCCACATAGGTAATGATGCTAAAATCTGTCTTTGGGCTGGTAAACCGACGCACAGATCCATAGACCTTACAATCTCCTATACCATTTCTTGAAAATAAGTAAAGCCTCTTGTTACAACCAAATTTCAAGATTAAGTAAATGATCTCGAAATATAGGCTCGTAAAAGCACAAGCTTTAAATAAATGAATTTCCAAATGATACTTGTGATGATTATCATATATTTTCATGGGCACATTGTTCTAGATCTACCATCAACGTTTGAGCATGAGTTGTAGGCTCGAAGGAATTATCCTTCTCTGAAAGATAAGCTCAATAGACTTAGCGAGGGAGGAGGAAGCAAAAACTGGAATGATGAGCTCGAGGCTATGAGTAATCTTGCAAGCACATTGAAGCAATGCTTGAGCTCGATGACACATTTACCACACGAAAAAGCTGTTAGGAAATCCCTATTTCCTTGAGGTTAATTAAGAGTGTGACAGTCAGAATCCCGTGATCCACGGGGGGAAAGTCCGGGTAAAAGCTATGCAATCCCACATCACCTGTGGAAGGTCAAGTGTGATGATTCTAAGTCTGTGTAGGTATGGGACTACACAGTTGAAGAGGGCTTAAATGGATTGATGGGTACTACCAATGCCAACAAGATGCATCTTCTTTTCGGTAGTCCATCACTTGAGAACTCCAAAGTTAAGCATGCTTGACCTGGAGTAGTCTCATGATGGGTGACCTCCTGGGAATTTTTCCTAGGAAGCGTGCGAGTGAGGACAAAGCACGCTGGAAAGACTCGTATTGGTTTACAGGGCCAGTCCTCATTCCAAGATGCAGCCAAAGTGACGTGGGGCGTTACAAAGACCATGTGTCAAATCCCTATTTGTATGGGATCATTATTTAAATAATGCATTTAAGTTGTATGATTATGCTAATTCTAATATTTATTTGATTTTAAATATGTGATTGTAAATTCTCTAAATTAGGGGGAAGATATTCTTGTAACCAGGCCTATAAATAACATGGATTTGGTCAATTGTAATCACGCACAATTTGGTACTAAGAAAGACTCTACTAAATTGCTTGAAGCTTTTGCACAGAGTTCATAATAACAGTGACTCGTGGACGTAGATAGATTACAACTATTGAAGCACGTTTAAAATCTTTGTCTTTTCTAGAGTTCATAATAATAGTGACTCGTGGACGTAGACAACACCATCCATCTGGAATTCATATGTCAAGGTCACGAACGACTAGAATGAGTGCACATGTGGAAAATCCATCTCATAATCGAGCCCCGTAGTAGCAACAGTCAGAAAGAAACGTCAGCTTCCTGGCATAAGTCAAGATTATAGTAGGTCGGTGAGTGTGTATAACCCTAAGCCTAGAAATTATGAGAATTATCAAAATGAGTATCCTGATCTTCAAAATCACCTAAAACAAAATCGTGGGCAATCTAATCATCCAAACCCGGACTTATGAACACACTTAAATACCCTGAGTGATCCCCTACAACTATTATGTGGAAATCTATATAACCCTATGCTACGACATGGAGTTGGAGTTCTCATGAACAATAACTAGCTGCCAGTAGTACAAGCTTCCCCTCCAGTGGATTTGGTCAAAGAAAGGATGAACCAGATGGAGGAGGCATTTAGGCTCCTTTAACAGAGGAAGAATAAAGAAAAGGCTTATGATTCTAATGAGGAGCTTGAGCCTTTCACTCTAGATATCTCAAATACATTGTTTCCTTATGGTTTCAAAATACCCCACGTGGAACCCTATGATGGGACTACCGACCTAGGCAGCCACATAAGTACCTTCAATTCGGTGATGTGAGCTAGTAACGTTGGGTATGATCTCAGGTGTATGATCTTCCTGACCACACTCACCATACCAGTAAATAATTGGTTCGAAAAATTCTGAAGACATTCGATCTCGTCATGGGAACAACTATCCTGAGAATTCAAGAAATAATTCCAAGTTGTGAAAAGCGTCAAGCCTGAGGCATCCACATTGACCAATGTCAGGTAGATGCAAGAAATCACTGAAAAGCTACTTGGAAAGGTTCAATATAGAAGTGGCGCGAGCTCGCAATGTCGATGCAACAGTCATATCATGGTAGTACAGGCTAGAGTATTGCCAAGGAGTCCCCTTTGGGATGACATGCAGAGAAAATCTTTAAGGTCGATAGCCGAGTTCAATACTCGGGCAAAGAGGTTTGTCATTGTAGAAGAGGTGAGGTTGGCACTTAAGCTAACTCCACCACTCGTAATAACTACCACGAAAAATGTTAACTCAGCCACCACCTCGGGTACGCCATCCACAGCGCGACCCATAGGAGATAACCCTTCTAAAAGAAAGAAGAATGAAGGGAGTAACTTAAACGCTGATGAGGGTATGAAGAAGAAGGGAGAAAAATACTTCTGCATTTATATAGTGTATACCGAGCTCATAGATATTCACGATAATATACTTGTCGCAAATGAAATTCAGGTTCCTTTCAGGCGACCTAATGCGAAACAAGAAATCCAAAAGGGATTCGAACAAGTTATGTTGATTTCACAGGGATATAGATCATACCACTGATGAATGTAGACAACTAAAGTACGAGATCGAAGGTTTGAACTCGAGAGGCTACCTTGGGTAGTACTTCCGAAACAAAAATCCAGCCCAAACTTCACTTGGACAAAAGGCAACTCAAGCCCGACCTGCCCAACATTTTGTGGTCCTACACGTGAGAGAGGATAATCGACCTCCCCCAATCGATGGAGAAGATGTAATAACCATCACGGGAGGACTGCACATCGCAGGTCCGGTTGGAATGCCAAAAAGAGGTATGTCCAAGAGCTCAAAACAAGGTATGGATCTCCCTATGAGCCTGAACCCTAACCTTCAAAACAACAAAGTGTTGAGTCCCAACCCATTACCTTCATCGAAGAGGATGCCTCACACGTCCAGTTTCCTCATAATGTCCCTCTAGTCATAACCTTCAAATCTCCAATAAGAGGGTGTGCCAAGTCCTAATAGATAATGGGAGCTCGGTCAATATCCTCTATAAGGGAACCCTGGAGAAAATGGGATTGTTCGTTCGAGACCTAAAGGGATGTGCGACAAAGCTATACCAATTTTCAGGAGAGGGAATCGCTAGTACGAGGTCTATTGAGCTCCCAGTAACCTCGGGAAACTATCCAGTCTCGATAACCAAGATAATGGAGTTCATTGTGGTAGACACCCCTTCCGCCTATAATGTACTGCTCGGGAGACCAGCCCTGATTGGGCTAGGACAGTTACGTTTGTTAGGCATTTAGCAATAAAATTCCCAACAGCCAACAACAATGGGACATTTAAAGGAGACCAATTAGCCACTTGAAGAAGAGATCAACCCAAGGATAGATGAGGACAGTGATGATCTCGTGCCAATTGAAGAGCTAGAAGACTTTCAGCTCGATGAGAAGGACAAAACCAAGGAGATGAAGATTGGGAAGAACCTCCCAAAGGATGCGAGATAACAATTAATCCATTTCTTGAGGGAAAATCAGGATATATTTGCATGGTCACACTCAGATATGATTGGGATTAGCCAAAATATTATAAACCATGTGTTGAACATCGACAAAAACTTCCCTCCAAAGCAGCAGAAAAGAAGGCTCCTCGATGATGAGAGGAAGAAGTCCTTGAAAGAAGAGGTCAAAAGACTGAAAGCAAATCAGTTTATCCGAGATGTTTTCTACCCAGATTGGATACCAAACCCAGTTCAGGTCCTGAAGCCAAATGGAAAGTGGCGAACTTGCATTGACTATTTAGACCTCAACAAGACATGTCTGAAAGACTGTCTTCCCCTGCCTCGAATCGATCAACTTGTAGATGCTACCTTGGGTCACGACATCATGTCGTTCATGGAGGTGTATTCTGGATAAAACCAGATAGCCATGCATGCACCTAATTAGGAACACACGAGCTTCATGACTGATAAAGGGCTATATTGTTACAATGTGATGCCCTTTGGGGTAAAAAATGTCGAGGCCACATATCAGAGACTGGTAAATAGAATGCTTTCCAAGCAAATAGGAAACAACATGGAATTGTACGTGGACGATATGTTGGTCAAGTCAAAACACAAGTGTAACCATGTTGATGATCTCGCAAATTCTTTTGCAATACTTTGAAAGTACAACATGAGACTCAACCCACAAAAGTGCTCATTTGGAGTGCCTTTGGGAAAGTTTCTCGAATTTATAGTAAACGCTCGAGGCATAGAGGAAAACGCGGATAAGATAAAGGCATTAATTGACATGCCTTCACCTCGAAAGCATAAAGATATCCAGAGTTTAATTGGGCAAATGGCTGCTTTATGTAGGTTCATATCAATATCTAAAGACAGATGCCTTCAATTTTTGAATCTGTTGAGAGGGGGCAAAGAGTTTGAATGGTAAGACGAGTGCAAGCTCACTTTTCAATCTCTTAAAAAACATCTTGCTGAACCACCTCTCTTATCAAAACCAGACATGGGGGAAATATTGTACTTGTACCTCGCTACAACTGAACATGCAATTAGTGCGGTACTTGTTCGGGACGATAAGAAAGTACAAAAGCCTATTTATTATGTCAGCAAAAGGTTACTGGGGGAAGAGTCGAGGTAGCCTTGTGACTAATACTTGCATCCTGAAAACTCTGACCCTACTTCCAAGTACACCCCATACATGTTCAGAGTGATAAACCATTGAGGCAAGTATTGTCAAAACCTGAAGCATCCGAAAGACTATTAAAATGGGCAGTCGAACTTGGGTAGTTTGAGATCATGTATCACCCGAGAACGGCGATAAAAGGACAGGCGTTGGCGGATTTTATTTTCGATTGCACCAGAATTTCCAATGAGGAAGTCGTAACCCCAGCCCACGAGTTGTGGAGACTTTACATCAATGGTTCTTCTAACGAGAACAGGTCGGGGCAGGAATAATCCTAATTACACCATCAGGAAACATTTTTAACTCAGTCTTTGTAATGACCCAACTATTTCTAAGACCTTGGACCATTAAAACTACTAGACATAGCTACTATTTGAAGAGAACAAACATAAGAAATATTCATAACTTTATTAAAAAACTCCAAAGTAAATATTCGAAATACATAAATGTACGATATGGGATCTCATTGTTTTAAAATAAAACATAACTTTAATTTATAAGAAGTTGTTTACAAAAATAAATGCGGAAAATACATAAAAACATAATTTAAAGAGACTAAAAATAACGTCGTCCTCAAATTGACATGCAGCCCATCCATTCCATTCATCCTCAACACACAAGTCAAGCCACCAAGAATCCTTCCCCCTCCGTATCTAACTTCCAACATCACACTAAAAATAAAGGAGTGAGCCTAATGCCCAGCAAGGAAAATATACCAATCAAACATATAACATAAAACATAAACATAAGACTATATCAAAACACATACTATACATATACTATATCAAAACATATGACTATAAAACATCTATTACAACACTGACCCATGTACATGGTAAACATTAGGGTTTGCTAGCTAAGCAACTATGAGTCTCAAATATATTGAGGTTTATTAGCTAAGAAACTATGAGCCCTATATAACATAAAAATATTTGGGGTTTGCTAGCTAACAACAATGAGCCTCAAAATACATTGAGGTTTGCTAGCTAAGCAACAATGAGCCCCTAAGCAACATAAAAACATTTGGGGTTTGTTAGCTAAGCAACAAATAGCCCCTAAGCAACATAAAACATAATCATATATCATAACATAACATATTATAAACTTAAACATATCATAACATATAAGCATATAAAAACTATCCTATTTTCCTTACCAACACCGGGATAATTGAGAACAAGGACGGGACTTGGAACACTCCTAAAACCAAGATAAAAACATATGAGTATCTATAGGAAAAAAGATGAAAGAAAACTAAACCATCAAAGAGGGAAACTTACCGAGAACCTTAATGTGTAAGAACTTAAACACCTAACCACGAAACCATAACATAGAAGTTAGGATCTGAAAGAGACTTACGGAAAACTAAGGAATCATAAAGAATAGAACTTATGAATAATATTACCTTGGATGAACTAGAACCGATCTACACCTCAATATCGAAAACACACTTTATCTCACTACCCATGTGTTTATAAAGCTTAAGATTATAAATCTTTTATTCCCCAAAATCCAAGTGTATCACTCTATAGAAATCCTAGCAACTTGAAGGGTTTGAACACAGCTTGAAGAATGAAGAAAATGGCTGAGCACTAGGTCCTATTTGTAGAGTTTGAGGAGTGAAACTATCCTATTAAAAAAAATACTTAAATCCTTAAATAAACATGATTATGACAAGTGTCATGCTCTTAGTGATTCTGGAAGATTGTAGAGTTTCTAGAACTTCCTTTTATAATCAAATCATTAAATAAACATGATTATGACAAGTATCATACTCTTAGTGGTTCTGGAAGGTTCTAGAGTTTCTAGATCTTTCTTTTATTTAAAAAATATACAATTCTAACTATAATCCAAATTTATTAAATTTAAATAAAATAGAATCCTAACTTCTAACTTCCTAAATCTCGTAACTCTAAACTCACTTGTAGTAAAATCAACATAACTAGAGCTGTAGAATTCTGATTTAGAAATATCGTTCGAAAGATAATTCTATTATCTACAATTTTATAGAAATACTATTTTTTGAAATTCATAATATAACTGGGTCAAAAATAGGTTGAAATTTACAGTACCCTAAAGTTACGGAAAATATATTTAATTATCTAAATAACAACATAATCCACAAATATCTTAACTAACTATAAAATAACAAACTCTAATTCCCTAGGATGATTTCGAATTTACTAATCCCGAAATCTTATTGGGAGTTTGGGCTTTATGTAGGCTCGATCCATAACCCTTTTTAATAATATCATAATTAATTTATTCTTATGAAATCACCCCCTTTTCCACAAACAAGACAACTAATATTATAAACCTATACTATACTATAATAATCACAACTACTAAAAAAATTAAACCTTATGTTATAATTAATATTTCTAAACTATAGGTTCAACTTATAAAATCCATAATTATTGCTACGAGTGTCCGACTAAGTCTCGACTTGAACCAAAATCAATGGAATCTAACATACTACAAACTAATACTAACCAGTACTACTACTATCTAGCTAGTTAAGTAAATATTCTAGGACTCTACAATTATCCCCCACTAAAAAGAATTCGTCCCCGAAATTTACTTATCAAACAATTCTGGATACTGGGCTAACATATCTTCCTTCAACTCCCACGTTGCCTCCCATTCAGAACTATTACTCCATAGGACCTTGACAATCGGAATACTCTTAGACCGTAATTCTTTCATCCTTCTGTCTAGGATGCTAACCGGTCATTCCTCGTAACTTAAGTCTTCCTGGAGTGCTATCATATTGTACTTGAGGATGTGAGATGGGTCTAACACATATCTACGTAGCATCGAGATGTGAAATACATTGTGACTATCTGCTAAAGTTGGCGTTAGGGCTAATCTATATGCAACTGTTCCCACCTTGTCCAATATCTCAAAAGGACATATAAACTGGGGACTAAGCTTGCTTTTCTTCCCAAACCGCTCCACACCTTTCATAGGAGATATCTTTAAGAAGACTTGATCTCCAACTTTGAATTCCACATCACGTCGCTTGGCATCCGCATAATTTTTCTAACTGCTCTGAGCAATGAGCATCAGCGCTACTGCATCCTGAGCTTCTCTAACAGCTTCGGGTCCAAGAAGTTGCCTTTCTCCTACTTCGTCGCCATGTAACAGCGATCGACACCTCCTTCCATAGAGTAACTCATAAGGTGCCATCCCGATTGTTGACTGGTAGCTATTGTTGTAGGAGAATTCTATCAGCAGCAAATACTTACTCCATAATCAAGTACACAAGCGCGCAACATATCTTCTAAAATCTGTATTGTACACTTGGACTGACCGTCTGTCTGAGGATGAAATGTTGTACTAAGACTTAACTTGGTACCCATAGCTCGCTGCAAGTTTCCCCAAAATCTTGATGTAAACACTGATCCTCTATCGGACACTATAGTCTTAGGGATTCCATGCAGTCGTTCTATCTCATGAACATAAATGTTTGTATATTGGTCTCCTGTGTATGTAGTCTTGACAGGTAGGAAATGAGCTGACTTGGTTAGTCTATCTACTACTACCCAAGTTGAGTCATGCTACTTACTTGTTCGTTGTAGTTCTATCACAAAATCCATGGCTGTGTCGTCCCATTTCCATTATGGAATATTAAGCGGTTGCAATAAGCCTGCAGACCGCTGGTGTTCTGCTTTCACTGGCTGACATACTAAGCATTTAGACACATACTCCGCTACATCTTTCTTCATTCCTGGCCACCAATACAACGCCTTGAGGTCGTGAGTCATCTTGGTCGACCCTGGGTTAACTGAGTATGGGGTATTATGCACTTCTTCTAAAATCTTCATCTTAATTCCATGATCATTCGGCACGCATACCCGATCCTTATATCTCAAAAACCCTTGTCCTGAGATCGAGAAATCTGTGGCCTTGCCTTCTTTAACTGCATCCATATGTGCTACTAATGTGTCATCATGCCCTTGCCCGATCCGTATATCTTCTAACAGACTTGACTAGATGGACAAGTTAGCCAGTTTACCAGTGACTACTTCTATTCTGGCATTGATCAACTCCTGTTGTAGCAGCTTTTCTATTATAGCTAATGCTGCTAGACTTCCATAACTTTTCCTACTTAATTGATTAGCAACTACATTTTCCTTTCTCGGGTGGTATAGAATTTCGCAGTCATAATCCTTTACTAGTTCTAACCACATGCGCTTCCTCATGTTGAGTTCATTTTACCTGAAGAAATACATTAAGCTTTTGTGGTCCGTATAAATCTCACACCATTCTCGATAAAGATAATGGCGCCAGATTTTCAACGCAAGGACCACCGCTGCCAACTCCATATCATGTGTTGGATAGCGTTGTTCGTATTCCATCAGCTGCCTTGAGGCGTAGGCTATTACCTTGTTATTCTACATCAGCACACCACCCAACCCTTACTTTGACGCATCGCAGTAGACTACAAACTTATCGTTGGGTTTCGGTACACAAAGTACTAGTACTGAGCATATCTTATCCTTAAGCAACTAGAAGATCTCTTCACACTTATCCATCCAGTTGAACCTTTGCTGTTTCCGAGTTAGGTTGGTGAGCGAAATGGCTATCTTAGAAAAGCCCTCTTCAAACCTTCAATAATAACCTGCTAATCCCAGAAAACTTCTTACCTCAGACGCATTCTTTGGTCATGGCAAATCCTTCACAACCTCTACCTTAGATGGGTCTAAAGCAACTCATTCCTTGGATACTATGTGCCGAGGAACGCTACTTGCAAAAGCCAAAATTTTCATTTTGTAAACTTGGCGTAAAGTTAATGCTCCTTTAGTCATAACAAGGTCATCCTTAAATGCTCCTCGTGCTCGACTTCGTCCTTTGAGTACACCAAGATATCGTCGCTGAACACTACGGAGAATTTGTCCAAATAATCCTTGAAGACCCTATTCATTAAATCCATGAAGGCGACTAAAGCGTTGGTAAGACCGAAAGACATAACTAGCAACTCGTAATGTCCATAACGAGTTCTTAAAGCTGTCTTAGGAATATCCTCTTCCCGTACCTTGAGCTGGTGATACCCGGACCGTAGATCAACCTTTGAAAACATGGTTACTCCTCGAAGTTGATCAAACAAGTCGTCAATTCGGGGTAGGGGGTATTTATTCTTAATTGTCACCTTATTCAGCTCGCGATAATCTATACACATCCGCATGCTTTCGTCCTTCTTCTTCACAAATAGTACCGGTGCTCCTTATGGAAAATGGCTCGGTCTAAAGAAACACAAGTCTGAGAGTTCTTCTAATTGCATCTTTAACTCCTTGAGTTCGGTAGGAACAATCTGGTATGGTGCCTTGGAGGTAGGCTCGGTGCCCAGTACTAGCTCGATTGTGAAGTCAATTTCCCGTGTCGGCGACAACCCTGGAAAATCGTCAGGAAATACTTTTGGGAATTCCTTTATAATGCGAACGTCTCCAACCTTTAGTGGTGTTTCCTTTACCACACCCATGACGTTGGCTAAGAATGTGTGACATCCTTTTTCTATCATCCTCTGAGCTTTGAGAGATGAAATAAGCGGCGTACTTAGTCCTAAAAATTTTCCCATATAGCATAGTTTATGACCGCCAGGAGTCTCGAACATCACTTGCTTACATCTGCAGTCGATGGTTGCGCCATGCCTTGCTAGCCAATCCATGCCCAATATTATGTCGAAGTATTTGATCTCTAACTCTATTTGGTCTCCTTCTAGTTCTATGTCCTCAATTTTGATCGGTACGCCCCGTACTATCCGTGATGATAGGACTACTTCACCCGAAGGCAACTATGTCACAAACCTAGTTCTACAAGGTTTGTCTAATTTTTCTCTATCATTCATAACAAGATATACGAGTATGTTGTTCTCGAATCAAACAATACTAGAACATATACTATCGAGGATAGGAATCTGACCTGTGACCACTTTATTGCTAGCGTCAACTTCTCCCTGGGTTAAGGCAAAGACTCTGGCAGGAACCATCTTGCTGTCCCTTTTCTCCTCTGGCTTGAGCTGGGGACATTTCCTCCTTTGGTGACCTTCCTGACCACAGTTGAAGCATCCTTTGGTGTTTGTATAGCACTCATCAGGATGTTTCTTTTGGCACTTAGCACATTGCGGGTATTCTACATAGCCCAATCTATTATCTCCATTATTCGTCCATGCCCTTTTATCGTTACCAGACTACTTATTGTCAGAATGCCTTCTTTTCTGACCAATACTATTGTTGTTGCTAGACTAATGGCATGGTTGTTGTTCCGACAATTCTAAGGTTGACTTTGCTGTTTAGGCTCAGGTTTACTAGCTTCATCTTTACTAACATTCGCATGAAGCCTTTTCTACTTATATAGCCGTTTCTAAAGCATCAGCATAAGTAGTGGTTTCAGGGTTTGCTAGCTTAACCCCTAACTTAATATTTGGTCTAAGTCCTCTAACGAACTTGATCACCCTCAGAAAGTCAGTTGGAAAAAACTCTGGTGCAAACTTGGCTAGTCTGTCGAACTGCCGAGCATACTCTGCTACCGTCAAGTTGCCTTGGTTCAGACTAGTTAATTCCCTGACCCTTGTGGCGATGACTGCCGAGTTGTAGTAATTTTTGTGGAACAGCTCCACAAATATGGTCCATGTCATGGTGGCGACATCGTGCGTCTGCTGCACTAAGTCCCACCATATTCTAGTATCCTTCTTAAGCGGAGACAAAACATAGGATATGTGATCTGGGTTGCTGAGATTCATGTGCGCTAGGATCGGCTCTACATTTCTGAGCCATTCTTCCGCCTCGAATGGGTCTGTTGTCCCTTCAAAGTTTGGAGCGTGTTGCTTATGAAACCGCTCATAGATTGGCTCCATGCACTGAGCTGGGTATGGCGCATAATTTTCCATTGGCCATCGCCCATAAGGACCAACTTGATGGGGTGCTTGAGCCATTTGCTGAGGCTGAGTCTGTTGTCACTATTGCTGCAACAATTCTTCCACTTGTTGTCATAGCCTGATAATTTATGCAGTGTTGTTGACCGACGGCGGCGATGCACTTCGGTTAATAGCAACAGTGATTGCACGCCTTCCTCTTTTTCGAACTGAAGGGCTTTATTAGTCTCAGGAGCGACGTTGGAGGCATTGACATTCGTACGTGCAGACCTTCTGACCGGCATCTTCAGCAAAAGTTCTAATAGTCAAGAACATGTTATAACATACCCTAATAGGCTCTAAGGCAAAACTTAATCTAAGCAAACATAACTCAGACCTATTAATTATGATTTCTCATGAAAAATTATGTAAGCCTTCTTTATGATTAGGATGTGTTTCTAAACTTTGAAAAATAAGCCATCTTTATAATTTACTAAGTCTGTTTCTAATCATCCTATATGACTTAATTCTCAGGCTTGAAACTCATCGTTGTTCCAAAATTAACAATATTGAGGGAGGGCTGGGATCAGTAAAATCGTTCCCACTACTATGGCCCCCTAAACTCTCAATATAGAAACTATTCCATTGATTTGTATGCACCTTCAACTAACTTGATCATTATTTATTATGATTGTATAAAAAAATCAAACTCATACATGTCATTCAAAAATAACAATGATATTCATTTGGAAACAGATTTTCACTAAAAACAATCATAAATGCAAAGATAATAAATAAAATAAATAAAGAAAATAAACTAATTTAAAAATATTCTTAACTTAAAACATAAAGGCTAAAACGTTAACTAAACACATAATCATAACAACTATAACATAAACACTTACATTGGTGGTTAGATTCGGAGCTTGAGCATGTGTATCAAGGAGAACTTCATGTAAATGGACCGCTGCTCTGATACCAACTATAATGACCCAACTATTTCTAAGACCTTGGACCATTAAAACTACTAGACATAGCTACTACTTTGAAGATAATATACATAAGAAATATTCATAACTTTATTAAAAAAACACCAAAGTAAATATTCGAAATACATAAATGTGTGATATGGGATCCCATTGTTTCAAAATAAAACATAACTATAATTTAAAAGAAGTTGTTTACAAAACTAAATGCGGTAAATACATAAAAACATAATTTAAAGAGACTAAAAATAACGTCCTCCTCGAATCAACACGCAGCCCATCAATTCCATTCATCCTCAACACACAAATCAAGCCACCAAGAATCCTTCTGCCTCCGTATCTAACTTCCTGCATCACACTAAAAATAAAGGAGTGAGCCTAATGCCCAGCAAGGAAAATCTACCAATCAAACATATAACATAAAACATAAACATAAGACTATATCAAAACACATACTATACATATACTATATCAAAACATATGACTATAAAACATAAACATAAGACTATATCAAAATATATGACTATAAAACATCTATTACAACTTTGACCCATGCACATGGTAAACATTAGGGTTTGCTAGCTAAGCAACTATGAGCCCTATATAACATAAATACAATTGGGGTTTGCTAGCTAACAACAATGAGCCTCAAAATATATTGAGGTTTGCTAGCTAAGCATCAATGAGCCCCTAAGCAACATAAAAACATTTGGGGTTTGCTAGCTAAGCAACAAATAGCCCCTAAGCAACATAAAACATAATCATATATCATAACATATCATAACATAACATATTATAACATAAACATATCATAACATATCATATTATAACATAAACATATCATAACATATAAGCATATAAAAACTATCATATTTTCCTTACCAACACCGAGATAATTGAGAACAAGGACGGGACTTGGAACACTCCTAAAACCAAGATAAAAACATATGAGTATCTATAGAAAAGAAGATGAAAGAAAACTAAACCATCAAAGAGGGAAACTTACCGAGAACCTTAATGTGTAAGAACTTAAACACCTAACCATGAAACCATAAACAGAAGTTAGGATCTGAAAGAAACTTAAGGAAAACTAAGGAATCATAAAGAATAGAACTTATGAATAATATTACCTTGGATGAACTAGAACCAATCTACACCTCAATATCGAAAACACACTTTATCTCACTACCCAAGTGTTTATAAAGCTTAAGATGATAAAGCCTTTATTCCCCAAAACCCAAGTGTATCACTCTATAGAAATCTTAGTAGCTTGAAGGGTCTGAACACAACTTAAAGAATGAAGAAAATGGCTGAGCACTAGGTCCTATTTATAGAGTTTGAGGAGTGAAACTATCCTATTAAAAAAATACTTAAATCCTTAAATAAACATGATTATGAAAAGTGTCATGCTCTTAGTGGTTCTGGAAGATTCTAGAGTTTCTAGAACTTCATTTTATAATTAAATCATTAAATAAACATGATTATGACAAGTGTCATGCTCTTAGTGGTTCTAAAAGGTTCTAGAGTTTCTAGATGTTTCTTTTATTTAAAAAAAATACTTAATTTCATTCTAACTATAATCCAAATTTATTAAATTTAAATAAAATAAAATCCTAACTTCTAACTTCCTAAATCTCATAACTCTAAACTCACCTGTAGTAAAATCAACATAATTAGAGCTGTAAGATTCCGATTTAGACTGTCTTTATAACATTAGAAAGATAATTCAATTATCTACAACTTTTGAGAAATACTATTTTTCAAAATACATAACATAACTGGGCCAAAAATAGGTCAGAAATTACAATGCCCTAAAGTTACGGAAAATCTATTTAATTATCTAAATAACAACCTAATCCACAAATATCTTAACTAACCATAAAATAACAAACTCTAATTCCCTAGGCTGATTTCAAATTTACTAAGCCCAAAATCTTATTGGGCTTTATGTATGCTCGATCCATAACACTTTTTAATAATATCATAATTAATTTATTCTTATGAAATCACCCCCTTTTCCACAAACAAGACTACTAATATCATAAACCTATACTATACTATAATAATCATAACTACTAAAAAAATTAAACATTATGTTATAATTAATATTTCAAAACTATAGGTTAAACTTATAAAATCCATAACTATTGCCACGAGTATCCTACTAAGTCCCGACATGAACCAAAATCCACGGAATCTAACATACTACAAACTAATACTAACTACTACTACTACTATCTAGCAAGTTAAGTAAATATTCTGGGACTCTACAGGTTTGGCTTCGAGGCCTCAAATAACGAGGATGAATACGAGTCTCTACTAGCAGGATTTCAAATAACTTCCAAACTAAAAGCAAATTCCATTCACTGCAATAGTGACTCTTAATTGGTTGTCGACCAGATCCTAGGAGAATACTATACTTGGGGAACTGAAATGGTAGCATACTTGGAGAAAGTTAAAGCAGTAGTCGGACAAGTTGAATTTTACGCGATTGAGCAAGTTCCGCGAGAACATAATTCAAATGCAGATGCTCTAGCTCGACTCACAACAAGCAAGGAAGCCGATACATGCAATTTAGTACCTGTTGTATTTTTACTAGTACCGAGCATAGTCGAGCCTGACGAAGATGACGTCAACATGATAGACTCACAACCTACCTGGATGACTCCCATAATAGATTACTGTTGACGGTGAATTCTCGTCAATGAAATAAGGTTAGAAAACTGAGACTGTATTGCCAAAGATATCTTAGAAGAAGATTGAGAGAACTTGAAAGAGTAAATATGCAGAACTACAATGGAGTAAAATTCGTATATTGCTTAACAGCCTCAGCATACCATGAATTTTCCAACCCCTTTTTTGGAGGGGTGATGATCTATTTATACTGGAGCTCTAATGGCTCCCCATACATTGTGGTCCCAGGGGACAAAATTGTACATAGGTACATTGTCAGGGTAGTGGCATAGATCGTGGTGGAGCAGAAGGTTATGGTGTCGGCCAGGTACATAGTCAGAGGTGTGCATGTAGTGCTTCCACTCTCTGTACAAATCCGTACCTCCACTACTTGTAGGACACAGATGTCAGAGTCATGCCTTTGCCCTTTTTCAGGGTTGTACATCCTGTGCTTGTACATTTATCTCATGCCTAATGGTCCCCCTTACCTAAATATCTTCTCTAGGTTTCTTTATATTTTAGTAAGTGTCGATCCATACTTCTTTTATCCCATCCTTACCTCCAGGTACGAGGCCTGGAAATAGGCATGTACGAGGCTTGGGGACGGGTCTCACAAGGCGAGACCCTTGGTGCCTAAGTGAGTATCCAGGCGTGACTCGAGCATTCACGAGGCTCGGGGATGGGTCTCACAAGCCGAGACCCTTGGTGCCTAAGTGAGTACCCATGTGTGACCCAGACATTCACGAGGCTCGGGGATGGGTTTCACGAGGCGAGACCCTTGGTGCCTAAGTGAGTACCCATGCATGACCCAGGCATTCACGAGGCTCGGTGATGGGTCTCACAAGGTGTGATGGGGTTGCATGAGGGCCACGAGACAGTGGTGGCGCGATGCTCCTTAGAGTGGTCGTACCTCGTGAGACGCACACGGGCGTGATGAGGTGTGTCTCGCTGTGCGAGGCATTGGCGCGCATCTGGGTCGCGAGGTGTGCGGGCGAGGGAAGCCTTGCATAGCAAGGCCCTTGTTTCCTTGGCAGGTGCGCGCGGGGGAAGGGTGCACGAGGGAAGGGAAGCCTTGCATAGTGAGGCCCTTGTGGCCTAGCAGGCGCTCGTGGGGGAAAAGCAGCCTCGCATAGCAAGGCCCTTGTGGCCTTAGTTGGTGCGCGTGGGGGAATGGTAGCCTTGCCTAGCGAGGCCCTTAAGTCCTTCTAGGCATTTTCGCTAAGGCCTCCTATGACACATGGGTCTCGCGTGGGGCTAGATATTGGGCTGCTTTGTTTGCCCGAGGCTAATGAGGGTAACCCTCAATTTTTCTCTTGAGTGTTGACTATGGCTCTGGTCAATTTTGGGCATTCACACTTGCCCCCCAGTCTATTAGGAAGTCTTTAGGCTTCCTGGTAGACTCATAATAATGCTACACTCACTATGCTCTGGTGGTACTGCTGGGTGATCCGTGTCCGTTGGTGCGCTTTGATTACTTGTAAGGATATGTTGACCCCTTGGGTTCTTGCTATCCTTTTATGTATTTTTGTGTGCTTATTATTTCTTGTGAGAAGCGTCCTTCTTGTCATTAAGCATAGTACTATTTTTGCAACCGTCTTCTTCGAGACCCTTTCTGCAAGCATCTTCTGTGAGACCCTTTTTGCAAGCGTGTTTAGCGAGACCCTTTTCACAAGCGTCTTCTTTGAGACCCTTTTTGCAAGTGTCTTCTTTGAGACCTTTTTCACAAGCGTCTTCTTTGAGACCCTTTTTTATAATTTTCTTCTTTGAGACCCGTTTTGCAAGTGCCTACTTTGAGACCCTTTTTGCAAGCATCTACCTTGAGACCCTTTTACGATTTTTTGAGGTGATCCCCCCTCGGGTCGAGACTTTTATGGCTAGATGGTCCTCATCAAATTTTAACCTTGGTCAGTGACCCCTCTAACAAGACGTCCCCTTCTATATGGAATCTTCAGACGTATTGGTAGCAGTGCGACTGGAGGAAGGTTCGCTTTCTTCAACATGCAAGTTCTTATGGCCCTCTTCCATACGTATGTACTTCTGTGCTCTTTCGAAGAAATCATCTAAATTCGAAACTTCTCTTTTGAGCATGCTACCCTATAACTTGCTTCCTAGACGAACTCCGGCCATAATAGCCATCTTGATTTCCACTTTGGTTAAACTTCCCACCTTTGTTGCCTCCATATTGAACCTATGGATATCGTTCTTCAGACTTTCATTTTCGCCTTGTTTTATGTTAGCGAGGCTGGTAATAGGCATAACGTAATCACAAACCACACGGTGCTGCTGAAGAAATTCGCCAGAGAATTGCTGCCATGATTTGATTGTTCCTGGCCTTATCCTCTTGAACCACTTGTATGCAACACCTTTAAGTGTAACAACAAAGAAATGACATTTTACTTTGTTGTTGACCCCTCTTAACCTCATCAAGTTGTTGAAATAGTCTAAGTGATACTTTGGGTCTTTAGTTTCCTCGTATGGAGTCATGCGAGGCTCTTTGAGGTTGGCGGAGATTTGCTCAGCCTGGATCTCCCTTGTGAAGGGCGAGTCATGGTCAAATTCTTTGTCATCTCTGTGCCCCCCAAGTGCGGTGATAATTTTGCCTTGAGGGTGCTGCATTTTGATGTCTAGTCCCCTCCTCTTTTTGCATAAGGAGTCTTGCGGGTTCTCAGGCTGATCTGTTTCCTTGGTTGTGTTCCTCAGGGGAACCGCGGGGGGTGCATTTCTTACTTCAGACCTCTTCCCATGAAGCTCTTTTCTTAGGCCATGGGTGCCTCTTTTGAGATGACTTCTGCCTCGTTCTTATGACCATCGTCTTCCCTTAGCCTTTGCTCCTGGGGACATTTCATCGGCCTAGGTCCCCCATGGTACTTTGTCTGGGGAGTTTTACTATTGGAAAGTTGGGTTCTTCCATCGTCTGCGGGGACAGTATTTTCCCTTTTTTCATGCACCTTCTCTTTACGCTTAGGAATGGGTATGCTCGACTTTCCTTGCAGGAGGTCGTTTAAGACTGACCTCATGCATGTTCTCTATCGTGGTTTCCAGCCTTCGAGTCTTTTTATGCAACTCACAGATCTCATCCTCGTAGAGGCGAGTCCTTGAGCTGGGACTTATCGAGTGTGCTCGGGGACTCTTTCTTGGCTTGTGCATCGAGGGACCCGAGTCTTGGTACCCTAAGCATGGAGCCACTGGGGACCGGAGATATGGGTACACTGACGGTTCTGAGTGACCTCCGTCGGGCTGGACAGCCGAGGATGATGCTTCCTTCTCCTCCCCTGGGGGAGGACATTCCTTCGGCATATCTCCATTCCCAAGTGGAGGTGGCTCTTTCCTGGAAGCCCTCGTTCGTTCTCCATTCAGGAGAACCTCAGCGTCTTGTAGTTGCCGCAAGCGTTGTGAAAACCTTGGCATCTTTCTTTTCTGGGAGTGATGAAAGAATGTTGGCTTGATGCTTGTTCTTCCCATAGAAGGTGCCAAACTGTTGACGGTGAAATCTTGTCAATGATATAAGGTTAGAAAATTGAGACTGTATTGCCAAAGATATCTTAGAAGAAGATTGAGAGAACTTGAAAGAGTAAATATGCAGAACTACAATGGAGTAAAATTCATATATTGCTTAACAGCCTCAGCATACCATGAATTTTCCAACCCCTTTTCTGGAGGGGTGATAATCTATTTAGACTGGAGCTCTAATGGCTCCCCATACATTGTGGTCCCAGGGGACAAAATTGTACATAGGTACATTGTCAGGGTAGTGGCACAGGTCGTGGTGGAGCAGAAGGTTATGGTGTTGGCCTGGTACATAGTCAGAGGTGTGCATGTAGTGCTTCCACTCTCTGTACAAATCCGTACCTCCACTACTTGTAGGACACAGATGTTAGAGTCATGCCTTTGCCCTTTTTCAGGGTTGTACGTCCCGTGCTTGTACATTTATCTCATGCCTAGTGGTCCCCCTTACCTAAATATCTTCTCTAGGTTTCTTTATATTTTAGTAACTGTCAATCCATACTTCTTTTATCCCGTCCTTTCCTCCAAGTACGAGGCCTAGAAATAGGCATATACGAGGCTTGGGTATGGGTCTCACAAGGCGAGACCCTTGGTGCCTAAGCGAGTATCCAGGCGTGACTCGGGCATTGACGAGGCTTGGGGATGGGTCTTACAAGGCCAAACCCTTGGTGCCTAAGTGAGTACCCATGCATGACCCGGGCATTCACGAGGCTCGGGGATGGGTCTCACAAGGCATGATGGGTTTTCATGAGGGCCATGAGATAGTGGTGGCGCAACGCTCCTTAGCGTGGTCATACCTCGCGAGACGCACACGGGCGTGGTGAGGTGTGTCTCGCTATGCGAGGCGTTGGCGTGCATTTGGGTCGCGAGGCGCGCAGGCGAGGGAAGCCTCACATAGCGAGGCCCTTGTGGCCTTAGCAGGCACGTGCGGGGGAAGGGCAGCCTCGCATAGCGAGGCCCTTGTGGACTTGGCAGGCACGCGCGGGGGAAGGGCAGCCTCGCATAGCGAGGCCCTTGTGGCCTGGCAGTGAGGCCCTTGGGTCCTTCTGGGAATTTTTGCTAAGGCCTCCTATGAGACATGGGTCTCGCGTGGGGCAAGATATTGGGCTGCTTTGTTTTCCCAAGGCTAATGAGGGTAACCCTCAAATTTTCTCTTGAGTGTTGACTATGGCTCTGGTCAATTTTTGGCATTCATAATTTCCTTGAAATTGGGAGCCTCCTAGCAGACTGGAACAACCTAGAAAGATGATGTACAAGACACGAAGACACACTGTCTTGGAGGTGGGATTGTATAGAAGAGGATATTCTATGCCATTATTTAGATCTGTAACGCCACCCGAGGCTAGAAGAATTCTTGAAGAAATCCTTGAAGGATTTTGCAGAGATCACATCAGGGGGCACAGTCTATCAAATAAGGTAATTGGGCAAGGATACTTCTGGCCTACAGTAAGAGTGAAATTGTTCGAGTATGTCAAATGATGTGATAAATGTCAGCGATTTGCCTCAATCCTACAAGCTCCACCAACCGAGCTCACCATGATGAGTTCCCCGTGCCCATTCGCGGTATGGGGAATCGACCTCATAGGATCACTACCAATAGGAAAAGAGAGAGTCAAATATGTCATAGTTGTTGTTGATTACTTTACTAAATGGACAAAGGTTGAACCTCTAGCCACAATCACCTTGAAGAAGGTCTTGGAATTTGTGGTAAAAAATATAATAGGCAGATATGGGGTACCAGGAAAATAGTGTCAGACAATGGAACCCAGTTCGATAGCGAGCTGTTTACATAGTTTTGCAAAAAGAATTGGATAATCAAGAATTTTCTCTCAGTAGCTCATCCATAAGAAAATGGCTAGGTAGAAGCCGTAAATAAGACTCTGAAGAGCTCCATCAAGAAAAGGCTTGAAGAAGCTAAAGGAAAGTTTCCAGAAGAGTTACCACAAGTCCTATGGGCTTATAGAAATTAGCTCAAACCTCAACTGGACATACACCCTTCTCCCTAGCCTACGGCTGCGAAGCAATGTTGGTCATTGAGGTAGAAATTCCAATGATCAGACATGAAGCATACAACCAGACCTTAAACCAATCTCAGCTCGAGGAAATCCGAGATCTAATTGAAGAAAAATGAGAAGAAGCCCAGCTTAAAAATGTCGCAAACCAGCAAAAGGCCACTAAATACTTCAATAAGAGGGTTCGAGACAGACACTTTGGATTCAGAGATTTGGTGCTTAGGCAGGTATTTTTAACAACAAGAGACCCCTCTACAGGTGTGCTCAGGCCTAATTGGGAGGGAACTTACCAAATTAAATCCATCATTTGACCTAGTGTGTATAAACTAGCGAGATTGAATGGAGAACTGGTTCCACGAGCTTGGAATGGTGAACATCTACGACCTTATTACCAATAATGAAGGAGTGATATATATTTATGTGTAACCAGGCTTGTATTTACTTTTTTCTTTTCATTAATAAAGCATTTTTCCTTATTCCAATTGTATTTTTATTGTTATATTTTTTTGTAAGCCAAAAAAATTCAATAACCTTAGATTTTTACAATCATAAGAGATTAATGGGGCATAAGTGGTATACAATAATAACATAGGCTCGAAAATATAGCATCAATAATATTACAGTGGATGGATTATTAACCAAACACAAATTGAACAAATTTGGAACGAACCAACAAAACACTAATCAACACAATTAAAAGTTGGAATTCTAGATAAACCAACAAAATTCAAAAGTCAAGACAGGGTTGGAATTTTTTGCAAAAAAGGTTCGACCTCGCAACCTCTAGACAACTTAACGACAAAGAAAAGTTACTATACTTAAGTATGAAATAACTAGACTAACGAGGCTACACGCCAATAATCATTTTTAGATGTGAAAATACATGGTAAAAGTAGTATTCAAACTTGAATACAACGAGGTCAAAAATAGTCAGTCAAATGAACTATGTATGAATAGATAGAAGTCCGACCCTAAGCATGTCAGTATTTGTTTAAATAAACAAATATAAAAGAAAATCCTCAGTAATATGCTCAAAATATTTCAAACCTTAAGTATGATGCATAAGGATAAGACAAATGTTATATGTAGATAATGTGCATAAATATTTCTAGAAAGAAATTCAAGCATAATACTACCAATAAACTATACGAGCATTTGCATAAGTTAATAAAATAGCTTGAGCTTGGGCTATAATATAAATTGTCTCAGCCTAAAGGGCCTTATTACAGAGTATACTACAAAAAAAGGGACACAACCCTTGTAAAGCGGATAAATTATTCTTGGTTGACAGGAGTAGACTCGGCCTATTCTGCTTTCTCCTCCTCGCCACCCACCTCCAAGATGGTGCCCGAGGTCACCTCTTCTTTAGCCATCTTATCCTTCCATTTGGTCAGAAACTCCTCTTCCTTGTCCATTACGAATGAGGTGTTGATCTAAGGATTAAGTAAACACATTCTGTACATGGCGTGGTCAGTGGCCCACTCTTTCTTGAAAATGAACTCCTTGAGGATACATTTCTTCTCGTCCTCAAGGATTTTGTAGGCGCCGCTCTTCTCCTCTTTAAGGCACTCAATCTCAGCCATGATAACGTCAAAGTTAGACGTCTTGGTGTCAAGCTCCCCCTCCAGGAAACTGGCTTCAGCCTTGGAGGAGTCAAGCTTATCCTTGGTGGCTTTGAGGGCATCCTCGACCTTGGCCTGGGCCTCCCTAGCCTCTTTAAATGAACTTTTGGCCTTGTACTTGGCTCCCTTGGAATCTTTCAGGTTGTCCTCATTCGAGCTTGATTGGCGTCGTTGACCCGTTTCTCATTGGTCGCGACCTTCGAGGACAGGAGGGAGTACTGGCGCATAAATATGAGGATGGCCTGAAGGGCAAAACAATAACAATTAGAGAATATAAAAATAACTTTGAAGTTAAAGAGTTGAAGAAATAGTGCAGACTCACAAAAACCCCAAGCTTCAGAGACTAGTCGTAGATAGTCGTGGTGTTCTCTCCCCTCAGAAACCTCCACATGTTGTTGTTAAGTTTGCTGCATGATTGGCTGGTCCGCGACAACTAGTCAAAGCACAGGTCCACTCCTAAGGATCCAACCTCATTTGCCAAAGGGAACTCTATCATATACGACATGGCGCAAAACTTGCGAACCACAGTGGTGGTTAGGGCACCTGCTTGCTTCGAGGCCTTGTGCTCCATAATTGTTTTTACCTTTATCCTAAGTGAGGACTTTATTGGAGGAAGGAGGAGGAGGTAGAATTTTCTTCTGTAGGGAAGAAGGCATCCTGATCTTCAGCTTTTTGGGGGCAACCTTTGAGGTCACCAAGGGAAGGTCCTCAGTAACTCTTGCGACATTAGAGGAAGGAGCGTCCTTCTTTGAAGTTACGCGGCAACGCTTGCTGCCTCAGGCCTTGGGGGCATCTCAAGGATATTGTCAAGATCTGAGTCCATATCTCTTGAAAAAGAAAAAAAAAACATTAAAGATTGATTATGTTTCTACAATATATATATATAATACCAACATTGAAACTGCTAAGTGAGAAGAACCTAACTTGAGGACTTCTTTGAGCATGGGATCAGGGACCAAAAAATCCCCCTATGTTCAGACGAGGCTAAGGGGGTTCCCTCTCTAAAAGTAGGGGAAATCCTTGATACGTCTTTATTATCGTTAGTCCTGTATTGGACTGCTATCCTATCTAAAACTTCATTTAAGCTATACATTGTTTGGTATATCCCCAACAAAGTATCGAACCTATTCACCTTAAGATCTACCCCCGACAAGACCATAAAATTATTCTGGAGATCTTTAAATAGAACTACAACATTGCTCTCCTGTCTAAGAAGGGTGGGATACACTTGGATAGGTCTAGCACAACTTTACCTCCATTAGACAAGCTCGTCGAGGCCTCTTCTTGTGCTTCAGTTCCCGAGCATGAAGGTTCGACTAAGCGGGGACTGGAGCTGCATGAGTGTGAGCTTGAGTGTTTCCTCCTAGAGGGAAGCTTGGTAGTTGGTACAAGGACATCTTCCCATATAGTGAACTTGCGAATCCCGATGTCGTCTATAGACTCACCTTCACCAAGGAGACTGCATCATCGGAGCCTCTCCTCGTAAATGAGGTAGTTGAGGGACCGCTGGCAATACGAGAGCTTGAGAATCTCTTCCCAGTGGTCTTTCATGTCTTTTGAAGGTTGTGGGTGGTGGTGGTTGGCTAAACAATTAATTTATAAGAGCATTACGAGTTCAAAATGAAATAAAAAAATGAGATCAAAGAAAACTACGATAGAATACTTACAAATCAGCTGAAACAAGTAGAATCTGGATAAACTGATACCGTTAGTCTAGAAGAATATGGTCTTGAAGTTGTGAGGATGATTGGGGATGTCCTCGAACAACCTTCTCTCCTTTGGGTGTCTCGAAAGATAATAAAAGCCATCCCCACTGTGTGCTCGAGAAGGATTACTTTTGAGGCAGAAGAGATATAGGATGTCGCGTGCCGAGAGTCCATCCCACTTCATCTCGTGGTATAGCGACCTTAGTGATGCCAGGACCCTATATGAATTGGACTAGAGTTGGAACGGGGCAATTCCAACATAATGAGTAAAATTCTAAAAATAGTCCCTTAGAGATAGTAATGCCCTAGCTCGCATGTGCTCGCGACTCCAGACCGCGAGATCAATTTTCTTCTCTGGGTTGTTTCACCTGGAGAAAGGTAGCTCCTTTCGTCGGAACTAGAAAGGTGACACATAAGCATGCTGAATAGTTTTAATTCGTGGGAGGACAGGAGTTTCAAAATCTTCCCGGTGAACGTGACAAAACTCTGGTAATGTTCAGCCTTGAAGAGTTAGTTCTCCGAGGCCAAGGCGGAAGGAACTTTGGAAGTGGTGTGTGTGGTTATTTGGTTCGATGTACTCTCCATGAAGTCAAAGGAGAGTTCATTTGAAAGAAAATCTATTGTGACTCTACACTTGGGATCTAGCAGAACTGGTCGGACCTCGGGGTCTGGATCTAGATGCACGACAAATCGTAATCTCCTTCTTTTTCCCTCTTCAACCTCATCAATCTGACGTCAAAAATGGGCGCGAATGTCTTCCCGTTCAAGGCGCTCCTTATGCTCCCAAATAATTCGTTGGTTACGGGAAAATGGAGACTCAACTCGAGGAGACTATGGGTGGTAAGGAATCACAAGCTCGGGCCCCCAGCGATTCTCTGAAGACTGCTACATCTAATGAGAAAGAAAAAGGTGAGGGCCCATTATTTAGAAAAAAGGAAGGTAATAACTTGATAACTCGAGTATGTAAGCTCAAGATGACATGTTCAAATTAATTAAGCTAGAAGGATGGAAATAGTGAGACTGCTCAAATGCCATAACCAAGCTATGAACAGCTTGGGGCATCGAGAGTGAGTCCAGGCATGAGTGGGATAGTTACTTCTAATTTGGAGTGTGTAGAACTTCTATGAAATGGGCAGTTACCCGAAAAGGAGATCTCATCAGGACATGTGTGTTAAATCCCTAATTCAAAACCCTATTCCTTACACTACACTACATGAAACCTATATCCTATTACCCTATGATTTAAAAGAAGCCATTTGTACCAATTTTTCTTACCAATTTTGGCATAAATAGGTCTCTACCCATCAAATGTATGCACCCTACGAATCAAAAAACTCACATATGCATTGCAAGAACTGTAAATAAAAAGAGGTAAAATCAGAGAACTTACACGTAGGAAGTTACGAGAAAATAAAAGATCTAAATAGTAGTATTGGTGCAAAGAGATCCTCAGAAACTCATTTTTTGAAAGGAGATCATGTGGGGAATTGGGAGATTCTTGAAAGTTCCATTTGTTTCTTCACAAAAATCATGCAAGAGCTTTTGTTCTGGTTCGAGTACTCATTCTGAAAGATGAGATTGTAAAGTGGGGATGGAGGAGATTAATGGGAGTTTAAATAGTCAAAAGTAGGCGAAAAGGTGGTCTTGGGAAATCGATCTAAGCCCTTGAACCATATTGAATCGTGATCCAATGGACCGTGTTTAATTCCGAAGGTTGGCGGTAAGAAGGGGAATAGGAAATGACGTGTGCAAAGAAAAGAGTACTCGAGTACACTCAATATGCAATCCGCTAAGGACACCTGTCCACACTTGAGTGTGGTAGGTAGGTACGTTTCCCGAAAGTGATTTTCAACAGTTCCTTCTGATAGGATTCAAACCAACATTTTTTAGGCGGAAAAATGTTACACCCAAATTTTGAGATCAAGTAAATGACCTCGAAATATAGGCTCGTAAAAGCATAGGCTCAAAATAAATGAATTTCCATATTACACTTGTGATGATTATCATGGAATGTCATGCCCACATTGTTCTAGATCTACCATTAGTGTTCGAGCATGAGTTGTTGGCTCGCAAGAATTAACCTTATTCGAAGGATAAGCTCAACAGACTTAGTGAGGGAGGAGGAAGCAACAACTGGAATGATGAGATCGAGGCTATGAATAATCTCTAAAGCGTGTTGAACCAATGCTCGAGCTCGATAGCATGTTTACCACATGGAAAAGCTGTTAGGAAATCCATATTTCCTTGGGATTAGTTAAGACTGTCTTTTCTTTTCTTCCTAATTTTTTTTGCTTTTTGCTCTACATAATTAAGTTGACGAGAAATGGCATCAACACCTCTTATATATATATATATATCTGTTTAAGACACAGTTCTTCTAGTCGGTATAGATAACCTAGCCCAATCTAATCAACAACCCAAACTAGACATCTAGGCGGATAGTCAATCCTATAGCTCGTAACAATCCGTATTTTGCCCATAAAAGATAGCCTAACCACATTCTTTATTCTAAGTAGAAGCTGGAGGTTAAAGCTCTCTTTCTACTCTTACTCCATTTGTCTCACTAAAATTACTCCCAAAAAAATTCAACATTCTGTAGTGCACGTATCCAATATCATTTATTGATACCCTAATTTCTCTTTTAAAATTATTTGATAGATATCAAATCAGTACCAACCCCATAAAAATTGCTCCAATTAAGAGAATTAATCATAAGAGAGATCTTAATTGCTTAACCTTAGGTATAGAACCTCCCCGAAGGTGAAGTTTGAGGATTTAGCTCAATATATAGAAGTGTCCATAAATTTGACCTCTAGCACTTCTATAGCATGGAGAAATTTTTTTGGAACAACAGTTTGGTGCTAGAAGAAGGATCCTAGTAATGTGCATCACTTACAAAAAAACAAGTAATTTATGGATATAATCAAGAAGTTCATACTGATCCAGTGTAGTTCTTTTTTCATTCAACAAAGAGTGAGTTTTTTTAACAACCATCACTACTACAAAAAAATCCATTTGGAATACGTTTTTAACTAACTGCAAATGGCTTCTGTGTAATAGTGAAACTAACACGGCATCTTGTGACATCGTAGGTCATAACTTTAGCGTTATTAATTGTACACTGGCACTAAACAAGCAACCATATTAAATTCTTACATTAGAAAAAATTTACAAATCCTCTAAAATATAAAATTCAAATCCATTTACATATTTTCATTGTATAATCCAAATCAAGAATAAAAAAAATTTAGATTGAAATAAGAAAAATAAAATTCGAAAACAAGTAGTTCACAATAACCAATATTATTAATACAATAGACCATCGAAAAGTTTCAAGATCTATATTAGACATATTATCAATAACAACAAGAAAAAAGTAAAATATGTGAACAAAAACAACAACCTCGAGTCAAGATGTCAGTTGTATTATTATCTTGAGCCCCACTGCCACAAACCACTACCACAAACAACAACCTAAGTTCCACGATCACAAACCATGGCCATGAACAACATCTTGAGATGTCGCACAATCCCCACCACCACCATGATCCCCAAGCCTCACGAGCTTTGAGCCGTCGCACATCCCCTAACCACCACCTCGAACCTTAAGCCTCACGAGCCTTGAGAATGATTGAGAGCAGGACAAAGAGTGAGAGAAAGGGACGAAGACTGAAAGGGGTGGTTGATTAAGGTTTGAGAGATAGTGAAAAAGAAATGCATGGAAAAGAGAAAGAAAGAGAAATGGGAGTTAAGGGGTGGATGTTTAGGGTAAAGATAAAGATAAAGAGAACTAAATGAGAAAGAAAGAGAGTAAGGAGAATATGTGTGGGCTTTTATGCATTTTACTTTTACTTTTTTTATTGGGCCATTAGCGTTAGTGCATAATCGATGCTAATGACCTTAGTTAATGGCGTTAGTGTATCCACTGACACCATTAATAGTAACAAAATTAGTATATAACTAACGTTGGTGTTCAAATTTGGTGAACAATGTTGACCGATGCCCTCGGATGACTTGAAAGGCTCTTTTTGTGTAGTGCATAGTCCTTACCATTTTAGAATAATTTTTAGACATGCCAACCTTGAGCTATAATTGACCTTAGGAAAAATGGGCTTGGTATAGTGGTGAAAGTCACTAATAAGGTACCTTTCGACGGCTTGAGGCCAGGGTCAAGGGCTCAATGTGCTTTACGCTCTCAAGCCATTCAACTTAAACCATGAAATATTGGTCATGTCAAGCCAAAGAATTATTCTAGTGTAAGGTAACACAACCAAATAAGCAACCTTATTAAAGAGCTTAGTAATGTTTTCAAAGGAAATCATCCAAACTTCATTGAAATGGTAGCCAAGGCAACATTCAATGCCTTATTGGTTGAGATCACCTGAGTTCTCAAGGTTGGGCTTGTAATAAAGGCCGAGGTTGAAGAAGGCCCAAAATTTGCTGAAAAAAACCTAAGATCCAAGGTCATAATGGCTCCTTTAGTCACCATTAAAAACCTTAACCGTGGGCAGAAAAAATAACATAGATCTATGTTGGTGATATTGACAATAAACTCAAATTCTAATTTTTTTTTCAATAGAGGGCTCAAGCTCGAGTTTCTTGCACACACACCTCAACCTGGGCTGGGGGCTGACATATGTTAATGTCTTATGGAACTCCAATGATGAGAAGAGATAATAGTATAGTTATGAGACTTAAGCAGGGTCCTTGACAATAAGAATAATCCCAATGACAATATTTCCAAGTAGAAATGATGAAAAAAAAAAGCATTTTGGGGTACCTACACGAAGGCACCTCAATGTTCAAATCAATAAGTATTCTCTAAAAAAAATCTAACAAATACAATAAGTGTCAAACTTAAAAATCCATGGTCTAATTTCATGTTACCTCAAATGTTATTTATAGATTTCTCAAAATTAGTTAAGTAAGAAAAATTATTTTGATTAGACCATATCAATGATCTATTGAGTGGTTGACCCTTTGCTAGTTACCTTTGGAGCTTATGCATAATGCAAGTGATTACACAATTGGAGAAATTTTGGGGCAGTGAGTTGGCAAGGTAATTCGAACTTCTTACATTGCCAGTAAAACCTTGAATGATGCTCAATTGAATTATTCTACTACTAAGAATGAACTTCTTGCTATTATCTTTGTGTTCGACCAGTTTAAGTCATACATAATTGGTAATAAGGTAATTGTTTATACTGATCAGTGTGCCTTACAATCAAGAAAGATGCTAAGCCATGTCTCATCCGATCGATTTTATTATTACAAGAGTTTGATATAAAAATTCATGATGAGAGGGGTACAGAAATTGACATAGACTTGACATAGAAGAGGATAAAAGCACTTAGGAGGTTAAATTTAATGATAATTTCCCTAATTAACAATTGTTTTTCAAGATTGAAAATCCTATTGTAATATCCACCTTTGAATTTTATGGGTATTTTGGTAATTTGCATTGTGAGTGCAATTTGGTAATTTATATATGTTAGTGCTTATGTGAATTATTTTCTTTTAAATTTCATGATAATATGTAATTTATTTCATGATTATGATATGTATGTGTATGACAGCGACAAAACACGGTTCCTTCAAGTTTTGGGGATTTAAGTGCCAAATATATTGGAAATCATGGATTAGAATATAAATATAAATATTGTGGTAGAAATAGTAATTCCATAAGTAAAACCTATTAGCTTAAGGAAGAATTACTAAAAAGGCATTAAGTTGTTTCATAAGGAACCTTAGATGGGGACAAGATAGTAATTATGTGTTCATGATTATTAAGAATTAATTAATTGTGAAAAAAAAAGATTAGGAATACATAGAAACGTCTTTTAGAATTATTATTCAGATCGGGAGGCAAGACACGCATTCTTGATCTAGTAATTTTGAGGCTTAAGGACTTGAAGGAAGACCTTGGTGTGAACTAGGGAGATTAGTTATGGGAATTGAGGAAATAAGACAGAATTGGTGGCTGAAGCAATAATTGGTAAGTTTTTTTAATCTTCTTATTTATGTATCATGGTGGATTTAGGTTTTGATGATGAAAAATTTATATTGATTTGCACTTTTGATTAATGTATGTTCATCAGATGTTTAAGATTTATTTTAATCGCATTATAAGTGGTAGAAACATGTTAGGTTGCTTGATTAGGTGGTTTGGGTTGAGACCCTAATGCCCCAGAATCCCTAATGCGGCTTAATGGCTGGATTAGTAGGCCGGGAGGGCCATAACTGTTTAATTATGCCATTAAATGAATATATGCATGTTTATGTGAATTATATTATAATATGATGTTAAATCCATGCATGTGGGTCCACATTTAATTACAAGGATGTTTTGGAAATTTGGCCCGTTGAGGACGTAATTGTGTATTTGTATGCATGTCGGTGACATATTGTTGAGACAACATTATAATGTGGGTTTATTCGAGCTATTCGGTGTGAGACGATCTTGGAATATTAATTAGCGGTCTAGTCATAACAGGTTTAAGATCGGGGTTTGGGTTAAGTCTCGGGGTGATTTTAATGATTAGAGCGTTGCTGAGAATTAAAGGGTAATGAGATATGAATTATTGATGTTTGAGATTATCGAGAATAGCGGGAATTGGAGAGCGTTAATTATGATTAGCAAGATAGGTGGGAAATACCAATTTTGCCCTTGGGAGCCTTTAGAAATCCTTATTTGACCTAGGGGTATTTTGGTCTTTTCACCCCTAGGATAGATATAAGCCATTTTAGGCTGTGAAAGAAAACAAAACAAAGTATCATTTGAAGCTTCTCTCGTACCTTCTTTCCTTCAGCTCTCTTTGTGATTTTTTGAGCCATTCTTGAGGATTCAAGCTTGGGAAGTAAGCCTTTGAAATTTGGTAGTGTGTTCCACCATTAAAGAGAATCATAATCTGAGTTTGAGGTAAGTTTCTCGCCATTGAATTCCCTGGTTGGCCCTGTTTTAGTTCTATTTTGCAGTAGAGATTTCTAAGTTGAATAATTGGTTTTGTTGGGAGTTTTGGCTAGCGCTCTTATGGTTTTTGGGTTCATTTGGCACCAAAAATGGGATTTGGAAGCATTGGAAACGAGTTAGAACTGTAGGAGTTGAAGAAGGAAGTTTCATGGGAAAATTGGTCTGGGGGTAGCGCTACAGCTACCACCCTAGGGCGCTATAGCGCTACACAAAATGCTTTTGGGCGTTTTGGGGGTTCTTAGTATAGCACTAGGGCACTGTAGCGCTGCTCTATTCCTCCAGAATCCCGTTTTGAGTGTTTTTAAGTGTTTTTGGCTCGGGGTTTCAATCCTTAAGGCCCAAGATCGAATCTACTCACCGTGTGGGCATGTTTCGAGGTCCCGAGAGTGGGGTTTAGGTTAAGACCCTTTCAATGTTGATTTTCATTAATGGAGGTTATAATTGGTTATGATTAGGTAACCGCTAAGGAACCAAAAGGTCGATCGTTCTAAGGAGTCATTCTCATTATATTTCCTACTCGAACCTGAGGTAAGAAAACTGCACCCCGTGTATATGACATGCGTGATTTTTTTTAGGCATGTTGGTTGATAAATGTATACATTCATTGCATATTGAATGCTACTGGATGTTGTTTACTTATGTATGGCACTAACTAGTCAGGGACGGCGCTGGTCGCGTATCACTGATCTAAGAGTCAGAAACGGCATAAGCGTCCTGAATGCAGGGCCGAATGAAGATTAGATCTAATCGATATCAGCATTGAATGGCTCTAAGGCATTAATGTTGGACCGACCCTAAGGTTGATGAAACTTATAAGCGCTTGACTAGTCTAAGCTAGTTACTCAGAGCCAAGGCCTAAGGCGTAGGTGGCCATTTGTCACATGGCAAGGGAACGATGTTCCAGGGTTATGACTCTATGGTCATGAGGAAGGTTATGTTGGTGACTAGTCACCATGCACCTATCCTGTTTAAGCTAGTGAAAGGTCCACCTATCTGTTAAGCCTCGGTGATCCTATCGTCACATGGCTAAAGGGAGTTGTACCCACCTTAGTGACCTTTGCGACTGTCACTTACCTGTCTTGGACTGAAAGTCTTGAATGATTATTATGATCATTGTTGATATTATATCATGCTATATTATGTTTTCTTGCTGGGCCTTGGCTCATGGGTGCTATGTGGTGCAGGTAAAGGGAAAGAAAAGCTTACCCAGCTTTGAGTGGAGAGCTTAGGTGGTGATGTGTACATATGCGGCTGCTTGACCACCACAGCCAAGGAGTTTTCAGAGGAACTAGGGGGTTTACCCTATTTTTGCCGCTTAGGTCGGGGGGTTTGTAAATTTGAAACAGTAATGACCATTTTGAGTTGTAAAGAACTTGTAAATGTTTTTGATGGGCCCATGAATAGTTTTATGTATTTAATAAAATATATCCTTTCCTTTTATTTGGTTTTCCAACTTAGCCTGTTAATAACACTAGATGCACATTTTTAACCAAAGGACTCGAGTAGTGGGTCAAATTTTCAGTTCACCATTCACCGTAACTGTTCTGGGGTAACCAGGGCGTTACAACTTGGTACCAGAGCGTGCCCAAGTTAGGGTACCTGTAGACTGGCTGGGCATGTACACACATCTTTGAAGTCAAGCTCAACTCACAGTTTGGCAACTATTTATGTAGTTATTTGTATAACTGCTTAAATATGGTATATATGCTTTACCTGTATGCATGAGACACCATGTTAAACCTGTGCCCTAAAATATTATATCCTCAGCAAATGTGTGCTTATTAGTACTAAGATTGATGGAACATACTTATTAGTATGATTGATTGTGAATTATTATGTGATACATGCTGAGTGCTAAATGATATAAACATGTATCCTCTTGTATAATTGTATGACTGTGGAATATGATAATTTTCTGCTTGTTCTTGGATCGTAAGGTGGCAAGAGGTTTAGTTATTACTACCTGACTAGCCGTATTGATCATTGTTTCTACAAGGTATAAGTGATAAGAATGAATCCAGGGTAGATAGATACGTCAGCTGGCCAAAGTAATCAAGGTCAGGATAATAATAGTCAGGGTTAGGAAATGACCAATCACAGATTCCACAACCAGCTCCTGTAAACTGGCAGCAGATAATTAGTGATCTGCAGGCAACAGTGTTGAGACAGGGAGAAGAGCTTCGTCTCCTGAGACAACAGCAAGCCCCTGCAATGGATAGTGTATTAGAGGAACCTCCTGTGTCGGTGCCAGCAGCAGAGCAGCTGGCTGAGGTTGGAAATAAATGGGAGCCTCTTTATGAAAGGTTCAGGAAGCAACAACCTCCAGTTTTTTAGGGCAGTGCAGATCCTGCCAAGGTAGAGCAATGGATGAGTATGATTACCATTATCCTTGATTTTATGAGGGTAACTGGTAATGAGAGGGTGGCCTGTGCCACTTATATGTTTTGGGAAGATGCCCGGATTTGGTTGGAGGTGATTACCCAGACCAAGAATGTTAATACCCTGAGTTGGGAAGAGTTTCAAACTCTTTCAACGAGAAATACTACAATGATGCCATCAGGGCAGCTAAAGCTGAGGAATTCATTAGGCTACTTCAGGGAAATTTGTCAGTCACTGAGTATGCCTTAAAATTTGATCGTTTGGCAAAATTTTCCATGGAACTGGTGCCCACTGATGGGACCAGAAGAGAGATATTCCTTCAGGGGTTACAGCCCATATTAGCCCGTGATGTACGTATCACCACTGTGGCTGGGGTTACTACCTATGCACAGGTGGTTGAGAAGGAACTCATAGCTGAGAGTGCAGAGAACAAGATCTGGCAAGACTGTGCATCCATAAAGGATTTCAGGAGGACAAGTTCTCCATTTGTTGGTTCTGGTAGGGGTATAGGCCCCAGTGAGCAAAAGACAAAGGTTCCTGACACCTTCCCAGTTCCAGGTCCTGATAGGCGGCCCCGTGGTATCTCAATGGGCCGTCCAGGTGGTAGTGAAGCCTGGAAGTCTTTTCCTGAATGCCCCAGATGCAAGAGGCGTCATTTGGGAGAGTGTAGGGCAAGGGCCTGCTTCCCTTGTGGAGCAGTGGGTCATCTTAAAAAGGATTGCCCTAAGGCAAGAAAAGAAGAACCCAGAAAAGCGGACAGCTCGGCCCCAGCTCGAGTGTTCGCAGTGACACAGGCAGAAGTTGAGGCTTCTCCCTCAGTTGTTACAGGTCACTTCTTAGTGCTGGAACCCCTTATAATGTATTGATTGATTCTGGTGCTACACATTCTTTTGTTTCTAGTAGTATTATTGATAGACTGTGTAGACCCTGTGATTTTTATGCTGTGGGGTTTGGAACTTTGTTACCCACTGGAGAGTTAGTGGTATCCATGAGATGGGTCAGATCTTTGCCAGTGACAGTGGAGGGCAGAGAGTTGTCAGTGGATTTGATAGAGTTATTTATGATTGAATTCGACATGATATTGGGTATGGATTGGTTGGCGGAGTATGGGGCAACCATTGATTGAAGAAGGAAGATGGTCACCTTTGAGCTTGAAGGTGAGGATCCTTTTGTGTTTGTTGTTGTTGTGCATGGACCTCGCATACCTATGATTTTTGTATTGAGGGCTAGGGATTTATTGCAAGGAGGTTGCATTGGATTCTTAGCCAGTGTGGTTGACACCACTCTGATCGTGCTAGTGAGACCAAAAAAGACCAGACTTATTTGTGAATTTCTGGATGTGTTTCCAGAAGATTTGCCAGGGTTGTCACCGCACAGAGAAATTGAGTTCGTGATAGAAATGGCACCAGGGACGAAGCTAGTGTCTAAAGAACCTTACATAATGGCCCCAGCTGAGTTAAAAGAATTAAAGGTACAGTTGCAAGAACTGTTAGATTTGGGTTTTACCAGACCTAGCTTCTCACCTTGGGGTGCGTCAGTTCTGTTTGTGAAAAAGAAGGATGGTTCTCTGAGAATTTGTATTGAATACAGAGAACTGAATAAGTTGACAATTAAGAATAAGTATCATTTGCCAAGGATAGATGATCTATTTGATCAGTTGCAAGGTAAGAAGGTATTCTCAAAGATCGACCTTCGTTCTGGTTATCATTAGTTGAGGGTCAAGGAAGGAGATATACCGAAGACTGATTTTCGTACCAGGTATGGGCATTATGAGTTCTTAGTCATGTCTTTTGGATTGACTAATGCCCATCCTGCATTTATAGATCTGATGAATCGAGTGTTCAAGGATTATCTGGACCATTTTGTGATCGTCTTCATCGATGATATTCTGGAATATTCTCAGTCTTAGTCAGAGCATGAGCAACATCTGAGATTGGTTCGACAGAGACTGAGGGAACACAGACTATTTGCTAAGTTCAAGAAATGTGAGTTCTGGTTATCTCAGGTATCCTTTCTTGGGAACATTGTCAGTAAGCAAGGGATTAAGGTAGATCCAATAAAGATTGAAGCGGTCAAAGATTGGCCAAGGCCAAAGAATGCTTCTGAGGTTAGAAGTTTCCTTGGATTGGCAGCCTATTATAGGCGTTTCATGGAAGGGTTTTCAAAGAGTCAGAAATTTGTGTGGTCAGATAAATGTGAGAATAGCTTCCACGAACTGAAGTAGAGGTTGATTTCAGCTCTGATTCTGAGTCTTCCGACAGATTAGGAGAAGTTTGTGATTTATTGTGATGTTTCTCATCAGGGTTTGGGCTGTGTTCTGATGCAACCAGAGAAGGTAATTGCTTATGCTTCTCGTCAGTTGAAGGAGTATGAAAAGAGATATCCCACTCATGATTTAGAGTTGGCGGCTGTGGTCTTTGCTTTAAAGATATGGAGGCACTATCTTTATGGAGAGAAGTGTGAGATTTATACAGACCACAAGAGCCTGAAATACTTCTTCACCCAAAAAGATTTAAATATGAGACAAAGGCGTTGGCTGGAGTTAGTAAAAGATTATGACTGTGAGATTTTGTATCATCTAGGAAAAGCCAACGTGGTAGCTGATGCTTTAAGCCGGAAGGGTCCGGGATAGATTTATGGTATGAGGTTGATAGCCAGGAAGTTAACTGATGATATGACCAGAGCTGGCATAGAGTTGCTGGTGGGCCAGTTGGCTAATATTACGCTACAGTCTACACTGTTGGAGAGAATCAAGGAGGGTCAGTTGAGTGATCCCTAGCTGATTAAGATGAGAGAAGATGTTCTGGCCGGAGCGTCCATTGATTATACAGTGTCTGAGATAGGCTTGTTAAGGTATAAGGGGCGGATATGTGTTCCGTTAGACACTGCTTTGAGGCGAGAGATTCTGGATGAATCTCATACTACACCTTACTCTTTGCATCCAGGCACCACAAAGATGTATCAGGATGTGAGATCATTGTATTGGTGATCGGGGATGAAGAGAGACGTAGCAGAGTATGTGGCTAAGTGCTTGACATGTCAGCAGGTCAAGGCTGAGCATCAGAGGCCGGCAGGGTTATTACAGCCTCTAGATATCCCAAAGTGGAAGTGGGAAGACATCACGATGGATTTGGTGGTGGGCTTACCCAGGACTGTTGGTCAGCATGATTCTATTTGGGTGATAGTGGATCGCTACACCAAGTCAGCTCGCTTCTTGCTAGTGAGGACTACTTATACAGTTGATTAGTATGCAAATCTCTATGTGAGAGAGATCGTGCGCCTCCATGGAGCACCTAGGTTGATCGTGTCAGATCGGGAGCCTACTTTTACTTCCAAGTTCTGGGGGGGTTTGCAGAAGGCCATGGGGACACAACTGAAGTTCAGTACTGCTTATCATCCTCAAACAGAAGGGCAATCTGAGAGGATGATCCAGATATTGGAAGACATGCTGCGGGCATGTGTGCTGGACTTTGGTGGATCTTGGAGTAAGTATTCACCTTTGATAGAGTTCTCCTACAACAACAGTTATCAGTCTACCATTGGAGTTGCACCTTATGAGATGTTGTATGGTAGGAAATGTAGATCTACCATTCATTGGGATGAGACAGGTGAAAGGAGATACTTAGGTCCTGAGGCAGTTCAGAGGACCAGTGAAGCCATTGAAAAGATTAGTGCTCAGATGCTTTCTTCTCAGAGTAGGCAGAAAAGTTATGCAGATCCAAAGCACAGGAACGTGGAGTTCCAAGTGGGAGGCTATGTCTTCCTTAGAGTCTCGCCATGGAAAGGGGTGAGAAGGTTTGGGAAGAAGGGAAAGCTGAGTCCTAGGTTTGTAGGTCCATTTGAGATCCTGGAGAGGATTAGTCAGGTGACTTACAGACTAGCCTTGCCTCCGGTGTTGTCAGCTGTGCATAATGTGTTTCATGTTTCAGATCTTCGGAGGTATGTATCTGATGTGAATCATATTTTGAACTATGAAGATCTGGAGCTTGAGCCAGAGATCTCCTTTGAGGAGCAGCCAGCTCAAATACTTGACAGAAATGATAACGTCCTCAAGAATAAGACAATACCTTTGGTTAAGGTATTGTGGAGGAACAGCAGGGTCGAGGAAGCAACCTGGGAGCTGGAGTAAGATATGCTAAGTCAGTATCCCAAGCTGTTCAGGTAAATTTCGAGGATGAAATTTCTATAAGGAGGGGATAGTTGTAATGCCCCAGAATCCCTAATGTGGTTTAGTGGCTGGATTAGTAGGCCGGGAGGGCCATAACTGTTTAATTATGCCATTAAATGAATATATGCATGTTTATGTGAATTATATTATAATATGATGTTAAATGCATGCATGTGGGTCCACATTTAATTATAGGGGTGTTTTGATAATTTGGCTCGTTGAGGGCGTAATTGTGTATTTGTATGCATGTCGGTGACATATTGTTGAGACCACATTATAATGTGGGTTTGTTCGAGCTATTCGGCATGAGACGATCTTGGAATATTAATTAGCAGTCTAGTGATAACAGGTTTAAGATCGGGGCTCGGGTTGAGTCTCGAGGTGATTTTAATGATTAGAGCGTTACCGAATTAAAGGGTAACGGGATATGAATTATTGATGTTTGAGATTATCGAGAATAGCGGGAATTGGAGAGCGTTAATTATGATGAACGAGATAGGTGGGAAATACCAATTTTTCCCTTGGGAGCCTTTAGAAATTCTTATTTGACCTAGGGGTATTTTGGACATTTCACCCCTAGGATAGATATAAGCCATTTTAGGCTGTGAAAGAAGAGAAAACAGAGTATCATTTGAAGCTTTTCCCGTACCTTCTTTCCTTCAGCTCTCTTTGTGATTTTTTGAGCCATTCTTAAGGATTCAAGCTTGGGAAGTAAGCCTTGGGAGTTTGGGAGTGTGTTCCACCATTGAAGAGCATCATAAACTGAGTTTGAGGTAAGTTTCTAGGCATTAAATTCCCCGGTTTGCCTTGTTTTAGTTCTGATTTGCAGTAGAGATTTCTAAGTTGAATACTTGGTTTTGTTGGGATTTTCGGCTAGCGTTCTTATGGTTGTGATGTTTGGGGTATGTGAGGATGGTTTTTGGGTTCATTTGGCACCAATAATGGGATTTGGAAGCATTGAAATCGAGTTAGAACTGAAGGAGTCGAAGAAGGAAGTTTTAGTGGGAAAATTTGCCTGGGGGTAACGCTACAGCGCCCACCCTAGGGCGCTATAGCGCTACACAGGATGCTTTTGGGCGTTTTGGGGGTTCTGAGTATAGCGTTGGGGCGCTATTGAGCAGCGCTGTAGCGCTACTCTATTCCTCCAGAATCCCGTTTTGAGTGTTTTTAAGTGTTTTTGGCTCGGGGTTTCAATCCTTAAGGCCCGAGATCGAATCTACTCACCGTGTGAGCATGTTTCGAGGTCCCGAGAGTGGGGTTTAGATTAAGACCCTTTCAATGTTGATTTTCATTAATGGAGGTTATAATTGGTTGTGATTAGGTAACCGCTAAGGAACCAAAAGGTCGATCGTTCTCAGGAGTCGTTCTCATTATATTTCCCGCTTAAACCTGAGGTAAGAAAACTGGACCCCGTGTATATGACATGCGTGATTGTTATTGAGCCATGTTGGTTGATAAATGTGGACATTGATTGCATATTAAATGCTAGTGGTTGTTGTTTACTTGTGTATGGCACTGACTAGTCAGGGACGGCACTGGTCGCGTATCACTGACCTAAGAGTCAGAAACGACATAAGCGTCCTGAATGCAGGGCCGAATGAAGATTAGATCTAATCAATATCAGCATTGAATGGCTCTAAGGAATTTATGCTTGACCGACCCTAAGGTCGATGAAATTTATAAGTGCTTGACTAGTCTAAGCTAGTTACTAAGTGCCAATGCCTAAGGCCTAGGTGACTGTTTGTCACATGGCTAGGGAATGATGTTCCAGGGTTATGACTCTATGGTCATGAGGAAGGTTATGTTGGTGACTAGTCACAATGCACCTATCCTGTTTAAGCTGGTGAAAGGTCCACCTATTTGTTAAGCCCCAGTGACCCTATCGTCACATGGCTAAAGGGAGCTGTACCCACCTTAGTGACCTTTGCGACTGTCACTTACCTGTCTTGGACTGAAAGTCCTGAATGATTATTATGATCATTGTTGATATTATATCATGCTATATTATGTTTTCTTGCTGGGCCTTGGCTCATGGGTGCTATGTGGTGCAGGTAAAGGGAAAAAAAAGCTTACCCAACTTTGAGTGGAGAGCTTAGGTGGTGATGTGTACATATGCGGCTGCTTGACCACCACGGCCAAGGAGTTTTCAGAGGAACTAGGGGGTTTACCCTATTTTTGCCGCTTAGGTCGGCGGGTTTGTAAATTTGAAACCATAATTACCATTTTGAGTTGTAAATAACTTGTAAATGTTTTTGATGGACCCATGAATAGTTTTATGTATTTAATAAAATATATCCTTTCCTTTTATTTGGTTTTCCACCTTAGCCTGTTAATAACACTAGATGCACGTTTTTAACCAAAGGACTCGGGTAGCAGGTCAAATTTTCGATTCACCGTAACTATTCTGGGGTAACCAGGGCGTTACAGAGACATTACAAGTTAGGGTCAAAATTTGGTTTTAAATTCCCATCTACGATTTATGGAATTCGCGACTAGCCCAACCACACCCACACCTGGCACAACCGCGTTCATCACCTCCACGTTGGTTGCCCAGAAAAGGGAATTTTTATTGTTCCACCCTTTTGATTATGAATTGGCACCTTTTGGTTTGAGGTTTTATACAGTAGGGTTTTAGGACTTTCTTAAGGATATTTTGAGGATGAATTAGCCTTAAGAGGGACATGGGTGTATTTTTAATATCGTTTATTTTTTTGCTTGAGTTTAAAGGTTTTGATGTTATATGATATGATAGGTCACTAAAGATGCTTGAAGGGACACGTTAGTGTGTGTAGAGCGTTGTTGGACCTGAGGTAAGAAGAGTGGACACCTGCACGTAGGGTGTACGCTCGACATACTTAAATTTGGTATAATTTGTATGTTAGAGTATAAATTATGTTATAAGCTATGCCATAAATTATATTATTAATTATGTTAGGAATTTTGTTACAAAATATATTGTTATCTATTCTATGAATTAAGTTATAAACTATGGTATGCGTCATGTTATTATTTGATTTAGAATATATGTTATTGAGTGATGCATGTTGAATATGCTACACTTATGTGTGGCATGGTTACATTATAAAAAATGCATGCTTATGCCAATTCATGTTGGGTTGCAAAATAGGCCAGAACAACACTTGCAATACGAGTTATGGATTGAATATGTTACACTATGTTTATTGTATTCTATGTTTACGTTATGCTATATTTAGGTTTTGTTAGGATATTTTATACATTTTATGATTATGTTACAATACGATAATGTTGGTTATGGAACATTGTATGTTAAGGTATCCACTATGAGTTGTTTATGTTTTAAGTTGTGAAGACATGAATTAGTTTATGTTTTATGCTTTAAGTATCATTTCTTATATTATTGGACTTTGGGGATTGTGTCCTATACAACTCTTCTTGTTGAGCGCTAGCTCACGGTTACTCTGTGTTGCAGGTAAAAGAAAAAGCATAGTTGATGAGGCGATGAGTTGTGTTCATGTCATGATTGTCGACCTTAGGGTCCAAGGGGTGTTGCTTATTCTTGGTTTTAAAAGTCTTCAATTCATGGTTTTAGGTTAATTTTTAATAACTTGTATCTTTACCAACAATATGCATGTAAAAGATGGTTTATTTTAAATAATGAGATCTCAAGTTGCATGTGTTTGTAAATGATATTCAATTCATGTTTGTTTTTGAAAGAGTTTCAATAAATGTTTTGTAGTGAATTATTTAGTATGACTTTGGTCGTTACATTTGGTATAAGAGAAAATGGTTTTAACATTTTTTAGACCCTCACATTATGCACATGAAGACCAAGAAGAATCGACTCATCGCATTATAAATTTTAGTTCTTAAGTTTGTTGTTTTTCTTTAGTTTTTTTTTATGTTTTGTCGCTCCCAGTCAACAAAAATTTAGTAAGGGTAGACTCGATAAGTTGTTTGTATTTATTATCATATAGGTTAGTGTGATTGGAACCTCATGTGAGAAAGAATAGGTACCGTGATTAGTGGAAAAAGGTTGAATGTAGTTGCTTTTAACGCATCGCACTACATTCAACATGTCACGCTATGTTTAATGCGTCGCTTTATGTTCAACGAACTACGCTGTGTATTATTTTTAGGCATGATCGTGATGGTTTGATATAGAGATGTTAAATCAGTTAATGAGATATAAAGTTATGTTCTATAACTGGGATGTTATAGGTAAGCCAAAATTTAAAACGATATAAGGACAGAAGTATGTTGTCAAAATGGCATGTTGTCAAGGTATGGGTCTGGGTAGTAAGTGTATGTGAGTGGTTAGACTTTACAAGATTTTTCTAGGGATAAGGATTTGACTTGCTTATGAGAATAAGGTTGATTGCGTAGATGAGGAATGACCAAAAAAAAGTACTAGGCTACTAGTTTTGGTCATTATTGAGTGAATGGCCTAAGGTGATTCAATATGGTAGACTGAGGATAGACATTAGGTTACCAAAACAAGATGCATCTTCTTTTCGTTAGGCCATCACTTAAGAACTCCAACGTTAAGCGTGCTTGACCTAGAGTAGTCTCATGATAGGTGACCTCCTGGGAACTTCTCCCATGAAGCGTGTGAGTGAGGACAAAGCACGCTGGAAAGACTCATGTTGGTTTGTAGGGCCAGTCGTCATTCCAGGAAGCAGCCATAGTGACATGGGACGTAGCCAAATGGTATCAGAGCCTTGACCCAGCAAGAAGTGTGGCAGACGAGGACGTTGGACCCCTAAGGGGGGGTGATTGTGACAGTCAGAATCCTATGATGCGCAGGGGGAAAGACGGGGTAAAAAAGTGTGCAATCCCACACCGCCTTAGGAAGGTCAAGTGTAATGATTCTAAGACTTTGTAGGTGTCAGACTACATAGTTGAAGATGGCTTAAATGGATTGATGGGTACTACGTATGCAACCAAGATGCATCTTCATTTTGGTAGCCCATCACTTGAGAACTCCAAATATAAGCATGCTTGACCTGGAGTAGTCTCATGATGGGTGACCTCCTCGGAAGTTTTCCCATGAAGCATGCGTGTGAGGACAAAGCACGCTGGAAAGACTCATGTTGTTTTGCAGGGCCAGTCATCCTTCTAGGAAGCAGCCATAGTGACGCGGGGCGTTACAATGTTGTACCACTAGCTTTTGTGTAGTTAGTTGGTAGATTCTTTTGTATGTATCATTGATGGTTGTCAATAATTTATGAAGTCATGTTGTGTTCGGTTCAGCATGTCTTGGTTGAGAAGAGTTTGCCAAGGGGCTAGAGAAGGTAATCAATTAGCTCATACAACTTGAGAAAGAAGAGGATGTTGTCCGATGCTGAGGAACTTTTAGCACTCAAGATGAGAGGTGATCAGAATGCCCTTGATATTATCCTGGCCACAAGGACTATCGAATGTCACTCATGAAGATTTTAGATTCATTGATCTCCAATGTTCGAGAAGGAGTCAAGTTGTTGGAAGATGAGGGATTGGTTGGAAAGATGGTAACCACTAACTAGTGACACAAGGACTAGCCGATAGGAGAAGGAAATTCTAATTGCGCATACGATAGACACCGAGGTTTTACCCATAAAGGATGCTGGTTCATGCTTTGATGTGACACAAAAAGCGGATGGGAAGTCAATAGGTACGTGATAGAATTATTTCCACATGGGGTTTAAGACATATTATTTAGTGAGCTCATTGCTTTAGTTGGAAGTTTTTTTAGAGTAAGTTGGATAAACACATCGAGCAGGATTGCCATAGTAAGTTGAATCAATTCAGGCAGCGAGCAAAGAATCATAAGGGATTGGTGACAATAAGAAACAAAGTTATTTATTAAGTTTGGCTTTGTAGGAGAAGCTGAAATACTAGGATATTGAAAAAAGGATGGAGTGGAAAGAGATTTCACTATTAAAGGAATACGACACGAATATATGAGAACAAAGACGGCCCAAAATTTCGCTGACGATCAAGCAAAGATCGGATGTGATGGGAGGCAGTGGAAAGAATTCCAGAACAAAGGTAATTCTTCGTATTAAAGGAATTCACGTGATGTAAAGAGAGACTACCAACCAACGAATAATGACATTAAGTATGAAAGAGGATTGGGCACCTTTATTTTAAAAAGAATATAAGAATAAGGGAGAAGTTGAAACCTATAAAGAACGACAGATATAGAGTTAGATTGATAAAGATTGTACTTAGAGAGTACTACGACTAAAGTTTACCTACTATAAGCTTATCAATAAGGACATCATATGAATGGACAAACCTTATGAGGTTTTATAAGGAAATTGGACATATGGTATTTTGAAAGAAATGGTAAGAATGACTAGAAAGGGGGGAACACTCATTACAAAGAAGACGATGGACAACCACAAGCGAATGAAGCAGACAAGACGAGGACAATAATGGATTGACAAAGGATGAGAGATCACTACATAAAGAATGCTCAAGAATTGGAGGCGTCACTTGTTCACATGACATGACGGAGGCTACAAACATATGGAAGGATTTCACGAGATCATGAAGATTTTAATTCTGACGATAGATATGAGGAGCACATGACCATGAGGACCAAACAAGAATAGAGGTGCATGCAACATGAATATAAAAGGAATGGATAAAGAGTTTTATGGTGATGAGTTATGGATTAAGACTGTAGTGATTGCACCTATTTTGGAGAAATCAGCAACAATAGGAATATGCCCAAGCTATGATAGAAATCGGCGACAATCGGCGACAATAGGATCTACAATTAAAAGAAAGAACAAAAGAGTTAGTAAACCATGATATATGAAGGAACATATTTTGGAAACAGTTTATACTTGTATAGTAAGGTCTTTTAAGAAGAACTATTTGGACAATGATGCATATAGTTTATTGATATGATAGACGACATTTTCACATTTTCAAGGCGAGAAGACATTTTATAATTGTTACAAAGGAGGAAAACCCGGTGTGGGGGAAATTTCATTATGAGTAACATGTTGGGATGTTACGACTCATGGAAGAGGTGTAAGAATTTTCCAAAGGATTACAAGTAATAAGATTTGTTAGTGATAAGAATGGATTGATTTACGGAGTAATATGGGTATTTTTTGTTAAAAATACAATCGTTAGAGAGTGATATCATAATTGGAAACATGGGAATATTATTTAATCTTTATAGAGTCTAGTTTTGGATAGGGACTGTAACAGATTTAACACTATCTTCTTGGATTTTAGAAAACTTTGAGAAGTCAATGGCTATAAAGATAAATGGCTACTTAAACCCTTATTGTATGACGAAAAAGATAATTGAAGGATAGACCCACGTTCTAAGAAACACGATATGGATTTCATTTTGGATTTTACCAGATTATAGTGTATGTATGAGTTTTAGGCTACATTTGTAGAAAACAAGTGATAAATTTTGGACAACATCTTAAGTGGTGGAATAAAGGACGAAATTACCCACATCAAAAGTAAGGAACTCAGAAGGATCAAAAGTTAATGAATAATTAGGAGGATTAGTAGAAAAAAAAATACATGAACTAAGTACTTGGAAGAGTATAATTAAATTGATAGATTGAAAGATTGAGAACATGCAACAAGTACTTCTATAAGTGCCTCTAAAAAAAGCTATTATAAGGACAAGCAGAAAAGCAAAATGAGATGGGCTTTATGACCCATAAGTTGCTTAAAGGAATTAGTGAACATCTGACATTAGAAAGCATTTATGATGGAATCTATGGAAATATGAACCAGATGTATGTTGCATGATCTAATTGTTAAGGGAAGAGATATTAAGAGGATATACATTGCAAGTCAATAAGCATTCTAGACAAAGAGGAAAGTATGAAGTATATATGTAAAAGTTATGGATACTAAGGAGCTATAAAGAAAACTTCATGGATTATGAAATTGGAAATATGACGTAGAACCAATATGTATGGGTTACTACTAGAACAGACATACAAGTAGCAAATAAGTTGAAAATTTAGTAAAGAATAAGTGTTACAGTGAACATAACTAGATTGATGGATGGTGTAAACTCGACAATGTACCTGGGTATTTGTTATTTATAATTTGACAGGGCTACAATACTTAGCCAAGATATATCGTGATGATTTTGAGTAGTGGAAAACAATAATAATGGAAAGATTATATGGAATTTTGAGGTGACAAGGAAATGTTAAGTTGTTAGATACTCTCGAGGATGAGAGGATCTTGAGACATTATGGCTTTAGAGTTGGTGCGATATGCAATTTAATTTATATATTTTTTTTTTGGTGGTTGTTTATTTTTGGATTTTGATTATTAGTTGTTTTACAAAGACGTTTTTATGAATAAATTGATTTAGTTGTTTGGAAGTTGGTGTGCATGCATTTTTCTATTATTGTTGATTGAATGGAGAGTTATAAGTAGTGATGTTGGAATCATGCCTCCTAGAAGATCTATTCAGAGAAATGAAGGAGTTAACGGAAACATGGACGCTCCACCTACTGCTTGGCCAAATACGCAAGCAAACAACAACAATGGTAACCCTTTACTAGCTCATAGAGAATGCGCGCAATTGCAATGTCTAGACTAACTGTCAAAGATTGCAAGCACAGCTTGCTGCAATGCAAGAGAATATGGGAAGACAAGAGGAAGAGCTAAGATAGTTAAGGGAGCAAAAGCAACATCAGGCACATCCGCTACCAACGATCAGGGAGATTCCGCAACACCTAATGCCTATAGCAGACAACTTTGCAGAGTGAATTATTTGGAACATGTGTATAAAAGGTTTAGGAAGCAGCACCCTCCGATGTTTGAAGGGAACGTTGACCCACTGAAGGCGAAGCAATGGATGAGTATAATGGGATCTATATTGGATTTTATGCAAGTTGTAGGGAATGATAGGGTGGCCTATGCAACACATACGCTGAGAGAAGATGCAAGAATCTAGTGGGAAGTGGTTTCTTAGTCAAGGGATGTCACCACTATGACTTGGGCATAATTCCAACAGTTGTTTAATGACAAATATTATAACGCTATGATAAAGACATCGATGGTGGATCAGGAAAACATGACAGTGACAGAGTATGCACTGAAATTTGACAAATTGGCTAAGATTTCAGTAGACCTAGTGCCAACCGATGCCACTAGAGTGGATTGTTTTGTACGTGGGTTGAAACCGATGATGGTCTAGGATGTGGAAATTGTATCAGTTGGGGGTAATAGAACCTATGCACAAGTCTTGGAAAGATCATTAACTACTAAGAAAATGGAGGATAGGATTTGGAAAGAAGGTGTTGCAAAAAGGAACGCCTCCAACAACAACAATCTTAATGATAAGAAATGAAAAGGAAACAATAGTGGGGGATAGTCTAGTCAAGATAAGAGGTCAAAGAACTTTAAGGGCAACAGACACACTGGAAATAAGGAATGGGTACAATATACTGAGTGAGAGAACCATATGAAGCATCATCCGGGAGAGTGTTGGGCCAACACATGTATTGGCAACTAAATAAGGATGACAAGCTATTTCCAACTAATGTATGTGTGCTCACCAAGGAACAAGGACAGGCAAGAACTTTGGTGGTCTTAGGTCTGATCTCTATAGATGGAATTGATTATTATGTATTAATTGATTATGGTGCTACTTACTCTTTTGTTGTAAAAAGAATAGTGGATAAGTTTAATAAACCTTATGATCTGAATGTTGAGGGATTTGGGACCATGTTGCCATCAGGGGAGATGATAACATCTAGGAAGTGGATTAGAGCCTTGCCTATGAGGGTAGACGGTAGGGAACTTTATGTGGATTTAATAGAATTAAGTATGTTGATTTTGATGTTATATTTGGAATGGACTGGTTAGCCAAGTATAGTGCTACGATTGATTGTAAAAGGAAGATAGTGGCTTTTAGGACAGAAGGAGATGAGCCATTCATCTTTGTCATAACAAGGACTAGATTGTGAATTTTGATTTTTTTAGCACCGAAGGCCGGAAATATGCTATAGAATGGGTGTGTGGGACTATTGGGAAACATCATCGATACAACGGAAGTTGTAGCCATAGAAGTAGATCAAACCAGAATAATAAGGGATTACTTGGATATTTTTTCCGAGAACTTACCAGGGTTACCACCGCAGAAGGAGATCAAGTTTATGATCGAACTAGCACTAGAGACGACCCCAATCTTGAAAGAACCCTATAATATTGCACCCTCAGAGCTTAAGGAGTTGAAGTCTAAATTACAAGAATTGTTGGATATTGGATTCATCAGACCAAGTTAATCACCGTGGGGAGCACCTGTGCTCTTTGTTAGGAAAAAAGATGGATTGATGCGTATGTGTATTGACTACAGGGAACTCAATAAGGCCACGTAAAGCATAAGTATCCTTTACCAAGGATAGATGACATTTTTGACCAAATTCATGGAAAGAAATTCTTCTCAAAAATAGACCTTAGGTCTGAGTATCATTAATTAAGGATTAAGGTAGAGGATATTCCGAAGATTGCTTTTTGTACGAGATACAGACACAATGAATTCTTGGTTATGTCATTCGGACTTACCAATGCCCCAGTTTCCTTTATGCTTCTCATGAATAGAGTATCTAAGGATTAATTGGATAAATTTGTGATATTATTCATAGACGATATCCTTATTTATTAACAGACCGAAGAGGAACATGAAGAACATCTACATTTAACTCCGTAGAGATTAAGAGAGCGTAAGTTGTATGAAAAAATTCAAAAAGTTTAAATTTTGGCTTTCTTCAGTAGAATTTTTAGGGCATACTATTGTTGGGGTTTTATGCCCTAATTAAAACCCAATTTCTTTGTAATCTCAATTTATTATCAATAAAAGAAAATAAATCAATTTTTCACTTGGTCAATCACTTTGCTCACATGTTTTATTTTCATGATTATTTGTTTAATATAAACATCTATTAAATCTGGAGCATATAGCTAATCACATTATAGTGACGTAATCACAATGGAATATAAATATGATTATATGTTCAAAATAAGGTAGTCCTAAGATTAGCAAGTGCACAAGATTTACACAGACTTGCCAATCTACGATATGATCTACTTACAGATTATAGTGTTATGTTCTTTCCAGAACATTAGCAAAGTAGATAAGATCAGATGTATTTGTTACATCGGACTGGATCGATATTGATAGTAGATAGGATAAGTAAACATATCGTTGTTATCTATTCTAGTCATATCATATAGTTTACCATAGATCAATTCAATCTCAATTCTGAGTTGTTAGTACTCTAACTGATTGTATTATTTGAGTTCTTTGAATTGTTCGTTACCAGCTTACCCTATGGACTAGCTCATACTTACATCTTGGGAACTCGGTAGTATAATTAAGTGGGAGTGTTAATCATAGATATGAACATCTATAGCTTCAGATGAAGAAGTAAAAGGATGGTTTCCTTTTAATTTGGTTCAAGGTGCTAAATGATAGAGATCTCATTTCAGTAATTAATATTAGTTTACTGAAATATCAATTACAAGGAACTAAGTATTTTAAGGATAAAATACAATGAGGGGTAAAACGATATTTTAGTCCCATCTCATTGTAGATCATCTATAGAGGATTGAGTGACAATTATGGTTGTAACAATGGATAATTAATAACGTGTTTATATTGCTTATAGAGTGTTCTATGTATTCAAGAGTGCAATTCCCATGGTCCCCACTGTACCTTGGATAAAATCATCTAGATAGTCTCAATTAATTTATTTAATTATCAAAGTTGATCAGGTCAATTTTGGATAGTTTCACAGAGTTATGTAATTTAGAGAAGAAAAGAGAAACTAGGGCAGATTTATTAATTAAGATAATTTGGTATCTAAATTTATAAATAATTTTAAATCAAGGTTCAAATTATAAATAATTAATTTGATAAATGATTTAAATAATTATTCAATTAATTAAATCAATAGAAAATAATACATGTCTTGATTTAAAGTCCAACGGGCTTATAATTAAATTGAAAATTTCAAGGGCCTAAAGCCCATGATAATTTAAACCTATGGCTGATTATTGGCTATTATTTTATTGATTTTTTTTATTAAATAAGTGACCTGATTGAGCCTATAACAGGAATGCTAAGTGAGAGATTAAAAATACAAGTTTTTTAGAAGATCAAAAGATCTATTATAGATGTTTTAGGTTTTAGATTCTCTCTGCAACATAAGTCATTTTCTAAGCCTCATTATTCTTTTCTCTTCTTCTCTCCGTATCTATCTCATGTGTTGAGAATTGCCCACCCTAGTCTAGGTGATTCTAAGGATACTTTGGAAGGCTTTGAAGAAAATTGAAGAACGGTTCAGTTTCTTGGTAATACCCTGCGACAAAAAGGATACAAGGGTTAGAGAAACTGAAGGAAGGACTCAATCATTCTGCTGCATATAATGTCAATGCTCTTATCATTGTTTCTATTTGAATTCAATTTTAGAAACATGTTCTAGGTTATCTTATATTAATATGATAAATATCTGATTTACATAAAAATAAACAAGATCCTGTATAAGTTTTCCCAACAACTGGCCTCAGAGCCTATGGTAATCTTTGTTTTCATGCATGAACATGGTAAAATTGATTTATTTGATGTGTTGAGTAATTGGGTAGATTTCATGTTTTTTATGATGCATATTGAATTTTATGTGATTATTAGCATATTTGGGTTATTTCGTTGTGTTTTCTTTCCAAATATTTTTTATATAAATGCTCTATTTGATGTAAAACATGATAAAAATTATTTAGAAAACGTTTTTGCCTTGAAAAATTACACAAATTTTATTCAAAACAAAAATTCTCAAGCAGTGGCCGCGACCACCATTAACCCTGGCTGCGGACAGCACACGATTTTTTCTCAGATTTGTCCCATGGCTGCGGCCATCAGTTTTCACTAGCCACAGCCTGCGTTAATTTTTTTCTTAAAATTTTATTTTTGAATGTATTTTTAATAGGTTAATATAAAAAAAATCAGATATTTTCTATTATTCAATTTTTTTTTAAAATGCGTTATTTTTGTTGTTTGATCTTTTAAAAATATATATTTTCTACAAGGATTCAAATTCAAATTGAAAAATAGGTTAACTAATTAATTTTAAATATTTAATATATTAAAATATTATAATTAAGTTATCAGATATTATAAAATACTTGATATTTTTTTGAAATTTCATATTTAAAAATATTAATATCTGATTATTCTATGGATTTTAATATTTAAATAATTTGAAATTTGAAAATTTCTTGATTTAGATATTTTTATAAATATTTGAATTTGTTTAACTATTGAAGATATTTGTTTTCAAAAACAACAGATGATATTTGTTTTAAAAATTTGTAACTGGTTAGATTTTTAAAAATATCACTTTTTTCAAACCAAATAATAATTTTTTTTTAATAAATGATATTTAAATTAACTTTGCTTGATTGTTGATAAATCCTGTTTAAATTAAATTAATATTTTTCGAATTAACCTAAACCAAGTTGATTGTTGATAAATGAAATTTAAAATAACTTTTGTTAATTGTTGATAAATTTCATTTAAATTGACTTTTTTTTGTAAAAATTTAATTAATTCAAATTTTTGATAAATTCTAGAAAATTAATTGTGGTATTTTTGCAAATGAAATAAATTGTGGTATTTTTGCATAAAATTCATAGACTTGTTCATATAGTAACATGATTAGGTCCATCCAATTATAACATGTTTATTTGCACTATATGTGATATTTTTGCAATTGGGCTTAGATGCATATAGTGAACCATATGTTTGCTTAATATATGGATTTTGCCAAATAAAATATTCCTAAAATGATAGGTTTTATTTGGGACCATTAGAAAATATAAAGTTAAAAAAAATTTCTTGTGGGTGATTCCTCTTGTGAAGGCCCATTTGCTTTGCATGACTATAGTGGGCCTAATCAATTAATAACAATTACTAAGACGAAGGTTTAAATTCCTGTCTTTTGGACCTAGTATGGAAGTATGGGGGCCTTGATAGTGGGACCGACATACTGGACCCAGCCCTCCTCCATGCAAGCCCCATTTGCCTAAGTTGGACTTAATTGTATATGTTCATTATATTAGTTAAACCAAAATATTGATTAGCAACAAATTAATTCTAATTTAATTGAATTTGTTTCAATGTGACACTTTAATTTTACAATTTTTTGGAGAATAATAGTTATTAATTTTCAAAAATTAATAACAAAAATACTATTTTTATAATAAGCTTATTTTAAAAGTATAATATTCTATCTCCACTGTTCGTTTAACATGGTCAATAGCTTAATGTGGCCGCGAGACGCTTTGATTCTTCCCCTACGGAAGGTGTTCATTAGTTATTTTGACAAGGTTAAAATTTGAAAGATAGATAATTGTAGGTCAAATTATACTAGACTACCCCTACGGTAACTACTAGGACTAAATCTATCGATTATCGAAACCGTGGGTCTAGCTCATAAAATAAGATATTTTGTTTTCTTATTTTGATCGAATAGTAGGTTGTTAATGATGTTGTCCATTATTAAATAGGTTTACAACTTTATTTAACTGGTAGTATTTTTTACTCTCGCCAACCAGGACAAAGATATCATAGATTAGTTAAGAACCTAAAGAAATAGAGATACGATAGATTTCGGTAATTTTTTTCCATATCTTACATATTTTTGGTATATATTGTGATATTTCTTGAAATTTTTGTGAATAGAAGTTTTATTGAGCAAATGTGTTTGATTTCTATTTTATTGATAATATGTAGTATCATTATGGCTGTGTCTACTCCCATCCTTTCTCAACTTTCGATGGAGAAACTCATTGTAGAAAACTTCCTTAAATGGAAGCAAAACATCAACATTATGCTGATTGGTGAAAACTCCAAGTTCATCATGACTGAGGAATCCCTGGAAGTTCCATCTGAAGGGGCTACCAAGTCTGTGAGAGATAAGTATGAGTGTTGGCAGGCAGCTAACAACAAAGCGCGGTAGTACATGTTGACTAGTATGGTCGACACTCTCAAGACAAAGTTGGAGAATGTAACGACCCAAAAAAATTACTAATAAGGTTTAGGGGCCCTAACTAGTGTGTCGGGAGGGCATAATTGGTCTAAATGATTTGATGCATGATTATATGATAAGCATACTTATATGATTATATGGTTATGTGAAATCCATGCTTATGACTATTAATAAGCATGTGGGCCCTGTTTAGCTTATAAGGGCATATTCGTAATTTTGGCTCATTGAGGGCATAAATGTGATTATTTGTGATAAATTGTTAAGATCCTACTTGGCTAGGGGGAAACCTAAGGGTATTTATGGGAATTTGGAAAATATTTTGGAGATTTTTAGACATTGGGGAAAATAATTGGTGATTAATTAGATGATGAGATTTAAGTGGTAAATGTTAGGGACACTCGATGAATTAGCGGGAATTGGGAGCAAATGACCAAAATTCCATTAGAGTGATTAAAAGACTTGGATTTAATTGGGAGGGCAAAAGAGTCTTTTTGGGCTATTAAGGGATATACTTGATTTGTCTAATGTTTTTTAGAGCTTAAGGGGGAAAGTGGTAGAAATTGAAGGAAAGGAAAGGAAAAAAAAAAGAAAGAAAGAAGAAAAATAGAGCTCTCTCCCTCTTCCTCACGATTTCTTCTCCTCTCACTCTTCCTTGAGGATTTTGAAGCTGTGATCTCAGAGGAAGTCTAGGCTTGGTTTGGGGTGTTGATCCTTGGAGTAGCTAAGGGATTCAGTTGGAGTTATTTTCCAATTAAGGTAAGGTTTATGGTTTTTCTGAGTTTACTGAATTTTGTTAAGATTGATCTCTGAATTTGAATATTTGATGGGAATTTAAGGACTTGAGCTTGGGGATTTGAGGAGTTAAAGTTTGAAAGGGCATTGAAGGAAACCTAGGGTCGAATTCAATCAGCTAAGGTAACAAATTCTGATCTTAATCATCTGGGTTTTCTGGTTTTCAAATGAAGTTCTTGAGCTTCAAGCTCAATTTTGGTTTTTTGTGTTAGATGATGCTATTAGCTAAGTTTTGATGTTGTTAGGTTATGTTGGATGAGATATAGTGGGTTGTAGGCTCAATTTCGAGTTTAGTTGAGGTTTGGAGTGGGTTTATGGAGTTTTGGCTTGGGAAAATTCGAAGGAAAAACCCAGAAACTTTGCATGTGCTGGTTGTAGCATTGTATCGCTAGGATAGGAGCGCTACAGCGCTATGCTTCATTTGCTGGGGGCACTAGCTTTCTGACTGTAGTGCTGTAGCGCCCCTCTTGTGGCGCTGTAGCTCTACCCTACCTCCAGTATTTGGTTTTTGGGATTTCTTTCAGGGTTTTTGCTTGGGGGCTCGGGGGTCGATTCCACCACCCTGTTTTGTGGAATTGGGCTTCCCGAGAGCTTGGGATTGGTTCCAAAGTTGAGTTATGGAATTGAATGTTAATGAGGGTTCTATTTTATGGTTGTGACTAGGTGTACACTAGGGCTCGGACGGGATCGTGCTCAAGGGTCATCTCAATTAGCCAAAGCGCTCGGAATCAAAGGTAAGAAAAATGCACCCGGTTATGTGGTTATGTTGGGACTAAGAGTTCCCTATACTTGTATGTAATATTGTATGATTGTATTATGCCATGTGAACATGAAATAAACGTCCTAAGAGTGCCGGAATTAATAGTGGTACACAAGGATGCGACTCGGCCAATGGTAGCTGAGGTTAAGTAAACAATCACTGAGCTTGGCCTAAGTGAGTCAGAGTCAGTGGGATAAATAGAGGGTGCGGCCTAAGGGCGTCCACCCTGGATATTGTGTGATATGTTTGTTGTTATTAATCTGATGATTATGACATGTTTATTACCTGGATGATTGATTATTCGTTTGCAGATTGATATCATTGAATATGTGAACAATGTGGTCTGTTGAGTATCTGATTGATGATTTGTGAATTATCTGATTATAGATTATTGTTTATGCTCTGCATAATGGTTTTCTTGCTGGGCCTTGGCTCAAAGGTGCTACATGGTGCAGGTAAAGGCAAGGGCAAGGTGGAACAGTCCTGAGTTGGAGAGCTCTGGGGCAGAATGTACATAATTAATTGATCAGCTGCCACGACTGAGGGATGGCACAGGGACAGGAGAACCTAAAGTGCCTATTTTTCCATTAGAGTGGCTGGTGGTTGTACTTAAACTTTGAAATTTTGTAACTGTCCTTTAAAACCTACTTTTGGACCCCATGTATTAAAATGTTTATTTTAATGAGAAATTTCCTGTTTATGTCCAAAATATTTTAACCTTAACCTAATTACGACTTTAGGGTCACGTTTTCAACTATACGACTTGATTAGCAAGTCTTGCACCTTTATAATCACAAAGTGTAACAACCTTGGTTGTCCAGGGTGTTACAGAGAATGTCGAGACAGCCTACAAAATCATGGATCAGCTCCAAGACATATTTGGTGCCAAGTCAGCACAGACTCGTTTTGAGGCCACCAAGAAATATGCCAATGCTCGGATGGCACCTTCTCAACATGTTCGCAATCATCAGATCAGAATGACAAACTACTTTCAGGAAGCTAAACTGCATGGAGCAACAATAGATGAGGAAACTCAAGTCGACTTAATCCTTAACAGTCTCTCTCCAGCTTTCCTGTCGGTCATCACCAACTATGTGTTGAATAAACTCAACTATGGTCTAACGCAGCTCATGAACGAGCTTCATACTTTTGAGTCTATTATGGGTGGACCAAGTAAGGGAGGAGAAAAGAAGACAACTACTACTGCTGCTGCTGATCTAGCTAAGGCTGAAGCTAACCAAGCTTCGTTTTCGAAAGCTGTAAACAAGGCGAAAGGTGGACAAAAAAATAACCCCAAGCCTGTAGAGGTTGCAAAGACGAGTGCACAACCAAATGCAGAGATGCCTAAGGGGAAGAACAAGAAAAACAAGAAAGGTAAAGGTAAGTGTTTTCACTGCAAAGAGAAGTGGCATTGGAAACAAGATTGTCTAAAGTTTCTAGCAGCTAAAAACAAAGCGAACGATTATAGCTCATATATCTTAAAAACATGTGTTTTAGAGAATGATAAATCTGTTTGGATTATTGATTCTAGATCTACTAACCATGTTTGTAACTCTTTAAAACTTCTTGAATCATGGGAGGAAGTCGACGAAGGTGGCTTAAAGCTTAGAGTTGGGAACAGAGCATTCTTTGGGGTCCAAGCTAGAGAAAGAGCTCGTCTAAAGTTTGGAAATAAATTTTAATTTTAAATGATGTAATTTTTATTCTGGATTTTAGTAGAAATTTAATTTCAGTTTCCATGTTGCAATTAGAACAATTTGTTATGACTTTCACCAGTTCAAATATATCTATTTCTTTCAATGGATCACAATTGTGTATTGCATGTTTGGAAAACAGGCTTTATATTCTGCGACCTAACGAACCCCTCGCTCTTAACAATGATATATTCAAAGTAGCTAAACCTAGGACCAATAAACGTCGACCAAAAATGACAACATGACACATTTATGGCATTTGAGACTAAGTCACATTGGCTATGATAGAATTCAAAGACTTACAAATGACGGGCCCTTTAAGGGTACTCACGTTAGGTGAATTACCTGTCTGTGAATCTTGTTTAGAATGCAAATTGACGAAACGTCCATTCTTTGCAAAGGGTGATAGGGCCATGGAAACACTTGGACTTGTTCATTAAGATATTTGCGAACCTTTTAATGTACAAGCTAGAGGAGGTTTTGAGTATTTTGTCACTTTCATTGACGATTAGTCTAGATACTCATGTCTTTTCCTAATGCATTGGAAATCAGTATCATTTTCAAAGTTTAAGGAATTCTTAGCTATGGCTCAGAACCAATTAGATAAAACGTTAAAGATCATGCGATCTAATAAGGGTGGAGAATATCTGGATATGCAGTTCCAAGATCATTTAATTGAACTTGGGATTTTATCATAACTAACTACCCCGGGAACTCCGCAACTAAACGGTGTAGCGGAACACCGGAACAGAACATTATTGGAAATGGTTAGATGCATGCTTAGTTACTCAACTCTACCAACTTCGTTCTGGGGACATGCAATTGAAACCGCAAATGACATTCTCAATGTCGTGCCATCCAAATCAATCCCCAAAATAACTTTAGAATGCTGGAATGGTCGTGAACCCAGTTTACGCCATTATAGAATCTGGGATGCAACTTTTCTAGAAAATGACTATGTTCAAAACTTCAAACCACACAACAAAGTATTTTTAGAGGAGATGGTTGAAGAATTGACTCCAACCAATGTTCCATTGTCATCAACGCGAGTTCATAATGAAATTCCCACTCTTCATGTCCAACTAACGCAAGTTGATTTAAATGAAGAAAGTACCACTGTTCGATTTAAACAGTCATGGTGCCTCGTCGTAGTGGGAGGGTTTCTAGGAACCCAGTTCCCTATAGTTTGGATCGTGAAACCAATATGTTTGTTGGTGACACTAGTGTTGATGATCTGTTCATAATGAAATTTCCACTCCTCATGTCCAACTGAAGCAAGTCGATTTAAATGAAGAAAGTACCATTGTTCGATTTAAACAGTCATGGTGCCTCGTCATAGTGGGAGGGTTTCTAGGAACCCATTTCCCTATGGTTTGGATGGTGAAACCAATATGTTTGTCGGTGACACTAGTGATGATGCTCTGTTGTCTTTCAAACAGGCAATGCGTAGTCCTGAAAAGGAGCTATGGCTCGAAGCCATGAAACAGGAAATGGAGTCCATGTACTCAAATTTTTTATGGGATCTTGTGGAAGCACCTAGTGACTTTAGGGGCATTGGGTGAAAGTGGATCTATAAGAAGAAACGAGGTGTTCATGGAAATATCGAAACTTATAAAGCTCGATTAGTGGCAAAGTGTAACGTCACAAATTTCCTAATAAGGCTTAGGGCCTTGATTAGGGGGCCGGGAGGGCCATAATTGATTTGATATGTGATTATGTGAATACATTCATGATTATTTGAGTTATATTATTATATGATAATAATTGCATGCATGTGGGCCCACTTCTTATTTGAAGAGCATTTTCGTAATTTTGGCCATTGAGAGCATAATTGTATATTTATGTGCATGTATGTGATATATGGGTGAGACCACATTATTATGTGGATATGTTTGAGCTATTCAACATGAGACGATCCTAGGATGCAAGTTAGTGGTTTGGTCATAACGGGATTAATTACTGGGCTCGGGGTGAGCCTAGGGGTAATTTGATGCTTAGTACATTACTAGGAATGAGCGGGTAATGAGATATGATTTATTAATTATTTGAGGAAATTGGGGGTAACAGGAATTAGAGGACGTTAATTATGATTAACGGGATAGGTGGGAAATGACAATTATGCCATTGACTGCCTTTGAGGAATTAAATGACCTTAGGGGCATTTTGGTCATTTTGACCATTAGATAAACTCAGCCAAGGAAGGTTGTGGATTAAGCTAGGCAAAACAGAGGGTTCCCTTCCTAAGCTAGGCAAAACAGAGGGTTCCCTTCCTATCTTTCTCGATTATTTCCTCTTTTCTCCATCGGTTGGGATTTTTGAAGTAAGCAAGAGTTTGAGGTGTAAGGGTTTCAGGATGGAGGGTGTAAGATCGTGTTCAACAATTGAAGGTGTTAATTCAGGGATTGAGGTAAGGTTTTCAGTTTAATTTCTTAGTTGTTACCCTGTTTTGAGGTATTTTATAAGTTTGAGGTTTTGATCTTAGAATTGGATGTTTGGTGTGGTTTTAAGTAGTATAAAGCTTGGGTTTTGTTGTTAAAGTAGTGATGATGTTGCGGTAATGTTTACTTGGGATATTGGCATTGGTTTGATGAGTTTTGGTTGAGGTTTAGATTGAGAAAAATGAAAGGGAGCTGGGTTTGCAGGGTCAAGTCGCGACCGAGTTCATGCAAGTCGCGACTTGAATGTGTTTCAGAGCCTCCCCTAGGTTCTGTCAGGCAGGCGCACCACGATCCACAGGGTCAATCGGGGCCTGCCTCTGACACTCAGACGGGGACCTCTTAGCCTTGGGGGTGCATTGCGGCCCTTGGGAACAGGTCGCGGCCTGCCTGTCCCTTTTGTGCTAGGATGGGTTTTAGCCAATTTTGGGCACGGGTTTCCAATTCTGAAGGCTTAGGATCGAATCGACTAACCAGTTTAGTATGATTCGAGGGCCCAAGAGTTGGGTTTTAGTCCATGAACCTTTTATTACTAATTTTATTGATGGGATTTCATATTTGGTTATGATTAGGTGACCGCTAAGGGCCTAAGGATAGGATCATTCTCAAGGGGTCGTTCTTTATTTATTTTACGCTCAAGTCTAAGTTAAGAAACCTGCACCCAGTATGTGATACATGTGATGTATATGATAAATGTTGTTAGGGCACGACAATGTTGAATATTGAATTGATCAAAGCTTGAATCTCTATAATTGTGCATGATTATGATTATTGGTTAAGCATGTTGAGTGCCTTATATCTGAATGTTTGAATGTGCCTTATTATAATTATGCTTGTGATTATTGATGAGGTATGTTGAGTGCTTCGTAAATGGACATTGATTTCGTTACATATGTCTGGCAGGATGGCTTACTTATGAATGGCACTGACTTATCAGTCAGAAACGACATTGGTGTTTAGTAATGATTGAGAAGTTCTCACTTATCAGTCATGATCGACAGTAGTACTGAGCAATGGTCGTATGTTATTGGCTTGTGATTCAAGAGCGACATTGGTGTGTTTAACACAGGCTAAAATGATTAGATCTAATCAACATGAGCCTTAAATGCTTGACCGACCTATTGGTCGAAGAAAACTAAAGCGCTTGTCTATTCTAAAGGCTTGTTACTTAGAGCCAGAGCTAAAAGGCTCAAGTGACTGAAACATCACATGGCTTGAGGCACAAGACCCCAGAGAGACCTATTAGTCATCAATTCAAAAAGACTTATTAGTCATCTATTCAGAGAGACTTATTAGTCATCTATTCAGAGAGACTTATTAGTCATCTATCCAGAGAGACTTATTAGTCATCTATTTAGAGAGACTTTTTAGTCATCTATTCAGAAAGACTTATTAGTCATCTTTTCAGAGAGACTTATCTATCATCTATTCAGAGAGACTTATCTGTCATCTATTCAGAGAGACTTATCAGTCATCTACCTCAGAGAGACTTATCAGTCATCTACCCTAGAGAGAGAGACTTATTAGTCATTTACTCAAAGTACAGGACTACATCATCATTTATTAGTACTTGCATGCATGCTCGAATAGGGTTATTACTGTTAGGCATGCTTATTATGATTTGGTGACATGTTATTGGCTACTTATTAGCATGTTTGAGTTTCTTAATAAGCATCGGCTCACGGCTGCCATGTGGTGTAGGTAAAGGTAAAAGAAAGCTAGACCATCCTTGAGTTGGAGAGATTAGGTGACAACGTGTACATATGCGGCTGCTCGACCACCACGACCAAGGGTTTAAAGAGGAACTAAGGCTAAACCCTATTTTGTCGCTTAGCTCGGCTGGTTGTAACTATTTTATTGTAATTAACCTTTAAAATGTATTTTGGGATCCAAATGTATACAGTAATCGTTTTAGTGAAACGCTGTATCTTTATTCAAAAAATTTAAACCTAGACTGTTAATCATACTTAGTTACACGATTATGGCCAAATGACTCGGTTAGGGAGTTTAGCACTTTTTAAAATACACAGTGCAACGATCCCTGGGTAGCAGGACGTTACACAAGTGTTATACCCAAAGAGAAGGCGTGGTCTATGAAGAAACTTTTAGTTTGGTAGCCATGCTCAAGCCCATTCGCATCCTTCTATCCATAGAAGCCACTCTTGACTATGATATCTGGCAAATGGATATTAAGACAACTTTTCTTAATGGAAAGCTTGACGAAGTCATTTTTATGGATAAGCTAGAAGGATTTAAATTATCTGGACAAGAAGGAAAAGTTTGCAAGTTGAACAGGTCCATCTATGGACGTAAGCAAGCTTCTCGTTCCTGGAATCTTATGTTTGATGAAATAATCAAAACCTATGGATTTGAACAAATCAAATAGTGGTATTCCTGGTTCTTTATGTAGATGATATCTTACTCATTGGAAATAATGTCAAGAAATTTTCAGATGTGAAGAATTTGCTGAGCACTCAATTATAGATGAAGGATTTGGTTAAAGCAAGTTATGTTCTAGGTATCCAGATTATCAGGGATAGGAAGAACAGACTCTTAGATTTATCTCAAGCAGCTTACATTGATAAAGTGCTTGAATGTTTCTCAATAAAAAATTCCAAGAAAGGACATCTACCGTCCTGCCATGGAATTCATCTTTCAAAGAAGCAGTCTCCCTAGACTCTTGAAGAGGAAGATGCAATGAGAAAAGTTCCTTGCGCATTTGCAGTTTGAAGTCTGATGTATGCTATGTTGTGTACAAGACAAGATATCTGCGATGCAATGGGAGTAGTGAGCAGGTATCAGTCAAACCTGGGACCAGAACATTGGACATCAATTAAGCATATTCTGAAGTATTTAAGGTGAACTAGGGATTATATGTTAGCCTACAAGGGTGGTGTGCTGAACCCTGTAGGCTACACTGATTCAAATTTTTAGGCTGATGTCGATGAAAGTAAGTCTACTTCTGGAATGGTGTTTACTCTTGGGGTGGAGCTATGATATGGAGAAGCATAAAGCAGTCTGCGATCTCAAATTCCACCATGGAGGCTGAGTACATAGCTGCATTAGAAGCAGCTAAGAAAATAGTCTAGCTAAATAACTTCTATTCAGATCTTGTTGTTATTCCAGAAATGGATAAACCGCTTGTGTTGTTTTGTGACAATACAAGAGGGATAGCCAACGCGAAAAAATTTCGAAGTCATAAGAGGAGTAAGCGTATAAAAATGAAGTATCACATAATTTGAGAATATGTGGCTAGGGGAGATGTGATGGTTATGAAGATTGCATCTGAAGACAATCTAGTGGATCCGTTTATGAAGACACTGCCAGAAGCTACATTTGATAAGCATATCAAGGAAATAGGATCGGTAGAGTTAAGGCATTAGTTTCAATTAGTGCAAGTGGGAGTTTGTTGGGGTTTTATGCCCTAATTCAAACTCAATTTCTTTGTAGTCTCATTTTATTATCAATAAAATAATATAAATCAATTTTTTTCTTTGGTCAATCACTTTGCTCATGTGTTTTATTTTCATGATTATTTGTTTAATATAAACTTCTATTAAATCCCGAGCATATAGCTAATCATATTTATATTGACGTAATCATAGTAAAATATAAATATGATTATATGTTCAAAATAAGTTAGTCCTAAGATTAGTCAATGCATAGGATTTACACTGACTTGCCAATCTAGGATATGATCTACTTACACATTGTAATGTTATGTTCTTTCTAGAACATTAGCAAAGTAGATAAGATCGGATATATTTGTTACATCGTACTGGACCGATATTAACTGTAAATAGGATAAGTAAACATACCGTTGTTATCTATTCCAGTCATATCATATAGTTGACCATGGGTCAATTCAATCTCAATTCTGAGTGGTTGGTATTCTAACTGATTGTATTATTTGAGTTCTTTGACGTGTTCGTTACCAGCTTACTCTACGGACTAACTCATACTTACATCTTGGGAACTCGGTAGTATAATTGAGTGAGGTGTCAGTCATAGATATGAATATCTATAGCTTCCGATGAAGAAGTGAAACGATGGTTTCATTTAAATTTGGTTCAAGGTGCAAAATGATAGAGAACTCATTTAAGTAATTAATATTAGTTTACTGAAATATCATTTACAAGGAACTAAGTGTTTTAAGGATAAAATACAATGAGGGGTAAAACAGTATTTTAGTCCCACACATTGTAGATCGTCTATAGAGGATCGAGTGACAATTATGGTTGTAACAATGAATAATTAATAACGTATCCATATTGCTTATAGAGCGTTCTATGAATTCCAGAGTGCAATTCTGAGGCTTTAGTGGAGTCACGAGGAATTAATAAGTTAGTAAATTTATGATAACTTATTGGATCTTGATTTCATAGGTCCATTGTCCTCATTGTACCTTGGATAAAATCATCTAGATAGTCCAAATTTATTGATTTAATTTTAATTAGAATTATCAAAGTTGACCAGGTCAGTTTTGGATAGTTTCATAGAGTTATGTAATTTAGAGAAGAAAAGAGAAATTAGGGAAATTTTATTAATTAAGATAAATTGGTATCTAAATTAATAAATAATTTTAAATCAAGGTTCAAATTATAAATAATTAATTTGATAAAGGATTTAAATAATTAAATCAATAGAAAATAATACAGGCCTTGATTTTAAGTCCAACGGGCTTATAATTAAATGGGAAATTTCACGGGCCTAAAGCCCATGATAATTTTGACCTAGGGCTGATTATTGGCTATTATTTTATTGATTTTTTTCATTAAATAAGTAACATAATTGAGCCTATAAAAGGAATGCTAAGTGAGAGATTAAAAATACAAGTTTTTGAGAAGATAAGAAGATCTATTCTTGATGCTCTAGGTTTTAGATTCACTCTACAGCATAAGTCCTTTTCTAAGCCTCGTTATTATTTTCTCTTCTTCTCTCTGTATCTATCTCATGTGTTGAGAATTGCCCACCCCAGTCTAGGTGATTCTAAGGATACTTTGGAAGGTTGTGAAGAAAATTGAAGAACGGTTCAGTTGCTTGGTAACCCTGCGACAAAAAGGATACAAGGATTAGAGAAACTGAAGGAATGACTCAATCATGCTGCTGCGTATAATGTAAGTGTTCTTATCATTTTTTCTGTTTGAATTCAATTTTAGAAACATGTTCTAGGTTATTTTATATTAATATATGATTTACAAGAAAATAAACAAGATCATGTATAAGTTTTGCCAACAACTATTAGTAAGGAGGGCATTAAGGTAGATCCGGTGAAAATTGAAGTTGTTAATGATTGGCCAAGACCAAAGATCACTTATGAAGTAAGGAGGTTTCTTGGGTTAGCAGGTTACTATAGAAAGTTTGTGGTTTTTTAGGATCGCCACACCACTAACCGAGTTAACAAGAAAGAATCTAAGGTTTTCTTGGACGAAGAAATGTGAAAGAACCTTTCATGAGTTAAAGGAGAAACTAATCACTGCAGCAATGTTAAGCCTTCCAACAAATGATGAAAAGTTTGTTGTATATTGTGATGCGTCGAAGCAAGGGTTGGGATGTGTGTTGATGCAAGCAGAGAAGGTAATTTCTTATGCATGGAGAAAGCTAAAGGACTATGAGAAGTGCTATCCAATGCATGATCTTGAATTGGTACCAATAGTTTTTGCTAAAAAAGTATGAGAAGCACTATCACACATATGGGGAGAAATGTGAGATTTATATGGATCATAAGAGTTTAAAATATTTCTTCACCTAGAAGGGACTAAATATGAGGCAGGGACGGTGGTTGGAATTGGTGAAGGATTACTACTGCGAGATTCTATATCACCCTGGAAAGGCAAATGTGGTAGCAGACGTCTAAAGTCGAATAAGCCATGGGAAAGTGTCAGCATTAATAAGTGTTTTAACTTAGCTAGTTGAGGAGATGGATCGATCAGGTATTGAATTTGTCACTGGCAGACTGGCTAACATACTTTACATTCAACTCTTTTGGAAAAGATTAAAGTTGAGCAAGAAAAAGACACACAATTTGTGAACTATAGACAAGGTATTCAGGATGGAAGTGCAAAGTATTTTACTGTTGACAGAAATGGAATGTTAAGCCACAAAGGACGCGTATGTGTTCCCGTCAATGTAGAGATTAGAAAAGAGATCCTTGATGAAGTACATACCATTCCCTATTCATTACATCCAGGGACCACAAATTCTAGTAAGGTATACAAAAAGCAATGGGAACCATGTTGGAATTTAGTACTACTTTTCATCCTCAAATCGATGGTCAAACAAAAAGAACAATTCAAATTTTGGAAAAATATGCTTCAGGCATGTCTTCTACATTTCATTGGATCATGGAGTAAATATATTCCATTTATTGAATTTTCGTATAATAATAGTTATCAGTCAACTATTGGGGTGGCACCATATGAAATGTTATACGGGCAGAAGTGTAGATCACCGATACATTGGGATGAGATTGGAGAAAGTAAATACATAGGTCCCGAGGCGGTGCAAGAAGCCAATGAAGTCATAGTAAAGATTAGAACGCGAATGATTGCCTCTTAAGATGGAAAAAAAAGTTATGCTGACCCAAAATGTCGAGACGTTGAATTCTAAGTGGGAGATTATGTGTTTCTTCGAGTATTGGCGATGAAAGGGGTCAAGAGATTTGGCAAGAAAGAAAACCTGAGTCCAAGATATGTCAGACCATTTGAGATTTTTGTTGCTAAAATTAAAGCTATGCAAGTGCACACAGTCGCAATTTGTAATAATTTCTTGGTAAGACCAAGTATCATCCCACAAGGACTGAATTATGAATAACTAGATAATTAGTTATTAGTTTCTATTTGGTTAATGAAAATTGGTTTTGTATTTTGTTGATTAAAAACAATAAAACTACTAAAAATAATGCAAGATAGCAAGAACATAAAGAAGAATAAAATTCCAAGGATTTAAACAATTAGGGGTTTTAATTTCATCTAAATCCCTCCTATCAATCACTAACACAATATTAAAACTCTTCTTCTTATTAAGCTAACAAGTTGTCACATTATTTTATAATCGAATTAGGAATTATAAAACTCAGCCTAATTTTGAAATTTCTATATTTCTATGATAAATTCAACAATTAGGAGGCAATGAATTCACAACCTAGATGCTACACAAATAACCTAGATACTTTCATTCTAGATTAAATCTATGTTGTTTCAATCAAAGTTTTTTTAATTTTCACTTTTCAGAATTTCAATTCAAACACAAATAGACAATGAAATAAGATGGCCAATCACATTTCATGCATTAAAATAGATTAAGACAAGATTAATAGACGAACAAGAAAAATACTAATATTGCATTAGATCATCAAATGAGTTCAAGAGAATCCATTAAAAACCCTTATAAAGAAATTAATTCAACATTCTCATTCTAAACATAAACAACAATTAAAAATAACATAGAATAAAAAGGCAATAGAAAAAGAATTGTAGAGAGTGAATGGAGATGCTCCATGGTGTGTTTTCTCCTTCAGAGTTCGTCCTCCTCTCTCTCCCATTTCTCTATCTCGAATTTAGGTTTAAAAATTAATTTTTTTCCTTCAAAAGCAATGTGAGCCGTGACCCAACACTTTAAGTGTCGCGGCTCGTGTCAATTTTGGCTTCGCGTGGACGACAGGCGGGTCGCGACCCAACCTCTTTAATGCCGCGACTCTGGGTTAGTTTCTGGGCAGACAAAGCCTTTAGCACCGCGACCCGTGTCGATCCTCGAAAAATTGGCTTTCTGCCGTCGATCTGGTCGCGGCTCAGCATCGTAGCGCTACGACCCTTAACATTTTTTTTAATTTTTGTGCTTTTGGTCCTGAAAAATCTCTGAACCCATAAAATTGCTTGAGAATTCATCTTTTCATGGAATCAACACTAAAAGCCACTTTTTCATCTTTTTTCTGCCAATTTGCTCCAATTGTTCTTTTCTTTTATTTATAAGCTAAAACCTGAAAACAAACAAAAACAAGCATAATACCACACTAATCAATAGAGAAACTTGATAAAATCTACCTAAAACACAACACAAAACTAGACTCAACAAACTCCCCCAAACTTAGGATTAGCGTAGCTTTTCTGTCTACTCTGCAAAGCGAGCATTTGAGCCCAGATCTTCTCAATAGCTTCATTAGTCTTCTGAACAATCTCTGACCCCAAATACATCCTCTCATCCATCTCATCCAAATAAATGGGTGATCCACACCTCCTCCCATATAACATCTCGTATGGAGCTACTCCAATCGCTGATTGATAACTATTGTTATATGAAAACTCAATCAACAGGAGGTACTTACTCTAAGACCCTTCAATGTCTATCACACACGCCCTAAGCATGTCTTCCAATACCTGAATCATCCTCTCAAACTATCTATCAATCTGAGGATGAATGGTTGTACTAAACTTTAGCTGAGTCCCCATAGCCTTCTACAAAGTACTCCAAAACTTGGAGGTGAAAATGGGATCCCGATCTAATACAATATACTTGGGAACCCCGTGAAGACGTACAATCTCCCTCACGTACAACTATGCATACTGATCCACAGAATAGGTCATCTTCACTGGTAGTATGTGAGCTGACTGTGTATATCTGTCTACTATCACCCATACCGAGTCATGTAGCCCCACTATTCTGGGTAAAACTCCCACAATATCCATTGTAATGTCTTCCCATTTCCACTCGGGAATACCCAAAGGTTGTAGCAACCCTGCTGGTCGCTGATGCTCAGCCTTCACCTACTGATAGGTTAAGCACTTGGCCACGTACTCCACTACATCCTTTTTCATCCCAGGCCACCAATATAACGTCCATAGATCCTGATACATCTTCGTGGTGCCTGGATGGAGTGAGTACGAGGTTGTGTAGGATTCACTGATATCTCTCGTTTAATATACATACCTATCGGAACACAAATTCGACCCTTATACCATAGTAACCTTGTCTCTGAAATACAATAATCCTTAGCTACTCCAGCTAAGACATTCCCTCTAGCCTCCTGCAATGATGAATCAACCATCTGACCCTCTCTTACCCTCTCTAGAAGGGTCAATTGTAAAGTTATATTTGCCAACTAGCCCATAACTAGCTCTATCCTTGCTTTGATCATCTCCTCTGCTAGCTCTCTCGATATCTGTGCAGAGCTAAACAACTGTCCTGGGCCCCTCCGTCTCAACGCATCTGCCACCCATTGGCTTTTCTTGGGTGGTAAACGATATCACAATCATAGTCCTTCACCAACTCTAGCCAATGCCTCTGCCTCATATTCAGATCCTTCTGGGTGAAGAAATACTTTAAGCTCTTATGATCGATGTATATCTCGCACTTCTCCCCATATAGATAATGTCGCCAAAGTTTTAGTGTGAATACCACCGCTGCCAATTCTAGGTCATGGGTATTGTACCGCTACTCATACTACTTCAATTTTCGTGATGCATAAGCAATAACCTTCTCATTCTGCATCAACACACATCCCAAACCTAACCTTGATGCATCATAGTATACCACAAACCTTCCTCCCTCCGAAGGAAGACTCAACACCAAAGCAGTAATCAACCGTCGCTTCAATTCTTGGAAGCTATTCTCACACTTATCTGACCAGGTGAACTTCAAATTCTTCCGTGTCAATTATGCCATTGGTACAGTAATCTTCGAGAATCCTTCCACAAACTGCCTATAATAACCTTCAAATCAAAGGAAGCTCCTAACCTGTGAGGCATTCCATGGCCTCGGCCAATCTCTCACTACCTCTATCTTAGTGGATCCACCTTAATCCCATCTTCACCAACAATATGTCCAAGGAATGTCACTTCTAGTAGCCAAAACTCACACTTATTAAACTTGGCATACAACCGATGCTCTCTCAGTCTCTGCAAGACCTGTCAGAGATGTTGTTCATGCTCTGCCTCTGAACTGGAGTAAACCAAGATGTCGTCGATGAAGACAATCACAAACTAATATAAGAAGTCCTTGACACCCTGTCCATCAAATCCATGAATGCTGCTGGGGCATTGGTCAAACCAAATGACATGACCAAGAACTCATAATGCACATACGTCATTCGAAAAGCCATCTTCGGTATATCCTCATCCTTGATCCTCAGCTGGTGATAACAAGATCGAAGATCAATCTTCAAGAATATCGTCTTTCCCTGCAACTGATCGAACAGATCATCGATCCTTGGTAAGGGGTATTTGTTCTTAATGGTCAACTTGTTCAACTCGCTATAGTCTATACACATCCTTAGAGTCCTGTCCTTCTTTTTCTCAAACAAAACTGGAGCACCCCATGGCGAGAAGCTAGGTCTGATACATCCCAAATCAAGAAGCTCTTGTAACTGTATCTTCAATTCTCTCAGTTCCACCGGAACCATCCTATATGGTGCCCTTGACACTAGCTATGTTCCCGGTGCTAATTCAATGACAAACTGAATCTCCTTGTGTGGCGGCAACCCTGGTAAATCCTCAGGAAACACATCCAAGAACTCGCGTAACAACTTGGTCTCTTCTAGCCCTGCTGTCATAACCCTCTTGGTATCCACCATACTGGCTAGAAAACCTATACAACCTCCGTGTAATAGGTCCCTAGCCCTCAATATTGATATCATGGGTATGCGAGGTCCATGCACAACACCCACAAAAACAAAGGGATCCTCTCCCTCTGGCTCAAAAGTCACCATCTTCTTCCTACAATCAAAGGTAGCCCCATACTTGACAAGCCAATCCATCCCTAGAATCATATCAAAATCATCCATACCCAACTCGATCAAGTCTACCAATATTTCCCTACTATCTACCATTACTGGCAGTGCTCTAATCCACCTCTTAGAAACTACCAGTTCCCCTGTAGGCAGTATAGTCCCAAACCCCATGGTATAATACTCATTATGTCTACACAACCTATCAATCACTTTACTAGAAACAAACAAGCGTGTAGCACCAGAGTTAATCAATAAGTAAAAGTGGAGCCAGTGCTAGAAAGTTGACCTGTCACTACCGAGGGACTTGCCTCGGCCTCCACCTGCGTCAAGGTGAACACTCGAGCTGGAGTCAAGGTGTCCACCTTCCCTGGTTCCTCCTTTGTTGTTGGGCAGTCTTTCTTAAGGTGTCCTACCACCCCACACAGATAGGAAGCCTTTGCCCGACATTCGCCCAAATGGCGCTTCTTGCACCTTGTGCATTCTGGGTAACTCCTCCATGTCTCACTGCGTCCCTGGCAGCCACCCTGACCCCTCCTATCAGGACCAGTAGTGGTTGAAGTATCAGGGGTATTCCTCTTCAGATCACTGGGGCCTCAACCCTTACCAAATCCAGTGGATGGAGGCAGTGCCGTACAAACATCCCATCTCACAGCATTCTCCCTCCAGATCTTGTTTTCTGCCTCTTCAGCGACAAGAGCCTTCTCAACAGCCTGGGCATAAGTCGTGTGCCTAGGTACCGAGGTAATCCTCACATCGCGGGATATCATAGCATTGAGACCTCGAATAAACCTGTCATGTCTTGCCGCATCTGTAGGTACCAAGTCTGATGCAAACTTCACCAGCCTATCAAACTTCAGGGCATACTCTATAATTTTCATGCTACCCTGTACCAGCCCTGTGAATTCATTTACCTTTGTTGCCCTAATGGCAACATTGTAAAACTTCTGGTTGAACAGATCTCTGAACCCATCCCAACTCAAGGTAGAAATATCCTTGGTCTATGATGCTACCTCCCACCAAATATAGGCATCATTTCTAAGCATATAGGTGGCATAGGCCACCCTGTCATTACCTTGCACCCTCATAAAATCTAGGAAAGAAGTGATCATACTCATCCACTGTTCGACCTTTAGTCGATCGGGTCCTCCCTCAAAGGTTGGAGGATGTTGTCTCCTAAACTGCTCATACAGTGGCTCCCACTTGTTCCCAACCTCAGGTGTCTATACAATTATTGCCACAGAAGATGGCATAATAGGTGTAGCACTCCTTGACAAAGCGTGCTGTCCTAAGAGGCGGATTTGCTAATCTTGACTCTGTAACCGAGCTTGCATATCTGCAAGTATTTGCTGCCAATTCTCAGGGACTGGTGGAGGGTTCTGGCCCTGATCATCATCTCTAGACTCATACCATGTGCTGGCTAGTCGTACAGATCACCTTGGATGCATAGCTATCCATGTTTATATGCAATCAATGACTCGGTAGTCAGGCAATGATGACAGGTTAACAATCTTTGCATAGTCCACCATTAAAACTCAACCAACATCATGCAATCAAGATGCAAGCAAGGACTCAAATATTCATTCACATGCAGCAGTAATGATAATAAGCATGCCTCATTATAATCACACAACATTCAAGGGCCAGGCCCTATCAGTATCTCATGCTCCCTATTAATCACACAGATTTAAAAAAAATTATTTCATTCAAGCATTCAAACATGTAATCACATATATACAGTCACCAAACCCTGAGTCAAGCTTGTCTTTAGCAGTGACTGTACATGCTCAACCAGTCTTCAAGAACCCTTAAATCTAGATCGCTCTGATACAAAGTTCTAACGCCCTAGATAACCAAGACCGTTACACTGTGTAGTTGTAATAGTGCAAGACTTGCTAACCGAGTCATTTCAATAAGAACGCGATCCTAAGGTGAACCATCAGATTCGGGTTAAAAGATTTTGAACATAAACAATTAATTTTCATTAAAATGGATGTTTAAGACATGGGATCCCAAAAAAATAGGGTACAAGTGATAGTTACAATTCTCAACAGTGTTAATACAAACTACAACCACTCTAATGGAAAAATAAAAGTTTTAGGTCTTTGTCCCTATACATTCCCTCGGCTGTGGCGGTTGACCAGCTGACTACGTACACTTCGCCCCCAGAGCTCTCCAACTCATGGTTGGTTCAGCTTCACTTTGCCTTTACCTGCACCAAGTAGCACCTGTGAGCCAAGGCCCAGCAAGAAAACCAAAAACAACAAACACATGTAACAATAAGAATATTCAATCAAGCTTATCTCATTTAAACATAAAATAGAGTACAGATATTCAACTAATCAATTATAGACACATAATCTCAAGTTCTCAAATAATCAGGGTTGACACACTTAGGCCGAGCCACCCGTTAATCTAGCTGGCACCTGCTCGCTTAGGTCGGGTCATGCTTAGTATGCTTACCATCTGCTTTGGCTCCCTTAGATCGGTCCTTCTTGTATATCACATCAATCTTATAAGCACATTGTACAAGAAGGAAATAATTGGGAATCTCAGTCCCGTTCACAACCACACAGGGGTGAAGTTTTCTTACCTTGAATTCTAAGCGGAGGATACAGAACGGTCTCGAGCACGATCCTCAATCCTGAGCCTTGGCGATAAACCTAGTCATAGTGGCCAATGGGTAATCATCAATTTCTAATCCAAATAAATACTTAAGAGAGAAAAGCACCCTCTGGGACCTCGATTTCTACTAAACCGGGTAGTAGAAGTCATCCTGGGCACTTAGGTTCAAACCCCTGAGCCTTACCAATTCTAGAAACCATCCTAAGGTAAAATCCCCTAGGCGGGTCATGACTTGACCCTAAGGGTCGCAGTGTGCCCCCAAGTCAAAGACTAAATCCCCTAGCTTCAAGGGAGGTGGGCTGCGACTTGCCACCTAGGTTCGTGACGTGCCTTCATGTCAGAGAACACCCCCAGACGCTCTGGGCATGTGGGTCGCGATGCCCCTGAGCTGTGTCACTGCACGCCCACTTGTACCTAGAATTTCTGGGTTTTCCCTAAAATCTTTCCCAGCCAAAACCACATAATTCAACTTAAATAAACACTCTAACCCAAAATCAAGCTTATATATGAATGTAAGCCTTTAACCTCATATTATAAACATCAAAACCTTAACAACTAAACCAAAATCACTATCCCAATCCAGTAGAAATTCATTACTCAATACCCAGCTTAATTCTACCCCAACTACCAGAATTCCCTAGCATAATTATGTTGGGTTTTATGCCCTTATAAAACCATGTCAGACATGTAGCACGATTTCATATTATAAATAAAAGTAGTAGAAATAATTTAGTTTGACAATTGTGTTGCTTGCTTATTTTATTACACGATTATTGACATAATACAAACATTTATAAAATCCCGAACATATGGATAGTTACAATTATAGTGACTAGGTCACAGTGGATTATAGTTGTAATTATATGTTCAAAAGAACGAGTCCTAAGATTAGATCAATGCATTGGATTTTCACTGATTAGGCAATCTACGATATGATCTACTTACACATTCAGGGTGTGATGTCTTGTCCAAGGCTTCGACCAAGTAGATAAGATCGGATGTATTTAGTTACATCGGACTAGGACCGATATTGATTATTGATTGATAAATAAGTATCGTTGTTATCAAATCTAATCAATGTCACAAAGTTGACCATATATTAAGTCGATCTTAATTCTGAGTGATAATATTCTGCTAATTATATTATTTAAATCTTTTGACTTGTTCGTTACCAGCTTACCCTACGGTCTAGCCCATACTTACATCTTGGAGATTTATTAGTGTAATTGAGTGGGAGTATTATTCATAGATACGAAATCTATAACTTCTGTATGAGAAGTGAAAAGATGATTTCCTTAATTGCTTTGTTCAAAAGGTTAAATGATTGAGATCTCATTTCTGTGATTAAGTTCACGGAAATATCATTTATAAGGAACTTAGTGGGAGTTAAGGATAAAATACTGATGAGGGGTAAAACGGTAATTTGCACCCAGCTCGTTAGTAAGTCATCGATAGAGGATTGACTTATTGTAATGGTTATAACAATGGATAACGTATTTATGGTTTTGAAAATACGTTCTATGAATTCAAGAGTTCAATTCCAAGTCTATAGTGGAGTCACGAGGAATTAATAAGGTAGTGAAATTATTCGTAAATAAATTCACGGTAACTTGTTGGAGCTTGATTTCAAAGATCCATGGTCCCCGCATCACCTTTGAGTAAATAATCTAGAATGTCTCAATTAATTGATTTAATTATCAATTAGGATTTTTAAAGTTGACTAGGTCAATTTTGGAAAATTTACAGAGATATGAGATTTAGAGAATAAAAGAGAATCTTTGGGTAAATTTATTAATATTGATAAATTGGTATCAATATAAATAAATAATATTAAATCAAGTTTCAAATTATAATTAGTTAATTTTAATAAGGATTTAATTAATTAATTAAAAATAAATAAATAAAATGTTTTGAATTTAGGCCCAGTTGGGATTTAAATTCAAAACAAAGAGATTGGGCCTAAGTCCATTTATGGCAGCCCAAGACTTTTATTTTTGTTTATTATTTTAATTAATTTAAATTTAAATAAATCTCATTAAGTTGCTTATATAAGGAATATGATATCTAGGGTTTTCATAAGCAAGTCAGTCTCAGTTGATTTGGGTAAGTGAAAACCTAGACACTCTAATCATTTCTTAGCCACAATCTCTTCTTCTTTTCTAGATCTTTATCTCATGTGTTGAGAACCAGCCCACACTAGTTCTAGGTTGATCAAAGGCTTAGTGAGGAAGACTGTGTTGCTGATCTTGTTCAGTCTCTTGATAATACTCTGCTACAGAAAGGAATCAAGGGTTAGAGAGATTGAAGGATGGAGTTGTTCCAGTTCTGTTGCGTAATGTAAGTTTTTACTTTACTCTGTATTTGTATCAATTTCATAGGAGCATGTTCTAGGAATTTGCATGTTTGTTTGATAATATGTAAATTGCATGAAAATAAATAAAGATCCTGCAATGAGTTTTTTCCAACAGGCTGATCAAGCTTGTCCATGCCTTTACCCGCACCACGTAGCACCCGTGAGCCAAGGCCCAGCAAGAAAACATAATATGCAACACAAACAATAATAACAGATAGTCAATCCATTAAGTATGATCAAACACTTAAAACCCCACATTAATCACTCAGCACTTATTCATTATTAATGACGCAACTAATCACAAATAAGAGTTAAGTCACATATTAGTCAGGGCCAACAACTTAGGCCACACCCTCTATTTACCCCACTGACTCCGGCTCGCTTAAACCGAGCTCAGTGCATAATAAGCTATCCTCGGCTACTAGTGACCAAGCCGCGCCCTGTGCGCTAGTGTAACCCTTGGCACTCTTAGGCCGTTGGTTCACTGTTTGCATGGCATAATACCATCCTTTCAATCATACATATTAGGGAGCCCTTAGTCCCGTTACAAATACACAACCGGGTGCAGTTTTCTCACCTTTAGTTTCTGCGTTCACTGGTTATGAGCGACGTTCCTCGAACACGATCCATTCCCGAGCACTAACTTTAACACCTAGTCACAACCAAGGTATTGGATTCCATTAATATTCAAATAAGGGTTTCTGGGTACAATACTAGTTTTGGGACATCGAATTCCACCAAGCACGGTGGTGAAATCGATCTCGAGCACCCTAGGCTAGATTCCCGCGCTCAAAATTCCCAAATGTTCAAGAATGTACCTAAGGGTTGTGGCCCTTGAAGCGTAGCCGTGGCCCACCCCTAAAACAGAGCCCAAGGCCCCCAGCAAACAGACACGCGTTGCGGCCCTGCCCAAGGGCGCCGCGGCGCTCTCCCTTGGCCGAGCCTCCCTGGCTCTCTTGCTTCGTAGGGCCGCAGCGCTCTAGAACAGAGTCGCAGCCCTCCCCTTCGTGCCAAGAAAATCCACCATTTCTAGCATCCTAACCCCATCCAAAACCATTCCAAAGCACCCTAACTCAAACCCCATTAATCACAAAACTTTTATCATTACTCTAACAACATAATCCAACAAAAATTTAGCCTAAAAACCTAGTAAAACTCCATTTTGATTCTCTGAAACCCAGCAACTCAAAACACCAAAACCAGTCACGCAAAACTCAAATTTTAACCTCTGAATTACGAATTGAAGTTTACCTCTTTTGCCGAACCACCTCCTTGACACCCTCTGAGCTAAAACACAAGCACTTATCTTCAATTCAGCCCTTGAACATCAAAATCATAAACACCTTAATATTCAGCCAAAAACTTAGAGTCTAACACCCAAAAACACAATTCAACTCTTACCTTAATCTTGATTGAGTGACCCTTAGTCTGAGCTAAGCTAAGCCTTCATGAATTCAGCTCAAACACAGAGTTTTCCCCAACTGATTCCCTTAGGTTTTCTGTAGTTTCTTGGGAGAGAAAAGAGAAGAGAAGAGGAGAGAGAGAGCATGGGTCGGTTTATGTTTTATTCCCCTATTTTTTATTAACTTAGTATAATCCTAGCCAGTTAAGTCAATCCTGAGGCTCAAGGTACCGGAAACGTCCCCGAGGGCAAAACGGTAATTTCCCCCAATTTTCCCGCCTAAGCTTTCTATCCTCAAATATATCTCCATATATTTATTTCCATAACCCGATAGTCTAAATAACTACTCGATACCTAAAATACCCCTGACTTAACCAAAGTCAAATACTAAGCCCTGTTGTGACTTTTCCCGCGATCTAGCTCCCTAGGATCGCCTTAAGTCACTCACTGCAAATCTACCCACATAATAATGTGGTTCTCACAAATACAACATTTAACCACATTTACATTCATATAATCATACAAGCTTGCCTATCATATAATCATGCATTAAATCAATAAATTCACTCATAAGTCAATTATGCCTTCCCGACACACTAATCAGGGCCCTTAAGCAATATTAGTGATTTTGGGTCGTTACAACTATCCCTTCCTACTGAGAATTTCGTCCTCGAAATTACCTGAATAGCTCGGGATACTGATCCCGCATCGTTGTCTCTAACTCCCAGGTCGCTTCCTCGACCTTGCTATTTCTCCACAACACCTTACTTAACTAACAGAATTGTCTTATTCCGTAAAACTTTGTCCTTCTGGTCCAAAATCTGAACTGGTCGTTCCTCATAGGACAAATCTGTCTGTAACTCCAAATCCTCATACTTCAGCACATGTGTTGTATCTAAGACATACTTTCGCAACATAGAGACATGGAAAACATCATGAACTCCCGACAACGACGGTGGCAAGGCCAACCTGTAAGCCACCTGTCCAATCCTTTCTAAAATCTTGAAAGGTCCAACAAACCGAGGGCTCAGCTTGCCCTTTACTCCAAATCTCCTTACTCCTCTCAACGGTGAGACTCACAGAAACATGTGGTCCCCAACCTAGAACTCCACATTCCTACACTTAGGATCAGCGTAGCTTTTCTGTCTACTCTGTGAAGCAAGCATTCTGGCTCGAATCTTCTCAATTGCCTCATTAGCTTTCTGAACCATGTATGTCCCTAAGTACCTCCTCTCACCCAACTCATCCCAATGAATGGGTGATCTGCATTTTCTCCCATATAGCATTTCATAAGGAGCCACTCCAATCGTGGATTGATAATTGTTATTATACGAAAACTCAATCAACGGTAGATACTTACTCCAAGACCCCTCGAAATCAATCACACACGCCCTAAGCATGTCCTCTAACACCTAAATCATCCTCTCAGACTGTCCATCAATCTGAGGATGAAAAGTTGTGCTAAACTTCAGCTGGGTCCCCATAGCTCTCTACAGAGCTCCCCAAAACTTAGAGGTAAAGATAGGGTCTCGATCAGATACAATAGACTTTGGAACCCCATGGAGACGAACTGTCTCCCGCACATACAAGTCTACATACTGTTCCACTGTATAGGTCGACTTCACTGGTAGAAAATGAGATGACTTGGTGTATCTGTCTACTATCACCCACACCGAGTCACAAAGTCCCACTGTCTTGGGTAATCCTCCCACGAAATCCATCGTGATGTCCTCCCACTTCCATTCTGGGATACCCAAAGGTTGAAGCAATCCCGCTGGTCGCTGATGCTCAGCCTTTACCTGCTGACATGTCAAACATCTAGACACATACTCTACCACATCCTTCTTCATCCCGGGCCACCAGTATGAGGCCCATAGATCCTGGTACATTTTTGTGGTACCTAGATGAAGCGAGTATGGCGTAGTGTGAGACTCATCCAGTGTCTCTCGTCTGATCCCCTCATCTGCTGGAACACAAATCCGCCCCTGATATCGAAGCATACCAGTCTCAGAGATGGAATAATCCTTAAATGTCCCCGCTATAACATGCTGCCTAACTTCCTGCAACTGCACATCCACCAATTGTCCCTCCTTAATCCTCTCTAGCAGGGTCGACTGCAAGGTAATATTAGCTAACTGACCCACCACCAATTCTATCCTTGCTCTGGTCATTTCATCTGCTAACTCCCTCGAGATCTGGGTGAAACTATACAACTACCCTGGGCCCCTCCGGCTCAATGCATCCGCCACCATGTTGGCTTTCCCCGGGTGGTAAAGGATATCGCAGTCATAATCCTTAACCAACTCTAACCAACGCCTCTGTCTCATGTTTAGATCCTTATGAGTGAAGAAATACTTCAAACTCTTATGGTCCGTGTATATCTCACACTTCTCTCCATACAAGTAATTCCATCAAACCTTCAGTGCGAATACCACTGCCGCCAGCTCCAAATTATCAGTAGGATACCGCTGCTCATACTCCTTCAGCTGTCGCGATGCATAGGCTATAACTTTCTCATTCTGCATCAGCACGTAGCCTAAACCCATCCTCGATGCATCACAGTAAACCACAAACTTTCCTTCCTCCGAAGGAAGACTCAACACAGGTGCACAAATAAGTCGTCGCTTCAACTCTTAGAAACTGTTCTCACACCTCTCTGACCAAGAAAATCTCTGATTCTTTCTTGTCAACTTTGTCATCGGTGAAGCGATCTTTGAGAATCCCTCCACAAACCACCTGTAATAACCTACCAACCCAAGGAAACTCCGCACCTCCGAGGCATTCCTTAGCCTCGGCCAATCTCTCACTGCTTCCACTTTGGACGGATCCACCTTAATCCCTTCTGCATGAACTATATGCCCAAGGAAAGTCACCTCTGGAAATCAAAACTCACACTTCTTAAACTTGACGTACAACTGATGCTCCCTCAACCTCTGTAAAACCTGTCGAAGATGTTGCTCATGCTCTGCCTCTGAACTGGAGTATACTAGAATGTCGTCGATGAAGACAATGACGAACTGATCTAAGAAATCCTTGAACACCCTGTTCATCAAATCCATAAAAGCTACCGGGGCATTGGTCAAACCGAAAGACATGACCAAGAACTCATAGTGCCCATATCGCGTCCGAAAGGCCGTCTTTAGTATATCCTCATCTTTGATCCTCAACTGGTGATAACCAGATCGTAGATCAATCTTTGAGAACACTGTCTTTCCCTGCAGCTGATCGAACAAGTCATCAATCCTAGGTAGAGGGTACTTATTCTTTATGGTCAACTTGTTCAATTCTCGGTAGTCTATACACATCCTCAATGTCCCGTCCTTTTTCTTAACAAATAACACTAGAGCGCCCCATGGTGAGTAACTAGGTCTGATGAAACCCAGATCCAGAAGCTCTTACAACTGTATCTTTAATTCCTTCAACTCAGCTAGTGTCATTCTGTATGGTGTCCTCGATACTGGTTCTGTCCCTGGTGCTAACTCAATCTCAAACTGAATCTCCCTGCGTGGCGGAAACCCTGGTAGATCCTCAAGAAACACGTCCAAAAACTCACACACCAATCTGGTCTCTCCCGGCCTTGCCGGCATAACCCTAGTGGTATCCACTACACTGGCCATAAAACCTATGCATCCTCCCTGAAACAAGTCTCTGGCTCTCAATGCTGAAATCATGGGTACGCGGGGTCCACATACCGTACCCACAAAAACAAAAGGATCCTCACCCTTAGGATCAAAAGTCACCATCTTCTTCCTGCTGTCAATAGTAGCCCCATATCTGACCAACCAGTCCATCCCCATAATCATGTCAAAATCCTCCATGTCTAACTCAATCAAATCTACCGAAAGTTCCCTAATGTCAACCATCACTGGCAGTGCCCTAATCCATCTCCTAGAGATTACCAGTTCCCCTGCAGGCAACAAAGTCCCAAACCCCGCGGTCCGATATTCACTAGGTCTACACAATCTATCAATCACTTTACTAGAAACAAAGGAATGTGTAGCACTAGAATCAATCAATACAGTAAAAGGAGAGCCAGCGCTAGAAAGCTGACCTGTCACTACCGAGGGACTAGCCTCGGCGTCCACTTGCGTCAAAGTGAATACTCGAGCTGGAGTCAAGCTATCCACTTTCCCTGCTTCACCTTTCTTCACTGTTCGGCAGTCTTTCCTGAGATGCCCCACTGTTCCGCGCACAAAACAAGCTTTGGCCTTACATTCACCCAAGTGATGCCTTCTACACCTTGAGCACTTTGGATAGGTATGCCACACCTCGCCGCCACCCTGTCGGCCACCCTGACCACCCCGACCCCTCCTATCAGGACCAGCAGCTGTTAAAGTGTCAGGAGTCTTTCTCTTAAAGTCACTGGGGCCTCCGCCTCTACCTGTCCCTGAATAAGGAGGCACCACCCTACGGCCCTCGCGCCTCACCACACTTTCCCTCCAAATCTTGTTCTCCGCTTCCTCAGCGGTAAGAGCCTTCTCAACGGCCTGGGCATAAGTTGTTCCTCCAGGTACTGTTGTAATCCTAACATCCCGGGCTATCATAGCATTAAGCCCCCTGATAAATCTATCTTGCCTAGCAGCATCAGTAGGCACAAGATTTGGTGCAAACTTCGTAAGCCTGTCAAATTTTAGGGCATACTCTGTAACAGTCATATTGCCCTGCACCAAACCCACAAACTCATTAACTTTTGCTGCCCTGACGGCAACATTATAATATTTCTGGCTAAACAAGTCTCTGAAGCCTTCCCAACTCAGAGTAATGACATCCCTGGTCTGTGAAGCCACCTCCCACCAGATGCGGCCATCTTTTCTCAACATATACGTGGCATAGGCCACTCTGTCACGCACCTCTATCCTCATAAAATCCAGGATAGTAGTAATCATAGTCAGCCATTGCTCGACCTTTAGTGGATCAGGTCCCCCTTCAAAGATTGGAGGTTGCTACTTCCTAAACCACTCATATAACGGCTCCCCCCTGTTCCCAACCTCCCCAGACTGTACAGCTGGTACCACTGCAGGTGGTACAATAGGGGCAGCGCTCCCTGACGGAGCCTGCTGTCGCAATAGGTGAATATGCTCATCCTGGCTCTGTAATCGAGCCTGCATATCTGCCATGAGTTGCTGCCAGTTCTCAGGGACTGGCGGAGGATTCGGGCCCTGGTCATTACCCCCGGTCCCAGACCTAGTGCCGACTAGTCGCGTAGATTTTCTTGGACGCATAGCTATCCAAGTCAATCTGCAATCAACGACTCGGCAATCAGACCATGATGACAGGATAAAAACTTCTCCAAAACCCATCAAAGGAACATAACCAATCACAAACATTCAATATATAAGCATCCATCCACATGCACCGACTGCTAATAAGCATGCCCCAACATTACCACACCACAGCTAAGATAAGAGCATTCACCAATACACAATTTACAGTTAATCACTCAAATATTCATTTACATGCACTGCGATGCTGATAAGCATGCCTTAATATTTTCACACAACAGTCAAGGGCTAGGCCCTATCAGTATCTCATGCTTCCTATTAAACCAATAAACAACAACATTCATAACTCATTTTAGGCATATAAGCATATAAGCATCTATACACATTACCAAACCCTGAATCGAGCTTGTCTCTAGCAGCGAATGTACATGTCCAACTGGTCTTCAGGAACCCTTAAACCTAGAACGCTCTGATACCAAGTTGTAACGCCCTGGATAGCCAAGACTAATACACTGTGTACTTATAAAGGTGCAGGACTTGCTAATCAAGTCATTAATTTAAAAACGTGTCACTAAACTTGTAAGAGCTAGGGTTAAAAAGGGTTTTGCTCTCAAAAGTTACACTTTATATAATTAAATAGTTTTATACATGGGATCCCAAAAAGAAACAGAGTTTAAAAGTTGGTTTATAGAATCTCCAAAATACAGACAACCATCAGCCATACTAAGGCAAAATAGACATTTCTGGTTCTCATGTCCCTGCCTAATCCCCAACCGTGGCGACTGAGCAGCTGGTCATGTACATTCAGCTCACAGAGCTCTCCAAGTCAGGGCTGATCAAGCTTCCCCTTGCCTTTACCTGCACCACGTAGCACCCATGAGCCAAGGCCCAGCAAGAAAACATAATATGCAACACAAACAATAATAACAGATAGTCAATCCTTTAAGTATGATCAAACACTTAAAACCCCACATTAATCACTCAACACTTATTCATTACCAATGACGCAACTAATCACAAATACACAGTCAAGTCACATATTAGTCAGGGCCAACAACCTAGGCCGCACCCTCTGTCTACCCCACTGACTCCAGCCCGCTTAAACCGAGCTCAGTGCATAATAAGCTATCCTCGGCTACTAGTGACCAAGCCGCGTCCTGTGCGCTAGTGTAACCCTTGGCACTCTTAGGTCGTTGGTTCACTGTTTACATGGCATAATACAATCCTTTCAAGCATACATATTAGGGAGGCCTTAGTCCCGTTACAAATACACAACCGGGTGCAGTTTTCTCACCTTTAGTTTTTGCGTTCACTGGTTATGAGCGACGTTCCTCGAACACGATCTATTCCCTAGCACTAGCTTTAACACCTAGTCACAACCAAGGTATTGGATTCCATTAATATTCAAATAAGGGTTTTCGGGTACAATACTAGCTTTCTGGGACATCGAATTCCACCAAGCACGGTGGTGAAATCGATCCCGAGCACCCTAGGCTAGATTCTCGCGCTCAAAATTCCCAAATGTTCAAGAATGTGCCTAAGGGCTGCGGCCCTTGAAGCCTAGCCGCGACCCTCCCCTAAAACAGAGCCTAAGGCCCCCAGTAAACAGACACGCGTCGCGGCCCTGCCTAAGGGCGCCGCGGCGCTTGCCCTTGGCCGAGCCTCCCTAGCTCTCTTGCTTCGTAGGGTCGCAGCGCTCTAGATAGAGCTGCGGTCCTCCCCTTCGTGCCAAGAAAATCCACCATTTCTAGCATCCTAACCCCATCCAAAAACATTCCAAAGCACCCTAACTCAAAACCCATTAATCACAAAACTTTTATCATGACTCTAACAACATAATCCAACAGAAATTCAGCCTAAAAACCTAGTAAAACTCCATTTTGATTCTCTGAAACCCAATAACTCAAATCACCAAAACCAGTCATGCAAAACTCAAATTTTAACCTCTGAATTACGAATTGAAGCTTACCTCTTTTTCCGAACCACCTCCTTGACAACCTCTGAGCTAAAACCCAAGCACTTATCTTCAATTCAGCCCTTAAACATTAAAATCATAAACACCTTAATATTCAGCCAAAATCTTAGAGTTCTAACACCCAAAAACACAATTCAATTCTTACCTTAATCTTGATTGAGTGACCCTTAGTCTGAGCTAAGCTAAGCCTTCATGAATTCAGCTCAAACACAAAGTTTTCAACTGATTCCTTTAGGTTTTCTGTAGTTTCTTGGGAGAGAAAAGAGAAGAGAAGAGGAAAGAGAGAGCATGGGTCGGTTTATGTTTTAATCCCCTATTTTTTATTAACTTAGTCTAATCCTAGCCAGTTAAGTCAATCCCGAGGCTCGGGGTACCGGAAACGTCCCTGAGGGCAAAATGGTAATTTCCCCCAATATTCCCGCCTAAGCTTTCTATCCTCAAATATATCTCCATATATTTATTTCCATAACCAGATAGTCTAAATAACTACCCGATACCTAAAATACCCCTGACTTATCCAAAGTCAAATACTAAGCCCTGTTGTGACTTTTCCCGCTATCTAGCTCCTTAGGATCACCTCAAGTCGCTCACTGCAAATCTACCCACATAATAATGTGGTTCTCACAAATACAACATTTAACCACATTTACATTCACATAATCATACAAGCATGCCTATCATATAATCATGCATTAAATCAATAAATTCACTCATAAGTCAATTATGCCTTCCCGGCACACTAATCAGGGCCCTTAAGCCATATTAGTGATTTTGGGTCGTTACAAGGCAGGGTTGTGAGGCGGAGGCCTGAGGTGCGAGACGGTGCCTCGCGAGGCGTTGGTGTCCAGTAGGGGCCTGAGGTGCGAGGCGGAGGCCTAGGGCATGAGATGGCGCCTTGCGAAGCTTTGGCGCACGGCAGGGGCTTGTGGCGCGAGGTGTGATCGCGAGGCGGAGGCCTGGGGCACGAGATGGTGCCTCGCGAGGCGTTGGTGTGCGGCAGGGACCTGTGGTGCGAGACAGGGTCGCGAGGCAGAGGCCTGGGGCACGAGATTCTGCCTCGCGAGGCGTTGGCGCGTGACAAGGACCTGTGGCGCGAGGCGGGGTTGTGAGGTAGATGCCTGGGGCACGAGATTGTGCCTCGTGAGGCGTTGGAACGCGACAGGGACCTATGGCACGAGGCGGGGTCGCGAGGCAGAGGCCTGAGGCACGAGATGGTGCCTCACGAGGTGTTGGCGCGCCGCAGGGGCCTGTGGCGCGAGGCGGGGTCGCAAGGGGGAGGCCTGGGGCGCAGGACGGTACTTCGTGTGGTGTTAGCGCGACTACGAGGTGGGCGAGGCGCCTGATGAAGGCCTCGCGAGGTGCGTCGGCCGGGCACGCAAGGCGCGAGATGGGGGGGCCTCGCGGGGTGCATCGGCCGGGCGCGCGGTGCGCGAGACGGGGGTCTCATGTGGCTAACGGGGCTTCACCCGACGAGGCTGCGCAACACTCGTCTAGGGGTGTAGGCACATGTACGTGCTTAGGCATTCACAGGACCTTAGCACGAGATTTGGGTTTTTAACAAGTATAGAATTTTTAGCATCCACGATAACAAACTACCATAATTAAGGTACAAAACATTCATGATAATATTCAAATCACACCTCAATTATTAGATAAGAAACTTCTTTATTCTTGATAGAAGATAAATATTATTTTAATTTCTTATTTAGTTACACAGTCATACTATTTGTACACATACCACACTTATATATACTATATTTATTATGTATTTTATATTATTGTAATAATAATATTTTATAACATGTGAATTTATATTAATATAATTATTAAATATCTAGTTTTGTATTGAATATTATTATAATAATATTTGAATTTATATTAATATAATATTTAAATATCTAGTATTGTATTATATATATATATTATTATAATAATGATATTTTATAACATTTAAATTTATATTAATATAAATCTAATCTAGTACTAAATATTATTATAATAATTTAAATTAATATAATTAATAAATATCAAATCATATTTTATAATATTTGAATTTATATTAATATAATCAATAAATATTTATTTTTAATTAGTCTTCGATTTAATATTTGAAATATTTCATTAAAATTAACCTGTTAAAACCAAGAATTCATCTACACACTTTTTTATATAAGTATTCATGCACATTTTTATTTTTGTGATCATGCCATGATTTTAAAAATTATTTAATTTAGTTTATTTTTATTTATCTTTTAGAATCATATTAATCATAAAAATGTTTTTGTTTTAAATAAATATCTTTCTTATTTATTGCTTGCTTGCTTTAGTATTATTATACTATAATCTTGACTCTTTAATCCTGTTCATCTAATGATGTATTCTTGATGTAAAAAATTGTGTCTAGTTTTGTGTTGACACTCAATAATGGGTCTAGTTTTGGGGCTATAGTTTGATAATATGTACGTCAATCATGATGAGCTTTGATAACTTGTAGCCTGGAATTGGGATTTATGTAAGCAAATTTCATGACTGGTGCATTATTTATTATTAGTTGTCGTGAATTGCTACTATGTAAGTGTTATCATTAGGATCCTTTTTCTTGAAGTTACATAAAATTGTTGGATCCAAGTGTCCTAGGGATGCATGATGAAATTTAAAAATTTATTGTACCTAATCAATGCCGTGAGGAATTCTCTTGTAAAACCTTTAATAATTACCAAATTAATTAAATAATGTGAATTAATTAAAGTGCAGAATGGTAATTAACTGTTCACACAGATAACAGTTCTGTCGGGACGGAATCTGAACTTGTCACGACAGAAACTGAACACAATAAATAGACAGTGCAAAACAATAAAGAACACACTGAATTTTTAAAAGGTTCAGAAATCCTTTCGGATAACCTACTCCTTGGGGCCACGCCCAGATAATAAACCAATTAGTAAAGAAAAAATGTGTACAAAAGCATTGACTTAAACAATGTAAGACTCCCTCTTAAACTATTGCCACAATCTTGTTGTACTCTTCTCTACGAATCTGATTTGATGAAACGCTGATTCTCTTGAACTCCCTTCAAAGAATAGCGAGTGCATGCACTTCCTCCCAAAGTGAGACTTAGATAGAATCCTCTCCCGAAAATCCTTATGAACACGTTCACAATAGACACTATCTGTTTACAATGGACTAGATAGATATTCACAAGTACACTCAGCACTCTCACAAACACATTAAGGTGAACAAACTTAATCTCTACAAATAAAGACACTCTTCAAAATAACGTAATGTTTACAAATATTCAAAATAGAAGAGGTGAAAATTTCCAAAGACCTTGGCAAGATATTTATAGGCAATGAAGTTGTCCAAAACCATCATTTTTTGGTATCTTTGAAATCAATTTGCGAATTCCATTGATTAAGGAAATCAGCCAATCAGACGAATTCTGTGTCGACAGAAAAGGAAACTGATGAGTCAACAATGAAATCAATTTTATGTAACAGACCGAACATGATCATTTCTTTTGACCATGCTCATTTTTCATACCTTCTTTATTCCAGAATAATCTTATTTATTCTAGAATAATCATAATTCCTGAAAATAATCTCAAAATAATTGCAAAATATATTTTTAACAAATATTGATTATTTGTGATAAATAAGGTTAAAAAATATATTCACACTTAAAGATATTTTCACACTAGAAAATTAGCTGAATCATTAGATCAAGAATCAATATAGATATGCTATTAATTTTTCTTAATAACTTTAAAATATTTTGTCTATAATAGAGTTAGCCAATAAAAGGACTTTACAAAACCATATTAGAATTTGGAAGCCATGCTTTAATGTTATTGTCATTTTAAGTGTGTTCTTTTACATGCTAATTAATTGTCAATACAATCTGGAGGAGCTCAGTGGATGAAGGGTCGAGCTGGTTGCGAGCTGGTTAATTCTCTATTTTGTTGTTGTTATGTAGTTTAGTCTTATCTTAAATTTTATTGTTAAAACTAAATACAGAAAGCAATCTTATAAGCATTCATAATATAATTGAATGAATGGGCAAAACATCACGGATACATGTGGTTTAGTTTTAACAATAAACTCTAATTAATTGAAAACAAATATTATGAATTTTAGTTTAAAACTTTAGAACTTGTATCAAAATTCAAAACTATTTTCTTTTTCATATTTTATTTAATGAAAATTGTTTTTAAGTAAATTCAAATTCTTATTTCATAATCACTTTTTAAAATGGCAAACCAATCAATGCGTATGTAATCTTTTTGTGTAAATTGTGTAGGCATTTTCCATTACTCAAGCAACGAGTATCGTATCACAGGGAGGAGAAAAGAGCATTGACGTCCATACGATTGTGTCGTTTCCTTTAGTAACTGTCGTATAATCATATACCATAGTTATTGTCCTTATTGAAGTCGAGCGAAGAAAGACTCAGTGGCATCGAAAAACTCACAACCACCGCAGGCGCAGTCCCTCCATTTCTCAGAGCTCTCCTCTCTAACCTTCACTACACTATGCCGAACCCCAACGAAGACAAACAAGGTCTTAACATTCTGAACCCTAATAAGGACCACGAAGACATTGGCCCATCCTCCAATCGTGAAGAAGCCGAAGATGATGAATACGACGCCGTAGAAGCTGAGGAAGACGATGAGGACGAGGACGAAGACGAAGTAGAGCCACCAAAGAATCCCCAATCCCACGCGGACCGGTTGCGTTCAGAGAAGTCCAAGCTCGAAAGCCTGATGCATCGAATGTCCACTGGAAAGGTTCCTCTGAGGGTTCATGATGTAATCATCAAAGGTAATTCGAAGACTAAGGACTATTTGATCGAGGCTGAAGTGGAAGGTATCAAGAACGCCGCCACCATGCAAGAGCTACTTGAGGCTGCCGGAATTGCCAATGCTAAGCTTCAAGCGCTTGAGATCTTTGACTCGGTTCGGATCACGCTCGATTCCGGTCCGCCTGAGTTGCCTGGGACCGCTAATGTGGTCGTCGAGGTTGTCGAGACGAAGAACCCCCTCTCCGGCGAATGCGGCGCCTACACTAAGCCTGCGGTATGGTTTACTTTTGTTTGTGCTTATGTGTATTTCGTTTCATTTTACAAATTTAGTTTTGGTATATTTGGTTGTTGAGAAAAATGTGGTTTAATTGAAATGCAAGTGCTCTATTACAAGATGAAAGACATCTAGTCATATGTGTAATTATATCCATAATTTTTATAATTTATTGCTTACTAGTAGATTTTAAGTAGGTCAGTTCAATTTTTTGAATTATGTGTCCTAAATATTCAAAAAAAAAAAATGCAAACTATTCACTTTTAGGTGCCTTCATTGTGTCATGTCTCCAGGATCATGGGTTCATTGAATTTAGAAGTTATATGACGTTGTAATTTGTAAGAATAGATGCTCAAGATGTCATGTTTTGTAATTTATTGTGTATGAGTTGTTTATGTAGATGGTGGATACCTCTCATAAAATTCGATTATGTTTTTGTAGGCAAGATCTTGGACGCTTGAAGGTTCGGTTAAGTATAAAAATTGGCTTGGATATGGGGATCTGTGGGATGGTTCTTTGGCGTATGGACCCAACCAAACTTCTGAGATAAGTGCCGGAGTGTTTTTGCCCAGATTCAAATGCTTCTTAACTCCTAAGGTAGCACGGGCATTCCTGCTTTCTCAAGATTGGCAAGACTATTCTTCATACAAAGAGCGACAATTAGGTTTATCTCTCAGTTTATTTTCTACCAAGCACCATGACTTGGCATATAGTCTTGGATGGCGCACCTTGACAGATCCAACACAAATGGCCTCTAGGACAATAAGAAGGCAGCTTGGACATGGTTTACTTTCATCTCTTAAATATACGTTCAAGATTGACAAAAGGAATTCAGGTGTGAGACCTACTCGAGGTTATGCTTGTGTTTTGAGCAGTCAAATTGGTGGGATATCTCCTGATCCTCGGTGCTTACGGTTTCTACGCCAGGTATACTACTTACCTTGCGTTTAATGTATCACTTTAAGTTCTAGCAACAAAATTGACAAATATGGGTCTAGTGTTTTCACTGAATCATGATGTGTAAAAATTGATTAGTCTATCTGGACTAGTTGTCAAAGAAATATGTTAGATTCATTTATTCTTGGGACAATTTAGCTTTTATTGTCCTTTTGTTTTTTGCTTCCTGACCCCTTGTTTGGAAGGAATTATGAATTCTTATTTTGTTAGTTTGAGAGAGAAATCTATATAGCTCAGAGCTTACATCCTTTCCTTTCCTTGTTTTCTTCATGCCTTTTAATGCTTAAGTAAATTTTTCTATGGAAATTTCAAACAGGAATTTGATCTTCGTTACGCTTTGCCTTTTGGATTTTATAATGTTGCACTTAATTTCGGAATCTCGGGTGGTGTTATTTTCCCATGGGGGAGAGGATTCTTGAACAAGCCCTCATCCCTTCCTGAAAGGTTCTTCTTGGGTGGTGATTTCTCTCCTGTATGCACTGTGGGAGGGCCAACAACATTGTGGGGATTTAAGACAAGAGGAATAGGGCCTACAGAGCCAAGGAGGCAAAATAGTGATAAACCTGATGTAGAGAGTTCCGATTCTTCTCGAAGAGATGTTGTCGGTGGAGACCTTGCTGTTACCGCATTTGCAGATCTTTCCTTTGATCTTCCTCTGCGCTGGTTAAGAGAACATGGAGTGCATGGACACATTTTTGCAGGTTCTGGGAACCTGGCGAAATTGACAGAGAATGAGTTTCGGAACTTCTCTGTTCCAAAGTTCTTTCAGTCATTTCGAAGTTCAGTTGGAGCTGGGATTGTTGTGCCTACAAAATTCTTCCGCCTAGAGGTTAGTTGTATAATCTGATTTAATTTTACCATTAAACAATTTCTACTGTGTTTCCACATGAAAGATTATTTAATGTTGAGGTAAAACTTTGTGAATTTCCAAATTCACCTTCTTATGCAAGGATTTGTTATCCTGATTGATGATAGAGGATTCCGTTTTACCATCCAGAATTTCCTTGAAACTTTAAATAGATTTTTTTTCCTTGTCGAAATAGTAGTCTCATGGCATTTCTATGACAAGGAAATCTGGCCATGATTTAGAAAATAACCAAATTTGTGTCGAGACAATTGTCTCAATTCTATTTCATAACAATTTCTTGATTTTCTGTGTATACTAGTTTAGCCAATTGTGTTATTTTAATGGTTAGGGCAAGGAGAACTCGTTAGATTATTTATGGGAGAGGATAAAACTTTGGGTTACTGAGTCGCTCTGGAATTTGAAAGAGTTTAATATCTTTTCTTTTTTTGACCCGTTGAGACAATCGGAGGTTTTGCTGCAACTTATTGCTGTTTTGAAGTAAGATTTTGTTAGGAAAAAAAAATGTTAGTTTCTGTTTTGTAATCTTTTGTCGTTTTTGGATTTTTCGGCTGCTTGAGTTTGATATGGTGTGTTTGGAATAAATCAAACTGTTTTGGTTGTACTGATTTTTTACAATACATTACAAGACCAATCTAGTTATATGTGTGTGTATGTATATATATATATATACATAAGTGATATTTTAATGCAATTTCTTATTTTTATCCAAAAGTAGGAGTAATGGAAATCTTGTAGAAGTGTGTTTTCTCCACGAGTGTTGTGTGACAACCATGTGTGCTAGTACTTTTTGATTGTTAGCATTGCTCCTAGTTTCTATGGCTTATTGAATCAACAAGAAAGGTCTTGAATTTTGTCAATTGTGATTTTCTTGGCAGTGCAACTACTACTATATATTAAAGCAGTATGAGGACGATCGTGGGAAGTCTGGCTTTCGATTTAGCGTCTCAGCTCCATCATAGACTCTGAAACTCTTATACTTGATTTAGCAACCATGAGGTGGCAAACAAAACTTTTAAATTTCAGGTAACAGAGATGTGTTTTTTTTTCAACAACGAGATTACAGCTCTGCTGCTTTGCTAAACATCTTGGCATAGACAGTTACAATTCTTTTGTACTCTTAAACCTTTGACTGAAATTGAGAAAGTCTTTACTTCGCCAAAATGGAGGAAAATAAAATTTGGTTTTTGAATGTTAGAATATGTGGCTGTTCGTGAAGTTTATCAAACTATGGTGTGGTCTGATATCTTATTGCTAGTTATAGCACGATATGATTCACATCTATCCTACTGTTCTTGCTTATGATATGAATCATATGAAGTACCTTTTCCGTGTTGGAAACTTGTTTTACCTATTATTATAATTAATTACATATTTAACGTAAGAAATTTTATTTACATATGTTGTGACACACCAGCATCGGAAATTGAAAATGGAAACCATGATCCAATCTCAGAAACGTGCGTTGTTAATTAGCCAATTTTGCATAAATTTTTCGCGCGCGATCACAAACATGGATAACATTCAAATTTCCATTCCAAAATTGGAGAGCTACCAAAATTGTCCTCCAATATACAAACAATCACAAGAAACTCCATTAGAACCATAAAACATTCGATAGGAACCATTGTCAATCAAAGCCTAATATTTAAGAAAAAAGCATTCCGAAAACAAAATCAAAACCATTGTATACATTACCATATTATTATAGCACAAAAGGTTGCCAGAAAAATGAGTTAAAATTTGGCTACCATAGATTCTGGCGATCAAATCCATTTATTCCGTGCGAGCAAGTAGAATTACAAAAATCTACATCATAGCATCATCAGCTGAATAAACTACAAGTAGGCATTTTTAAATTCAATGCTTTGTAGTAAAAAAAGACTTTGGAGTATAATTTCATTCATAATCAATCTAATTGACAATACGATTTGTTGTCCGTGTTTTCTGCATACGACAACACTACTTACTTAAATGGACTGTGCGTTTAGCCTTCCTTGGAAGCTAGAACTTAATTTGTGGGTGTCGTTTATATCACTACCAGAAAACATTTCGCATTAAAAAGAAAGTTATATGGAATCTTTGGATTAAATATTGTAAGTACGGTTCACTAGTATTAGGAATACATGTAATCTAGATCCGGATAACTGATGTAGTAGGACATCTTAGTAGAGGTACTTTGTATAAAGTGGTTATATATGAACGAAACCCGATATGTTATTAATACTTAATATTACCGTCTATTTTATAAGTATTAATTAAATATATGTCAATTAGATGATCATATACAAATTGATCTTAATCCTGAAGCTATTATGAACTCTTGTTTATGTCATATGAGTATTGGAGTTTTATGCCCTAATTAAAACCAAATTTCTTTGTAATCTCATTTATTATCAATAAAAGAATAGAAATAATTTTTTGACTTGGTTAATCACTTTGCTCACATGTTTTATTTTCATGATTATTTGTTTAATATACACTTCTATTAAATCCCGAGCATATAACTAATCGTATTTAAAGTGACATAATCACAGTGGAATATAAATATGATTATATGTTCAAAATAAGTTAGTCCTAAGATTAGTCAGTGCACAGGATTTACACTGACTTGCCAATCTACGATATGATCTACTTACACATTGTAGTGCTATGTTCTTTCCAGAACATTAGCAAAGTAGATAAGATCGGATGTATTTATTATATTGGACTGCACCGATATTAACAGTTGATAGGATAAGTAAACATACCATTATTATCTATTCTAGTCATATCATATAGGTGACCATAGGTCAATTTAATCTCAATTCTGAGTGGTTAGTATTCTAACTGATTGTATTATTTAAGTTCTTTGACTTGTTCGTTACCAGCTTACCCTACGGACTAGTCCATACTTACATCTTGGGAACTCAGTAGTATAATTAAGTGGGAGTGTTTATCATAGATATGAACATCTATAGCTTCTGATGAAGAAGCGAAACGTTGATTTCCTTTTAGTTTGCTTCACGATGTTAAATGATAGAGATCTCATTTCAGTAATTAAATTAGTTTACTGAAATATCATTTACAATGAACTAAGTGTTTTAAGGATAAAATATAATGAGGGGTAAAATGGTATTTTAGTCGCATCTCATTGTAGACAGTCTATAGAGGATTGAGTGACAATTATGGTTGTAACAATGGATAATTAATAGCGTATCTATATTTGTTATAGAGCGTTCTATGAATTCAAGAGTACAATTCCGAGTCTTTAGTGGAGTCACGAGGAATTACTAAGTAAATTTATTTGTTAGATTTATGATAACTTATTGAAGCTTTATTTCATAGGCCCATGGTCCCCACTGTACCTTGGATAAAATCATATAGATAGCCTCAATTAATTGATTTAGTTATCAATTAGAATGGTCAAAGTTGACCCAGTCAATTTTGGATAGTTTCACAGAGTTATGTAATTTAGAGAAAAAAAGAGAAATTAGGGCAGATTTATTAATTAAGATAAATTGGTATCTAAATTAATAAATAAATTTAAATCAAGGCTCAAATCATAAATAATTAATTTGATAAAGGATGTAAATAATTATTTAATTAATTAAACCAATAGAAAATAATACAGGCATTGATTTTAAGTCTAATGGGCTTATAATCAAATGAGAAATTTCACGAGCCTAAAGCCCATGATAATTTCGACCTAGGGCTGATTATTGACTATTATTTTATTGATTTTTTAATTAAATAAATGACCTAATTGAGTCTATAAAAGGAGTTAAGAGAGAAGTCAGAAATATGACAGACACTAGTTTCTGATAGGTTTTATATTCTCTCTAAACATAAGTCATTTTCTAAGCCTTATTGTTCTTCTCTCTTCTTCTCTCTCTATCTATCTCATGTGTTGAGAATTGCACACCCTAGTCTAGGTGATTCTAAGGATACTTTGGAAGGCTGTGATGATAATAGAAGATCGGTTCAGTTTCTTGGTAATACTCTGCGACAGAAAAGATACAAGGGTTAGAGAAACTGAAGGAATGACTCATTTATTCTGCTGAGTATAATGTAAGTATTCTTATCATTATTTCTCTTTGAATTCAATTTTAGAAACATGTTCTAGATTATCTCATATTAATTTGTTTAATATTAGATCTACATGAAAGTAAATAAAGATCATGTTTAAGTTTTCCTAACAATGAGTGCTTTGATTAACTCGTTATGGTTTGTCAAAATGATCAAGTTGAAAACTTTTATTTTGGGAGCTCGTTGATGTAAATGGCTGGGGACATAATATACAGATATGAAATCTATAACTTTCCAAGAGGGATTGAATAATAGTTCTCTTAAGGGTTGGTTTTTGGAACTAAAAGGTTATTGAGCTCAAGAGGTGGTGAAAACGATGAGGGCCACCTTAGCCGCCCAAGGACTTCAGGTGGACCCCCCAGCTGATGAGCCACTTCTACCTCCTTTTAACGCGGAAGAACAAAAGGCTAAGACTCATCACAAGTGTCCCTCTAACGAGCGTCTGTGATCCAGATGTGGTCCTCGGGCCCCGAGGAGAGCCGTAGGCCCAATTTTTCCAAGGAGCGTCAGGCATGCCACCCAGGTGCGTTGTGACAGACAATGCTGAGCCTCAAGGAAAACAACCCTTTATGCCCCAGTGGCCTCAGGAAAACCTAGGGCTAGGAGCACACAAGAGGGAAGTCTCCATGGACCGAGGACGCCATATCAACATCTTTGTAAATAACGACTTTTGAGACGAATCAGACAGACAAATTGAGGTTGGACTCCCCAAGTAGGGTTGCCGTAGGCGCGTGCAACTTGACTTGCGAGAAAATCTTAACGCTCACAAGAATAGGGACGCACCCAAGGACCCTAATCGGGAACGCCAACAAAGACAACATGACCTACGAGATAACTTTAACGCTTGTAGGAAGGAAGCAATGCCTGAGGATGAGCCTTTTCCAGCACAAAGTGTGAATAACGATCCTCTTTGAGCAAAGTTGGAAAGTCTGAAGAAACTCATGCTCAAAATGGCTAAAAAGCAGCGCAATGAGTCAGACTCCGAGGATGAGGTCAGGGAACCATGTGCCTCACCCAATCAAGTGTGATGGATTATAGTGCCATGCCCTTGGGATATGGAGCTGCCCCATTGGATTTAGCGCTTATCAGCCTGCTTTCAGTGCTAGAGCAATTGCTCCAACCCAGTCAAAGGTGCTCCGTGAACGCCCAAGTGGGAGTAAGCGTGGGAGCAAGAATAAAGAGAACAATAAAGTGAAGAAAGCTCCAATAGAAAGGTACACTTCCCAATACTCCAAGTACACTAAATTGGTTGATTCTACAGAAAATGTGTACCTAGCTACCAAGCAGTAGGTCCACCACTAGAGGCCCCAACAAATTCAGAGAGAGCGTGAGAAGAGGGATGCAATGAAGTACTGGAAGTACCACAACTCCATTGGGCACAATACCAATGAATGAAGACAACTACGAGATGAGATAGAAAATCTCATCAAGCTTGGATACCTCCCCCAGTACACCAAAGCCGGTGCTCGCCCAACACAGGCTTCAGTGAATCCTCTTTAGCCTAAATTGGTGGCACTGAACCAAAATCAAGCCTAAGAGGTTGGCCCCGGGCTGCCTGTTCTACAACCTATGGCTTAGTGACCTCCTCCCATGAACAGAAAAGTGGGGACCATCACAGAATAGATATGTTCAGGCCCTTAATCACGACGATGAAGTCTATGTACTTGTGAAGGACCTAGCACCTCGATCCTATGCCTGAGGAGGAGCTCTCGTCAACAGTGATGCTTCTACTCAATCTCCAGCTCAAGGCGAGCTTCACGAACTGCTTTTATCGCACGAAATTTCCACATGTTCAATCTCCAGTTGTTGAGTATGTAGTGGCCTGGACAACATATCAACCTGCTTGATATGCCTCGTGACCTGATCCTTGGATTTCAGATATGGCCATAACTTGGTAAGGTCCAAGTTCCTGATGCTCTAGCCTTCCTGGAGAAGACCAGCCCAGACGAGATTCTCGCCCTCACTAACTGACTTAGTTCCAGCTCAATGTCGAGGAATGCCTTTATCTCTTCCAGTCGAGAATGAAAGGCAGCCGCCCTTGGGGTGTGAAAGAAATAATCTATTAAGCAAAGAAAACGTAAGCAAGGAGAACCTAATACTAAGATCTTTTCATAAGGTAATGACAATACTTACCAACTCTGGCAAAGTCCAATAGAAAGTGGGATTAGCCCGAGTGGGGAACCTCGTGGTGTAGATAAAGTGGTCCTTCAAGTCTCGAGCATGGATCTCGTTGAGATAAGGAGCCTTGTATTTGAACTGGGAGTACTTCATTAGGGTGTAGAACCCATCCAAATCACTACCCTTCATCTTTGGGCAAGCTTAGAAGATGTAGACGTACAAGATCTCCACTGGAGAAGGATTAGGACAATTGTGGCACTTGTACAAAATGTACAAGCCCGTGTGGACTTTATAACCATTGCGGATTAGCTGAAAGGGAGCTATCCCCACAAACTTTAAAAACTTTACAAAATATTGGTGCAGTGGAAGTGTCGCACAGGCCTGAAGATGTGACTGACTCCAAGCCCCAAAGCCATGGACACTCCGATGGGACCTCTCCAACTCTCAACACAGCCTGATCAAGAAACCGTCCATGTGGATCATGTTGGTAATAAATGATCAAAGCAGAGGTACACAGCCGAATATATGGACCCATTTTAATAATTATTAATACCAGTCAGAATCAGACACATATATAAATAATAAATCACATACAAAATAGATTAGGGATTACCTCTTGTAGTCTATCAAGTATCATTGAATCTTTTTGTATAAAATCAACAATCATCCTATCCAGTGTTCTGAAAGCTCACACCTTAATCTTCCAGACCAATCCTCAAACACACAAGGACGTGTGTGGGCACCTAGGATTCAAAATGTTGATTTTGTGGCTCTCTAGATGTACTCAACACACGAGATCTAGAGAGGTTTGACTGAGAGAAGAGATATTGAATAGTTTTATGGTTTTTATAAAACTATCACTTTTCTTAGAGAGAAAGAGTCTAATTTTTCATCGTTTCGAAATTCCAGAATGAAAACCCTTAATTTGAAAGTATTATACTATCAGATTTATTAATATAATTAATCTTTATTTTAAAAAAATAAAATTCAAATTAAAACTAATCTGATATTTATATTTAATTATTTATTTAAATAGAATAATAAAATAACTGATTAAGCAAATAATTTGAAATTCAAAATTCAAATCCCAGGGATGGGGAATCCATGTGTGTGGTGCCACACACTCACTGTACAATGAGTGTGTCGCCCACATCAATTAGGGTTTCCCTAATTTTTCTCATTTGTTTTATTAATCAATTTTTAAGACAATATATTTATCCCAATATAAATATCAGTTAATGAAAAATTAACTTTATATTAAAGTATCAATTTTAAATTAAATAAATAAATATCATATTCTAAATAAGATATTTATTATTCTCTCTCTCTATATATATATATATTAATCCAAACAAGATTAATATTAATTTTAACCTATAGATTTCCAAAATAAATACTATATAGTTAAATAATTGATTAATTCATAATTAATCAATTACCCATAACTATCACATAATTATTTCCTTGCCTTGGAAAATTAATTCCTTTGCAATTAAGTCATTCTCTCTACATATCTTTCTTTTGACATCCTAACCCTTGACAGTGTAGGACAGAGGTGATCTAGGGACCATGGACCTCTAATATGAAGCTCCAATAAACTAGATTATTAATTAAACTATTTAATCTAATAATCTTATGTATTAATTCTATGATTACTCCACTATAAATATGGAATTGCACTCTAGATATTATAGAATTATATTTATAGAGTTTTCTCACGTAGTCCATTGATATAATCAATAAATGTAGTTCTGTCCTCCATTATTGGTTTGTTAATTAGAGCTGGTCAAAAATATCATTTTAACCTTCTAATTACCTCTTGATCCTTAAGTACCATTAATTCAGTAGCAAATAATTAATCTATAATCAAATTATAATTTTGAGCTCAATAACTATTCAGTTCCAGAATTAACCCTTAAGAGAACCAATATTCGATCTGTTAGGAAAGTATGGATTCCATTATTGTAATTCATGTTCCCAACCATCCATGATATTGAATATCCAAAACAAAAGTCATTAGTCTCGTTATACTAAGAGATCTTAACGAGTGAATCAAAAGATCCAATAAACACAAACAGGAGTTCACGAATACTCAGGATTTAGACTGATCTACAAATGATCATCTATTATGATATTACTTAAATCTTTATGTCAAATGAAAAATTTATAAAGATAATTAATTCTCATCGGTCCTGTCATATATAATCTCTATTATATACAACACCTTTTGTAGCGTCCCAAATTTGCTAATAGCGCTTAGAGACTTGATTAGCATGTCGGGAGGACAATAATTGATGTAATTATGATAATATGTGAATTAAATAATTATGTGATTAGAAATGCATGTGTTAGGTGAATTAAATATGTATGCGGGCCCCATTTGGTTATTAGGGACATATGTGTAATTTTAGCCCGTTGAGGGCATAATTGTGATATATGTGTGTAATGTGATTGGTACCATGAGGGTGTGGTGATATACTTGTGATGTGCAATCCAAGACGGTCCTAGGGAGCGGTTTAGCTAAATAGTCACAACGGGGTCGAATACCCGGCTCGGGAGGAGCCTAGGGGTACTTTGGGAACATTATTGGTGTTCGTGATTTATCGGGTAGTGGGTAGTAATTTAGCGATTATTTGGGCATGTCAGGATTAAATGGGGATTTATAGGAACACTCGAGGATTTAACGAGATGTGGAAATTTACGGGATTGCCCTTGGTGACACTAGAGGATTTAAGTTAGTCTTGAGGGCGTTTTGGACTTTTCAGCTAGGGGATAACCTTAGACCTTAGGCAGCTAAGACTCTAGAGTCACTTAGAAGAAAACAGAAACTCTCACTCTCTATCTCACAATTTTCTCTCCCTTTCTTGGTCCTTGGAGTAGTTTGAGGTTTCAAGGCTGGGATTTGTTGGGGAAAACATGCTTGAAGACTTAGGGAATTAGCTCAGGCTGTAACTATCACATAGGTAAAAATCCTGTATTGAATTATCTAAGTATTTTGCTGTAATTTTTGGTATGATGGCCTAGGTTCAAGTTTTGTTGAATTTAAGTGTTGAGCTAAGGTTGTGATCAGGTTTTAGTTGAGTTTTGGATGCTTGTATCAGTTCTGTTGTTTGATATGAATCCTAGGCCGAATTCTAGGATTAAGGCTTGAAATTGGTGAGTTTCAGGGAGGTTAGCTCGCATTCATGGGGAATTCTAGGTTTTGGGGCTCGAGCCACGCCCCGTTTGAACATTTAGGCCTGGGAGCCTTGGAAACTTGCCCAGGCGCCGTGACGCAAGGTATAGCACGCCGCGGCCCGTGTCCTTTATTAGAGAAGGCTTTGCCCTCTGACTTGAGCACGCCGCAGCCCTTAAGGGCTGGGCCATGACTCAAATGTGAAATAATGGCTGTTTGAGGGTTTTAAGCTCGGGAACCCAAATGTTAAGGCTCGGGAAGGATTTTACTACTCGATTTAGTAGAATCCAAGGTCCCGGAGGCTAGATTAATATTATGAAGTTCTTATTTGGTTTAGGGCTTGATGGATGGTTATTGTTAATATATGTGTGAATATCTGTGAATATTATGTTGTGTTATGCCTGTTTATGAATGAACGACGAAGGCCGGGAACGGCGATGGCTGAGAATGGCAAGAAGTCGGGTACGGCAAGGGGCCGGGATCGGCGTTGAGCACACTGAGTGTATGCCGCTAGGGCAAGACCCTCCAAGGGTGTAGTATCCATCCGCTCAGTGATGACCGCGAACCCATGGCATGGTAAAGCACTTGGGTCGGTGTAGGACGCTACTTGTTTAGTCTATTGATTGTTTTGTTGTAAATTGTTGGATTGATACGTGATATGTTATATGTTGAGTTTTCTTGCTGGCCTTTGACTCACGAGTGCTCTATGGTGCAGGTAAGGGCAAAGGAAATGTCGACCAACCATGAGTATTGAGAGGAATGGCCCCTTAGCTATTATATGTTATGTGTGATATGTGAATTTTTTAACTGTGGCTGGTTGATGAGATTGGGAGGTGGTTTTGGATGTTGTTAACGTGCCTGATGTGCGACGTCATTGATTGCAGGCATATTACAGTAATGCCTTGGCAATCAATCAGACTCTGTGACAATAGGGCTGAGGATGACAACCAGGGTCAGGACCCTCTCCACCTGCCCCACCAAATTGGCAACAATTATTTGTTGAGATGGAAGCTAGACTTCATCGAACAGAAGAAGAGCTTTGACAGTTGAGGCAGCAGACCCTCCTCGAGGCATTGGGTTACAAGTTCCACAGGCTATGGCACCAGTGCCAGCCCAACCTGTTATGGAAAAGAGGTGGGAACCTGTAACGACCCAACTATTCTAGACTTTGGACCATTAATGACTACTATACTACTCTTAAGAAAACGTACATATGAAATAACCATAACTTTATTTAAAAACCATAAAGTAAAGGTTAAATACATAAAAATTCATTTAGGATATGGGATCCCATTGTTTTGATAACAAAACATAACTTAAATAAATTGGTTACAAAATTGAGTGCGGAGAAAAATAATACATAGAAATCATAACTAAAAGACTTAAAAAACTTCATCCTCGAATCGAACGCACAATCCACCGATTCCATCCTGCCTCAATACACATCCCCAAGCTGCCAAGAATCTTTCCGTCGCCATAACTATTTTCCTGCACATATAAACATAAAGGAATGAGCCTAATGCCCAGCAAGAAAAATCTACTACAAGCATGAAACATAATCATACACATAACTATAAGCTATAAACATATAACATATATTTATAAAGACGTACATCATATAAGACTATACTATTAATGGCCATTAAAACATGTGATAAACCATCTACGTCCCCTTTCTAATATCTGAGGTAGGTTAGATCACATGGTAGGTTTATGATAACCCATCTACGTCCCCTGTCTAATATTTGAGGTAGGGTAAATCATAACCATGAAACATAAGAAAACATAACATAACATACTATAGCATAACTTATCATAACATATCAACATAACATATAAGCATATAAAACTATCCTATTTTCCTTACTAATAATACCGAAATATGAGAACAAGATCGGGACTTTGGATCACTCCTAAAAACCATAATAGAGAGGTGAGTATACTAAAGAAAAGAGATGGAAAGAATAAACTACACCATCGAAACGATACTTACCAACGAAAACCTTAAGTTCGAAGAAATTAGATGCCTAACCAAGAATAGAGAATACGAGTTAGGATTTGAGTAGAAAAACTATAAGAACAATACAGAAAGGAACTAGAATAAGGAATACCTTGAATGCTTCTATGACCGAACTATACCTCGAAACCGAAATACACTATAACCTTACTTCCCAAGTGTTTATTAAGCTTATAACCCCAACCCAAGTGTTTATCACTCTATAGTCTCACTAGCACCTGGAAGGCTCTGATTAATACTTGAAGAATGAATGAAAAGGCTTGGTGCTAGGTCCTATTTATAGAGTTCTAGGAATAAAAATCTTCTTTTTGGCTTTGAATAAAAATAATGAATTTAATTGAAAATATTTGAATATCATTCAGCCAAAGGCTTAGGACTTGGTCAAATTGTTCAGAGAGATTTAAGGAGTCAAAGCTTGATTTTTAAAACAAAAATAATAAAAACAAATAGAACCCTAACTTCTAACTCCCTAAATCTCATAACTCTAAACTCCCCTACAATAAAATCAACATATCTGGAACTGTAGGACTCCGATTTAGACTCTCTTTGTCCTGTTAGAAAGATAATTCAATTATCTACAACTTTCTAGACATACTATTTTTCGAAATTCATAACATAACTAGGTCAAAAATAGGTTGGAAGTTACAGTACCCTAAAATTACGAAAATCCTATTTAATTATCTAAATCTCAAACAAATAAAATTGTAACAAATGTCATGCTCCTAACAAATTCTGGTGAAGACTAAGTCTTATATTTCCCTTATTTTATCATTAAAATAATAACTCTTTAATAATCATACATATGACAAGTGTCATATTCCTATTGGCTCTATCTAAACCTTAGGAATAACCATGCTCATGACAAGTGTCATATTATTATTAGCTCTATCTAAACCTTAGGTTATAATAATTATCATATTAATAACCAGCAATATTAATCAAACCTTATGTTATAATTAATATTCTTAAACTATAGGTTAAACTTATAAAATCCATAACTATTGCTAGGAGTTTCCAACTAAGTCCCGGCTTGAACCAAAATCCATAGTCATAAACATACTACAACTACTACTAGCTATTACTATTACTACTACTATCTAACTAGCTAAGTAAAGTTCTTGTACTCTACAATTCTCCCCTACTAAAAAGAATTTCATCCTCGAAATTTACTTACCAAATAATTCCGGATACCGGCCTTGCATGTCCTCCTCCAACTCCCACGTTGCCTCCTGTTCAGAACTATTACTCCATAGGACTTTGACTATTGGAATACTCTTGGACCGTAACTGATTCATCCCTCTTTCCAAGATGCTAACCGGTCGTTCCTCGTAACTCAAGTCTTTCTGGAGTGCTATCGTATCGTACTTGAGGACGTGAGATGGGTTTGACACATACTTGCGTAGCATTGAGATGTGGAACACGTTGGGACTATCTGCTAGGGCTGGCGGTAGGGCTAGTCTATACGCAACTGCTCCCACTTTGTCCAATATCTCAAAAGGACCTTTAAATCAGGGACTAAGTTTTCCTTTCTTCCCAAACCGCTTCACACCTTTCATAGGAGATATTCTTAAGAAAACTTGATCTCTGACTTTGAATTCCACATCACGCTGCTTGGCATCCGCATAACTTTTCTAAAGGCTTTGAGCAGTGAGCATATGCTTTCTAATCAGCACTACTACATCTTGAGCTCCTCTAATAGCTTCAGGTCCAAGTAGTTGCCTTTCTCCTACCTCGTCCTAATGCAACGGCGATCGACCCTTCTTCCATAAAGTAGCTTGTAGGGTGCCATCCCGATCGTTGACTGGTAGCTATTGTTGTAGAGAATTCTATCAGTGGCAAATACTCACTCCAAGATCTCGATGTAGACACCGATCCTCTATCGAATACTATTGTCTTAGAGATTCTATGCAGTCATACTATTTCTTGGGCTTAAACATCTCCGTATTGATCTGCTGTGTACGAAGTCTTAACAGACAGGAAATGAACTGGCTTGGTTAATCTATCTATTACTATCCAAGCCGAATCATGCTGCTTACTTGTTCGTGGCAAATCCGTCATGAAATCTATGGCTATATCATCCCATTTCCATTTTAGAATGCTAAGTGGTTGCAATAAGCCTGCAGGCCGCTGATGTTCTGCTTTCACTTGCTGGCATACTAGACACTTAGACACAAATTCTGCTATGTCCTTCTTTATGTCTAGCCACCAATACATTGCCTTGATGTCGTGTGCCATCTTGGTCGACCCTGGGTGAACTGAGTACGGGGTACTGTGCGTTTCTTCTAGAATCGTCATCTTAATCCTTTGATCATTTGGCACGCATACCCGATCCTTATATCTCAATAATCCTTGACTTGATATTGAGAAATCTGTGGCCTTGCCTTCTTTGACTGCATCCATTTGTGCCGCTAGTGTGTCGTCATGCCCTTGCCCAATCCCTATATCTTCTAGCAGATTTGACTGGACAGACAAATTAGCTAGCTTACTGACAACTATTTCTATTCCGGCACTGATCAGCTCGTGCTGTAGCGACTTTTCTATTTCTGCTAGTGCTGCTAAACTTCCATAACTCTTCCTACTTAACGCATCGATAACTACGTTTGCCTTTCCCGGGTGGTATATGATTTCGCAGTCGTAATCCTTCACTAGCTCTAACCACATGTGCTGCCTCATGTTGACCTCCTTCTGTGTGAAGAAGTGCTTTAAACTTTTGTGGTCCGTATAAATCTCGCGCCGTTCTCTGTAAAGATAATGGGGCTAGATTTTCAACGCAAAGACCATCGCTGCCAACTCCATATCATGTGTTGGATAGCGTTGCTCGTACTCCTTTAGCTGGGGTGAGGCGTAGGCTATCACCTTATCATTATGCATGAGCACGCAACCTAACCCTTGCTTTGATGCATCGCAGTAGACTGCGAACTTATCGTTGGGTGTCGGTACACAGAGTACTGGTGCTGAGCACAACTTGTCCTTAAGCAACTGGAAGCTTTCTTCACATCTATCATTCAAGTTGAATCTTTGCTATTTCCAGGTCAGGTTGATGAATGGAGTGCCTATCTTAGAAAAGCCCTCTATGAATCTCCTATAATAACCTGCTAATCCCAGAAAGCTCCTTACTTCGAATGCGTTCTTTTGTCTTGGCCAATTCTTCACGACCTCTACTTTAGATGGGTCTACAACAATCCCCTCCTTGGATACTGCGTGGCCAAGAAATGCTACATGTGAAAGCCAAAATTTGCACTTCTTGAACTTGGCGTAAAGCTGATGCTCCTTCAGTCGTAGCAAGATTAACCTTAAATGTTTCTCATGCTCGACTTTATCCTTTCAGTACACCAAGATGTCGTTGATGAAAACTACAATGAATTTATCCAAGTAGTCCTTAAAGACCCTATTCATTAAATCCATAAACGTGGCTGGAGCGTTGGTAAGACCAAAAGACATAACTAGAAACTCATAATGTCCATAACGAGTTCTAAAAGACGTCTTGGGAATATCCTCTTCCTGTACCTTGAGCTGGTGATTCCTGGGCCGTAGATCAATCTAATAAAATGGTTGCCCCTCGGAGTTTATCAAACAAGTCGTCAATTTGGGGTAGCGAGTACTTATTCTTATTTGTCACCTTATTTAGCTTGCGATAATCTATACATATCTGCATGCTTCCATCCTTCTTCTTCACAAATAGTACCGGTGCTCCCCATACCGAATGGCTCATTCTAATGAAACCCAAGTCTAAGAGTTCTTCTAACTACATATTTAACTCCTTGAGTTCGGTAGGAGCCATCCGGTATGGTGCCTTGGAGGTAGGCTTGGTGCCCGGTACTAATTCGATTGTGAAGTTAATTTCCCGCGTCGACGAAAATCCTGGCAAGTCATCAGGAAATACCTCTGGAAATTCCCTTACAATATGTACATCTCCGACCTTTAGTGGTGTTCCCTTTACCACATGCGTAACTCTAGCTAAGAATGCGTGACATCCTTTTTCTATCATCCTCTGAGCTTTGAGTGATGAAATAAGCGACGTATGTAGTCCTGAAATTTTTCCCATATAGCATAGTCTTAGGCCGTCAGGAGTTTCGAACATTACTTGCTTACGTCTGCTATCGATGGTTGCGCCATGCCTTGCTAGCCCATCCATGCCTAATATCATGTCGAAGTCTTTGATCTCTATTTCTATCAGGTCTCCTTCTAGTTCTACGTCCTCAATTTTGATCGGTACGCCTCGTACTATCTGTGGTGATAGAACTACTTTGCCTGAAGGAAACTCGGTTACAAACCTAGTTCTAAATCTTTCACAAGGTTTGTCTAGCTTTACTATCATTCCTAACGAGATATACGAATGAGTGGCTCCCGAATCAAATAATACATAACATATATTATTGAGGATAGGAATCTGACCTGTAACTGCTTGTTACTAGCATGGGCTCCTCCCTGGGTCAAGGCAAAGACTTTGGTCTGGAACCATCGTTTAATCCCTCTTCTCCTTACTAACATTCGTCTGAATCCTTTCTACTTCTATTGTCGTTTCTAGATATTGGCATAGGTAGTATTTCTCGGGTTTGCTAGCTTAACCCCTAATTCAATCTTTGGTCTAAGTCCTTTAACGAACTTGGTCACCCTCATAAAGTCAGTTGGAACCAACTCTGGTGCAAACTTGGCTAATCTGTTGAACTGCCGAGCATATTCTACTACCGTTAAGTTGCCTTGCTTCAAACTAGCGAACTCCTCGACCCTTGTAGCGATGACTGCCGAGTTGTAATACTTCTTGTGGAACAGCTCCATAAATCTTGTCCATGTCATGGTGGCGACATCATTAGTCTGCTAAACTAAGTCCCACCATATTCTAGCATCCTTCTTAAGCAGAGACGAAACGCAGGATATGCGGTCCGCGTTGCCGAGATTCATATGCGCTAGGATTGGCTCTACATTTCTGAGCCATTCTTCTGCTTCAAAGGGGTCTGTTGTCCCTTCAAAGTTTGGAGCATGTTGCTTACGAAACCGCTCATAGATTAGCTCCATGTGCTGAGCTGGGTATGGCGCATAGTTTGCCATTGGCCATCCCCTATAAGGACCTACTTGATGGGGTACTTGAGCCATTTGCTAGGGCTGTGGTTGCGGCTGAGGTGGAGACTGAGTTTGCTGTCGTTGTTGCTGTAGTAATTCCTCCACTTGTTGTCGTAGTCTTGCAATTTCTGCAGTGTTATTAACCGGCGGCGGTGGTGCATTTCGGTTGGCATTTGGATGCCTTCCCCTTCTGCGAACTGGAGGGGCTTCATTGTTCATCGTAGCAGCGTTGGAGGTGTTTCCGTTGGTTCGAGCAGATCTTCAGAGCGGCATCTTCAGAAAAGTTCTAATAGCCGAGAAATCATATTAAAACTTACCCTAATAGGCTCTAAGGAAAAACTTTATCTAAGCAAACATAACTCAGACCTATTAATTATGACTTCTTATGAAAAAAATATATATGTGAGCCTTCTTTATAATTAGGGTGTGTTTCTAAACTTAGAAAAATAAGCCATCTTTATAATTTACTAAGTCTGTTTCTAATCATCCTATATGACTTAATTCTCAGGCTCGAAACTCATCGTTGTTCCAAAGTTAACCATATTGAGGGAGGGCTGGGATCAGTAAAATCGTTCCCACTACTATGGCCCCCTAAACTCTCAATATAGAAATTGGTCCATTGATTTGTATCCACCCTCACCGAACTTGGTCATTATTTATTATGATTGTAAAAAAAATCAAACTCATACATGTCATTCAAAAATAACAATGATATTTATTTGGAAAAAAAAGTTTTCACTATGTACAATCATAAATTAAAAGATAATAAATAAAATAAATAACGAAAAATAAACTAGTTTACAAATATTCTTAACTGAAAACATAAGGGCTAAAACGTTAACTAAACACATAATCATAACAACTATAACATAAACAACTTACATTGGCAGTTAGATTCGGAGCTTGAGCGTGTGTATCAAGGAGAACTTCATGTAAATGGACCGTTTCTCTGATACCAATTGTAACGACCCAACTATTCTAGACTTTGGACCATTAATGACTACTATACTACTCTTAAGAAAACGTACATATGAAATAACCATAACTTTATTTAAAAACTATAAAGTAAAGGTTAAATACATAAAAATTCATTTAGGATATGGGATCCCATTGTTTTGATAACAAAACATAACTTAAATAAATTGGTTACAAAATTGAGTGCGGAGAAAAATAATACATAGAAATCATAAATAAAAGACTTAAAAGCTTCATCCTCGAATCGAACGCGCAATCCACCGATTCCATCCTGCCTCAATACACATCCCCAAGCTGCCAAGAATCTTTCCGCCGCCATAACTATTTTCCTGCACATATAAACATAAAGGAATGAGCCTAATGCCCAGCAAGGAAAATATACTACAAGCATGAAACATAATCATACACATAACTATAAGCTATAAACATATAACATATATCTATAAAGACGTACATCATATAAGACTATACTATTAATGGCCATTAAAACATGTGATAAACCATCTACGCCCCCTTTCTAATATCTGAGGTAGGTTAGATCACATGGTAGGTTTATGATAACCCATCTACGTCCCCTGTCTAATATCTGAGGTAGGGTAAATCATAAACATGAAACATAAGAAAACATAACATAACATACTATAGCATAACTTATCATAACATATCAACATAACATATGTAACGACCCAAACTCGCTAATAAGGCTTAAGGGCCTTGATTAGTGTGCCTGAAGGGCATAATGGGAATTATGTGTGATTTTAACGATTAAGATGCATGATTATGATTTAAAGCATGTTATATGATTATTTGAATATTTGCGATGCATGAATATGTGTATTAGTATGCATGTAGGCCTTGATTAGGTTAGAGGGGCATAATCGTAATTTTGGCCAATATGGGCATAACTGCTTTGATATATGTGATAATTGTCGAGACCACATTATTATGTGGATATATCTATGATCTGTGACTCGAGACGATCCTAGTGAGCAAAGTAGCGAAAAAGTCATGGCGGGGATTTATACCCGGCTCAGGGTGAGCTTAGGGGTATAAATGGGAATTTAGTGGATATACCGGAGTCTATTTTGACATTGAGGAATATTATTGGTGATTAATTGGGTATCGGGAATTAAGCGGGAAATAATAGAGACACTCGAGGAGTTAGCGGGAATTGGGTAAAATGACTAGAATGCCCTTAAGTGGATTAAAGGGTTAGGAATAAAGGGGAGGGCATTAGGGTCATTTGGCTTTCTAAGGATTGAATTACTGAGACTTTATGTTAGTGGGAAGTGTAGAAGTTTGAAAGAGAGAAAAGAAGAAAAAGGAAGGAAAAAGAAAGGGAGAAAAACAGAGAGAGTCTTCTAAGGTCGGTTTAAGCTTCCTTCATCAATTTCTTGAGGATTTCTGGAACAAAGCTCAGAGGAGAGCTGGGATTGACTGAGCATCAAGGATCCTAAGCTAGGGTTGAGGAATTGGTAGAGGTTTAGCAAGAGGTCACTAACACTTGAGGTAAGACTTTAGAGTTCTTCAGTTTCTGTTTCTAGTTTTTGAGCTATGGTGTTTAAGTTGAACTGGATGGAAAATTTAGGGAATTCAGGCCTAGGGTTGAGGAGGAGCAAGTCAAGGAAGTCTAGAGGCAACTTGTGGTCGAAATCCCATCAAAGTTATAAATTCTAAACTCTAACTTTGCTGTTCAACTGGTTTCTGCTGAGTTTTAGTGTTTAGGAGTGGCTATGGTGAATTTTGAGTTTGGGGATGCATGTGCTTGAGTTCTAGGTATTTGGGGTGCTTGGGATGAATGGAGCATGGTTATAAGGTTGATTTTGAGGTTGGGTAAGATTTGGAAGAGTTTTGGTTGAGGTTGGTTCGAGGAAATCGTAGGAAGGGAAAACTCGGAGTTGGCCTGTTTGTGACTAGCGCTACAGCGCTAGCCTTTGGGCGCTGTAGCGCTAGGCCAAGCTTGCTGATGGGGTTTTTGCTTCTGTTTGTAGTGCTGTAGCGCCCTCCCATGAGCGCTGAAGCGCTACCCTATCTTCTGAAGGGGATTTTAGTGTTCTTTGCAAGGACTTTTGACCTAGGGTTTGGGGTTTGTTTCCACCACCTTGTTTGGTGGAACTAGGACTTCCCGGGGGCTCGGGATTGGCCCCGAGGCTAGGTTTTGAACTTAAGGATGATGACTTTGGCCCATGATTGTGTTTAGGTGAGCACTAGGGCTCGAGGGGGATCGTGCTCAAGGAGTCGAGGGATCAAAGCTAGTGAATTGAAAGGTAAGAAAACTGCACCTGGTTATATGTTTGTGATGGGACTAAGTGTTCCCAATACTTGTATCGTGTAAATGATGGTATTACGCCATGGGACATGTAAAAGCGGCCTAAGAGTGCCGTACATTATATTTGCGCACAGGGCGCGGCTTGGCCACTGGTAGCCGAGGACAGCTTAATATTCACTGAGCTCGGTTTAAGCGGGCCGGAGTCAGTGGGATAACGGAGGGAGTAGCCTGAGAGCGCTAGCCCTAGTTATCATTTTTGAATTGATATATGATATGATTTGATATGTTTAGCTTGTTGAACACTTGATTATACTGAATGATTACATGGTTGGGATTATGTGATGCAGTATGGGATGTTGATTTGTCTGTTGATTGCTTATGCATTGTTGTTGTGTTTTCTTGCTGGGCTTGGCTCACGGGTGCTACGTGGTGCAGGTAAAGGCAAGGGCAAGCTGGACCAATCCTGAGGTGGAGAGCTGCGGGGTTGAATGTACATAGCCAGCTGTTCGATCGCCATGGTCGAGGAGTGGGTCAGGACAGGGATTGTCTAACTGTCTGTTTTGCCTTAATATGGCTTGATATTGTATATAAGCCTTGTGTCTTTTGTAAACAGTCTTTAAACTTAATATTTTTAGGGTCCCGTGTAAACAAATGATACTTCTTAATGAAAATGTGGCTTTTGAGACCAAAACATTTTTTACCCTAGTTCCTTTACAGTTTCAGTAACACGATTTTAATTAAATGACTTGATTAGCAAGTCTGGCACTTTATAAACACAGTGTAACGGTCTTGGCTATCCAGGTCGTTACAACATATAAGCATATAAAACTATCCTATTTTCCTTACCAATTGTTATCCCCATTTCCTGCAGCGGCTTTGGGCCTTTGCCCTGGCCCACGGTCAGAGGACCAGATCGGCGTATGGGCCCGGCCTAAGGTCCCTTGGTTTGAATATTGCCCAAGGGGACTGGTACGGACCAGGGACTCCAGACTGGGCCCATTGGAGGGATCCGGGACGATCCTCCGGGTTCGTCCTCAGCAAGAACGGTCCCGGCGATGTCCAGAGCGCCCAGACCGTCGCGGCCTACGTATTCCTGTCCCGGACCCTGGTGTGGTCCGGGCCTATGGTAAATGGAGCGGGCCAAAGGTAAATGGACCTGGATCATCTCCTCCCCGGTTGACAGGCCAAGTGTCCAGGATCCTGAAGCCGCCTCATTTCGCGTGGGCATTGTCCCCCACTTTTTGCCTGCAGAAAGGGTCGCCTCGGGATTGCTCACTGATGTGTCAGGAATGCGCAGCCAAGTACCCTGACTGGTCTTGTCTCCTGAATCAGCCTCGTGACTCGAAGTGGTCAGAGCCAAAGCGCCGTTTTGTCGAGCGAAGCTTGTATCTCAAGTCAACTAGTTGGGCCTTAGCTGGTTTGAATTTCTTGTATTGTATACCTCTTTGTATTGGACCTCCACTAGAAAGGCCCCTTGTACTCGTTTCTCTGATGGGCTCGGGTCGGATCTGGCCCAGACCCGGTATTCCCCTAAGCTTATAAATATAAGTTGTAAAACAATGTAAAGGGGGGTCAGAGAAAAAAGAAGGCAGAAACTCTGTTCAGATACAGCTAGAAAACTCCATTGTATAAGCTTCTTCTAGCTCTAATATATAGACTCGTGGACTAAGGCTAGTTAACGCCCCAACCACGTAAAAACCCCGTGTCGATCTTCTACTCTCATTATTATTATTACCAGCAAATATTGTTCATTAATAGAGTTGCCGAAAATCTCGGTTAACACCAATAATACCGGAATATGAGAACAAGATCAGGACTTTGGATCACTCCTAAAAACCATAATAGAGAGGTGAGTATACTAAAGAAAAGAGATGGAAAGAATAAACTACACCATCGAAACGATACTTACCAACGAAAACCTTAAGTTCAAAGAACTTAGATGCCTAACCAAGAATAGAAAATACGAGTTAGGATTTGAGTAGAAAAACTATAAGAACAATACAGAAAGGAGCTAGAATAAGGAATACCTTGAATGCTTCTATGACCGAACTATACCTCGAAACCGAAATACACTATAACCTTACTTCCCAAGTGTTAATTAAGCTTATAATGATTAAGCTTATAATCCCAACCCAAGTGTTTATTACTCTATAGTCTCACTAGCACCTGGAAGGCTCTGATTAATGCTTGAAGAATGAATGAAAAGGCTTGGTGCTAGGTCCTATTTATAGAGTTCTAGGAATAAAAATCTTCTTTTTGGCTTTGAATAAAAATAATGAATTTAATTGAAAATATTTGAATATCCTTCAACCAAAGGCTTAGGACTTGGTCAAATTGGTCAGAGAGATTTAAGGAGTCAAAGCTTGATTTTTAAAACAAAAATAATATAAACAAATAGAATCCTAACTTCTAACTCCCTAAATCCCGTAAGTCTAAACTCCCCTACAATAAAATCAACACATCTGGAGCTGTAGGATTTCGATTTAGACTCTCTTTGTACTGTTAGAAAGATAATTCAATTATCTACAACTTTCTAGAAATACTATTTTTCGAAATTCATAACATAACTAGGTCAAAAATAGGTTGGAAGTTAAAGTACCCTAAAATTACGAAAAATCTATTTAATTATCTAAATCTCAAATAAATAAAATTGTGACAAATGTCATGCTCCTAACAAATTCTGGTGAAGACTAAGTCTTATATTTCTCTTATTTTATCATTAAAATAATAATTCCTTAATAATCATACGTATGACAAGTGTCATATTCCTATTGGCTCTATCTAAACCTTAGGAATAACCATGCTCATGACAAGTGTCATATTATTATTAGCTCTATCTAAACCTTAGGTTATAATAATTATCATATTAATAACCAGCAATATTAATCAAACCTTATGTTATAATTAATATTCTTAAACTATAGGTTAAACTTATAAAATCCATAACTATTAATAGGAGTTTCCAACTAAGTCCCGGCTTGAACCAAAATCCATAGTCATAAACATACTACAACTACTACTAGCTATTACTATTACTACTACTATCTAACTAGCTAAGTAAAGTTCTTGGACTCTACAGAATCCTTGTACGAGAGGTTCAGGAAGCAACATCCTCCCACCTTTGAGGGTGGCCTAGACCTACTGCGGGCAGAGTAGTGGATGAATATGATTTCTTCCATCTTGGATTTTCATGAGGGTTGAAGGGAATGAGAGGGTAGCCTGCACCAGCTACAAGTTGAGAGAGGATGCCCACATCTGGGTGGATGTCGTGTCTCAGAGGAGGAATGTGGCAGTTATGACGTGGGAAGAGTTCTGAAACATTTTCAATGAGAAATATTACAGTGTTGCAGTTTGAGCTGCAAAGGTTGAAAAGTTCGTTAATCTAACTCAGAACCGGATGCAGTTACCGAGTATGCCTTGAAGTTTGACCGGTTAGCGAAGTTCGCATTGGACTTGGTGCCTACTGATATGACACTGAGGGATCGATTTTTTAGGGGATTGAACGTTATGATCGCCCGTGACATCAAGATAACTTTGGATCCGGGAACTACCACTTATGCACAGGTAGTGGAGAAGACCCTTACAACTGAGGGGGTTGAGGATCAAATTTGGAGAGAAGGCGCTTCTAGGCGCAATGCTTAGAGGATGGTGCCTCCTTTTACTGGATCTAGCCGGGGTATTGGCCCTAGTGAGCAGAAGAGAAAGGCCACAGATTCTTTTTTTCCTCTTAGCTCAGATAGGAGGGCATGGGATGCTTTCAATGATAATTAGGGTGGGGGAGACAACTGGAGGAGTTTCCCAGTGTGACCTTGGTGCAAGCGACGAGATCGGGGAGAGTGTAGGATCTGTGTAACGTCCCAAAATTACCTAATAAGGCTTAGGGCCTTGATTAGGAGGCCAGGATGGCAATATATGGAGTTATATGTTTATTTGTCATATTTAAGTGTAATTATGTGGATTATATGATTATACTGCTAGTTGTGCATGTTTAAGGAAAGTAAATATGCATGTGGGCCCGTTTCTTATTAGAAGGGAATTCTTGATAATTTGGCCCGTTGCGGGCATAATTGTATGTTTATGTGCATATATCTGATATATGTGTGAGACCACATTATTATGTGGGTTTATTTGAGTTACTCGGCACGAGACGATCCTAGGGAGCAAGTTAGCAGGAAAGTCACAATGGGACCCAATACCCGATTCGGGGCGAGTCAAGGGGTATTTTCGGTAATTGGCAATTAATTGGGTTATCGGGTAATGGAAATGAATAATTGGAGATATATTTGAAGTTAGTGAGTTTAGGAGGGAATACTGGGGGATTTTACCATTTTTCCCTCAGGGGCGTTTTAGGTACCCCGAGCCTTGGGATTAGCTTAAGTCACTTAAGTTGTAACACCTTGGATAACCAAGGTCGTTACACTGTGTGATTATAAAGGTGCAATGCTTGCTAATCAAGTCATATAGTTGAAAACATGACCCTAAAGTCGCATTTAGGTCAGGGTTAAAATATTTTGGTCATTAACAGAAAACCTCTCATTGAAATAAACGTTTAATACATGGGATCCCAAAATAGATTTTCAAGGACAGTTTACAAAATTTCAAAGTTTAGGTACAACCACAAGCCACTCTAATGGAAAAATAGACACTTTAAGTTCCCTTGTCCCTGTACCACTCCTCGACCGTGGTGGCCGATCAACTAATTATGTACATTCTGCCCTAAAGCTCTCCAACTCAGGACTAGTCTACTTTGCCATTGCCTTTACCTGCACCACGTAGCACCCATGAGCCAAGGCCCAGCAAGAAATCCTTAACACAGAGCATAAATGATGACAATTCACAAATCACCAATATGAAAACCAATAATTAATCATCCAGATAATAAGCATGCCATAATTATCATCTTAATAACAATAAACATATCACACAATATCCAGGGTCGATGTCCTTAGGCCGCACCCTCTGATTGTCCCACTGACTTTGGCTCGCTTAGGTTGAGCTCAGTGATTATATACTTAACCTCAGCTACCAGTGGCCGAGCTGCATCCTATGCACAAATAATGACTCCGGCACTCTTAGGCCGTTTATCTCATGTCCCCATGGCATAATACCATCTTATGACATCACATACAAGTATAGGGAGCTCTTAGTCCCAACATAACCACATAACCAAGTGCAGTTTCTAACCTTTGATTCCGAGCGCTTTGGCTAATTTGAAGTTACACTTGAGCACGATCCCGATAAGAGCCCTAGCGAACACCTAGTCACATTCAATAAAGTATAACCATCATTAAATCTCAATTCCGTAACCCAACTTCGAAACCAACCCCGAGCTCTCGGGAAGCCCAATTCCACTAAACGGGGTGGTGGAATCGACCCCCGAGCCCCCAAGCAAAAACCCTAAGAAAAATACCCAAAATCCTATTTTGGAGGCAGGGTAGCGCTACAGTGCCACTAGGTGGGTGCTACAGCGCTACAAACAGAGAAACCCCCCCCCCCCCTCCCGAGGAAACTAGACATAGCGCTGTAGCACTCCAGTGCTAGCGCTACAATGCTACAATCAGCAACATGCAATCCTCTGGTTTTTCCTTCGAACTTCCCCGAGCCAAAGCTCCACCAAACCACTCCAAATCGTATCCAACCCCAAAATTGACCTTACAACTCACTATAACTCAACCAAATCAACCCATCAACATCAAAATCCTAGCTAAAGGAATCATCAAATGCATAACCCAAACTTGAGCTCAAAAGCTCAAGAACATCATCAGAAAACCAGAAACCCCGAGCTTCAAGGTTAGAATTGGTTACCTTAGTTGAGAGAATTCGACCTTAGGTTATCTTCTATGCCCTTCCAGCCTTTAGTTCCTCAAACCCCCAAGCTCTAGTCCCTTGATTTCCATCCAAAACTTAAAATCAAAATCAACTTCTTCAAATTCAGAAAACTCATACCAAACTCTTAAACCTTACCTTAACTTGAGCTAAATCCAGTTGAACTTCTAGCCACTCCAAGGATCAGAGTCCCAAGACCTTGCCTAGAATTTTCCCTGAGTTTCCAGCTCCAAAATCCACAGGAAATGGTGATAATTTAAGTGTTCTATTTTTTCTTCTTTCCTTCTTTCCTTCAGCTTCTAACTTTTCTACAACTTCCACTAAGTCTAAAAAAGCAGAATAACCCTTATCCCCTTTTAACCATCAAAATACCATTTTGCCCTCCCAAATAAACCTAAGTCTTTAATCATTCTAAGGGCATTTTGTTCATTTTCTCCCAATTCCTGCTAGTTCCTTAAGTGTCCCTAATATTTACCACTTAATTACCGTCATCTAACCAATCACCAACTATTTTCCCCAAGGTCTATAAATCTCCAATATATTTCCCAGATTCCCAAAAATACCCCCATACTCCCCCGAGCCGAGTATAAACCCCCGCTGTGACTATTTAGCTAAACCGCTCACTAGGATCGCCTCAAGCCACCATCTGCAAATATATATCCACATAATAATGTGGTCTCGACAATTTATCATAAATAATCATGTTTAGGCCCTCAACGGGCCAAAATTATGAATATGCCCTTAAAATCTAAATAGGGCCTACATGCATACTAATACTTATAATCATGCATCTCATATATCCAAATAATCATATAAGCATGCTTATCACGTAATCATGCATTTAATCATTTAAATCACACATAAACCAATTATGCCCTCGTGGTACACTAATCAAGGCCCTTAAGCCTTATTAGTAATTTTGGGTCGTTACAAATATCCCCTCCTACTGAGAATTTCGTCCTCGAAATTTTACCTGAATAACTTAGGATATTGTTCCCGCATCCCTGGCTCCAGCTCCCAGGTCGCCTCCTCGACCCTACTATTCCTCCATAATACTTTAACTAGAGGAATTGTCTTGTTCCATAGAAACTTATCCTTTCGATCTAGAATCTGAATCGGTCGCTCCTCATAAGACAAATCTGTCTGCAATTCCAAGTCTTCATACTTCAACACATGTCTCGTATCTGAGACATACTCCCGCAACATAGAAACATGGAAAACATCATGAACTCCCGAAAATGACTGTAACGCCCTGGATAGCCAAGACTGCTACACTGTGTACTTATAAAGGTGCAAGACTTGCTAATCAAGTCATTAACTTAAAAATGTGTCACTAAACATGTACGAGCTAGGGTTAAAAAGGTTTTGGTCTCAAAAGTTTCATTTTAAATAACTAAATTGTTATATACATGGGATCCCAAAAGAAATAGAGTTAAAAGTAGGTTTACAGACTTCCAAAAGTACATAAACGATTATTGGCCATACTAAGGCAAAATAGACAATCTTTGGGTCTCGCGTCCCTGCCTAAACCTCAACCGTGGTGGCAGAGCAGCTGGCCATGTACATTCCGCTCGCAGAGCTCTCCTAATCAAGGTTGGTCAAGTTTGCCCTTGCCTTTACCTGCACCACGTAGCACCCATGAGCCAAGGCCCAGCAAGAAAACATGTGCAACACAAACAATAGAAACAGATAACAAACTCACTAAGCATGAATTCTCATTATATAATCCACATTAATCATTCAGCATAAATTGAGAATCATGGATGCAATCAAACACTTATAACATTCATATCACATAATAATCAGGGCCGACAACTTAGGCCACACCCTCTGTTTACCGCACTGACTCCGGCCCGCTTAAACCGAGCTCAGTGCATATTAAGCTGTCCTTGGCTACCAGTGGCCAAGTCGTTCCCTGTGCGCTAGTGTAACCCTTGGCATCCTTAGGCCGTTGGTTCACTAATTAGCTTGCATGGCATAATACCATCTTTTCAAGCATACATAATAGGGAACCCTTAGTCCCACCACAAATATTCAACCAGGTGCAGTTTTCTTACCTTTGATCTTTGCAGTTATTGTTTACGAGCAACACTCCTCAAGCACGATCCGTTCTCGAGCCTAAGCGATTATCACCTAGTCACAACCAAAGTTTTAGGTTTCATTAATATCCAAATATAGGTGTTCGGGTACAAAACTAACTTCCGGGAAATCGAATCCCACCAAGCACGGTGGTGAGATCGATCTCGAGCATTCTAGCCGCAGCCCTTGAAGCTTAGCCGCAGCCCTGCCCTCAAAATAGAGCCAAGGGCTTTCCTGGAAGGAGACATGCGCTGCAGCCCTTGCCTTGGGTGCCGCGGCGCTCACCTTTGGCCGAGCCCTCCTGGCTCTTCTTCATCCTAGGGCCACAGCGCTCTAGAACAGAGCTGCGGCCCTTCCCTTCGTGCCCAGAAAACCCACCATTTCCAACATCTAAACCTCACCTTAAGCCATCCCAAAGCTCCCCAATTCAAAAGCAATTAATCCCAACACCTTTAGAATGACTTGTACTACATAATTCAACAGAAATACAACCCAAAAACCTACTAAAATCCCATTTCCAATTTCTGAAACTCAAGAACCTCAAACAATCAAACCAACCATTCAAACTCAGATTAAAACCTTTAAATCACGAATTGAGACTTACCTCTTCTGCTGAACCACTTCACCAAGCCAAATCCAAGCTAATTCCCAAGCTTTCCTCCTTAATTCTGCCCTTAAACATCAAAACCATATTTACCTCAAAACCCAACCAAAACCCAGAATTTCTAACCACAGAAAAGGAAATTCAGTGCTTACCTTAGTCCTGATTAGGTTCCTGATTAATTCCTGAGTTAAGCCTCTAAATCATTCCTTCAATCCACCAACCTTCAGCTGAATTCTAGCAAATTCCCTTAAGATTTCAGTGTTTCTTTTCCTTGTGTTCCTTGGGAGAGAATAGAGAGAAAGGGCTGATAATAGAAGTCAGTTTAAATTTTCTATCTACTGTTTTCTAAAGCCTCAGTCTAATCTTATCTCATTAAATCAATCCCGAGGCTCAGGGTGCCGGAAACGTCCCTGAAGGCAAAACGATAAAATCCCCCAATATTCTCGCATAGACTTCCTAACCTCAAATATATCTCCATATATTTATTTTCATAACTCGATAGTCGAAATAGCTACCCGATACCTAAAATACCCCTGACTTATCCAAAGTCAACTGTTAAGCCCTGTTATGACTTTTCCCCTCTAACTAGCTCTAGGATCGCCTCGAGTCGTGCTCTGCAGACCTACCCACATAATAATGTGGTTCTCACAATGCCATATATACATATCACATTAATACCAATATAATCATACAAGCATTATTAATCATATAATTATGCATTTAATTCAATAAAATAACTCAAATCACATTTAACCCAATAATGCCCTCCCGGCACACTAATCAAGGCCCTTAAGCCTCATTAGCGAATTTGGGGTCGTTACAGCGACGGTGGCAAAGCTAACCTATAAGCCACCTGTCCGATCCTCTCCAAGATCTCAAAAGGTCCAAAAAATCAAGAGCTCAGCTTGCCCTTCTTCCCAAACCTCCTCACCCCTCGCAGTGGTTAAACTCGCAGAAACACGTGGTCCCCAACCTGGAACTCCACGTCCTATGCTTATGGTTAGCATAGCTTTTCTGCTTGCTCTGTGAGGCGAGCATTCAAGCTCGGATCTTCTCAATAGCTTCATTCATCTTCTGAACCATATCCGTCCCCAAATACTTCCTCTCACCTATCTCATCCCAATGAATGGGTGATCTACATATCCTCCCATATAACATCTCATATGGAGCCATTCCAATCGTTGACTGATAACTGTTGTTATATGAAAAATCAATCAACGGAAGGTACTTACTCCATGATCCCTCAAAGTCAATCACACACGCCCTAAGCATATCCTCCAACACCTGAATCGTCTTCTCAGACTATCCATCAGTTTGAGGATGGAAGGCTGTGCTAAACTTCAACTGCGTCCCCATAGCCTTCTGCAAACTACCCCAAAACTTGGAGGTGAAGATAGGGTCCTGATCGGACACTATAAACTTAGGAACCCCATTGAGATGTACTATCTCCCTCACATACAACTCTGCATACTGATCCACTGTATATGTCTTCTTCACTGGGAGAAAATGAGCTGACTTGGTGTATTTGTCCACTATCACCCACACCGAGTCATGAAGCCCTATTGTCCTGGGTAATCCTCCCACAAAGTCCATTGTAATATCTTCCCATTTCCACTCGGGAATTCCCAAAGGCTGAAGCAATCCAGCTGGTCGATGATGCTCAGCTTTCACCTGTTGACAGGTCAAACATCTGGCCACGTATTCCACCATATCCTTCTTCATCCCGGGCCACCAGTACAATGTCCATAGATCCTAATACATCTTCGTGGTACCCGGATGAAGTGAGTATGACGTAGTATGCGACTCATCTAATATCTCTCGTCTGATCCCCACATCAGCTGGAACACAAATCTGACCCGTAGAACACCAACCTCAGAAATAGAATAGTCCTTAGCTACCCCCGCTTAGACATTTTCTCTAACCTCCTGTAGCTGTTGATCTACCAATTGACCCTCCTTAATCTGCTCTAGTAGGGTCGACTGAAAAGTAATGTTGGCTTATCGGCCCACTACCAGTTCTATCCTCGCCCTGGTCATCTCATCAACCAACTCTCTGGAAATCTGAGTAGAACTAAATAATTGCCCCGAGCCTCTCTGGCTCAATGCATCCGCCACTACATTGGCTTTTCCTGGGTAGTAAAGAATGTCACAGTCATAGTCCTTTACCAATTCCAACCAACATCTCTGCCTCATGTTCAAATCCTTCTGGGTGAAGAAGTACTTCAAACTCTTGTGGTTGGTGTATATCTCGCACTTCTCTCCATGCAGATAATGTCGCCACACCTTCAGTGCAAATACCACCGCTGCCAATTCTAGATCATGGGTAGGATACCGCTCCTCATACTTCTTTGGCTGTCGTTACACATAAGCTATAAATTTCTCATTCTGCATCAACACACAGCCCAAACCCAACCTTGACGCATCGCAATAGACCACAAAATTTCCTTCCTCCAAAGGGAGACTCAGCATAGGTGCAATAATAAGTCGTTGCTTCAATTCTTGAAAACTGTTCTCACACTTGTCTGACCAGACGAACTTCAAATTCTTCTGTGTCAATTCTGTCATTGGTGTTGCAATCTTCGAGAACCCTTCCACAAATCGTCTGTAGTAACCTGCTAACCCGAGGAAGCTCCGAGGCGTTCCTTAGCCTCGGCCAATCTCTCACTACCTCCACCTTAGATGGATCCACCTTAATTCCATCCACACCAACAATATGTCCAAGGAATGTCACTTCTAGTAGCCAAAATTCACTCTTCTTAAATTTGGCATACAACTGGTGCTCTTTTAACCTTTGCAGGACCTGTCGAAGATGTAGCTCGTGCTCTGCCTCTGAACTGGAGTACACTAAGATGTCGTCGATGAAGACAATGACGAACTAATCCAAGAAGTCCTTGAACACCCTGTTCATTAAGTCCATGAAAGCCGACGGGGAATTGGTAAAACATAACAACATGACCAGAAACTCATAGTGTCCATACCTTGTTCGGAAGTCCGTCTTCGATATATCCTCATCCTTGATCCTCAGCTGGTGATAACCAGATCGAAAATCAATCTTCGAGAATACTGTCTTTTCCTGTAGCTGATCGAACAAGTCATCAATCGTTTGTAGCGGATACATATTCTTGATAGTCAACTTGTTCAATTCCCTGTAGTCTATACACATCCTTAGAGTCCCATCCTTCTTCTTCACAAACAAAATAGGAGCACCCCATGGCGAGCAGCTCGGCCTGATGAACCCCAAATCCAGAAGCTCCTGTAACTATATCTTCAATTCCTTCAATTCTGTCGGTGCCATTCTATATGGTGCCCTCGACACTGGCTCTATCCCCGATGCCAACTCAATAACAAACTGAATCTTCCTCTGTGGCGGCAACCCTGGTAAATCCTTACGAAATACATCCAAGAACTCACAAACCAATCTGGTCTCCTTCGGCCCTGCTGGAAACACCCTGGTAGTATCCACCACACTAGCCAGGAAACCTATACATCCTACCTGTAATAAGTCCTTGGCTCTCAATGCTGATATCCATGGTACGCGGGGTCCACATACCGCACCAACCAAAACAAAAGGATCATCTCCCTCCGGTTCGAAGGTCACCATCTTCTTCCTACAATCAACAGTAGCTCCATATCTAACCAGCCAATCCATGCCCAAAATCATGTCAAATTCCTCTATACCCAACTCAATCAAGTCTACTGATAACTCCCCACTATCAACCATCACTGGAAGTGCTCTAATCCACCTCCTAGAAACTACCAGTTCCCCTGTAGGAAATATAGTTCCAAACCTTGCAGTATAGTACTCACTAGGTTACACAGTCTATCAATCACCTTACTAGAAACAAATGAATGTGTAGCACCAGAGTCAATCAATACAGTAAAAGGAGAGCCAGTGCTAGAAAGCTGACTTGTCACCACCAAGGGACTAGCCTCGGCCTCTGCTTGTATTAGGGTGAACACTCGAGCTAGAGTCAAGATGTCCACCTCCCTGCTTCCCCTTTCTTCACTGTTGGGCAATCCTTCTTGAGGTTTCCCACCACCCTACACACATAAGAGGCCTTGGCCCAACAATCACCCGGATGGTGTCTTCTGCACCTCATGCACTCAGGATAGATCCTCCATGTATCACCGCCTCCTTGACAGCCACCCTGAGTACCCCGACCTCTCCTATCAGGACCAGCAGCGGTCAAAGTGTCAAGGGTCTTCCTCTTCAGATCACTAGGGCCTCCGCCCCTACCAGACCCAGAGTATGGAGGCATCGCTCTGCGGCCCTCCCGTCTTGCCACACTCTCCATCCAGATCTTGTTCTCTGCTTCCTCAGCGGTAAGAGCCTTCTCAACAGCCTGGGCATAAGTTGTCCCCCCAGGTACCGTTGTAATCCTCACATCTCATACTATCATAGCATTAAGCCCTCTGATAAACCTATCATGCTTAGCTGCATTAGTACGCACAAGATCTGGTGCGAAATTCGCGAGTCTGTCAAATTTCAGGGCATACTCTGTAACTGTCATGTTGCCCTAAACCAATCCCACAAATTCATTAACCTTCGCTGCCCTGATGGCAACATTGTAATACTTTTGGCTGAACAAATCCTTGAATCCATCCCAACTCAAAGTAGTAACATCCTTGGCCTCTGATGCCACTTCCCACCAAATACGAGCATCCTCTCTCAACATATATGTGGCACAGGCCACTCTGTCATGACCCTCTACCCTCATGAAATCTTAAATGGCAGTAATCATACTCATCCACTGTTCAGCCTTTAGTGGATCTGGTCCTCCCTCAAAAGTTGGAGGATGCTGTCTCCTGAACTGCTCATACAACGATTCCCACTTATTCCTAACCTCCATTGGCTGAATAACTAGTGCCACTGTAGGTGGCAAAATAAGGGCAGCACTCTCTGACGGAGCCTGCTGACTCAGTAAACGAATCTGCTCTTCCTAGCTTAGAAGCCAGACTTGCATGTCTGCCATAATTTGCTGCCAGTTCTCAGGGACTAGCGGAGAGGTCTGGCCCTGGTCATCATCCCTTACCTCAGACCTAGTGCTGGTAAGTCGCACAGATCATCTTGGATGCATAACTATCCAAGTTAATCTACAATCAACGACTCAGCGGTCAGACTATGATGACAGGGTAATAATCCTTCCATAATCCTCCATTGAAACACATTCAATCACAAGCAATCAAGATATAACAATTTATTCAAATTTTCATTCACATACAACAGCAAGGCTAATAAGCACGCCTCAATATCATCACACAGTAGTCAAGGGCCAGGCCATATCAGTATCTCATGCTCCCTAATAACCAAACAGATATCAGCATTCATATTTCTTTCCAATCATTTAAGCATATAAACATGTATACACAATTACCAAACCCTGAGTCGAGCTTGTCCTTCGCGGCGAATGTACATGTCCAGCTAGTCTTCAGGAACCCTTAAACCTAGGATGCTCTGATACCAAGTTGTAACACCCTGGATAACCAAGGTTGTTACACTGTGTGATTATAAAGGTGCAAGACTTGCTAATCAAGTCAAATAGTTGAAACGTGACCCTAAATTCACATTTAAGCTAGGGTTAAAATATTTTGGTCATAAAAAAAAACCTTTCATTGAAATAAACGTTTAATACATGGGATCCCAAAATAGATTTTAAAGGACAGTTTACAAAATTTCAAAGTTTAGATACAACCACAAGCCACTCTAATGGCAAAATAGACACTTTAAGTTCTCCTATCCCTGTACCACTCCTCGGTCGTGGCGACCAATCAGCTGACTATGTACATTCTGCCCCAGAGCTCTCCAACTCAGGACTGGACCACTTTGCCATTGCCTTTACTTGCACCACGTAGCAGCCGTGAGCCAAGGCCCAGCAAGAAATCCATAACACAGAGCATAAATGATAATCAACAGTCAGACAATTCACAAATCACCAATCTGCAAACCAATAATCAATCATCCAGATAATAAACATGCCATAATCATCAGATTAATAACAATAAACATATCACACAATATCCAGGGTCGACGCCCTTAGGCCGTACCCTCTGATTGTCCCACTGACTCCGGCTCGCTTTGGCTGAGCTCAGTGATTATATACTTAACCTCAACTACCAGTGGCTGAGCCGCATCCTGTGCGCAAATAATGACTCTGGCACTCTTAGGCCATTTATCTCATGTCCCCATGGCATAATACCATCTTATGACATCACATACAAGTATAGGAAGCTCTAAGTCCCAACATAACCACATAATCAAGTGCAATTTCTAATCTTTGATTCCGAGGGCATTGGCTAATTTGAAGTTACACTTGAGCATGATCCCGATCCGAGCCCTAGCAAACACCTAGTCACATTCCATAAAGTAGAACCATCATTAAATCTCAATTCTGTAACCCAACTTCGGAACCAACCCCGAGCTCTCAGGAAGCCCATTTCCACCAAATGGGGTTGGGGAATTGACCCCTGAGCCCTCAAGCAAAAACCCTAAGAAAAATACCCAAAATCCATTTCTGGAGGTAGGGTAGCACTACAACGCCACTAGGTGGGCGCTACAGTTCTACAAATAGAGAAAAACGCCCCCAGGTAACCAGGCATAGCGCTGTAGCGCTCCAATGCTAGCGCTACAACACTACAATCAGTAACATGCAATCCTTTGGTTTTTCCTTCGAACTTCCCCCAGCCAAAGCTCCACCAAACCACTCCAAATCTTATCCAACCCCAAAATTGACCTTACAACTCACTATAACTCAACCAAATCAACCCATCAACATCAAAAACATAGCTAAAAGCATCATCAAATACATAACCCAAACTTGAGTTCTAAAGCTTAAGAACATCATCAGAAAACCAGAAACCCAGAACTTCAAGGTTAGAATTGGTTAACTTAGTTGAGAGAATTTGACCTTAGGTTGTCTTCTATGCCCTTCTAGCCTTTAGTTCCTCAAATCCTCAAGTTCTAGTCCCTTGATTTTCATCCAAAACTCAAAATCATAATCAACTTCTTCAAATTCAGAAAACTCAGACCAAACTCTAAAACCTTACCTTAACTTGAGCTAAATCCAGTTGAACTTCTAGCCACTCCAAGGATCAGAGTCCCAAGACCTTGCCTAGACTTTTCCCTGAGTTTACAGCTCCAAAATCCACAAGAAATGGTGAGGAATAGGCAAACCGTGTGGGAGAGAAAGAGATAAGTGTTCTGTTTTTTCTTCTTTCCTTCTTTCCTTCAGCTTCTTACTTTTCTACAACTTCCACTAAGTCTAAAAAAGCATAATAACCCTTATCCCCTTTTAACCATCAAAAAACCATTTTTCCCTCCCAAATAAACCTAAGTCTTTAATCATTCCAAGTGCATTTTGGTCATTTCCTCCCAATTCCCGCTAGTTCCTCAGGTGTCCCTAATATTTACCACTTAATTCCCGTCATCTAACCAATCACCAACTATTTTCCCCAAGGTCTATAAATCTCCAATATATTTCCCAGATTCCCAAAATTACCCCCAGGCTCCCCCGAGCGAGTATAAACCATCGCTGTGACTATTTCACTAAATCACTCCCTAGGATCACCTCGTGCCACCAGCTGCAAATATATATCCACATAATAATGTGGTCTCAACTATTTATCACAAATAATCACGTTTATGCCCTCAACGGGCCAAAATTACGAATATGCCCTTATAATCTAAATAGGGCCTACATGCATACTAATACTCATAATCATGCATCTCATATATCCAAATAATCATATAAGCATGCTTATCACATAATCATGCATTTAATCATTTAAATCACACATAAACCAATTATGCGCTTCCGGCACACTAGTCAAGGCCCTTAAGCCTTATTAATAATTTTGGGTAGTTAAATAAGCCTTAGGAAACAAAAGACAAAAGACAAAAAATACAAAATACTTCTCACTGTCCAACTTACACTGTCTCCCTCACTCTCTTTCTCTCTAAGTTACTTTAAACTAGTTCTTGGTAAAATTAAGAGGATTTTGGCTAGACACCAATGGATTGAAGGCTTGGGATTGGGATTTGGTTAGCTTATGGCTAGAGGATCTTCATTCACAGCTAAGGTAACCATTCAAAATCTATGGTATAATTGAATTTCTAGACTCTATGGTTGTTTTGAAGTGTTCTTGAACCTTTTAGCTTGAAAATTGGCTTGGTGTTTCGATGAGTTTTATAACTGGATTTTTGTTAGTTTTGTTTCTGGGAAGATGTTAGAACTGTCGTGGGGGTTGAATTATGGTTTTGGGGTGAAATTGGGATAGTTTGGATTGAATTTGACTGTTGGAAAATGTGAAAAATCTGGGTTCATGTGGCCAAGTCCTGACTTTGTTCTTGAATGGTCGTGACTCAGCTTGAACCCAGGGCCATGGGAGGTCTTTGTCTGGGAGGCGCACCGCGACCCTCAAGAGCAAGTCGCGGCCCACGTCCCTTCGACAGAGAAGGAGGTCTCGAGTAGGAGGGGCGCGCTGCGACCCTCAAGGTCAAGTCGCGACTCACCTGGGCATTTTTGGCCATAGGTGTTTTTAAAAATAGGAAACTTTTCCTTAGGGCTCGGGATCGATTCCACTACCCGGTTTGGTGGAACTCGAGACCCCGGAGGCTAGGACTGGGTCTAGAAGCCTTTATTTGCTCATTATTGATGGAATCCTATATTATGGTTGTGACTAGGTTATCACTAGGGGATCGGAATTGGGATCGTGCTCGAGGGTCGTCCTTATTTTACGCTATACTCGAACCTGAGGTAAGAAAAATGCACCCAATACGTGTTATATGTGATTAGGGCTTGGCCCGACTGTTTTTAATAATTATGATTAGGGCATGGGTCCCTGAGAACGTTTATGTTTAAGCTATTGTTTCACATATTGGTTGATCCTACTTGAGTAGTCTATACTTGCTTAAATGTTTCATGATTGTTGTATGAATTCCGTGGTTAGGGCATGAGGCCCCATAAATAAGTATGAGTAGTATTATGAGTATGGTTATTTGATGGTGTTATGCGATTAACATACATGTGAGCTCATTTTTTTAGGATATGCTTATTCATATCTGTTTATGTATGGAAGTTTAAATACTTGGATCAGGGTTTCACTTATTAGTCATGGACTGCAAAAGCACGGGGCGCACTGGTCGAAAGGCTTAGGCGTAAACGAGCAACGTACTATTACGTTGGCCGACTCTATGGTAGTTGGAAAAACCAAAGGTGTTGGCCTAGCTCTACGACTAGTTACTCAGGGCCAACGACGAGGGCCCTAGTTGACTCTATGGTCACATAGCTAGGGCATAGGCCTTGGGGTTGGCTCTATGGTCAACTATTCAGGGCGGCGGCCACAAATTGGTCAAATGACCATTTGTTTGTAACTGAACAACAGTATATGTAGGTTATTATTGCTATTCATGCTAGATAAGAATTTGGGAAATTGTATCTTTTTGTTTAAGCATATGTTGAGCTTTCTTGTTGGGCCCTTCCTCACGGGTGCTTGTGGTGTATGTAAGGGGAAAGGAAAGCTTGACCATCCATGAGTTGGAGAGCTTCGGTTGTGGCGTATACATATGTAGCTGCTCGTCCACCACACCAATGATATCTTAGGGGAACTAGGGTGGTAACCCTGTTTTTTCCACTTAGGTCAGCTGGATGTAATTTTTTATATACATACACCTTTTTAAGAATTCAGTTGTAATATTTTGGGATCCCACAAATGTACGAAGCTTTTTAAATATAAGTCAATGGTTTCTTTGACCAAAATTTTTAACCCTAAATCTTGACATTAACTATAGTTACACGTTTTAAGCCAAATGACTTGATTAGCAAGTCTGACACAATTTAAAGTACACAGTGTAATTGTCTTATATTAGGAGGATGTTACAACTTGGTATCAGAGCTGCCAAGGTTTCAGGGTTCCTGAAGACTGGTTGGGCATGTACACTCGCCACTAAAGACAAGCTCGACTCAGGGTTCGATAACTATTATGTTGTTATTAGTTTAAATGCTTAAACATGATATGAATGCCTTACATGTGTGCCTGTTTAGGAAGCATGAGATAATCTGATAGGGCCTGGCCTTGACTGCTGCATGAATGATAAAGAACGTGCATATTATCATAGTTGCTGCTTGTGAATGCAAGGTAACTGCTAATTAGCGCTATTGTTTGTATATGGGCCAGGAAATGCTTATTAGCACTGTTAACACTAGGATGGATTAAGGAACTTGCTTATTAGCTATGTTATACTTGTGAAAATGCTTCGATATGTTTATGTGTATTGTTAATTGCTGATGAATATCAAAAAGTGCTTATTAGCACCATGAATGAATATATTGAGTGATGGCATGCTTATAAGCATTGCATTTGTGTGTTTATATGTTGATCTTGGACTGTCAGGCAGCAAGAGGTATAGTTATTACTTACCTAATGACTGATTTGATCACTGTAAGGTGGATTGAGTAACAGTATGAATCCTCGAAGGTTAGAGTGATTGGCTAGCCAGGAGTTACAAGCCAGTGAAGGGAATGAGCAAGGCCAGGCCCCACCGCCAGCTCAATAAAACTGGCAATAGGTGCTTGCTGACATGCAAGCCAAATTAGAGAGGCAGGAAGAGGAGATTCGCCTCTTGAGACAGTAACAGGTTCCAGCAGGGAACCCACAGCTTGCGAGCAATGATACCAGTAGTAGTATAGCCCCAGGCAGGGGGACATAGGTGGGAAATCTTGTATGAGAGGTTCAAGAAGCAACACCCTCCAGTTTTTTAGGGCGGCTCATACCCACTGAAGGCTAAGCAGTGGATGACTATGATAACGACCATCCTTTATTTTATGAGGGTAGGTGGTAACGAGAGAGTGGCTTGTGCCATTTATATGTTTCGAGAGAATGCCAGAATATGGTGGGAGGTGCTATCCCAGACCAGAGCAGTAACCACCATGGAATGGGAAGAGTTCAGAACCTTGTTCAACGAGAAATACTACAACGACGCAGTTAAAGATGCAAAGGCTGAAGAGTTCAGCAAATTACTTCAGGGTAACATGACAGTAACAGATTATGCCCTGAAGTTCGATAGGTTGGCAAAGTTTTTCGGGGATCTGGTGCCCACTGATGGGACCAGAAGAGGGAGGTTCCTTCAAGGGCTACAACCTATGATAGCCCGGGACGTTCGCATTACCTCTGTGTTAGGATTGACCACCTATGCGTAGGCTGTGGAGAAGGCACTTACAGCTAAGAGCGTAGAGAACAAATAGTGGTGTGACAATGCAGCCAAAAGGGATTCTAGGAGGCCGGGACCTCCATTTATAGGTTTTGGTAGGGGCAGAGGCCCCAGTGATCAGAAGAGGAAGACCAAAGACACAATTTCAGCGTTAGGGCAAGATAGGAGGCTAAGGGGCATACAGATGGGCCGCCAGAGTGGCAGTGAGACTCGAAGAGCACTCCCAGAATGTGCTAGGTGCCGGAGGTGCCATATTGGGGAATGCCGAGCGAAGGCTTGTTTTGTTTGTGGTAGTACCTATCATTTGAAGAAAGATTGACCGAGAGACAAAAAGGAGGAGTCGAAGAAGGTGGACAGCCTGACGCCATCTCAAGTGTTCACCTTGACCCAGGCAGAGGCTAGGGCTAGTTCCTCGGTAGTTACAAGTTAGCTTTCTAGTGTTGCAACCTTCGATATTGTTTTGATTGATTCAGGTACTATGCACTCTTTTGTTTCTAGTAGGATCATAGATGGATTGTGTAGACCATGTGACTTTTATCCTTGTGGGGTTTGGTACTATGTTTCCTATTGGGGAGTTTGTGGTTTCCTGGAGATGGGTTAGATCGCTATCAGTTATAGTGGATGGTAGGGAATTATCAGTTGATTTGGTGCAATTGGTGATGAAAGATTTTGATATAATTCTGGGTATGGATTGGTTAGAGAAGTATGGGGCAATGATAGATTGCAAGAAGAAAATGGTAACCTTTGAGCCTGAGGGTGAGGACCTCTTTGTATTTGTTGGCACTGTGCATGGACACCGTATACCTATTATATCTGTACTTAGAGCTAGAGACCTATTGTAGGGGGCATGCATAGGGTTCTTAGCTAGCATGGTGGATACCATTCAAGTCGTACCAGTGGAACCAGAACAAACCCGATTAGTCTGTGAGTTTCAAGACGTTTTTCCAAAGGATCTGCCAGAGTGACCTCCACACAGGGAGATTGAGTTTGTAATTGAATTGGCACTAGGAACAAAGATAGTGTCTAGGGCACCTTATAGGATGGCTCCAATTGAGGTGAAGGAACTAAAAGTTCAACTACATGAATTACTAGATTTGGGTTTTATCAGGCCCAGTTTCTCACCATGGGGCGCACCGGTCCTCTTTGTGAAGAAAAAAGATGGTTCTTTGAGGATGTGTATCGATTATAGAGAACTGAACAAGTTGACTATCAAGAACAGATATCCACTGCCAAAGATTGATGACTTATTTGATCAGTTGCAGGGTAGAACAATATTCTCTAAGATAGATCTTTGATCTGGTAATCACCAGCTGAGGATCAGGGAGGAAGATATACCAAAGACAGCTTTTCGCACCAAGTACGAGCATTATGAGTTTTTGGTAATGTTGTTTGGATTGAATAATGCCTCAGCAACATTTATGGATTTAATGAACATGGTGTTCAAAGATTACTTGGAATAGTTTGTGATCGTCTTTATTGACGATATATTGATATACTCTTGGACAGAGACAGAACACGAGCAACACCTCATAATGGTACTATAGAGGTTGAGAGAACACAGACTGTATGCGAAGTTCAAGAAATGCGAATTCTGGTTGCCACGGGTGACTTCCTTAGGTCACATAGTCAATAAGGATGGAATAAAGGTGGATCCGACAAAGATCGAGGAGGTCAGAGATTGGCCAAGGCCGAGAAACGCTTTAGAGATCACGAGTTTTTTGGGATAGACGCTTTGTGGTGGGGTTCTCCAAGATTGCATCATAGCTGATAGAGTTAACACGCAAGAATCATAAATTTGTATGGTCAAACTAGTGTGAAGATAGCTTCCAGAAGCTTAAGTAGAGTTTGATCACAGCTCCAGTTTTGAGCCTTCCTACAGATCAAGACAAGTTTGTAGTTTACTGTGACGCTTCAAGACAGGGTCTGGGTTATGTACTTAAGCAGACAGGGAAGGTGATTGCCTATGAATCACGCCAGTTGAAGGAATATGAGCAAAGATGCCCCACACATGACTTAGAGCTTACAATAGTAGTCTTTGCACTGATGGTGTGGCAGCACTACTTGTATGGTGAAAAGTGTGAGATATACACTGACCACAATAGTTTAAAATACTTCTTCACCCAAAAGGATCTGAACATGAGACAGAGACGTTTGTTAGAACTGGTAAAGGATTATGATTGTGAGATCTTCTATCACCTTGGGAAAGCCAACGTGGTAGCAGATGCCTTAAGCCGAAAGGGTCCGAGACAGTTATATAGTGTCAGGCAGATATTGAGGAAATTGGCTAATGACATGACTAGAGCGGGAATTGAGTTAGTGGTGGGCCAGTTAGGCAACATCACTTTACAATCTACTCTTTTGGAGAGAATCAAGGAGACGCAGTTAGATGATCCACAGATGGGGCGGATTAGAGGAGACGTCCTAGATTGAGTAGCTAAGGACTATACAGGGTCAAGTATGGGCTTATTGAGGTACAAGGATCAGATTTGGGTTCTGAGGGACACCGGGATTAGGCGAGAGATTCTGGATGAATCTCATACCACCCCTTATTCTCTACATCTGGGCACCACGAAGATGTACCAAGATCTGAAAGCTTTATATTGGTGGCCTGGGATGAAGAAGGATGTGACTGAGTATGTGGCAAAGTGTCTGACCTGTTAGCAGGTCAAGGCTTAGCATCAGAGGCCGGCAGGGCTGTTATAGCCTCTAGATATCCCAGAGTTGAAGTGGGAGGATATCACGATGGATTTCATGGTAGGATTGCACAGGGCACTGGGCCATCATGATTCTATTTGGGTCATCATGGATCGTTATATGAAATTAGCTCATTTTCTACCACTGAAGATGAATTACATAGTTGACCAATATGTTGATCTCTATGTGAGAGAGATAGTTCACCTTCATGGAACTCCGAGGTCTATCGTGTCTGATAGGGATCCTATCTTTACTTCCAAGTTTTGGGGAAGTTTTTAGAGGGCGATGGGTACACAACTAAAGTTTAGTAGAACTTATCATCCTCAGAATGATGGTCAATCTGAGAGGACTATCCAGATATTGGAGGACATGATGAGAGCATGTGTGTTGGACTTTGAAGGGTCCTGGAGTAAATATTTGCCTCTGATAGAGTTTTCCTATAACAACAGCTACCAGTCTACCATTGGGGTGGCACCTTATGAGATGTTGTATGGTAGAAAGTGCAGATCGCTCATTCATTGGAATGAGATGGGTGAGAGGAATTATTTAGGTCCTGACGCAGTTCAGAGGACCACTGAGGCTATCGAGAAGAATAAAGCTCGGATGGTCGCATCTCAGAGTAGACAGAAGAGCTATTCAGAACTAAGGCAGAGGAACGTAGAGTTCCAAGTGGGAGATTATGTTTTCCTTAGGGTTTCACCTCTAAGAGGGGTGAGGAGGTTCGGGAAGAAGGGCAAGCTGAGCCCTAGGTTTGTGGGACCATTTAAAATCCTGGAGAGGATCGGGCAGGTGGCCTATAAGTTGGCCTTACCCCTGCACTGTCTAGTGTGCATAATGTATTCCATATTTCCATGCTGAGGAACTATGTGTCAGATGGAACTCATGTACTGAGTTATGAGGATCTGGAACTGGAGGCAGACTTGTCCTATGAAGAGCAGCTAGTTCAGATTTTAGACAGGAATGACAAGGTCCTGAGGAAAAAGATTATACCTTTAGTTAAGCTATTATGGAAGAACAACAAGGTCGAGGAAGCGACCTGGGAGCTGGAGGCAGATATGCAGACTCGGTATCTCGAGCTGTTCAGGTAAAATTTTGAGGATGAAATTTCTGTAAGGAGGGGATAATTGTAACGTCCCAAAATTACCTAATAAGGCACAGGGCCTTGATTAGAGGGCCAAGATGGCAATATATGGAGTTATATGTTTATTTGTTATATTCAATGGTAATTATGTGGATTATATGACTATACAGCTAGTTGTGCATGTTTAAGGATATGAAATATGTATGTGGGCCCGTTTCTTATTAGAATGGAAATCTTGATAATTTGGCCCGTTGCGAGCATAATTGTATATTTATGTGCATATTTGTGATATATGTATGAGACCACATTATTATGTGGGTTTATTTGAGTTACTTGGCACGAGACGATCCTAGGGAGCAAGTTAGTGGGAAAGTCACAACGGGACCCAATACTTGACTCGGGGCGAGTCAAGGGATATTTTGGGTAATTGGCATTTAATTGGGTTATCGGGTAATGGAAATGAATAATTGGAGATATATTTGAAGTTAGTGAGTTTAGGAGGGAATATTGGGGAATTTCACCATTTTGCCCTCGGGGATGTTTTAGGTGCCCTGAGCCTCGGGATTAGCTTAAGTCACTTAAGCCTTAGGAAACAAAAGACAAAAAACACAAAAACACTTTTCACTGACCGACTTACACTCTCTTTCTCCAAGTTTCTTTAAACTAGTTCTTGGGAGAATTAAGAGGATTTTGGCTAGACACCAAAGGATTGAAGGCTTGGGATTGGGATTTGGTTAGCTTGTGGCTAGAGGATCTTCATCCACTGCTAAGGTAACCATTCAGACTCTATGTTATAAATGAATTTCTGTAGAATCTATGGCTGTTTTGAAGTGTTCTTGAACCTTTTAGCTTGAAAATTGGCTTGGTGTTTTGATGAGTTTTATAACGGGATTTTTGTTAGTTTTGTTGTGGAAGATGTTAGAACTGTTGTGGGGGTTGAATTATGGTTTTGGGGTGAAATTGGGATAGTTTGGATTGAATTTGGCTGTTGGAAAATGTGAAAAATCTAGGTTCGTGGGGCCAAGTCGCGGCTTTGTTCTTGAGGGGCCGCGACTTAGCTTGAACCCAGGGCCTTGGGAGGTCTCTGACTGGGAGGCGCACCGTGACCCTCAAGAGCAAGTTGCGACCCGCGTCCTTTTGACAGATGGGGAGGCTCTCGGGTAGGAGGGGCGCACCGCAACCCTTAGGGTCAAGTTGCGGCCCGCCTGAGCAGTTTTGGCCTTGGGAAGTCATTAAAAATGGGAACCTTTGTCTTAGGGCTCAGGATCGATTCCACTGCCGAGTTTAGTGGAACTCGAGACCCCGGAGGCTAGGACTCGGTCCGGAAGCCTTTATTTGCTCGTTATTGATGGAATCCTACATTATGGTTGTGACTAGGTTATCGCTAGGAGCTCGAAACCGGAATCGTGCTCAAGGGTCATCCTTATTTTACACTATACTCGGACCCGAGGTAAGAAAACTGCACCCAATACGTGTTATATGTGATTAGGGCTTGGCTCGACTATTTTTAATAATTATGATTAGGGCTTGGGCCCTTGAGAACGTTTATGTTTAAGCTATTGTTGATCTTACTTGAGTATTCTATACCTGCTTAAATGTTTCATGATTGTTGTATGAATTTCGTGGTTAGGGCTTGAGGCCCCTTAAATAAGTATGAGTAGTATTATGAGTACTCCAATTGAGCCACCGCTCTTCCTTCATTCTTCTCTAGTTTTACACTATGATCAAATGGAGTATTTGCATCTTTAACCTTGAGATGGTTACATTTGTCCAATACTTTCTCAACATAGTGGGCTTGCCCTAACACAAAACCCCCCACTATGTTTCTTTACTTTGATACCAAGTATGGTGTCAAGTTCTCCAAGATCTTTCATCTTGAAGGTTAATGATAAAAACCTCTTTGTTTCTTCTATCCCTTTCATGCTATCACTTAGAATAAGCATGCCATCCACATATAAGCAAAAAATGATCACATATCCCTCACAAGCTTTGGAATACAAACACTTGTCTCCATTGTTATGTCTAAACCCATTAGACATGATGACTTGATCAAATTTCTCATGCCATTGCTTAGGAGCTTGTTTCAACCCATATAAGGATTTTACAAGTCTACACACTTTATGTTCATATTTTGGTAGGACAAACCCTTCAGGTTGTTCCATATAGACCTCCTCATTTAGGTCACCATTAAGGAATGTCATTTTGACATCCATTTGATGAACATACAAGTTGTGTATAGAAGCTAAAGCGAACAAAATTCTTATAGAAGTTGTTCTTGCAACAGGTGCATAGGTATCGAAATAATCGATACCCTCTTTTTGCCTAAAACCTTTAGCTACTAATCTAGCTTTAAAGGTTTGGATAGTGCCATCAGTGTGGTATTTTCTCCTAAATACCCACTTACACCCAATTGGCTTAGACCCTGGTGGGAGGTCTACCAATTCCCAAGTGTTGTTGGAAAGAATTGAATCCATCTCATCATTGATGGCTTCTTTCCAAAATGCACTATCTCTCGATTGCATAGTTTCTCTATAAGTCTTAGGGTCATCCTCAACGAGAAGTACAATAGGAATTTTCCTAATGACTTCCTCTCTATTTCCTTCTACAATGTAGAATGAAATTCGTTGAGAATCAATCTCATCCACTACTAGACTTTTCTCATTATTTTTTAGCCTTTGACTTCTTCTAAGTTCAAAGGGTTGCTTTACATTCTTTTGAGAATTCTCCTCTTCAGAATTGTAGAAGGTTGAGAATTGTTCTCATATACCAAATTCTCCTTTAGAGATGTTGAAGCATGAGAATTGTTGTCACATAACATGTTCTCAAAGAATTCAACTTCTCTAGATTCAATCACAATAATAGACTCTAAGTCTAATAGCCTATAAGCTTTACTATTGTTGGCATAACCAACAAAAGTACACTTTATGGCTCTTGAACCTAACTTTGTTCTATTAGGCTCATTTTTCTTGCAATATGCAAGACACCCCCACACTTTGAAGTACCATATGTTGGGTTTTCTTCCTTTCCATAACTCATATGGAGCTATCTCATTTTTCTGCATCGGTATTCGATTAAGAATGTGACAAGTTGTTAAAAGCGCTTCACCCCATAAGTTGAAGTTCAACTTAGAAAACACCAACATAGAATTTATCATCTCTAGATAAGTCCTATTTTTCCTTTCGGCAACACCATTGTGTTGTGGTGTATAAGGTGTGGTGCACTCATGAATTATACAATTTTCTTCACAAAATGTGTTGAATTCATTAGAGAAGTACTCTCCTCCTTTATCACTTCTTAGCACCTTAATCTTTTTAGTTAGTTGATTTTCAAATTCTAATTTATACAATTTAAAAGCATAAAAAGTTTCATCTTTATGCTTTAAAAGAAACACATAGGTATATCTACTAAAATCATCTATAAAAGTAAGAAAATACCTTTTGCCACCTCTAGTTAAAACACCATTTAATTCACAAAGATCACTATGGATTAAATCTAGTAAATTAGATGATCTTTCTACACTAGGAAATGGTTTCTTAATCATTTTTGCCTTAACACATGTTTCACATTTGCCGATTTGGTCTCGGTGTAGAGGTCATAGAGCCTATCGGAAAGGGTATTGATGATATGACCCCTACAAAGGAGATTGTCCTCCTCCCTCTTCCTTCTTTTCTCCACCACCTCGGGAGTGTCTTTGTCAGATGGTGTTGGGAGAGGTTCTAGAGTGGATTCTAGAATGTAGGCGATTTTGAGAGTGGTTAAAAGAAACCTCACCTTGTCTTACCATCTAGTGAAATTGGACCCATCAAACCTATCCAATCTCACTAGATCTTGATTCATAATCTTGATGGTCTCACCTTCCATTGAAACAAACAAGGGTAAGCTTTTGAATGTTAGGAAAAATTATTTTTCCTCAATGGAAATTGATAATAATATTACAACTCTAGACAATATATTACAAATAAATATAGATTGATTGAATAAGGTTACAACTCTAAAACTGAAATTACAAATAAACTAAAGAACAAGAAGAAGAGAAGAAGAATAGAATAGAGAAAAATACAACTCAAAGCAAAATATTACAAATAAAGTAAAAGTAACTGAAATAAAGAAAAGAAGATTACAACTCAAAACAAGAAATACACATAAAAAAAGAGAAGAATACGAAGATGAAGAGATATAGAATAGAAAGAAAGAACAAACAAACTAAATAGAAACAACTCTCACTCACACTACCAATGTGAAGAGTGTTGGGGATCACCAACTTGAACAAGGTTTGAAACCTCTGTCGAAAAGCTTATTTCCCCCTAACTCAAGCACTAAGGGATCTCTCACTGATTATAGGAAATGCTTTATGGAATTATCAAGCCTCAAGGTGTTTCTAGCCAAGTGCTCTAATGGATAGAAATATTATGTCTTACAAGTGAGCATTAGGGTCCTATTTATAGAGTTTTGAGACACCCTTTGAATTTCAAATTCCACCAACCCCCATGGATGTTACCAATGATTAATTGGATGTCTTATGGAATTAAAATAGAGATTTGGGAGTTATTTGGCTATTTAAAACGTTCAAAATTGGATAAAAATTGATGTTGGAAAATGATGCCAACTACTTGGGCCGCGGCCTGACAAACAGGCCTCGTGGCCCTCAGTCTAAATATGCTACTTGGGTCGCGGTTCCTGTTTTAGGCGCTGCGGCCCTTAGCCATTTTTCAGCAACCAATTTTCCAATTTTACAAAACGTTCTAAATTTATTCCCACTTGATTTTGTAACTTCCATACACAATATGGGAGTTAAAATCACATCTCTATTAGCCATTTCTCATATAGCTTTAAGAGATTCATCTCAATATTGTGTACCAACAAATCTACACAATAATGGGTGATATTTGGAAGTTACAAATTTGTAACACCAAATATGTTACATATTTGGATATATCTCATATATCTAAATATTGTAACTCTCTAGTATATGTTACAAAATGTGACACTCTTTGTCACATTTATTTAATGTAAAATATTATATTATAATATAATATAATATTACATTATATTATAAAATAATTTAACATTAAATACCTGGATCAGGGCTTCACTTATTAGTCAATGCCAGCAAAAGCGCGTTGCGCACTGGTCGAAAGGCTTAGGCCTAAACCAGTAACGTACTATTACGTTGGCCGACTCTATGGTCGTTGGAGAAATCAAAGGTGTTGGGCTAGCTCTATGGCTAGTTACTCAGGGCTAAGGGCGAGGACCCCAGGTGACTCTATGGTCACATAGCTAGGGAAAATGCCCCGAGGTTGGCTCTATGTTCAACTATTTAGGGTGGCGGCCCCAAATTGGTCCAATGACCATTTGTTTGTAATTGAACAAATGTATATGTATGTTATTATTGCTGGACGTGATAGATAAGAATCTAGGAAATTGTATCTTTTTTTTTATGCATATGTTGAGTTTTCTTGCTAGGCCTTGGCTCACGGGTGCTTATGGTGCAGATGATGGGGAAATGAAAGCTTGACCAGCCATGAGTTGGAGAGCTTCGATGGCGGCATGTACATATGCGGCTGCTCATCCACCATGGCCGAGGACATCTCAGGGGAACTAGGGTTGTAACCCTGTTTTTGCCGCTTAGGTCGGCTGGATGTTATTTTTGATACACATACACCTTTTTAAGAATTCGATTGTAATATTGTGGGATACACTTACAACTTTTTGAATATAAGTCAATGGTTTCTTTTTTGATACACATACAACTTTTTAAATATAAGTCAGTTGTTTCTTTGACCAAAGTTGTTAACCCTAACCCTTGACATTAACCATAGTTACACGTTTTAAGCCAAATGACTTGATTAGCAAGTCTGACATAATTTAAAGTACACAGTGTAATGGTCCTGGATTAGGAGGACATTACAACCAGGGCCTGTTTTACTTATGGGAGCATTATTCATCTGAGGAAGGACTGCCCACAAGCCAAGAAAGAAGAGCTGAAGCAGAGTGACAACCTCACACCTGCCAGAGTATTTACCTTGACCCAGACTGAGGCTGACGCTAGCCCCTCGGTCATGACATGTCAGATTTCTAGTGCCGATTCTTCATTTACTGCATTGATTGATTTAGGGGCTACTCATTCATTTGTATCTGCTAGAGTGATAAATTAGTTGTGTAGACCTAGTGATTTGTATGCTAGGGGATTCAGGACTTTGTTGTCGACCAAGGAACTGGTAGTCTCTAGGAGATGGGTTAGAGCATTACCAATAGAGATAGACAGTAGAGAGTTATCTGTGGACCTGATTGAGATAGAGATGGATGACTTTGATATGATCTTGGGGGTGGATTGGTTATCAAAGTACGGGGCGACGATTGACTACAAGTGCAAGACGGTGACCTTTAAATCGGAAGGGGAGGTACCCTTTGTATTTGTGGGGATAGTGAGTGGACCGCAAGTACCTATGATTTTGGCACTGAAGGCTAGAGACCTAATACTTCTAGAGTTATTTCGGTTAGACCGGGTGAGACTAGATTAGTATGTGAATTTCCTGATGTGTTTCCAGCAGACTTGCCAGGGTTGCCACCACACTGAGAGATCGGGTTCTTCATAGAATTGGTGCCAGGGGCGAAACCAGTATCTAGGAAACCTTATAGAATGGCTCCAGCAGAGTTGAAGGAACTGAAGATTCAGTTGTAGAAGTTACTGGATTTGGGATTCATCAGACCAAGTTTTTCACCATGGGGTGCTCCAGTGTTGTTCGTCAAGAAGAAGGATTGATCCTTAAGATGTGTATTAATTACATAGAGTTGAACAAGTTGACCATTAAGAATAAGTACCCATTACCTAGGGTTGATGACTTGTCTGACCAGCTACACGGGAAGACAATGTTCTCCAAGATTGACCTTCAGTCAGGCTACCGCCAGTTAAGGATTAAAGAGGAGGACATACCAAAGACTGCATTCCACACAAGGTATGGACACTATGAATTCCTGGTCATGTGCTTTGGGTTATCCAATGCCCTAGCATCCTTTATGCACTTGATGAATAAAGTCTTCAGGGATTATCTAGAGAAGTTTGTGATCATATTCATTGATGACATACTGGTGTACTCTCAGCCGTATGCAGAGCACGAGTAACATCATCGCCTGGTACTACAGCGATTGAGAGATCACAAGTTATATGCTAGATTCAGCAAGTGTGAGTTTTGGTTACCCCAAGTAACATTTCTAGGCGATATTGTCGATAAGGAGGACCCAAGTAAGATTGAGGCAGTGAGAGATTGGCCCAGGCTGAGTAGTGTACCAGAGGTTAGGATTTTATCAGGATTGGTAGGGTACTATCGGCGGTTTGTTGAGGGATTCTCCAGAATAGCTACACTGTTGACCGGATTGACACGTAAGAAGACTAAGTATGTGTGGACAATAGGTGTGAGAACAGTTACACAGTATTGGTTTAGTGGCTTATCCATATGTGGAACTACTTCTAGAACAATGTAGAACTTTCTCAATCAAACCTCCTCCTTAGCTGCTTCACAAATCGCTATGTATTCAACTTCCATGGTTGAATCTGCTATGCTGGATTGTTTAATACTTCTCCAGACCACAGCTCCTCTACCAAGAGTGAACACTGACCTAGATGTCGACTTTCGACTCTCTTTCTCTGATTTGAAATCAGATCATTGTATCCAGTAGAGTTGAACTCACCCCGTGAATATACAAGAATATAATCTCTCGTTCTCCTTAGATACTTAAGAATGTGCTTTACTGCAATCCAGTGTTCCAAACTAGGATTGGATTGATAACGACTGAAAATCCCTATTGCATAACATATGTCGGGCCTAGTACACAACATAACATACATTAGACTCCCAACTGCTGAAGCATAGGGAAACTTTCTCATATCCTCTTCCTCCAGAGGTGTCTTAGGACATTGTTCCTTGGAGAGAGCAATTCCTTGTCTGGTCGGTAACTGACCTTTTTTTGGAATTCTCCATAGAGAATCTTTCCACCACCTTATCCATATAAATAGTGTTATCCAAAAAGTAGGTGTGGATGATGTGGCAAATATTTTCAACATGTGGATGACACCTGGCAGAGGTTTTGTTCGACCATCGATCGGGGATATTCCCCTGACACGTCATTTGAGTTTTATATACGACCAGACTACTTGTATAATCTGTATATTTATGAGTAATCTTGTAAAATTGCAATCATATCCGAGATTATTTATGTTTATACCTGATTATCCGATTAATTAGGTAAAAATATCTTTGACTGATTCATGTAACCCACCTTGAGCCTATAAATAGAGAGAAATAGCTCAAGGGAGGGACTTTTGGCTGATTTTGTTTATGCTTTAGAAGAGAATTTTGGCTATTATCTTTCGAATGTATTACTCATTCCTCTAAGGCTTGTGAAACTCGAAGAACCCTAGTTCTTTGATCACTCCTTTGAGAATCAAGATCAATAATAGCTTAAGTGGACGTAGGTCATTACCAATTCTTGGGGCCGAACCACTATAAATTGTTGTGTCGTTTATTTTTCTTTCTATTAGATCTTATTCAATACTTTCTATCACATCAAGCGTTTGACTCCGTGTCAGTTGACCAAAATGAGGGTCAACATTCTGGTGCTTTCATTGAGAGCTTGAGAAGAAGTTATTGAAGGTACTAATGGCAAAGACATAAAAAAAAAAACTGGACAGGCTGCTACCGCTCCATCCCAGCCTCCTCCACCAAATATGGCTGAAGAAGAGCCTCATTTGGAGTTCGATGAGGAGGAAGTAGACTCTGAGGCCCTAAAGACAACACTGGGGGTGTTACAAGATGAACTGGTCGCTCTGAGGGCCAATCAAGAGAGTGCCACCGAGATAATGGCATCGCAGCAGAGGGAAATAGAGCGCCAGCGCCAAGAGCTGAGCGAAAGATAGTCAGAGTGGACTGTCGTCAGAGGGATGCCATGGCAGCCCTCGAAGCAACCCTCCAATTGGCTAGGAATCGGGCTGCACCTGCCTCACAGCCTGATCAACCCCCGAGTGGACTGCCTCAATAAAGGTCCCAATCCTAGCCCTCCGCTCCAGCCAACAAGCCCTCAAAGGCCGGAGCAGCCACCAATGCCTCAAGATGATGTCCCACCTAGGGACCCTGAGATGCAGCCTCCATCCCAGGCTGGTCAAATCAATCCCCTGCGGCCAAGGCAGAATAGGGCCGAGCAATAGCCCCGCAGCCCTAGACGCCCGGGGGGTGAAGAGCCGCACCCACCGAGCAGGGGACAGCGTCCTTCTGCCAACAGAAGGAACTTAGAGACAGGCTCTGCGATCAGGGGCCCCCCACGGCATGACAATGCATGGGGACCCATTGACCAGCGCAAGCCTCCCCCTAACGCTCGGGAAGTTCCAGCCCAAGGAGGCAACTGAGGAAACAGTCGGTCCCACCATAGCCAGTCGAGGTTTAGAGATGTCCACGGCTACAATGAAGCCGACTCAGGCAGAGGGAATGCTGGTCGGAGAAACAAGGAGAGAGGTGGAGGCAGAAGGCCCCCACCTAGAGAAGACCGACATGCAAGACATAATGCTGGGGGGCAGCCCAGACAAAACAACGTCTCTAGCCGGCTCGGAGCCAGCGAGCAGCGGCGAAGAGATGACGACCTAAGGGATGTACTCAACGACCGCCGAGAAAGGTACGATGAGTACATTCCCCCAGTACTAGAGGCCCCGGCGATTCCTGAGGCCGTTCAGGCCCAAATAGATGCCCTAAACCAAGCAGTGCAACAGCTGGTCAGGGGAAGAACGTCTCATATCAAGTACGACAGGAGAAGGGGCACTCCTTTCATACAAAGGATTGCCATGGCTGAAACCCCCAGTAAGTTTAAAATGCCCACACTTCTGAAGTTTGACGGGTATGGTGACCCGGTATCTCATGTCAACAAGTTTGAGATACAAATGGACATTCAGAAAGTGTCTGATGCCGTGCAGGAGTGGTTCTTTAAGTTCCCTCCTGCAAGTATTGTATCCTGGGAGATGTTCGTAAAGGATTTTTACGGACAATTCTACGCGGGTCGTGTGCACCCAACTGAGGCAAACCAGCTGATCGAGATACGCCAGCAAGAAGGAGAACCACTGAAAGATTATATCCAGCGTTTCATGCGAGCTGCAGCTGGGGCCAAAACAGTGGGAGACGAAGGCAAAATGATGGCCTTAACTGCAGGAGTTAGGCACCGTACGCCCCTTTGGAGTAGCGTCAGGTAGCATGGGGTTAAAACTACCCAAGAGTTTTTGGATCGAGCTGATCGATACATCAAGCTCAAGGATGCAATTGTCAGCGAGGGAAAGACCCCAAATAAGGATAAAGGGACTGAAGACCCCGCCAAAGTCGCCAATGGGTCAAAGCCCAATGGCAATGACAAAGGCAATGGGAATGGAAATGGCAAGAATGGGGGGAAGAGGCCCCATAACGAACCCTCTACCTTCGAGAGTAAGTGCTCTAAGGGCAACCGTTATGAGCCAAGGTTAACTAACTATACCGCCCTTGTTGAATCTCGAGCAGAGGTGTATCAGGCCACAAGTTTCAATGTACCCTACAAAAGACCCGCTCCCATTCGAAAGGATATTTCGAAAAGGGATACGACTAAGTTGTCGTTTTCACAACGACTATGGACACGATACAAATGAATGTAACCAGCTGAAGGACGAAATCGAGTTCCTTATTAGGCAAGGACACTTGAGGAAATACGTGCGAGCCGCGGGAGCTTCCCAACAAGAGGCTCCGGGTGGCAACGAGCAAGCGCCTGCATGCCAACGCTCGCCACCTTTATAGCCTGATCCCATGGCAGGCACCTTACTCACCATTTGCGGAGGCTCGCACCTCACGGGAAATAGCGAAAAGGCAAGGGAACGATACGCTCAGACCCTACGCCATGACCAGGACATCGAGATGATGACTGTGGAGGATCGGGCAATGAAAAAGGCTCGAATAGAGGACGATGCAATAACTTTCTCTGATAATGATGCCCAGCATGTCAGGTTCCCACATTCCGATCCACTGGTCATGGATGTTCAGATTGCCAATATGATGGTAAAAAGAGTACTGGTTGATACAGGAAGTTTAGTTAACATCCTGTATAAATCTTCGCTGGAACGAATGAAGTTGTCCACAAAGGACTTAGAGCCTTGCAACCAAACAATTTATGGCTTCTCTGGTGAGAGACTCGCTCCAAGAAGGTCAATCAGGCTTCTAGTGACAGCAGGTACCGCGCCCGCCAACAGGACAATACTCACTACTTTTATAGTAGTTGACTATCCTTCGACCTACAACGCAGTGATTGGAAGGCCAATACTGGTCGACCTTCGGGCCGTCACCTCTATATGGAACTTAGCCATGAAATTCCCAACAGACGCAGGGATAGGACGCATATTGGGAAACCAGAGGGAAGCAAGGGAGTGCTACAATGCCTCAATCACTAAGGCCAAGAAGGGTATGTCGAGGAGTGCTCCCCCAAAAGAGTTACAAATGGCCATTGATGTACAAGCCCAATCAGGTGATGAAGTCACCAAATAGGGTGTTGCCCAAAGTGAGGATAAATACTTAGATCCTCGCTTTGGGGATTTTGAAGAAGATATAGGACCTGTCGAGGACCTTGAAGAGGTCCAACTCGACGAAGATTTTCCGACCAGAGTTATAAAGGTTGGCAAAAATTTAGAAACAACAACCAAATACGCACTGGTGGAATTTTTGAGGAAGAACCAGGAAGTTTTCATCTGGTCGCATAAAGACATGGTTGGGATAGATCCTGCAGTCATCAGCCATGTCCTGAACATTGACAAAAGCTTTCCACCCGTGCAACAGAAAAGAAGGCTGCTCAATAAAGACAGATCAAAAGCCTTAAAGGAGGAAGTTGAAAAACTGAAGGTGAACAGGTTCATCAGGGTGGCGTTTTATCCGTCATGGGTCTCTAATCCAGTACTGGTTCCCAAGACGAACGAAAAATGGCGGACCTACATGGATTTCACAAACCTTAACAAAGCCTACCCTAAAGATTGCTTCCCACTCCCAAGAATCGACCAGCTGGTCAATGCAACTACAGACCATGAGATCCTCTCTTTCATGGATGCATACTCAGGGTACAATCAGATCAGTATGCATCCCCCTGATGAGGATCACACTAGCTTTCGGACCGATACAGGGCTATACTGTTACAAAGTAATGCCCTTCGAATTGAAAAATGCTGGTGCGACTTACCAGCGACTAGTTAACCACATGTTTAAGGAGTTGATCAAGATAAACTTGGAGGTGTACGTTGATGACATGCTGGTGAAGTCAAAAAAGGCATAAGGACATGTGAAGGATTTACAAGAGTGTTTCAATGTTCTGAACAAATACCAGATGAAGTTAAATCCTCTCAAATGTTCCTTCAGAGTAGGATCAGGGAAGTTCTTGGGGTTCATTGTCAATTCGAGAGGAATTGAGGTTAATCCCGAGAAGATCAAGGCCCTGATCGATATGAAATCGCCAGTGAAGATCAAATATGTGCAAAGTTTGACTGGAAGGATTGCCGCGCTCAGTAGATTTATTTCAAAATCAACAGATAAGTGCGTCCCTTTCTTTAATCTACTTAGAGGCAACAAGAAGTTTGAGTGGACTGAAGACTGCGAACAAGCTTTCCAAGCCTTAAAAGCCCACATGGCGCAGCCTCCCATCTTATCAAAGCCTGTAGATGGGGAAACTTTGTTCATATACCTGGCGATCACCAAATATGTTGCTAGTGTGGTGTTGGTAAGAGAAGAAGAAGGCGTACAAAAGGCGGTGTATTATGTGAGCAAGAGGTTAATCGGAGCCGAATTGAGATATCCTCCCATTGAAAGATTAGCCTATTGTCTAATTTTCGCCTCAAGGAAGTTACGTCCTTACTTCCAAGCCCATCCAATCACAGTCTTAACTGAACAGCCCCTTCGGCAAGTTTTGCAAAAGCCAGAGGCTGCTGGTTGTTTGTTGAAATGGGCAGTTCGATATAACACACTCGCCGCGAGTAGCAATAAAAGGACAAGTCTTGGCTGACTTCATCGCTGAATTCACTGAACTCCCAGATAACGAGCAGGGTGAAAAGCCTAGTGCGCCTGAGCCTCAAGTTGAAGGTCCTTCGTGGAAACTATTCACAGACGGATCATCCAACGAATCCCACGCAGGAGCAGGAGTGATATTGATCTAGAAGGGTATCAATTTCACTACGCAATTAGGTTTGATTTCACCGCTTCAAACAATGAAGCTGAATATGAAGCCCTACTCGCTGGATTAAGGTTAGCCAAAGACATGAACATAAAAGTGCTGGATATCTACAGTGATTCATAGCTGGTAGTGAATCAGGTCTTAGGGGAGTACCAAGCACGAGGCCTAAAAATGGTGGCTTATCTGAATAAAACAAAAGATCTGTTGGCACAATTTGAAAAATATACCCTCCAGAAAATACCTCGAGATCATAATTTAAACGCAGATGCCTTAGCCAAACTCGCGAGTGCAAAAGATACTGACACTTTAAATATAGTGCCAGTTGAGCGGCTATGCACACCAAGCATACGAGCAGACGAAACCAGTATGGTGATCCAGTTAGCAGATACATGGATGGCACAATACTTAGAGTATCTCACGAACGGCACACTACCAGCAAATAGAAATTAAGCCAGGACCCTTCAGAGACAGTCTGCAAGGTATATCCTGGTCGATGGTATTTTGTACCGAAGAGGATACTCGATGCCACTGCTCAAATGTGTTACGTCGGAGAAGGCTAAAGAGCTAATGAAGGAGGTGCATGAAGGCTTCTGCGAAGACCATGCTGGGGCCAAAGCCTGTCGAAAAAGATCCTAAGGTAGGGATATTTCTGACCAACGATGAATGAGGACTCAATGGAGTTCGTGCGAAAGTGTGATAAGTGTCAACGGTTTTCCAAGATCCCACGAGTAGCTCCCAACGAGTTAAAGAAAATGAAAAGTCCATGGCCCTTCACAGTATGGGGTATAGATTTAATCGGGTCCTTGCCTACAGGGAAAGGTGGTGTGAAATATGCGGTGGTAGCTGTCGACTACTTCACAAAATGGGCCGAGGTTGAATTGCTAGCAACCATAACGACAAAGAAAGTACTTGACTTTGTTATCAAAAACATTGTTTGTCAATATGGATTGCCAAGAAAGATTGTCTCGAACAATGACACCCAGTTTGATAGTGACTTGTTCACAGACTTCTGCGAAAGACATGGCATCATCAAGAGCTTATCTTCAGTTGCTCACCCCCAAGCAAATGGGCAAGTCAAAGCAGTAAATAAAACATTGAAAGATACCCTGAAGAAAAATCTCAAGGAAGCTAAAGGAGCATGGCCAAAACAGTTGCATGAAGTCCTCTGGTCATACAGAACATCCCACCTTACAGCAACATGTCATACCCCATTTTCCTTAGCATACGGGTACGAAGCCATGTTGCCTGTCGAGTTAGATCCGCCCTCGCACCGCAGAATAACATACGACCAAGACCAAAATAGCCAATTATTGATGGAGTCCCTAGACCTAGTCGAGGAGAAATGAGAAAAGGCCCAGCTCTGAGTAGCTGCGTACCAGCAAAAAGTCGCTCAGTATTTTAACTCTAAAGTAAAAGAAAGAAAGTTCAACGTCGGGGACTTAGTACTTTGAAGATTTTTCTTAAACACTCGCGACCAAGCTGCTGGAGTACTCGGACCAAACTGGGAAAGACCTTACCAGATTGAAGAAGTCCTTCATCTAGGCACTTATAAACTTGCACACTTGAATGGAGATCTCGTTCCACGTTATTGGAATGGAGAACACCTGCGCAAGTACTATCAGTAAACAGTCTTTCTTAAAGGACTGGCTTGTATTTATTTTTACTTTTTACAAGATTTTGAAAAAGGGTTAGTCATGAGATATGGCTAATCGCTTATAAGTGTAAGATCTTTTTTAAGATCACCGTAAAGACATGTTTAGTCCATTTAATACGAGAATTATAAGGGAATGTGCGCAGCCAGTCATTCTTTCCAAACTTTGTAATTTTTTAAAAGTATTTGCTCATTACGTGTGTTGTTTTGCTGTATTACAATTTTCATGTTCTATACCGAGCAGTAATGTTCGTACAGGTGTTGGTTAAGGCAAGTGACCAAGGACCTAAAGCTCCTCGATCACTTGGGGGGCATATAAGGTACATAGGAAGCAAAGCATACCAAAAGGTATGTAAACACATGAGCAAAATAAGTGAAAGCATGCTACGGTACTTAGAGTATTTTTCAAAATTTTATATATTTTGTTAAGTCAAACCAAAGTACTATGCTAAGTTCGGTCATGCGAACAGATGTTATAATAAAGTAAAAATATTATAATATCAAAAGAATTCTTTTACACCGCGAGCAGTACTGCTCGGATGTAAATATTAAGTTTAAAAGAAAAAGCTGCCCATGCAGCAATAAAAGAAAATAAATATTGTCTTAACATCATGACCTGTGGGTCATGTAAGAAAAAGAAAATAAGGAAAAAATTAGCTAAGGGGCAGCAGAAGAATCTTGGGGAATGTCTTGGTTGACTGCTTCTTCTTCAGCTTCCCCTCCATCCATCCCCGTGGCCAGTGAAATCTCAGGGGAGGCAGGAACTCTGGCTCTTTCTTCAGCAGCTAGTCGAGCAGCGCAGCGAGCCAACTCAGCTTTCCTAGCATGCTCTGGAAGGTAGCCAAAGTTGGCACTTTGGTTATGCTTCCAGAAATCATAGAAGCATCGAAGTGTCGCATTCTTGTACCTTTCCAGGTCTTTGGCATTCGTGAGCTTGAGTTGCTCCACTTGGCTTTTTAGGCTGGAAATGCTCTTATCTTTCGCAAGATTTTCCTCCTGGAGCCTTTTGACTTCGCGCCAGTGGATTCGGCTGGCCTCCTGATATTCCTCTCTCTGTTTTCTAGCACTTTCTAGAGAGGCCTGTTTCTCCACCAGATCCGCAGCCAAAGAGTCCTTCTGTTGGGTCACCACTTCCAGCTCCCCCGCATGCCTTACCTCCGTGGCTTGAAGCTCCTCCATCAACTTCAACTCCCGAGCACGGAACTGCTCGATGGTGACACCCAAGCACAGACGGGTAGCTGTTAAAGTCAGCATGGCCTACGCAAAAAATAAGTGTTAGACAGACTTCAGGAAAGTCAGATTGTATGTAAAGAGAAGAAAGATGCTTACACTGGCAGTCTCGTTCAGGGCCCTGTTGATGATCTGATCGACCCCTATTTCCTCTGTCCCTGCCATGGCCTCTTTGCAGTGGTCATGTTTGAGGATTTTGGCCAGGCGGTCCTTGACAGTTCCGTCCCAGTAGAAGCCCCCCCAGCCTGTTATGTTTGTTCGGTAGGGGCTGGGGGTGATGGAGTTTTGGCAGCTGGAGCGTTTGAAGGTGGAACCTCCTGCTCGAGAGGATGTTGTTCGGTACACTACAAGAAAAAGCTTCATTAATAGCATTGCATTTGGACATTATTAAAAAAACGCTATTAAAAAGTTACATAATCTATACAGCACACTGTTCATTTAATTGGCGGGAGTATTATTTCATTATTGGCGCTTATTGTTGTTCTTTTTTTTTTTGTCAAAACAGCTTAATTGAAAAAGGAAAAGACAAAGAAAAACCCATTTCCCCTCCCTCATTCCCGTCTGTCTCTCTCTTCCCACGTTACCCGTCTCTCCCATTTTCTCCATTTTCACTCCATAGCATAATCCATCTCTCTCTCAAAGGAACCCAGACGAACTCGCCTCTCCCACCCACTCACTGTGAATCCCTCTCTCAGAGGAACCCAGACGAACCCAGTGCCTCTCCCACCCACTCACTGTAAATCACTCTCAGACGAACCCAGACGAACCCAGCGCCGACGAACCCAGTGCCTCTCCCACCCGCTCACTGTGAATCTCTCTCAGAGGAACCCAGACGAACCTAGCGCCTCTCCCACCCGCATCTCGATTCTCTCGGTTAGCACAGCCAAGGGTCTCTCTCGGTTCTCTCAGTCGGTGCCTCTCCCGTCCGATCACTCTCTCTCAGTTAATCAAGCAGCTCCGAAGTACACCTCTACCCAGCAAGTAAGTGCATGCATTTTTGTTTCTTCTAATTGTATACATTAAACTCATTTTTAAAAACAATTCTCTGTCTTTCCTCTAACTCCTTGATGTATAACTTGTTTTCTTCAATAATTTGAGCTTGTTTCTCTGTAAGAATCTGCAATCGGTTTCTGACCTGGGCATAGTGCTGATGTTAAGTAATAGAAAACACCAAAAAGAAACTCCAAGGGGCATAGAAAGATGTGAACAGATAGAATTGTTTTTAAAAATGTTGTAGTTTTCTCTTTAGTAATTGAATGGTAAAGGGTATACCTGGATTCTTCCAAAGATCGCCTCAACTTAGTTATCTCAAGCCATAAATTCTTTGTGGTATTTGTAATCCACATAAAAGAAACAAGAAGTCTTAACTATATAAAAGTTAATGTTAATATAGTTAAGGTGGTTAAGTTAGTTAATAGTCTCGGGTTAGATTAGTCTTTTGCTCTCTATTTAAACCGATGGTTAGAACTCTTTGGAGTACAGAGTATGATGAGTTAGTGAGATTGATTCATACTGAATCATAGCTAAGGAGATTGAAGTCTGAACAAGAATCACTTTTCTTGTTCTCAAGTGTTTTGAGAGGCAAAAGTTTTCCCGAGAGTATTTTTTTGTATTTGTTCATGATCATGGTGTTTTGATCATTGAGAGATTGAGCTGCTGTAATCAAGAGTTGTATACACATTGTATCAAGATCAATAAAGGGGAGAAACTGGAAGTAGGAACTACCATTTGGCCGAACCAGTATAAAACTGTTTGTGTTTCTTGCTTTATTTTCTTTTCTGTTTTGCTGAGATAATTGCTGTAGCAATACTTTAGCATTCGACTGTTTGATTGGTATTTCTGTGTTCTTGTGCATCAGTTTTAATTATTGCTAACATTTAGCATTAGTTTGTAGTTGTGCTTGCTGTTTAGTTGTGTTAGCAGGAATTACCACATTCTTCATTATCCTCTCCACAGTTGATGCCTAATAAGAAAATTTCAAAATGACAGTAATTAGATAGTTTTAACATTTGTCCGATTCTCAAAGGTCAATCATCTAGTTCCAGTTTCAGGCTAATAATGAAATTGGTGTTGGCCATTCTTAATCAACTAAAGGTAGGTAATCTTAGTACAGACATACCAGGCTTTTATTCGTGGAGAGGATAGAAAATTTACAACCTTATATCACTAACACGCTCAACTAGGCACCACAACGCACAGGTCAAGTAATTTCTATAAAATTTGAAATGAACCCACAGCTAAAATTCCCAATTACTAGAAGAGCCACACCCTTATACCTCATCAAAATCCTGGAAACTTCTATATATTTTCAACAACCCCACTATCTTAATTACATATATGTCTAGATCTCCAATCCACCTAAAATTTAAAAAGTAAAAATTCACCTATTTTCTACGTCAGAGTATGAGTTTACATACAAATAAGTAAATCATCCTGTCAGAATTTCGAAATCAAGTCCAGATTTTAGACCCAATAAAATAAATTCTGAACCAAAATTCTCTCTGGTATGATTTGGTGAGACAGACTATGGGGAATGGGGAGCCAGATCTATATAAATTTTATTAACTACCCAATTAAGTCAATTGTAGAATACAAACCAAAAATCAGCAAAATCTAATAGATACGAATAAAAACAGTTACGAAATATTGCATCCTCTTCACACTCACTGCTATCTGACTTGGTTCCTGAAAAACTCTCTAGTGATTGCTCAGTGTTCCCACTTCCCATCATAAACCCAAATACAGTGCTTGCTCTTCATACTCTTTTTTTTTCCCCTGAATTCTCAGGAAAAAAGGAAAGGAAAAACGGAAAGGAAAGAAAGAAAGAAAACTTCACCCCCTAAATTCTCTTCGTTGGTTCTCCGCATTTCATCTCTATCAGGTATCTAATGTTACTCTTTAATTTCCATATCTATGTTTTGATTAATCTAATTTATGTATATCAGCATTTGGGTTTTCAAGAAATTTTAATAATGTACTGAGCTGAGATTCTCGTAGGTGAAAAGAAATTAAGTCAATTTTTGGTGGAGTTGGTTTCTTAGAGGTTTCTCTCGTGATGAAATGATGGGATTATTTATTTGTTCTCAATTATTTTTTATCAAATAGACAATTTCTGGGCTGTTGAAAAATATTTTACTTGTTTTTTGTTCTTTTGATTTTGATTTATACATTTATAAGCCAATACTTTGTATGTAAACTAACTAAAACAATATTGGCATATTATCTACTTTCTTATATGAGTTTGCTCTATTTTTGTCATATACTCTATGATGAGTTCTATTTAATATCCAAATATAAAGGTAAAGTGAGCTATTTCATTCTACTTGGAGTGAATTATATGGTACTAATTAAAGAAAACAAATCAAAACTATGATTGGATTCAGAAAACTTAAAGTTGTACTTCCATCTTAAAGTTATCTACCAACTTTGATACAAGAACACTTGATGGGCACTAAATTGTTTCTCTCTCTCTTTACTGTTTTCTGGCTGGAATTGAATTCTGGGTTGATTGGTCTGGATTTTATTGCTGTTTTTTTCTCTGAATTACTGGGTTAGCAATTGTTTGAAGCAGGAAGATTTTATCAGTTTTGCCTAATGATAAAAGCAGTTTATATGAGTTCTGTTTCAATCATTTCAGGACCACAAGAGTACAATAAAAGCAATTTACACGGGTTCTGAATTTCTGGAGAGTGTTTTTGCTGGTGTTGAAGTTGGTATAGTGTTTCTGTACTTGGCGTTTTTTGTTCATACTAGTTCGTAACTGTCCTTTATGCCTTAACAAGCTTAAATGATCATTTATTCTGCTGGACTAATCCTGAATATTGATGCACAGGCTCGATGCTTATTTGTTTCGTCGATTTCAGTTATTCAGGATTCACTCCACGAACATAAACAACGGGTGGACTTGCCAAAAAGTAAGTGTTATGTTTATGGATAGTTTCCCTTGATATCAATGTACAAAATGTGTCTGTGCATGCATGTTTTCATGTCACTCAAACTACATCAACATCAAGAACAAGAATATTCACAAGCTCATTCCCTCCCTCCCAATACTATTACAATTTTTTTTGGTCACTGTTGTATATGCAAAAACAATCAATAGAATATTCTTTAGATATTTTAATTAATTTCTTCTTTTTGTAGAGAAAGAAAGAAAGATAAAAATTGTTCTAATTGTAGCTTAAATGTTAAGATATTAATGTTTATGCATTTTTGTTGAGTGTTCTACAATTCTAACATCTACTAGTCTTCCTAAAAAAAATAGTTGTTGGGTTTATTATATCTGTGTATTTATATGTATTGAAAGAATGTTAGCTACTTGTTGTCTTTGGTTGATTTGTGTTGAATTTCATTTTCTTATCTATAGTATTTACAAGTTATATTAAATATAAGAAAGTGAAACTAATTTTCATTTCCATTAAAGATATTTGGTTTCGTTTGTCTATTAATTGTTTTAATGTTTGCACAATAACTCTCTCCTTTGCTCATTATTGTATTCTCTCAAACTTGTTCCTCATATTTTTTTTAATCCTATTGAAACATATTGTGCATTGTTGCAGGTACTTTTCCTTCGGATAAAGAGAGAAGACATTTCTACCTTAGGTTAAAGAGAGAGAGAGAAGACATTTCTGTAGAGCATCAGGTTTAATCCTTAATGGGCTTATATGCTTATAGAGATTGAATGATCTTATTTGTTTGTTATTCTGTTTAAATCAAACTTGAAATAAATTTATTGTTTGTATTGGTATTATCTCTTGTTCTAAATGTTATACTCATGATCAAATAACAAAGTCAGTAGTTAAAAGGAAACTCTTTCTCAAAACTAGAACAACATATTCAATGGCACATTTAAATAAATGTGTAGAGTGTAGAATGTAATGTTAGTAAAAACAGAAGTGAACCAAAATGAATATAGCTCAGAAAACTAAATAGAGAAGAAGAAAAGAAATAATGAAACCAACACAAGAATTATATTGGTTGAAGAACAAAGATCACTGTGATCTTTGTCTCTACTCCAGTTTTGAACTTGATCTCATATTCTTTATTGAACAATTGATAAAGTATGAATCCTATAAGGCAAAGTATCTTTGCCTATATATGTCACACTCCTCACATATAAATAAATTTATAAACAACTAGATATCTTTGTCCTTTTTTCTCTTGATCTGATTTTTTTTTTTTTTTTTTGATTATGAAGAAGACTAGGACTTATATAGCTAGCTTAGATAGCAGCTAAGTGAAGAAAATGTTGAACAAAAATTGGGTGAAACTAAACAGGTATTATTTCAAAAATAACTTTAAATTTCAAGTAATATTGAAGGCCTAAGAAAATATATTAAGGTTAATCTCTTTTTTTTTAAAAAATATGTAGAGCTACAAAAGAGTACACGGATGCGACATGGGACTTTGTGAAAATGGTAGAAAGAAATTATGGTTTTCCAAATAAAATTATCTGTCCTTGTAAGAAGTGTCGAAACTTAAATCATCATTGTGTTGATGATGTTTTTGAGCACTTAGTTATAACCGGAATGGATCCAACTTATCGTATTTGGGTTCACCATGGAGAGCAACCCATTGATACTCAAGTTGACGAAGTTTCGAATGATATGGATGCATTTGATTTATACACGACTGCTGCCATGGATGATGTGGACAATAATATAGGTTGTGGAGGTGGTGAAGATGATGAATTTGTTAACGAAGATCTTCAAAAGAAGTTGGAGGATGCGGAAACTCCTTTATATGAAGGGTGTGAGAAATACACAAAACTTTCATCAATTGTAGGTTTATATAGGTTGAAGAATCTGAATGGTTGGACAGACAAAAGTTTTACTAGACTATTAGAACTCCTTTGTGATATGTTTCCCAAAAACAATGTACTTCCTGATTCCATGTACTCAGTTAGGAAATTTTTGAGAAATTTCGATTTGAAATATGAAAAGATTGATGCTTGTATTAATGATTGTTGCTTATTTAGAAAGGAGAAGGCTAAAATGGATGTTTGTCCAAAGTGTAGTGTTTCTAGATGGAAAGTTGATAAACACACAAAGAATGTTAAAGTTGGTGAGGCTGCCAAAGTTTTGAGGTATTTTCCGATAATACCCCGAGTGAAAAGATTGTTTAGATCAAAAGAAATGGCTGAAAACTTAAGGTGGAATTTCACTCATAAAAGTATTGATGGGAAGATGCGACATCCAGTGGATACACCTGCTTGGGATTCCATTAATGAAAGATGGCCAGAGTTTAATCTTGAACCACGCAACCTTAGGCTCGGACTAGCTGCTGATGGAATTAACCCCTATAAAAGTCTAAGCTCCACTTATAGTTGTTGGCCAGTGATGCTTGTTATCTATAATTTACCACCTTGGTTGTGCATGAGGGACGAAAATACATTTTTGTCATTATTGATTCCAGGTCGTAAACAACCTGGAAACGATATTGATATTTATTTGGAGCCTCTTATTGAAGACTTAAACAAATTGTGGAATAATGGAGTGCTTACTTATGATGCATTCGACAAAAGCTTCTTCAATTTGAAGGCAATGTTGTTGTGGACAATAAACGATTTTCCTGCATATGGAAATCTTGCTGGGTGTACAACCAAAGGCAAGACAGCTTGCCCGATTTGTGGTAATGATACATGTGCAACTAGGCTGAAACATAGTAAAAAATTTTCATACCAAAATACTAGGAGATTTCTCCCGTTTGATCATCCATATCGGTCTAAGAAAGCATGGCTCAATGGAGCTACAGAAGAAAGAGGCCCCCCTAAAGTTTTGAATGGTAGTGAAATTGTTGAAGAACTAAATCAAATTACCAACGATTTTGGAAAAAATATGAATCCCAAAAAAAGGAGTCGGGATAATAAGGTGGAAGGAATGTGGAAGAAGAAATCTATATTTTTCAATCTACCATATTGGGAGGTTAGTTTAATATATTTTGAAGTTATTTAAAATTGAAAGTTTAAGCTTATAAAATGTAACTTCAATTTGTTGATGATGTGTCTTTAATCTTTGTAGGTTTTGTTAGTTCGTCATAATTTGGATGTTATGCATATAGAAAAAAATGTGTGTGATAGTATTATTAGCACATTGTTGGGCTTGAATGGAAAATCCAAAGATCATCTTAATGCTCGATTGGATTTAAAGGATTTGGGTATCAAGAAGGCCTTGCATCCGGTGGAGAAAGATGGGATTATACGACTTCCAGCAGCATCTTACACACTTTCTAGATCAGAGAAGACAATGTTTTGCCAAAGATTATTTGATTTAAAGTTACCTGATGGTTATAGCTCAAACATTAGTAACTGTGTAGTAGTTGAGGAACGTAAGTTGATGGGGCTTAAGTCTCATGATTTCCATGTCTTAATGCAACAATTGCTGGTAGTGGCCATTCGAGGATTGATGGAGGATGGTCCAAGAGAGGCAATTATAAGACTTAGCAAATTTTTTAATGGATTATGCCAACATGTGGTTGACGTAAAAGAAAACATAGAATTGGAAGCAAAAGTAGTTGAAACAATTTGTATGTTTGAAAGATATTTTCCTCCTTCATTCTTCGATTCTATGGTACATTTAGTTGTTCACCTTGGACGAGAAGTGTTATTATGTGGTCCTGTTCAATTTCGATGGATGTATCACTTTGAAAGGTAAATATTTTTAGTAACCTTTCAATAGTATAACATGAATTTCCCTTAACTAATGAGGAAGGTTCATTCTTTATTTGTAGATATATGAAGTTACTTAAAGGGTATGTGATGCAACCTACACATCCCGAAGCATCTATTGCTGAATGTTACCTTGCTGATGAGTCAATGCGCTTTTGTGCATCATTTTTGAAACAATCTAATGACGAAGGTTCCTTCATTGGACGTAACGAATATAATGATAGTGATGTGATACTTGAAGGTCGTCCACTTCATCGTGGTGTAACTGTTACACTAAATGATAAGGATCTAGCTAGTGCACATCGCTATGTATTATTTAATTTAGTTGTCACAGAGCAATATTTAGAGTGAGTGGATAAACTTATTATCTTCTAATTTTACTGTCGCTTAATTATTGATGGTGATTAATTTTTTTTTAAAATATAGGATGCATCTACAAGAACTAAAAAAGAATAACAATACTTTAAGAACCAATCACACTCTACTTTGGAAACAACAATCACACTCTGTCATATGTCTATAAAAAAATTAAAATTTCTAAGCACATGAATGATACTCTGTTATTAGCAATTAGTTAGTTCTTTTTATATATGCATAAATAGAATAAACAATAAGAAGACATGTCTGGCAGTTAGAAATTGACTTACCACTGTTGGTCTTTTTTTTTTTTATGCTACTCCACTCCATCTTATTGTATATAAGTCATAGGGACGTTGGATTGGGATTACTTCTTAAATTCCTTGAGAGATTCGATCCATTTACATCTTCTCTTACAGAATCACTCATTTCACACATTTAAACTTAATTTAACAAAAACAGAAAAAGATATATCATATGAGGCCTGTTAACAGTTTCATTTAACATATAAATCAATTTGGTAATGCAATACAATCAATCAGTAAAAATAATCATATTCAGGAACTTAATTGTTATATTTTATAATTTAGGAACTAATTTACTAAATCAAATAGTTTAAGAGGCTATTATGCTAATTTTTTTATTTTTGAACTTGTTAGGAATGAATTTGATGTAAAAGTATAACAGACAAAATAATAAAAAAGAGCAAGTCAACCAAGGGTGTAGTTTCTTTTGTCATGGCTTAGTTGATGATCCAGATAAGGGTTCTTTTTTTTAGGCTTTGACAGAGAAAACAAAACCCAGTTCAATATCTGGTTAGGTGAAAATGTTTATCAAGAGATTGGATAAGTAAGATATTTTTTTCTTGGTGTTATGGAGTATATAATATTCTTATTCTAGAACAATGCATTATGCTATATCAGTCAATTAAAACTATTTCAGGTCTGATCAAATTAAGGCAGTAGAAATCCTTAGTAGTTTCTGCATAATCTTAGCAACATTAGATTGTCTTGGCTTGATATGCACATATGAAAGTTAAACTCTATTGGCCTCAAGAGCTGCATTGAGACTACAATTATGGTTAGTTTTTAGAATATCTTTATGCTCTAAATTTGAACTCTTGCAACCACAAACAAATTTCAGATTCCAAATTTACAATTGGCTTAATTGTATTCAAATTATGTGAGCAGTTGCTGCCCTGTTTTCATGAAACTTTTGTACTTTAAATGATTTATTTTTTTTCCAATTCTCTTCTTGAAAATGTGTTTCTAAATTTATTTGACAAATCTATTCAAGAGACACTATTATCACCATTCACAGTCCACCAACCATCCCATCCCTGTTCAGGAGGAGTTGTACTGTGTTTACTATTTCATTGCTAGAATACTGGTTCTGTATGTTTCTTTTGCTGCTGGAGTGTTTACTGTTGGAGTGTTTATTACATACTCTTTTCTTTGCTGCCATAGTTACTGTTTTATTGTTGAAAAACTATTATGTGTACTGTGTTTACTGTTTTATTGCTAGAATACTGGTTTAGTTTTTTTGTTTTACTGCTGGAGTGTTTGGTATTCTGTATGTTCAATCGCTGGTTCATTTCTTATTTATTTTAGGCGATTAGCAATAAGTTTAAAGAGATGAGGAAGAAACAACTCCCACATACATGCAGCAGGAGAGGATATGCTCAAACAATGGATGACATGGTAAAAATTTAATAAATATTTTTGGTAGCTAAACATAAGAAAATATATGTTCTCTTTCTGAAAAATGTACTTGGATACAGAGTAGGGAAAGCTCAAAACCTGTAACAAGAGTTCAAGCTTTCTTAAAGACACACACAAAGAAGAATGGTGAACCTGTGAATGCACAAGCTGCTGAAGTTATTGTAAGTAATTTACCCTTTGTTTGTAGAAACATATGTATTTGTATGCACATAGACTTATTTAACAGTCAACTTGAAATGATTTATAGGAGAAGCTACAAGTTCTTGCAAATGAAAAACCAGATTCATGCACAACACAGAATACTGTACAAGATGCTCTCACTATCATATTTGGTCCTGACAAGAATGGTAGATCATTAGCTAATGGGAGGGGAGTAACTAATACAAAGTTAGCTATTCTAAGAGCAAGAGATGACCATATTTCACAATTGGAATCAAGTCAATCTGAGATGAAGAATAAAATGTCTGAGATGATGAATCTTATTAATACTATTGCAAAAAGTGTAAACATTCAGGTAAATTAAATTAATTGACTTCTGTTTATTTTACTCTATTCATTGAAAATTATAAATGACTAAATTATTCTCAAACTTGTAGGGGTTTACTCAACCAAGTGAAGCGGAGTCACACATGCCTTCTCCTATGGTAACTACAATTTTAATTACTACCTATCATTTCACTTTTAATTTTTTAAGTATCAATATTATCTATAAATAAATATATGTTTTATCATGTAACAGAGTGTTAATAATCTGAAGTTCACTCCTGAAAACAATGCTTGCAATTTACTTGATTGGAATGGAAGTGGAGAAATTGTTGCAGAAGGTCAATGGTCTTCTAGTGATCCTTTATGTGAGGTGCATCATCTTCGTCTTGGGCCTAATGCAATGAGAGTTTGGGTTGATGTTGCTAAGAAACCTACTGCATATTTATGGAGACCAACATCACATATGAGTACAATTGAAGAAGCGGTTGGTTGCACTGTTGCTTGGCCTTCTAATAAAGTTACAATGAGGTAAAATTTCATGCAACTTAAAAATGATTTATAAATAGTACAACAAATCAACTGTAGTAACTAATTATATCATCAAAATATATAGGAAATGAACATAATGGATGAAATTCAATTGTTTCTTGGTAGATATCTTTGGTACGTATCTTTGCATAAAATTAACTAATGAATGAACATGTGTTTTCAACTATTTTGGCTACATTGTTTTCTTAATTTTATATATTTTTCACTCTTACAGGTGCACAACTAATGAATGAAGTGTAATATTTTGGAGGGACGCCCATGATCAACAAATTATGAATCAGTTTGTTTTAAAACTTTTGCTTATGTATTTTGTCTTGCAATATACTCGTACTTTTGGGATATTGATATTTTAGCTTTATGTAGCGAACATATTAAGAATATTTGAATTTATGTTAAGGTATAATTTTTAACGTGTTATATGTTTATCATTTGTTGCAATTATTCATATGTTAAAAGATAGAAAAATATAAAAGTTTTTGTTATGCCATGAAATTGTTCATATGACAATGATTAATGATAACAATAAAGAAACGCTATTAAAAGTAAGGATGATTACAAACAAAAAACGCTATGTCTGATTACTAATTACATTTTCAAAATGCTATTACATATCTTTACATAATGTTTGGAAAATGCTATTAAAGCAAGGGTAATTACAAACATAAAACGCTACGACTGATAACTAATTACATTCTTAAAACGCTATTGTATATCTTTACATAACAATTTAAAAACGCTATTCACAGTAAGTACGACTACAAACATAAAACGCTACGACTTATAATTAATTGCATTTTAAAAACGCTATTGTATATCTTCACATAACGTTTTAAAAACGCTATTAAAAGTAAATAATACTACAAACAAAAAACACTATGGTTGATAACTAATTACATTTTAAAAACGCTATTGTATACCTTTCAACATCATTTCTGCATAACGTTAGAAAAACGCTATTAAAAGTAAGTATTTTCAATTTAACATAATCAATGACTACATACATAAAACGCTATGACTGACATCTAATTATATTTTTAAAACGCTATTATATATCTTTCAACAGCATTTTTACATCACAATTTAAAAACGCTATGAAAAGGTCCAGACTTTTAATAACATGGGATAATATAGCGTTTGTAATAACGCTATCGTTTGTTAAAGACAGCGTTTTAAAAACGCTATGGAATGTAGTTTTTCTTGTAGTGGTATCTTGGGCAGGAGGCCCCTCCGCCAGAGAGCCCAAGGCTCGGTTCTTCTTAGCCGAGGGCATTTGGCTGGACTCCCCATCATGTCGCCTGGACGACTTCCTCTTGCGAACCAGGGGGACTTCTTCCTCCTCCTGAGTGCTATAGATGTCGAAGACATTGGCAGAGGCCATTTCTGCAAAAGAAGTTAACATGCAAACAATGAGCCAAAAATGGGTAACAAATTATGTTGCATCAGAAAAGAAATAAAGAAGTAAAGTCCAATACCTGAGTTATTACTACTGGTCGCTATACTATTGATTCTACTAGTCATACACTCACTCTCTGGCATGAAGAAGTCTGGCCCTAGGTTTGGAGTATATGTAAAATTGTCGTCCCCGTCAAATAAGTGACAGGGAATTGGCAAGCTATCTAGGAATAAAATAACTATACCATTTTCGTCAAAGGACTCGTCTAAGTCTATAACGGGCTCGGTCGCCTTTTGTTTTCCCTTTCCTTTGGGGGCAGAAGACCTTTCTACTGGGAGGGTGCCAACGGGTTCCCTGATTGTAACCCCAGTCAGTCTTCGTCGAGGAGGAGACACTGGTGGTTGATGCTCGGGATTTTCCTCGACAGTGGCACTTCCCGCTGCGGGTTCCCTCACATCTTGGTGAGAGGCCAACTAGCCTCAAGTTGGCCTCGATGACCAGAGATTTGACGCTCTTCTCAACATCCGTCATGCTGGCCAACTTGGCAGACCTCAACACCATGTATGGTGTTGGGTCTGGTCGTAACCATGGGCCTGAAAAACACAAGAAGTTTTAGAAAAATGCAAGGAAAAATGCTAAGTAAAAACAGCGACCAGTGGAAAAAGACTTCTACCTCCTGGAGTGAAGGCCAGGTTATTCACGGCCATGTCAGGCGTGAGGAAATACTCCTGATTGTATTTCCCCACGTTTGAAATATGGGTTGTGTCACTCAGAAAGGTTCGGTTTGTCTCATGGTGAAAAAAGTGAAAGAACCCCGTACCAAATTGTTGGGGGTTGGACTTAAGGTCAAAAAGGTAATTGCCCTCGTGAGGGGTAGGCTCTGGCCATTTCTTGTGGTTATAAAGGATATAGAGTGCAGCAAGCATTCTATATCCATTTGGTGTGATTTGAAAGGGGGCGACTCCAAAATAGTTCGCCACCTCCTGGAAGAATGGATGAAGAGGAAGGGTAGCCCCAGCCTCTATGTGATATCTCGACCAGGCACTATAAACGCCTACAGGAAAATTCGCTTGCTCGTCCGCAGTAGGGAGTTTGAGGGTTACCCCAGAAAGGCCGTATTTTCTGAAATAGTTGGATAGCATCCTAGGGGTTACATGACTAAGTGGGGCAAGATACCACTCGACGTCGGGAAGAACTGAATACCAAGGATGGGCCCTGACTTGGATGTGAGGGTCGGGAGCATTATTGTCTCGACCACTGGTCGAGGGAACCCCAGCCTGCGAGCCAGGCTGGGCTGGTGGATTTGAAGGGTTTTTCTTCTTCTTGGCGGTAGACTTGGCACGACCCATGCTGGCAGAAGTTGGTTGAGCTCTTGGAGGAGAACTTTGCGAAAAGGGCTTCTCTTGGATTTGCTGAGCTTGTTGCTCTTCGCCCTCGAGCAGCTGTGCAAGCAAGTTGTCGTCTATCGGCCTCTCACCTCCCCACAAATCTAGCATTAAAAGCTGCGAACAAAAAAAGGGGGAGGTGAGGAAGAAGAGCCTAAGAAGTCGGTTAGAATAACGCTGTTCGTGTACAAAAGTCTAACTTTTATACAGCAGCATTCTAACGAAAAATTGAAATTTTCATACGAACAATTTGAAAAACAGATCAAAAAGTGAAAGTAAAAAGTTTTTTCTAAAAAAGCTTTTTCAACTCAAGTAAGGGCGGGAAAAACCCAGTTTTTCAGCTAGCCTAAATCTATGATCTTGACTATCAAACTGATTCATAACCCCTACAAAGCAAGTATGCTCTACCATATCTAACATCAGCAGGCAAACATCCAATTTTCCTATATTTTTACTTCAGGAACACGACACTGTTTCAGAGCCTAAAAAGCTAACATAAACATACATGCAAAGCACAGTAAAGGGTGCGAAAGTTCTGAAATTTACCTATACGAAGATTGTGAAGTCCTGGGGAAATTTCAATTCTAGGCGTGTGAACAGTAGATTCCTAGAACAACGAAGGATGAACTTCAGAGAAATTTCTGGGCTCTGTCTTGGGAGTTCTTGGAGTGTTCTTGACAAAAAGATAGCTTGTAAAAAGTGAAAAGGAAATTCTGAAAGCTATATATATTGTCTAAGATATGTTAAAAAGAGGCAATCATAAGTTCCCCTTTTTCGAAGCATGGGGAAGCGTGATAGCCGTCAAAATTTTGCTACCAAAAAGGCATGATTGGACATGGGTAGGTCACTTTTTCCAAGGAAGCACGAACTACTCTGACAGATTTGGTGGGGTAATCGAAGGGTCATTTTCCAAAAGTTTATTTATTGCTGGTTGTAATAAATAAACTTGAGGGACAAATGTTATCCAAAAAGTAGGTGTGGATGATGTGGCAAATATTTTCAACACGTGGCTGACACCTGGTAGAGGTTTTGTTCGACCATCGATCAGGGATATTCCCCTGACACGTCATTTGAGTTTTATATACGACCAGACTACTCGTTTAATCTGTATATTTATGAGTAATCTTGTAAAATTGTAATCATATCCGAGATTATTTCCGTTTATACCTGATTATCCGATTAATTAGGTAAAAATATCTTTGACTGATTCATGTAACCCACCTTGAGCCTATAAATAGAGAGAAATAGCTCAAGGGAGGGACTTTTGGCTAATTTTTGTTTATACTTTAGAAGAGAATTTTGGCTATTATCTTTCGGTTGTATTACTCATTCCTCTAAGGCTTGTGAAACTCAAAGAACCCTTGTTCTTTGAGAATCAAGATCAATAATAGCTTCAGTGGACGTAGGTCATTACCAATTCCTGGGGCCGAACCACTATAAATTGTTGTGTCGTTTATTTTTCTTTCCATTAGATCTTATTCAATACTTTCTATCACATCAAGCGTTTGACTTCGTGTCAGTTGACCAAAACGAGGGTCAACAATTAGCTTGAGAAAGTTCCAAGAGCTTGTTCTTCCTATCCCTTAGGATTTGGATTCCCAAAACATAGCTTTCTTCACCCAAATCTTTCATTTGGATCCTTTCGGCTAATCACTTCTTCATGTTTGACAATGTCTCTACATTTTTCCAAATGAGAAAAATGTCATCAACATAAAGAACTAGGAAAACCACCACTTTTCCTTTGATATATTATACGCATGCTTTGTCGACATTCTGTTCGAAGCCATATGTTTTAATTGTTTCATCAAAGGTGATATTCCAAGATCTAGATGCTTGATTTAATCCATAAATGGATTTCAACAACTTGCTCACCTTTTAATTTTCCCTACTCATGATGAACCCTTATGGTTGTACCGTATAGATACTTTTATCAAGACAGCCATTGAAAAAAGCAGTCTTGACCTCCATTTTCCATATCTCATAGTCATAGGCAACAACTATGGATAAGAGGATGCAAATGGATTTGAGCATGGCCACATGAAAAAATGTTTCTTCATAATCAACACCTTCTCGCTGAGTATAACCTTTGGCTACTAGCCTTGCTTTGAAAGTATCTACTTTCCCATCTACACCTATTTTCTTCTTGTATATCCATTTGCACCCAATGGGCCTAACATCTTCAGGTGGATCCACAAGTTCCCAGATAGAATTGGAATACATAGATTCCATTTCTTGGTTCATGGCTTCTTGCCATTCTCCTTTTCAGCATCATCCATTAACTCTTTGAAGGTTAATGGATTGTCCTTGTCTGTATCAGAAATAAGGACATGTGCCTCATGTTCGTAGCGAACCGGTTGTCTCACAATCCTCCCACTACAACATTGCGCCAGGTTTTCCTTTTCAGGAATAGTGGTTTCCTCATTTTTTCGTTTATCATTTAATGATGAAGATGATAGTGATGGAATCTTATCAGCTGTGAGTTCCTCAAAAACTACCTTGCTCCGAGGTTTATAGTTATTCATATAGTCATGTTCAAGGAAGGTTGCATTTGTGGAAACAAATACCTTTTGATCTTTGGGACTATAGAATTAACTGCCTCTTATCTCTGTAGCGTTTCCCACAAAAATGCACACTTCAGACCTCGAATCAAGTTTCCCTGATTTAGGTCTAAGAACATGAGCAGGACAACCCCAAATGCGGAAATGGTGCAAACTAGGTTTGTTTCCATTCCACCATTCCAGTGGAGTTTTGCTTATGGTCTTAGATGGGACTACATTCAAAATGTAATTCACCGTTTGAAGTGCATATCCCCAGAATGAGAGAGGAAATGAAGAGTAGCTTAACATAAACTTGACCATGTCTAACAAGGGCCTGTTTCTTCTTTCAGTAACACCATTTTGCTATGGCATTCCTGGCACTGTGAGTTGGGATAGGATACCATGATCCAACAAGAAATCTTTGAATTCTAAATCCAAGTATTCTCCACCTCGATCAGATTGAAGTGTCTTAAGAGTCTTACCTAGCTACTTCTCAACCTCAGCTTTGAATGGTTGAAACTTACCAAAGGTTTCAGATTTCCTAAGCATTAAGTATGACCATATCTTGAGTAATCGTCAATAAAAGTGACGAAGTACTCATATCCACCTCTTGCTTGTACATTGATTGGACCACAGACATCGCTGTGTACAAGCTCCAAATGTCCTTTAGCTTTATTGCCTTTCGGTAAGAAATGATGCTTGGTCATTTTACCTTCTAGACAAGATTCCCAAACTAGAAGAGTTCCAACTCTTAGTTCTCTGAAAGGTCTATCTTTTGTTAACCGATTTATCCTATCTAGACCTATATGACCAAGTCTAAGATGCCAAAGATATGTCTCTCCCTCATTCGAAACTTTTTGCCTTTTGTTACCTTGCAGTTTTGCTACTTTAAATAATTCTGAATTATTAAGCATTCTTTCATTTTAATGAAAGCGTTAAAGTCTGAATATTTAATTGCATGTCTAAATAAAAATTAAGAATAATCAAATTATAAATAAAATATTCTAAATTTATTACATGCAGTAAAATTCAAAATAACTAAAAGGAAAAATAAACTAAACATTGTTCAAACAACAAGAAAGTTTTCTTTTAATAAAACTAAAGAATTTTAAAATAAATTGAATTTTTTCAATGCTTTCTTGAACTAGATGCTTTTCCTCTCTTCCTTTTCATCTTTTTGTCTCCATTTGTAAGTTCTTTTTTATTGCTCAAGTGTCTGTAAAGAAGAACAAAAATATGATTAGTGGTTTCCAAATCAAATATTCAAAGCGTTATATATTATACTCCACTATTAAGTCTAAGGTAAAGGTAAATCATACCTACATTTTTCGCGATTGTGGTCTTGTCTGTATTAGGGGTGTTCGTGGTGCGGGTGGTGCGGTTTTTCTCTAATTTTTTAGACCGCACCGCATGTGCGGTTTGAGAAATTTTCCAAACCGTAATCCGCACCGCATAGACCTCAAACCGCATGAAACGTACTGCAAAAAATGCGGTGTGGGCGGTTTATACCTATCGCCAAATAATTTAACAATTAAACATTATAATTAATAAATATTCATAATAAATCTCATAACCATAGAGTGTTTAACAAAATAATTAAATGTACAACAAACTAATACACTTTTAGCAAAAAAATAAAATATAACAAACTAATAACAAAGAAAAAATATAATATAGAAGTAAAGATTTTAGTTAATGAGGAATATCTTCAGATTGAAGTAGAATATGTATTACCATCCTATAAAACATTACATATTTTTTCTCGATATTGTGCATATTTTACTATATAAATATTTATGCATTAATTTTAATGTGGTAAAAAAGAAAAAAAATTATAAAAAAGTTAATATATATAATGATGCGGTGCGGTGTGGTTTGAACTGCATTTATAAAATTAAAAACCGAAAATCGCACCGCGAAGGATGATGATGCGATGCAGTGTGGTGTAGTGTAGTGTGGGCAGTTTGTTATTGTGGGTAGTTTTATGAACGCCCCTAGTCTGTATATCCTCATAGACAACACCCAATATGTCATGAGCATATTCAATGTGTTTGAACTTTTTCCTTAGCTTTTCTTCCATGGTACTAAGAATGTAAAATCTCTCCATGTGATTTGATCTCATCCAATCAACATATTTCTCATGTTCCTCTTTCCTTGCATCCCATGATGGTATAGGAGGAGGTCATCTTTCATTATAGATATGTTTAAGCTTTTTGTCCAGAAAGACAAACAAAGTTGAATTTTTCATCCTCCTTCATCCTCTTCAATTTGTTTTGTACATATATGATCATCAATCATTTGATGCATTACTGGACACATAATAGGAAAATAATTGGGTGGCAACATTTTATGAATGAAAATAAATAAAATACAATAATATTATCATTTGAAAAAATATCAGTTATTTGGAAAGTAAACATGATGCATGAATGCAGCAATTAAAACACATAAATTAATATTTACTATTCCATGATAAAACTACCCAACAAATAAAGTGCTGTCTTAGGGTCGGTCAAGTTAAATTCAGATAGCTTATAAGACAATTTAATCTTTATAATTTAAAAATTAAAATAACTCTTTATTTTCTATGTTAAATATAAAGTAACGCTATTTTGGTCAATTTGCAATTATCAACCGCAAAAGCTTATTGCATCTTTGTAAGTGTAACCCATTATTTCAGAATTCATGACTTAACTTAGAGAGTGTCGCCTTAAGGTCGTTCAAGCCTAAAATACATCACTCCTTCCTATCTTCGTAAGAAGAAAACCTTGGTATTAACATGTCTCGAAACCTTCCTTAGGGGGACAGAAACAAAGCTGCCTCGAGGCCCTATTCATATCTCACAGTGTTTTACTAATAATGGAGACCATAGGTCACATTGAGATGTTCACATTCTCCCACTTACTATTTTAGATTAACTGTGTTTTATTAAACTAATCAATTAATTCAAAATTAATTACTAGTTTATTAATAATCTTATGAATGTAATTAATTACAAAATACATTTAAAATTATAAAAGAGTTTATTTCTTTAATTAATGTGATCTAGATAATTACCCATTACATTCATCTAACTTTACTAAAATGCTTTTCAAATAAAGTTGGTTATCTTAAAGGCCTATAAAACTATTGCCTTTTTTTTTTTTTGATCAACAAAGAAATATTTCATTAATCACAAACCCAATTACAAACAAAAACCTCCCTCAAGGAGAAGGCTCCAACAACATTACAAGGAACATATATTCCTCACAAAGAGTCTCTCTTTTGCTTTCATTTTCTTTTGAGAGAAGTATCTAACTCTGCATTGTATCTCTTTTTATCATGTCTACAATAACATTCACTCTAGATGAGTATCTATTAAAAATACAAGAATTCCTGTTTTGCCAAATATGATATATTGTAGCTGAAAACACCGCTGCCACAACCGCTGCCTTAACACCATTCCTCATATCCTCAATCCAACAAGTCCAATCTTTGAACCGAAGAGGCCAGTTACAGCCAACCCAAGCTTGAATAAGGTAAACCACCTGCTGAGAACATTTGCAAGTAAAAAATAGATGATCATGACTCTCTTCATTTTGACAACAAACTGGGCAAAGGCTGCTGTTAAGATGCAGAAGCACCTTTTGCAAGTGGTCCTGAGTTAGCAAATTGTCATTCACCGCTTGCCAAATAATAAAATGATGCTTTGGCACACTCATCCTATTCCACACAAAATGATTATATTTGATTTGATCTTGGTGGATAATTATTTTATAGAACATACCAATCTTGAATGTCCCTTGACTGGCAGCAGCATCTATGTCCATTTCAGTAAAGGCATCGCGGATATGACACAGTTTACGCCAATACCAACTAGAATCAGCCTTGAGTTGATACTTCCAGAAACTTTGGCCTCTTAAATAAACAGCATTGACCCACTTTACCCACATTGCCTCTGGTTGATGACGTATTGCCTAAATATACTTAGCAAGCATAGCCTTGTTCCATTTTGCTCCTTCACCAAAACCCAAACCCCCATAATCTTTAGGCAAGCTGACTTTGGACCAAGAAGCACGATGGAAGTTACTACAGGTTCCATTGTTACCCCACAAGAACCACATGCAAAGTTTATCAACCTCCTTAACTACACTTTGTGGGAGCATGAAGATATTCATCCAATAGTTACGCAAACCCAAAAGGACAGAAGTAATGAGTTGGGTCCTCCCGGCATAAGAGAGATGCCTACTAGCCCATGTGTGAAGCCTAAGTTTAATCTTTTTTAGGATCACATCACAATCTGCCGCTTTCCATCTTGTTGGCCTCATAGGAACTCCAAGATAATTAAGAGGAAATGTTCCCTCTTTAATCTACAAAATTTGAAGCAAATGACCCTTCTCTATATTCGGAACACCTCCAAAATAGATATGTGATTTGCTGTGATTAGCCTTCAGCCCTGTACTACTACAGAAGTCCTCAAAAATCTGCTTAACACATTGAATTGAGTCTCTATTAGCTTTACAAAAGATAATTAAATCATCAGCAAAGCAGAGATTTATTATCTTGAGGCTTTTACACAGAGGATGAAACTTGAACTTATACTGAGTAGCTCCTAGCTGAAGTAACCGGGTGAGATATTCCATTACCAGGACAAACAATAATGGGGAGATAGGGTCTCCTTGACGCAGACCCTTTACACCTTGAAATCCCCCCTGCAATCTCCCATTCATCATAAGTACATAAGAAGTGCCACGAAGACACACCATCACCCAAGAAATGAACCGGGTAGGAAATCGCATACTGATCAACAACCCTCCAAAAAACACCAGTCCACCGTATCATAGGCTTTGCTAAGATCGATCTTCAGAGCACACCTTGGGGAAGCATTCCTCCTATTATAATTCTTGATCAAGTCTTGAAAAATTAGAATATTATGAGCTAGTAATCTCTCTTTAATAAAAGCACATTGATTCGAACTGACTAATTTAGGAAGAACCTCTGATAGCCTACTACATATCATTTTTTAAATGCATTTATAGATTGTGTTATAGCAAGCTATGGGCCTGTAGTCAATCGCACTGCACGGCATATCAGTTTTAGGAACCATAGCGAGGATTGTTTTATTAAGCTCAGTAGGAATCTTCCCAGAGTTAAAGAACTCAAGAATAGCCTCAGATATTTCATCACCCATGTCCTGCCACATAGCCTTGTAAAACTCAGAGCCAAAGCCATCAGGCCCTGGACTCTTAGTACCCGGAATGCTGAACAAAGCCTTCCTAACATCTGATTTTTGAAATTTCCTGATAAGCTTCAGCTGCATCTCAATATCCAGACAAGGACCAAAACCAATACAGTGAGCATTAATATTACTTGTTGCTGAACTGGTGCTTCCCATATATCCACGGAAATGGTCCAGAAAATGATTAACAACTTGACTGTAATCATCATTAATAACCCCTTGCTCATTTTGAAATGACACAATTCTATTCTCCTCTCTTCGTTTTTTAATGCAAGCATGAAAGTAAGAGTTGTTGTCATCTCCCTTCTGCAGCCAAGTGATTTTACTTCGTTGTATCAAAAAGCTTCTGTACATTGTAGAGTGATATTGAAAGTTGGCTGCTGCAGCTTTTTCAGCTTCCTGAACAGAGATATCCAATGGGGATGCTTACGCTCTGTTTAGTGCCAATTCATATTCACCTTTAGCTTGATGATAACCCTTCTCTACATCTCCAATTTCCTCCCTGTTGAATGTTTTCAATATATGTTTAAGCCGGAGTAGCTTGTTTGTCACCCCCTGTAATCCCTTCACCGCCATAGGTTTGTTCCAGCTACTTCGAACAACCTCCTTGAACCCTCGGTGAGCAATCCATAGATTAAAAAATCTAAATGGTTTTGTGCCTAGATTTCCATGTTTGTGAGTTTTGATGAGACAATAACAGTGATCAGAGTTAACATCCCACTGAAACTCAGCAATAGTGTTAGGCAAAGCATCCACCCAATTTTCATTGATAAAAGCATGATCAATCTTCGAGTACACTCTATCCTTCCCATCCTTCCTATTAGACCAAGTATACTTAGAACCAATACTCTTGAGACCAGCCATCTGCATTTGAGCTATCCAAGTAGTGGAGTCATAAATCTCAGCAGCACTAACTGACTTCCCACCAGCTCTGTCATCAAAGTGAAAAACAGCATTGAAATCTCCAACAATCAACCAAGGTTTTTCAGGTAGAGGTACACATGAAAGACCCTTCCATAACTCCAATCTCTCTTCCATGGTATTTAGGCCATAGACAAAAGAGATCAAAAAATCTGTCGGCACATCAGTAATCTTAACCAAACAGTGCACAAACTGTTGGTGCTCCTTCAAAATCTGAACTTTGATAAATGATTTCTACCAAATAACTAAGATTCTTCCTTCAGTGGCATTACTACTATGACAATCCCAGTCAAGAAACAACTTATCCATCATATCTTCTACTTTTTCCTTCCTCAATTTATTCTCTAGTAAGGCACCAATACCAACTTTATTTATCTTCAAAAGACTCAGGATAGCATATTGCTTATCCCTCTTATTCATACCCCGAACATTCCAACTAATTATATTGGAGCAGTCCATCAACCTCCAAGTGGTTTAAATTCCCTTTTATCTCTCTTTTCCCCTGTTCCTGAAGAATCTTGAAAGAGTTCTGACTTTTTCCTATGCCTACCTTCACTAACTTCCCAGTACTTTTTAAGTTCCCCACTCTCTTGGGAACCTCCCAATTTTCTTTGTTATCATGTTCAGGAGTTTGGTGATTTCCTTGCGAGTTTCCCCCTTCCTGAATTGCCTTTTGAGCTACTGCCCCTGCCATATCTAGTTTCTCTCTAGGTTCCTTAGTTACCATAGTGTTCCTAGTTGAATCACCTGATATTGCAGCATTCACCTGAATCTCAGCAGCTGTATTAATTCCAACATTAATATTATCAGTCACATTCTTCTTTGCCCAGATTTTTGGACCATGATTCTTGCATTCTGCCATATTATGGCCATATCCCTTGCAATTACTGCATTAATGGGAAGCCATTCATACTCGACAAATTGTTCTTGCACTTGGCCTTTCTCATTCATAAAGTAAATGACAAACGTGGGATCATTTGTTATCTCCATTTCAACCAAGACCCTTGCAAATCTAATCATAGATCGTTCCTTAGTGAACTTATCAACCATGATTGGTTTTCCTATGGTGCTAACCAAAGCACTAAGATAGTTTTGACCCCAATATTGTAGTCCTAAATTAGGCAATCGAATCCAAAGAGGCACAGAATGAACTAACCTTACTGTATCTAAATCTTGAGTCCAAGGTCTCACTATCACTGGCTTCTTGTCAAACTGCACAGGTCCTGTTTCCAGCACAAAATCACGAGTGGCCTCATCATTGAATTTGACAATGGTAAGCCCCATATTCATCCTCACTACTCGTTCAATGCCTAAATGTCCCCAAATTCGTTTAACAAAGCCTTCAAAAACTGCAAATGGGGGGTTAGCTCCCAAAACCATACAAATCACTGCAGTGTTCCAATTTTGTACTTGTTCTGCAACCTCTACCATATCAATTTGAGCAACATGCTGTCCATTCTTCAAAATTGGCTCCTCATAATGAAGCTTGGCAGCCACATTTATTTGATGTTTTTCCTTGAGTTTTTCCCAATGAGATTGAGCTGATGAGCAAAAATCTTCCTTCTCAGACTCCTCCACCCAATTCGTCTTCAGTAATGCTTCCTCCAAACTCTTCGGACCACTATCACCCACTGAATTATCATCCAAATTCAATTTTGGATACTCCATCAGTTCCTTCTCGTCAACCCTCTGCTCTTGCAAATCTACATCCGACTGAGTAGTCCATTCTAGATCCGTAGCTTGCGATTCAATCAAAATCTCAGATACCTGGTTTGAAGGGGCCTCCTCAATACGAGCTCGAGATGCAGGCTTTCGAGTCACCTTCTTCTTCTTCATCGTGGGAGAGAAGAGAGGTTCTTCACACGCCTCTTTCAGAATTGTTACAAAAAAACTATTGCCTTTACTATGGTGAGAGTTACCAAGTTTTAACTAATTTAATACTTAGTAGTTTACATGTAATTGATTTCTTCAAAACAATTCATATAAACAAATAGGACAATTCTAAATAATCATGTGTTTTAAAAGATGCAAGATTAATGAAAAACTGTGTGGGGTTTCATGAAGGCATGTAATTGACTAATGCATGATAATGCTATCAATCAAACATTAATAAATATTTATTTAAATAAATAAACAGTAAATGATGAACTGAGTACTATTGGGTATTTCTAAATTTACAACCCTTGAAAAATATAAATAAAATTACAAAAATAGCCTTCGTAGCTTGCAAGACTCTCCAAGAATGCATCTCATCTCTTTTACGCTTTCATGCTAATCTTTAGGAATTTGGTTATGCCCAACCTATTAATAAGAAACAAATTTTCTAATTAATTTATTTAATTAAAACTAACTTTTAATTAAATAATATTTTTGTCATCTTTTTAATTTAGTTAAATTTAAATAATCAAATAATCAAATTCAAATAATTATTTAGATTTAAAATCTTAATCAACTAAATGATATTTTATATTCTAATAAAATAAAATAAGACAATTAAACTTTTTAAATTCAAACAATTTAAAATTAATGAAATTAAAGATATTTTGACAAAATTAGGATCAAGGGTTTGGGCACCATAGGGCCGGCGACACCAAGGAGCCAAGGACTCGGGTGCATAGCTGGGTAGGTTGCCTAGCACACAGGTGCGCAGGGGTGCACATGGCATGGACCAGGCGCTCGCAGGAGCTCGGCTAGGCACACGGGTGCGCATGCGGCAGAGGCCAAGCACACAGGTGCGGGCACGCACGCGAATGACATGGGTGCAGATGCACTGACGGGCACGGGGCTCGGCCAGGCACTGGGTGCGCCCAAGAAGCCACGGGGCTGGTGGCCGAGTGCGGCTAGGGATTGAGCCCTAGGCTCGAGTCCTTCTCTTTTTATTTGTGTACAAATTTGCAAATTATATTTCAAAAATAATATTACAAAAATCCTATGCCCTTTTTGGCTTACACAAGATCTAAAAAATTAAAATTCCTAACCAGTAGCACCATATAATTAACGATACATCATTCAACCATACATTCAAAAAACATATCCATCAATTCAACATACATATCAACATAAATATAACAAATGCAAGAAATCCACACAGTATTTAATATATCTGGTACCAATTGTTGGTATTAAATGATCAAATCAGAGGTACGCAGCGGAATATATGGACCCTTTTTAATAATTACTAATACCAGCAAGAATCATACACATATATAAATATTAAATCACATACAAAATAGATCAGAGATTACCTCTTGTAGCTTATCAAGTGTCCTTGAATCTTTTTGTGTAAAATCAACGAACTTTCTATCAAGTGTTTTGAAAGCTCACACCTTGATCTTCTAGACCAATCCTCAAACACACAAGGACGTGTATGAGCACGTAGGACTCAAAAGGTTGATTTTGTGACTTTCTAGATGTACTCAACACATGAGATCTAGAGAGGTGTGACTGAGAGAAGTGGTATTGAATATTTTTAAGGTTTTTAGAAAACTATCACTTTTCTTAGAGAGAGAGAGAGTCTAATTTTTAATCGCTTAAAAATTCCTGAATGAAAACCCTTAATCTGAAAGTATCGTACTATCAGATTTATAAAGATAATTAATCTAATCAATTAATCTTTATTTTTAAAAAATAAAAAAAAAATTAAAATTGATCTAATATTTATATTTAATTATTTATTTAAATCATATTTAAAAAGAATAATTAAATATATGATTAAACAAATAATTTAAAATTAAAAATTCAAATCGCAGGAATGGAGAATCCATAATCCATGTGTGTGGCGCTACACACTCATTGTACAGTGAGTGTGTCGCCTACATCAATTAGGGTTTCCCCAATTTTTTCCATTTATTTGTTTAATCAACTTTTAAGGTAATATATTTATCCCAATATAAATATCAGTTAATTCAAAATTAACTTTATCTTAAAATATCAATTTTAAATTAAATTAATAAATATCATATTCTAAATAAGATACTTATTATTCTCTCTCTCTCTATATATATATATATATTAATCCAAAAAAGATTTTTTATTAATTTTAACCTATAGTTTTTCAAAATAAAAGCTATATAGTTAAATAATTAATTAATTCATAATTAATGAATTGCCCATTACTATCACATAATTATTTATTTGCCCTGGAAAATTAATTCTTTTGCAATTAAGTCATTCTCTCTACAAATCTTTCTTTTGACATCCTTACCCTTGACATTGTAGGACAGAGGTGATATGGGGACCATGGACCTATAATAGAAAGCTCCAATAAACCAGATTATTAATTAAACTATTTAATCTAATAATCTTATTTATTAATTCATGATTAATCCACTATAAATATGGAATTGCACTATAGGTATTTATAGAATTATATTTACAGAGTTTTCTCTTGTATTCCATTGATATAATCAATAAATGTAATTATGTCCTCCATTTATTGGTCCGTAATTAGAGCTGGTCAAAATTATCGTTTTATCCTTCAAATTACCTCTTAATCTTTAAGTACCATTAATTCACTAGTGAATAATTAATCTATAATCAAATTATAGATTTGAGCTCAATAACTATTCAGTTCCAGAATTAACCCTTAAGGGAGCCAATATTCTATCTGTTAGAAAAGTATGGATTCCATTATAGTAATTCATGTTCCCAGCCATCCATGATATTGAATCTCCAAAACAAAAGTCAATAGTCTCATTATACTAAGAGAACTTAACAAGTGAATCAAAAGATCCAATAAACACAAACAAGAGTTCATGAATACTAAAGATTTAGACTCATCTACAAATGATCAATAATTATGATAAGAATTAAATATTTATGTCAAACGACAAGTTTATAATGGTAATTAATTCTCATCGGTCCTGTCATATATAATTTCTATTATATACAACACCATTACTAAGATGTCTATCCACATCAATAATCTGAATCTAGATTACTCACATCTCGTATGCTTAGCAAACCGTAATAGTAACCATTCATTAAAATTTTTATACTTTAATATGTTACTGACAATTTATTTATTATATACGATCTTAATTCTCTCGTACTAGTACAAGATTATATTCTCATGAATGGATAAGATTTTTTTTTTATATTAGCATATAATTAATTCAAACAATAATTATAACATTCAAATATATTAAAGTCGACCTTTTATTTAAATTCTATAAAATGTCTTTACATGCTTTTAAGGCATTAATCCTAACACATCCCATAATGAGCCTTGATATGAGCAGGGCATCCAAATTTTTCAAATTGGAAGGAATGTGCTCAGCCTCAAACCCAGAGGCCTTGTAGAGGGAGTCTTCGTTGAGAATGGGACCAAAGTTAACCTCCTCTTCGGTTAAAGCCCTTGTTCTGGACTTGTCTTTAACTACTAGCGGTATTTCCCCCGTCGGATCAACCTCTACCAAGGCTAGGTGCTCGGACACTCAAGTGTTGTTTGGAGATGATCCTTCTCCTCAGACCATGTCTTAAATTTCTTGATCAAAACCATAGAAGTCATTCTGATGAAGTTCTCTGAGCTCCTCAGACATCAAAGAAAAAATCAAGCAGTTAGCATCCTAAGAAATTGTTTGGAGATAAAGGAGAGGAGGGAAATTTTCTAATAAAAGGTGCCCTTGGAGCAACAAAATGTGGCCCGAAAACACCATTGGAGATTAGAGAATGTAATACTGATTAGTGCTAAAAAATATCATTTATTGCAATATATTTTATATTTGAAAATATTAATTTTAATTTAATTTGTGTTCAATTTTTAGGAAATAAAATGTATTTTGAGACAAAGAAATAGAAAGAAGAGAGAAAAATTTATAATTGAAGAAATCATACAAAAAGTGGCATTATTGAAGATAAATCAGGCCCAAATCCGAGTCCAGCCCAAACAAAACCTACCACCAGCAACTGATACATGGCATCCTCCAGTTCGCTGAGCCGAGCTGCGCCGAGCAGAGGCCTCCTTCGTGCGAGATGTGTCCCCTTCCAGCCACCCACCTGACGCATGCCAGCCACTCTAGCCGAGGCACGCGCCCACTCGTCTTATGTGCGCCTGCCACCTGCCACGTTCTGCCACACCTGATGCCACGACTTGCCATGCCTACTTACAAGCCAACTAGTTGCTACCACGTCGCCCAATTGTCCCCCACGCTCCAACACCATCTCTGCCGAAGCCACTCACCGCATGAAACGTGTCCAACGTGTCTCCCCATTGATGCAGCTTGTCTCCCACTTGTCCCACTTTGCTCCAATTTTGCAGCCATTTTCCCCACTATTTTGTACACGATTTTACACATTTTGGGTAATATTTCCACTATAAATAGAGAGTCAAATATAGGGAAAAAATGACCAGATTATGGAATTAAGTGTAGAGAGTATAGTTAGAGAGAAAAACATTTGTTTCTTATTTTTCTTTCATTTATTTTAACTTTTTGAGTGAAAGCAATGCCTATTATAGGCTAAATTCTCTCGTGGAAAGGCTAGAGTGAAGTTCATGTTTCACATTATATTTTTAATATGTTGATTCTTTTTTTTTTTTGTTCCTCATTTCTATATATTTGTTACAGTTAAATTTATTTTCTTCTAAATTTATTGGTGTCTTTTACATAAGTCTAGTCATAATCTTCTTATGTAATTTAGGCTCTTGATTTAATTTAGGATATTTGTTATATTATATACTTTTTACTGCATTCTTCCATTGGTATTTTGTTGCTCTAAGGTATATAATATGATAGGTTTTTAAAATTAGAAGTTAGTATAATTTAATTAAGAACATATTTTAAGGTGAGCTTTATTATATATATTCTCCAACTATAATTAATGGTGTAGAATTATAGTTGACTAAAATGAATCAATTTTATTAATATATATATATATGCATGAATAAAACTTGTGTCTTCCATATTTTCTTTCTGATTCTAATTCTTCAATTTTGTTTATTTAGTTTTTAAAAATTATTCTTTTTCAAAGATACACTATTTCAAAGTTTCTTATTTCTAATTTACTAATATTTCTTTTTACTTGTATTTTACCTCTCAGTGGATATGACACAGCCTGATTACTATTGTGACCGCTTAAGAGTTTATTGAGCGATATCAATTTTTGGCGTCGTTGCTAAGGATATAAACTTTTAAACAAATAAAGAAGTAAACACTCATCAAATGGATATATATTTAGGACAAACTTTTAAATAATCATTGAAACCAAGATAGAAAATAAATTATTTGGACAACCACCATAAAGAGTACCACAAAAATAGTTTTTTAGGAATTCTAAGTTAAGTTGACAATCTTTACATTTATTCTAAGAGCTATAAAATAAAACATGAAATTAATAAACACACATTTTTTTTCTTGGACATAAGAGATAACATAATTGAAAATGATAGAACTATTGCTCTTGTATCTTTCCTTTTTTTCTATTTTTTTCTTCTTTTTTTTTTCATCTCTTTTTTTCATGAAGAACATAATAAAAAGGCTCTCTAATAAGATTTGTTTATAGAAAATATTATCCCTAAAACATCATCCATTCATACCACAACACCTTTTCCAAATAATTATAACTACTTCTAAGAATCAATAAAAATTTAAAAGTTATTTTCTCAAGTCTCATCTCTCACAGAAAAGAATGAATTACTCAAACATGGAAAATTTCTAGGCTAATATGTTCTAACAACCATCTTACCACAATGTTTGGTATGTGGATTAACTAAATCTAGAGAAACTCTTAGTAATAAATGTAACAAAAATTAACTCAGAAGTAACATTTTGCAAGAATAAATAAGTAATTTAAAAAAAAAAATTGACTATGAAATTATAAATATGACAAAAATCAATACACATGAATATGCATAAATATGCTCACCACCCCCAACCAAAATTAGATAGTGTCCTCAATGTCTCAAAATATAACAAATGTAAAAGAGCAGGGAAAGATAACACCTGGATAGCGACCATCGAGTGATAGAGCAAATATTGATTCTCTAAAACATGAAAAACTGAAAACACAAAATGATAAAATGACAAAAGGGAAATAAACAAAAAAAAAACCTATATACAAATAATTTGGAACACTACTAAGACTTAGTAAACTGGTTCCACGAGAGTGACTTATTCAAGCTAGGTCACCCTCTCTATGTAGTGTTTTAGTCGTTGGCAATTTACTTTGAATTATCTCCCATCAGTTGGGTCTGTGACCTCAACAAAACCGTTGGCAAAGATGATTTTCACAACATATGGGCCAGTCCACCAATATTTTAGCTTTCCAGGGTGGAGATGCAAATGAGAGTCATAAAGACGCACTCGTTGGTTTGGCTCAAATTATTTTCTTAGGATTTGCTTGCATGGGCCACTTTCATTTTAGCCTTGTAGATCCTAGAGTTTTCATAAGCATCGTTCCTTAACTCCTCAATTTCTGACAACTGAAGCTTACGATTGAGTCCTGCCACCTTGAGATCAAAATTCAGGCTTTTAACTACCCAATAAGCTTTGTGTTCCAGCTCAACATGAAGGTGGTAGGCTTTGCCATAGACTATCCTATAAGGAGACATACAAAGCTAAGTTTTGTAAGCAGTGCGGTATGCCCAGAGAGCATCGAGAAGTTGTGAGGACCAATCTTTGCAGTTAGGATTAACCGTCTTTTCTAAGATTTGCTTAATTTCGCAGTTGGCTAATTCAGCTTCCCATTTGTTTGTGGGTGATAAGGCAATGCCACCTTACGAATTACACCATACTTTTTCATTAAGATCTCGAAAGAATAGTTGCAAAAATGGGTGCTGTAACGCCCTGGATAGCCAAGACCGCTACACTGTGTGTTTATAAAGATGCTGGACTTGCTAATCAAGTCATTTAATTAAAACGTGATACTGAAACCACTAATGAACAAGGTTAAAAGGTTTTGGTCTCAAAAGTGTACAATCTATAAAACAAAACATTTTATACATGGGATCCCAAAAAGGAACAGCATTCGAAAGTCAGTTTACAAAATTTCCAAAATTTAAACAACCATTAGCCATTCTAAGGATAAACAGACATTTCTGGTTCCCCCGCTCTTATCTCCTCTCAACCGTGGAGGCTGAGCAGCTGGTCATGTACATTCAGCTCACAGAGCTCTCCAAGTCAGGGCTGATCAAGTTTGCCCTTACCTTTACCTGCACCACGTAGCACCCGTGAGCCAAGGCCCAGCAAGAAAATATAATATGCTTCATAAACAATCAATAACAGATGAATAATCCTTTAAGCATGACCAGACACTTAACATTCCACATCATTCACATAGCACGTATTCAGAATCAAAGATGCAACTAAACGTTAATAACAATCAAGTCACATGATAATTAGGGCTGACAACTTAGGCCGCACCCTCTGTTTACCCCAATGACTCCGGCCCGCTTAAACTGAGCTCAATGCATAATAAGCTGTCCTCGGCTACCTGTGGCCAATTCACGCCCTGTGCGCTAGTGTAACCCTTGGCACTCTTAGGCCGTTGGCTTACAGTGTACATGGCATAATACCACCCTTTCAAAGCATACATATTAGGGAACCCTTAGTCCCACCACAAATACACAACCAGGTGCAGTTTTCTTACCTTTAATTTCCACGTTCATTGACTACGAGCGACGTCCCCCGAGCACGATCCACTTCCAGAGCCCTAGCTTAACACCTAGTCACAATCAAGGTAATGGATTCCATTAATATTCAAGTAAAGGTTCCCAGGTATAATTCTAACTTCTGGGACACCCTAGGTTAGGTTCCCGCGCTTAAAATCTACAAGAGATCAAAAATACACCTAAGGGCTGCGGCCCCTGAAACCTAGCCGCGACCCGCCCCTGAAACAGAAACCAAGCCCCTCTTAAGGCAGACACGCGCCGCGGCCCTGCCCTGTGGCGCCGCGGCGCTCCCCTTCCGCAGCACTCGAACATAGCCGCAGCCCAACCCTTCATGCCCAGAAAACCCACCATTTGCAACATCCTAACCTTATTCAAAACCACCCCAAAGCACTGTAATTCCAAAACCCACTAATTACAAGACTTTTATCATGATCCTAACAACATAATCCAACAAAAAACCTAGTTTAAAACTCATTAAAATCCCATTTTGATTTCTGGAACCCAGGTACTTAAGAACACAAAAACCAGTAATGGAACACCAGAGTTCAGCCATTAATTCATGGATTCAAGCTTACCTCCACAGCAGAATCACCTCTCTAAGCACAATCCAAGCCAACTCCCAAGCCTTCCCACCTTAATTCAACCTTGAAATTAAGAACCTGGGAACCCTTAGATTTCAACCCATAAATCTTATATTCAACTAACCAAAAATGAAATTCAATGCTTACCTTGGTTTATGGTTGAATTCCCTTGGCTGAAATTGAGCTATTTTCCCAAAACTCCAGCCCAAATCATAAAGCTCTCAGCTGAGTTTCTTAGGTTCTAATGGTTTTCTTTGAGAAGAAAAAGAAAGAAGAAGAGAGAGATAAAATGGGTCGGTTTGTCTCTTTTGTTCTACTGGTTTCTATTCTACTTAATCAACCTTGATTAATTAAGTTAATCCCAGGGCTCGGAGTACCGAAAACGTCCCCGAGGGCAAAATGGTAAATTTCCCCCAAACTTCCCGCCTAAGCTTCCTAACCTCAAATATATCTCCATAATCCGATAGTCCAAATAACCACCCGATACCTGAAATACCCCTGACTTGGCCAAAGTCAACTATTAAACCCCATTGTGACTTTCCCACTATCTAGTTCCCTAGGGTCGCCTCAAGTCGCACACTGCAAATCTACCCACATAATAATGTGGTTCTCCCAGATATAACATTTAACCACACTTACATTCATATAATCATACAAGCATGCTTATCATATAGTCATGCATTAAATCAATAAATTCGCACGTAAACAAATTATGCCCTCCCGGCACACTAATCAGGGCCCTTAAGCCATATTAGTGATTTTGGGACGTTACAGGTGCCTTGATCACTTAAGATTTCTTGTGGTGTGCCAAACCTAGATAACACATTTTCCTTTAAGAATTTCACAACAGGTGTGTTATCATTATTTTGTCAAGGCACAACTTCCACCCATTTTGAGACATAGTTTATGGCGAGGAGAATGTAAAGGTAGCCAGAAGAAGGTAGAAATGGTCCCATAAAGTCTATCCCCCAACAATCGAATATTTCTATTACAAGAATTGGGTTTGATAGCATCATGTGTTGCAGGGACAGAGCACCTAATTTCTGACACCTTTCACACGATCGACAGAAATTGTTAGTGTCTTTGAACAAAGTGGGCCAATAAAGACCACACTGTAAGATTTTTACAGCAGTATTTTTCATAGAAAAATGACCTCCACAACCTTCATTATGGCAAAAGTTCAGGACACTAAAAATTTCATCATTTGGAATGCAATGTCTCATAATTTGGTCGGGCAATACTTAAAAATATATGGATCATCCCAATAGAAGTTACAAACCTCGACCAAAAGTTTACGTTTATCTTGTGCGCTCCATGTTGTTGTAAGTTCACGAGTCGCTAAGTAATTAACAATATGAGCATACCATGGCAGCTTAGTGTCTTCGAAGAGATGTTCATCAGGGAAGTCATCTTGAATGGTTGGGCCATCAGCGGAATTTGAAAAATTCAAGACGAGATAAGTGCTCTGCTACCACGTTTTCAACTCCTTTCTTGTCCTTTATGGTCAGATCAAATTCCTGTAATAGAAGGATCCACCTAATTAAATGCGTCGTAGCATCCTTTTTGGAAAGGAGGTATTTTAAGGCGGAATGGTCGGTAAAGACTGTGATAGGTGAACCAATCAGGTAGGAGCGAAACTTGTCAAGTGTGAATACTACAACAAGTAACTCTATTTTAGTAGTAGAATAGTTCATTTGAGCACTGTTAAGAGTTCTACTTGCATAATAGACAATGAAGGGCTTCCCTTCCCTTCTTTGACTTAAGACAACCCCTATAGCACAATTGTTAGTATCACACATGACTTCAAACAGTAAGTTCCAATGTAGTGGCTAAATGATATAGGTGGAAGTGAGTTTTGCAACGAGTGTTCGGAGAGATTCCTTACACTTAGGTGTCCAATTGAACACGACATCTTTTTCTAGGAGGTTTGACAAAGGGTGAACAATTGTCGAGAAATTTTGTATGAACCTCCTATAGAATCCTACATGCCCAAGAAAAGATTGAATGTATTTAACAGTCTTGGGGGTGGGCAGCTTTGGTATGAGTTCAATCTTTGATTGATCAACCTCAATTCCTCGTTCTAACACGACATTCCCCAAGACTATGCCAGATGGCACCATGAAATGACAGTTTTTCTAGTTGAGTACCAAGCCTTTCTCTTTACATCGTTTAAGCACGGACTCAAAATTGAGAAGGCTTGATTCAAAGAAATCTTCAAAGACTATTAAACCATCCATGAATACTTCCATATATTTCTCAATCATATCACTAAATATGCTCATCTTGCAGTGTTGAAAAGTGGCTGGAGCATTGCACAGGCCAAATGGCATACACCAGAAGGCAAAAGTACCAAAAGGACAAGTGAATGTGGTCTTATCCTGATCATGCAAGGCAATCTTGATTTTGTAATACTATGAATAACCATCAAGAAAACTATAGAAATGATGACCTGCCACACGTTCCAATGATTGATCAATGAATGAAAGTGGAAAATGGTCTTTGCGGGTGGTTGCACTTAATTTTCTATAATCAATGCACATGTGCCACCCAATTGTGACCTTGGTAGGCACTAGTTCCCCTTTTTCATTTTGTACCACTGTTACTCCTGATCTCTTGGGAACAACCTGAGTTGAGCTAACCCATTTACTGTCACCAATAAGATAGATCATTCCAAAATCAAGAAGTTTCAAGACTTCAGTCTTAACTACTTCCTCATCATTGGGTTTAATCTTCTTTAAGGGTCATGACATGGTATAGCCCCGTCTTCCAATTGAATGTGATGGGAGAAAATTAAAGGACTAATACCTTTGATGTCAGCTATCGTCCATCCTAATGCATCTCTTTTTTCTTACAACACATTGATGAGCTGGTGCTCTTGTGTCGCATTGATCTTGGAAGATATTATGACAAGAAAAGTGTTGTCAGCTCCCAGGAAAACATGCTCAAGGCCCTAAGGAAGTTGGGCCAACTTTGGTTGAGGAGCTTCTTTAATGGAGGGTTTTGGTGTTTCTCGATCTTGAGGGAGTTCCTCAAAGATTGGATTCCAAAACATGGTTCTTCTAGCCTATGAGTGTTTAATGATTTCAGGGTTGATTTCAGACTCATCGGGCTTTGAACTTTCGGATATTTTGGAAGAGGCGATTAAACTGATTAGAAGTATATTCTGATTCTACCTCTTCTGAAATAAGTGTATCGATCAGATATGATTGGAAACACTATTCGTTATCAGGTGGTTGTTTTCCAATGTGGAAAACATTCACTTCTAGAGTATGTTCCCAAAAGAGATTTTCATGAGACCATTCCTACAGTTAATGAGTGCATTTTCTATTGCGAGTAAAGGTCTACAGAGAATGATGGGAATTTTGGACTCTATACTCACTTCAGATTGAGTGTCCAAGATGAGAAAATCAACGAGGTAATAGAATTTTTCAATTTGAATCAGAACGTCTTCAACTATTCCTTGAGGTTTCTTGACTAATCGATCGACCAGTTGTAGCACCACAAATGTGGGCTTGAGTTCTCCTAGACATAATTGCAAGTATATTGAATATGGCATGAGATTTACACTTCCTCCTAAGTCTAGAAGGGCTTGACCAAATTCCTGGTCCCCAATTTGACATGAGATGGTGGGACAACCAGGATCTTTGTACTTAGGCGGTGTCTTGCAATCAATTACCGTGCTAGCTTGTTCTGCCATGAATGCAGTTTTCTTGACATGGTGCTTTCTTTTAACGGTGCACAAATCCTTGATAACCTTTCCATAAGCCGGCACTTGTTTGATCACATGCAACAATGGCAAGTTGATCTTAACTTGTGTTAAAAGGTCTAGGATTTCACCATGATTTTTTAGTACCTTTCCAGTGGATTTCAAAGCTTGAGGAAAGGGTGCCTTTACTGGAATGCTTATTGGCACATCATCATTTGGAGCGAGCATTGACGTACTCGTTGTCTTAGTTAACAGTGAAATCATACTTTGACCACTTCGACTAGTGATGGCATTAACCTCTTTGAAATTTGTATTTGTAGAGAAGGAGGTTTGTGCCATGTGTTTCCCTTTTTGATGGATTAGAGGTTGAGCTGGAAGTCTACCACACTCTTGAATTGTCAAAGTAGTGTTTAACTTTGTCATTTGGCTTTTTATGTCTTTCATTTCCTCCACCATTTGTGTGAAACAAGATTTGAGCTCTTGAGTTGAGGCTATTTGTGTTTGCTCAAGCATTTGTAGGGTATTCTCAAGAGAATTACTTGACTGCATGTTATTTTGAGGAGCAATGTATGCTTTTGGCGGTTGTTGCTGCTTAGGCCTCCATTGGCTCCCAGATGTTTGGTTTTAATCCTTCCAGCTGAGATTTTGATGGTTGCGCCAATCAGGATTGTAAGTGTTTGAGAAAGGGTTATAAGGTTTCTTGTAATCCCCTAAAAGCATTGCATTGTTCCTCATTTCCTCCTCTTAACATACAAAGAGCAGGGCACTCTTGTGGTTGATGTTCTGTCCCTCCACAGATGAAGCATGGATCTTGTGTTTCTACTTTTGCGCCATGTGGATTCCTCTACCTTCTTGAATTTTGAAATCCTCAAATTGTTGTCTCAATGATTATTTGGCTTTGGATTTTGTCACCTTCCCTCAATTGGTAGATTCTGGTTGATCGTGGCTTGTCCATAGGACTTGGTCCATTCTATGTGTAGGACTTTTCAGCAAGATCGTCGAGGTACTCGAAAGCTTCATCGGGATATTTTTGAAGGAATTCTCCATTGCATATCATTTGTATGAATTTTCTTTGTTCGGTTGTGAAACCATCATAGAAATAGCTGATCAGACGCCAACTTTTGTATCCATGATGTGGGCATTGATTTATCAAATCTCTAAACCTCTCCCAAACCCGATGGAAAGTTCATGGTCTTTTTGGATGAAGGTAGAGATTTGCTTCTTAAGGCTGCTAGTCTTGTGGGGCGGAAAATATTTGGCGAAGAATGCTTTTGTCATTTCGTCCCATGTTCCGATAGATCTAGGCCATAAGGAATACAACCAGCTTTCTTCTTTGTCTTTGGGAGAGAAAGGAAAAAAATTTCAATCTCACAATGTTGGTGACATCATCTTGGTTGTTGAATGTAGCCACCACCTTTTCAAATTCCCATATATGCACGCACGGACTCTCATTTTCCATCCCATGGAAGGTTGGTAAGAGGCTAATCATGCTGGATGTGAAATCGAAATTTGGCAGATTGTTGGGATACATTATGCATGAAGGTGCGGCTGTACGCGTAGGATGTAAATAATCCTGTAGCGTTCTTGGTTGGACTTCATCTTGATGAACCATCATGGGTGGTTCAGGAAGTCTCGGTGAATTGGGTGAATTTGAACAAATGGAAGAAGACGATGAATTAGGAGAGTTTTCTAAAGCTTCTACTTGTTGTCTCACGAATCTCCCTAATGCGTCTCTATTTCGTGGCATAAATTTTTGTTTATTTTTTTTTGTAAGTATTATAAGCGCAAGTGTGTAATAGTGTAATAAGTATACACCAAAAATGCTCCCAGAACAATTGAGAAGACTTCCAATGTACCACTTTAGGCCCAAGAGCTTTTCTAGAACTACGATCAAAGAGGGCAGATTTTGGGAAAAATCCAAGAAAATCGATTTTTGGGTCAAAATACGATAAGCCACTTACAACTGGATATCTCACCAGAATGCTTACTTGATAAATGGCAAGTGTAGGTGCGGAGTCGAGTACACACTTAAAAATACTTCACGTCATTTGCCCAGAAGTATTTCAATTCTCTGCAATGATCTAGATTCAATGCAAATGTCCCAGCGGAAAAAAGATTCTCAGAGAAGAGAGGGTTCTGAAGGGATTTCTGTTAAGAGAACAATTTACTTATATGGAGGAAACCAATTCGTATATAAAAAATTGACTTGATTTTTGTTAAGAAATACTAGTAACAAACTAGCTACTTCTAACATCTTAATGTACCTTTATGAACAAATTAGTTCCAAAACGATTATGAAGTTTAAATCCAAATTCAAATTTTACTGTTTGGTTGCAGTTTACTTAATTTAAATTGCAGAACCATATAATCAAATCATAAAGGTGAAAATTTAGAAAACTTTGGAAGACAAAGTGTACGATTTGGTTGCTTTAATATACTTAAGACAACAATCTACTTATACAGGAAACCAATTCATATATAAAAATTTTACTTGCTTTTTGTCAAGAAATACCACCAACAAACTAGCTCTTCTAACAAATTACTGCATCTTTAGTTTCAAAACATTTCTGAAGTTTATATTTAAATTCAAATTTTACCGTTTAGTTACTTTACTGTGCATCTACTTCAATGTACATAACTGTATAATGAAATCATAAAGGAGACAATTTAATAAATTTTGGAAGACAAAGTGTAATGTTTGGTTGATTTAATATACTTTTTTTTGTTGAATTGAACACCGCGTGAGCAGGGAATATAATTCCATTAAAACTAATAGATTGTAGAAACTTAATTACAAACTACAAACCAGTTCAACCAAATAGTCCGAAAAGTAAAAAAGCAAGATAAATAAAGCATGAAACTACCAACTACAGTAGTCGAACAAAGCATAAAATATAACTAACATAACTACTAAGGCTATAAAGAGGCATGAAGCCTATAGATTTCCATCATGAGTTAAGGGGGATGTGTAGCTTTGTAGTTGTCAAACACCCGAGTGTCCCAATTTTTCCTATCCAGCTCTCCCTGCAATTCTTTTGTTTGTGCAAGCTTAGCCACATTATGAGCAACACAATTTATGGACCTAGGAATTTTGCTGATTTCCCAAGAAGAAAAACTCGCGCATAGTTGTAAGAACTCTTTTCTAATGCCTTCTAGTAGTTCGACTACCTCTGAATGCCTTTCCCTTAAAGATTGTACATCCAGGTTACTATCACTTTGGAAGATGATGTTGAGACATGTGTCTTTTGAAGCTAACGTGGCCACCAATACAAAGGCTTTTGCCTCACCAATAGTTGGGTCATTTTCTGTTATACATTGGGTCACTATTCCTCAGAATATGGCCACGTTCATTGCGACATACTGCTGCAATTGTTCCGCCCGAATTGGATATTGCCACATCAGTCAAGTAGCAAAGCCAGCCAGGGGTGGGGGACGCCAGAGTGTGGGTTGGCTATTGATGCTATTGTAGTTGGCTAGCCGCTCATGGAAGTGAGCTTGAATTTTTCTTGACAATAATTGAAAGTTCCTTTGCTCCCTCCATGTATGACTATTTCTTTCTTTCCAAATAGCATAAATAATGGTCGATGCCAATAAGGATAATTCTTAAAATTCCATGTTTTTGGGTCTGTAACTCCTGTTTTTGAAGAAATCAAACCATTGATTCCAGCTTTGCACTTGTACATACTATGTTCTGAGTCCCCAAAAATTTAGGTACCATAATCGGCCAAACCATGTGCAACTCCAGAACAAGTGCAAGGAGTCCTCAACACAATCATCCCATAATACGTAGTTTGTACTGATCTCTGGAATTATGTTTCCCAATTTTGCTTTCGTTGGGAGTGCATCAGATACTATTTACCACCAGAGGAATTTGTTCTTGAATGGATTTTGCACTTCCATATCATCAACCAAATTTCATCTCTTTGTTGCAATAGAAACAGTATGTCGATTGTCGAATGAATAGAGAACCTGCCTGAGCTATCTGGGTCCCAACACCAAGAATCTTCTGTCTTCATGAGGGAGTTGAATATTTAGAATTCGTTTCAAATTCTCTAGTTGAAACCACCGATTGAGCTTTTCTATATCCCAATTTGAACTTGAGATTAATTCACTCACCCAGTTCACTTCTTTTGTGGCATCCTAAATCGGGGTCTCCTGTTCCCATTTGTTATCCAATTGTCAAACCATATAGAGGTTGTTTTTCCTTTGCCTATGATCCTGCAAAGGCCCTTCTACTGTATTTCTCTAGCATTTAAAATCTCCTTCCGCAAACTTGAATATGTTTTGTTTGGTTGGCGTGTGAGTAAGTCTCCATCCTTGAGATGTTTTTCCTTGATGGATTGGTGGTACAAGTTGTTTCTATTGGTGATTAACTCCCAGGATCTTTCTGTGAGGAAAGCCTTGTTAATATTCCCAGTCGATCTAAATCCCAACCCGCCAAGAAGCTTTGGGCGTCCGATTTTGTTCCAAGACAAAGTGTGGATTGCTTTTTTCTGAATTGAATCCCCCCACCAAAATGATCGGAGTTGTTTCTCCACCCCGTCTGTAATAGTGGTTGGTATGGATCTTGCAGCATCTACATAAGAGACTATTGAAGATCCCACCACTTGAACCAGCATTGCTCGATCTGCCCTGGATAAAAGTTTGGCCTTCCACCCTTGAATCCGATTGTTTACCCTGGTCATCATAAATTGATAATCTTTACACTTCAATCTTCATTGTGATAGTGGTAACTGAAGGTGTATACCGTCCCTTTCCATCCTTGGCATTTGAAGTGTCTCGGCCAATTTGATACCATTAGCCGCCGATACTCCTTTGGAGAAGTGCATTGCCGATTTTTCCTTGGTGATCTCTGCGCTTGACCATTGACAGTAGCGGCCTAGACAAGCAAGGAATTCCTTGGCTTCCTTTTCGGAGGCCTTACCAAATAGGACTATATCATCAGCAAACATGAGGTGGCTCATTGAAGGAGCATTCTTTGCTATTTTTATTCCTTGGATCTTTCTGGATAATTTAGAACAGGCAAGTAGCCTAGAGAGTGTGTCAGCTACTATTATGAATAGAGTAGGAGATAAAGGGTCCCCTTGTCTCAATCCCTGGTGGGTTTGATTTTCGATTTTGGGCTGCCATTCAGTAAGAGTGTGAACTCAAATGTAGTTACGCTTTGCATGATCCAGTTGACGAACGACTCAGAAACCCCTATGTCAAGAGTACTATCCTAAGATATATCCAGTCAACCCAGTCATATGACTTCTCCATGTCCAACTTAATCATCATGTAACTAGTCTGGCTACATTTTTACTTCGCGGAGTGGATGATCTCTCTAACTAACATTGTATTGTCTTGAATCACCATTCATTTGACAAATTTTGATTGCATTGGAGACACTATGTCATGTAGTATTGGGCGTAGCCTGTTTGCCAGTATCTTGGATATGATTTTGTAGGCCACATTGCACAAAGTTATTGGCCTACAATCATTGGTTGAACCCAACTTCTCTTTTTTTTTGGGAAAATAATCAAATTTGCTTTATTTTTAAACTTAGGCATATTAGAAGTGTGAAAGAATTGTTTTACCATATTAATCACACCCGAGCGGATAGTATCCCAATGATGTCTATAGAAATAGCCAAGGAAACCATCAGGGCCCGGAGGTTTGTCAGTGTAAATCATTGTCAGTGCCTCTATGGCATTCTGATCTGTTGTGATTGAGTTAGGGATGAGGTGATCTAGGTCTTGAGGAAAGCAAGTCGGTTGTGCTACAAAAGTTGCCTTGAACCGAGATGTGAAGCTGTGTCTTATGGATCTACTGCCGTATAACCAAATCCCATCATCATTCTTGATAGCATGGATGAAGTTCCGCCTTCTTGAACTATAGTGGAAGTGTGAAAGAATTGTGTGCTTCGATCACCATCTTTAAGCCAAGTTATCATCGATTTTTTCCTCCAGAAAATCCCCTCTCTTCTTAGAGCTTTCGCAAGCGTTGTCCTAGATTTAGTCTCTCTTGTCAAGTTTTTTGTGGTGTTACATTCGGTCTCAACCAGCTTCGCCTTAGCCTCCTTGATCTGGTTGCACACATCTTTAAATTGAGCCTTATTCCACTTGGACAATTTCACACGAGTTCTATTTCTGTTTGAAGTTAACATTGGGTCTTGATGAGTCACTGACGACCAAGCTTTCCTTACCACCCAAATACTCCTTTCATCAGTGAACCACATGTTCTCATATCAAAATAATCTTAGGAGATGCTCATTGTCTCTCATTCTGTCCAGAAAGATTGGGTTGTGGTCTGACGAAGTTGTTGGGATGTTGGTTATAGTAGCTTTAGTGAAATGGACTCGCCATGTAGATAAAGCTAGGCACATGTCTAGGCGCGCTCTCTTTAGAGTGCTCATCCCTGTGAAAACTCCACACTTTTTCCTCCAAGTTAATGGGGTACCCACTGCTCCTAGATCAATAAGACTCGCTCTTGCAACCATTCTTCGTAAGTCAAAAGAGTAGTAGGAGATATTACCTTTCTTTATATAATTGACACACTCTTCATCTCTAAGAGTGCCATTTAAGTCTCTTACAATTAAAATTGGTTCTCAAGTGGTTAATATTTCCCACATCACTCCAAAACTTTTCTCTTCCTTACATTGAAGGTGTCCCATAAATTGCAAACAACCTCCATTCCCTGGCTATAGGATCCGAAGAGATAGTCCTGGAAATTAAGTATTTATCTTTGTGACCAACTAAATAAGAAACTCCATTTTTCAAGCAAACTCCAATTCCTCCAGATATCCCCGAGGTGGAACATATTCGAAGTTGTAGAATGTAATTTCTTGAGAATCCCAGCAAAATAATCCTCCATGATCCTTGTTCAAGAGAGAATCAGTAACTCAGGTTTCTAAGCCCTGATAAGATCCGCTCATTCCCGAACTGTCGGTCTGCGTCCAAGACCTCGACAATTCCATGCTATTATTTTCATGGCATCATCGAAGACTCTTTTGGGCTAGTCAATGAAGCCCCAAACCACAAAACCTGCTCAATACTATTAGGATTAACATTATCCAAATTGGAAGCTTTAGCCCCCGAATGTTGTTGTCGAATTTTACCTCTTCTTTCGCTTCGGTTGTTTCTTCCTCTGCATCCTCAGATGCTCTACATTTGATTAGGTCATCAATAAATTGCATGTAATCTTTCTCCTCCAATGAATCCACCATCTCATGACTAACCTTTATTGGTGTTCTGAGAGGTGTTGCACCACTTTTCCTGCTCTATTTTCTGGGACGACATCTCGGTCTTCTACTTGGTGTTGAATTGCATCTTGTTGAAGCAGGCGTGGAAGGGCATGGAATTTTGTGTTTGAGTTTCTTGGATTCCTTCTCGTCGATCATTCCATGATGTGGGGGGAGATGGATACCCATTGGAGAAAACAAGACCATCTTTTTACACCGCCAGTGGAGTAGTGAGGTATTGAGAATACTCCTCTGTTCGATGGGTTCCCGTTGCAGAAGAGGTTTCCTCATCTGTTCCTTCTTTTCCTTGAGTTTGGTTTCCAGCGTTATCTTCATTTGGTTTAGATAATAGGACCGCTGGGGGGAATGACGCAGCTAGAAATTTTCTATCTCTTCAAAATGGATTGACTATATGGATAGAGTGGGCCTAAATTTATTCACTGTTTCTCGGCGCAAATATACATATACCATAGTATTAAAATATTTAGAATAAAATAGTAATTTGTTAAAAGGTGTATTTGATAATATGTGATATATGAAATAGATGATTAGACTATTTTACTACAAAATTAAAAATATAGATATTTACTTACTTTCACACAACATTAAGCACACAACATTAAGGTTGATTTTGTACTACCATGCCCCTTTAATTATTTACATAGATCAAACCAAAAGCAACATTAACGATTCAATACGTACGCATCAGCCATTAACTCAACTTCTTGAGTACAATTCATGTTTAGCACATCAATACAAAATACAAACCGATCAAAAATATACCAAAAATTAATTAATTCTATCAGGAAAATAATAAAGAAAATTTATATGTAAACTTTATTAGCTACTATTTACAATGTATTATAGAAAGAAATCTTCCATATTCTTCAAAATATTGCCAGCCTCGAAGTCTCATCAAATTATAACCCTTGATTTCACGCATGCACCTCAGTGATATCCCAGGGGAGCAGGAGCTTCCTTAAGCTCACGTCCTTGATAATGAATGTCCTGCAATTCAAATTAATCCAATCAATATCTAACACACACACACACACACACACATATATATATATATCATAACAACACTCCTGTGCTAAGGCAGCCATTATGTACCGATGCAAAGTGATTAACATCACGGTGGTGAGCCTCATCAGCTCGGACAACGAGAACGACATCTCGCAAGGTGGCGTTGGACGGAAGCTGCCAGTAGTCGATGGCGATTGCCGGAGCAGGAACATTTTCAATATTGCCTTTGTCAAGTTCCTTGAGGAACTCGGTGTAGGAATGGATTGCTTCCTCCTCAAGGTAACCAACCACTCGGTGAGCGAACTTTGGGGAAATCATATACCCCAAGAAGTAGGCGTTGAAGAAGATTCCTTGGACAGTGAAGACAAGGGCTCGCTCGTACCACTTGGGCTTCGCTACTTCCATGAATGTCATCAGATGCATCCGCTCGTTCTCAGCCTCTTCAAGCAGCGTTCTGATCCACCCACCACTGTGCTCGAATCTCCGCAGCGACTTGCAGTGCAGCAGTGCTCCGCCCACCATGCCCGGCACCGCCGCCACGGTCTCCAGCATCATGGCCCGGCATCCATATCGTCTCTGTTTAATACATAAAATAAACACATCAACACCTAATTCTCTGTCATGTAGTGTTTATATTGTGCACTATATATAATTAATGACTCAATTAAGCACTAGGTTTATTCCCTTTTGACAATTTTCTAACTTGACTGCTTTATTCCTATTTAAATAATAATAATTGTGGCCAACAACAAAGTGGGGATCACGTAAAAATATTTTAATAAATTAGAAAAATACCTGGAAGAAAATATCGGTTGGCCATCTGAGGGATTTGACAGTCCAAAAAGCTATTTTGTCCAATAACGTTGTAGGGGCGTGGTGCTTCTTCAGATCAATGGAGAGATTTGATTTGTACGTGTCCCAAGGCTTCATAATCACAAATATAAAACAAAAACCACAAAATAAAAATCAATATGATACGATACAACATCCAAGTAAAATTATCATCCACAAATTATAAATTACATGATGACAAAAATTTTAAAAATAAAAAATAATTACGCACCCTAAAGCAGGTCCATTTCCACTCGGTTCCATCTTCCTTGGTAAGCCTGCTTGGTGGTACGCCCCAATAACTTACAATCCCCTTCTCGTCATTATTACTTACATAGGCGGATTCCGGAAAGGCACCGTTCTCGACCTGATTCACCTTCTCATGATGCTCACCGTTTTCAGCCACCGTACTAGCACCCCTCGAGGCGGCGCTACCGTAGCCTCTCTGAACCAAATAAACTGCGCTGCTGTTCTTCGTCCATGCGGTGGCACCAGTCGGAAGCGACCTGATAAGGCCCTTCATGACGGCCGGCTCGTTGGCCACCGCTCGAGCTGTGGCGGAGGAGAACAGCCGAGTGCCTACAGCGGCCAGCTGCCTGGTGGCGTAACTGCGAGTCACCGACATGATGATGATGATGATCAATTACCTTACAAATATTGGATCAGCGCTAGATCGATTACAAGAATGTTGGAGGTTTGTTAATTTTTGGTGTTGAAAATAAAAGGAGGGCGTTGAGTTCTGTAGTTTTGTTGACTGATGGGTCTTTGGTTTGTTTTGGAGAAGGGTTTAAGGGAAGGCGTTTAAATACTTGGCAAGTGTAAAAAATGGCAACTCATGTGCGTTGGTCTTAGGCGGTTGCTTAGGTTGGCGCTGACTTGTGTGGTGATTATTGGGGACACTTCATACGCCTTTATTTGGACCATTCTTCCCCTCGATAGAGTCCTGAAGTATCCTCGTTGTCATATATAAATATATATTTTTTTTTCTATTCTAATTTTAATTACATCAAATCTAGAATGTATTTGTATTATCCCCCTCCCCCTCCTCTCCCTCCCCCAATATATATAAATATATATATAAAAAGAATGTATTTGTATTTTTTTCGCATACTTATATTTTAAATAGAAATTTATCGGATGGTGTATCGCTGATTTGGTTATTTTTTAATCTCTCTTTTGGAATATTATTTAATATTAGGCCTTCACTACTGTGTAAAATAGTATAATAACACATTATAATGATTTCCAAAATAAAAAAAACACACATTATAACTTGTAAAAGAAATAAAATGGCTCAAAGGATAATTTCGTCAAATCATGTTTTATTTTACGATGAGAGATGTTCTGTTTTCCAGTTGACACTTATGATTGGATTGTAAAAGAAATAAAAAGGCTCAAAGGAGAAGGGCATTTTGGTAACTAGGATTCCATTTTAAAGAAGGCAAGTATTAAATTGGCTAGAAAGACGGTTGGACTTAATTTTCTTGGGCAGCAAGCACATTTGTGTGGCGTGGGGTTCAAGTATAAATATAAGTATTGTTTGGTTGTAATTTATATTAATTAATTAGATTTAGCTGGTTCGTGTATGCTCCCATGCTTTTCTCATCGTAGCCTGATTAAACATCCCTCCTGGCGGCCACGAGAGCAGAATGTAAAATAAATACTTTTATATTTGAATCATTCAAATGGCACATTTTTTTTCTTCTTCTTATTCTTTTTCCACTTTTTTACGGCATTAAAATTTTGATATTTTCCTCCCGCGTATAAAGCTTGAAAACTTATAATACTAACTCTCTGCTAATAATTGTATTTGAGTATTAAATTAATATATTTTTTTAAAAAAAGTACCAAATCAATTTTTTTTATGCCAATAGTACAAAAATTTTATCAATAATTATATTTAAAAGTAGTAAGTAATTTTTTTTACCACAATAATATCAATTTTTTTTGCTTAAAGTTGCTTTTAAGTTCCAATTCTATTATAGTTGGTACACTTATTAAATTTAAATTGATATAGAAGTTTTGTTTGAGAGCATCAACAACTTGTAAAACAATGGGAAAATAGATGTCAAAGCTTTGTGACATCGGGCAGTGTCAGCTGAAGAGATTTCAATGATTAAGTCAGTAATCAAATCAATTAAAGAATGAAATATAATGCGTAGAAATTATCATTATCATAGTGTGGTGGCGAGAGGTTGATCTAAGTGATTGATTTCTTAGTAAAATTTTTGAGAGTGAATGCTTGAGTAAGTTTAATTGAGTGTGATTTCTTGATGCCCCACAATGGGGCCTAGGCATTAGTTTTATAGGCCTTTCAACCTATTGTTACTCAACTCCTTCTGAGTAATTGAGAAGTGGTCTACCCCTTATTGAAGAGGAAGATCGCTTCTTCAGGGTGAGCGAGCTGGAGACTGCGAGTCTAGCTTGTGGATTGAATCAATGTGTTGATCAGTGTATTAGTGTATTCCTCAGTCACATGTCGATTTAATGGTAACTTTTTTAAGCCAAGGATATAATCAAAGCTCAGTTTTGGACCAGTGTCTGAGTTGTTAGGATTAATGTCCTAAAAACATGTAAATACATTTTATTGGTTTTATATAAAAGTATAATTTTTATTATATTTGAATGTTATAATTATTGTTTAAATTAATTATATAATAATATCAAGAAAATTCTCTATTCATTCATGAGAATATGATTTTGTATTAGTACGAGAGAATTAAGATCTTATATAATGAATAAAATAGTCAGTAAGATCTTATATAATGAATAAAATAGTCAGTAACATATTAAAGTAAGAAATCCTTAATGAATGGTTACTAGTACGGTTTGCTAAGCATATGAGATACAAGTAATTTAGATTCGGATTACTGATGTGGATAGAAATCTTAGTAAATGTGTTGTATATAATAGAGATTATATATGATAAGATCGATGAGAATTAATTATCTTTATAAACTTGCCGTTTGACGTAAATGTTTAATTCTTCTCATAATAGATGATCATTTGTAGATCAGTCTAAATCCTGAGTATTCATGAACTCCTATTTATGATTATTTGATCTTTTGATTCACTCGTTAAGGTCTCTTAGAATAATGAGGCTAATGATTTTTGTTTCGGAGATTCAATATCACGGATGGCTGGGAACATGAATTACAATATTAGAATTCATGCTTTCCTAACAAATCGAATATTGGTTCCCTTAAGGGTTGATTCTGGAACTGAATAGTTATTGAGCTCAAATCTATAATTAGATTATGGATTAATTATTCGTTAGTGAATTAATGGTACTTAAGGATCAAGATGTAATTAGAATGGTAAAACGATAATTTTGATCAACTCTAATTAACGAACCAATAATGAAGGACAAAAAAAATGATTATATCAATGGGCTAGTAGAGAAAACTCTGTAAATATAATTCTATAAATACTTAGAGTAAAATTCCATATTTATAGTGGAGTAATCATGTAATTAATTTATAAGATTATTAAATTAAAGAGTTTAATTAATAATCTGCTTTGTTGGAGCTTCGTATTATAGGTCCATGGTCCCCAGATCACATCTGTCCTACACTGTCAAGGGTAAGGATGTCATAAGAAAAATTTATTAAGAGAAAGGACTAAATTGCCAAGGAATTAATTGTCCATGGCAAGGAAATAATTATTTGATAATTATGGGTAATTGATTAATTGTGAATTAATTAATATTTTAACTATATAGTTTTTATTTTGAAAAACTATAGGTTAAAATTAATATCAATCTTGTTTGAATTAATATTGTTATCCCTAAAAAATACGAGGATGACATGGCGAATGAGAAAGCGGCACGTGGCATCACGAATTAGGGAAAAACGACGAAGTATTGAAAAAAGACCGACAAGCAAAAAAGATAGGTCCAAGACCTATAGGGAAGTCGGCCAAGCCAAGACCCCGTAGGGGTGGTCGGCCTGGCCCTAGCCCCTAGGGGTGGTTGGCCTGACCCCTACCCCTAAGGGTGGTCGGCCTAAGCATGCCCAAGAACCCCCTGGGGGGTGGTCGGCCTGACCCCAACCCTTAAGGGTGGTCGACCCAAGTATGCCCAAGAGCCCATAGGGGTGGTCGACCTGACATGCTCAAGAGCGACCTGGGTGGTCGACCCACCCTATTCTTCATAGGGTGGTCGGCCTAAACTCCCAAGTACACTCCACTGAGAAATACTCGCACTCGTTCAAACTGAGATCAAACAGGTCCAGCACCTAGAAGATCATAGGTCCATCACCCAGAAGATTAACATGTCCAGCACCCAGAGGGTCATCAGGCCTAGCACCCAAGCTCTGAAGGGTCATCGGGTCTAGCACCTAGGTCTCATAGACCAACCAAGACTTAACATTTTCCCAGAGGTTTCAATCATGCATCATCTACCATGATCAAGAGAAACAACGAGAAACCCACGATCTCATAATCATGAGGAGGTGGACACGTATCTCCACTACCTAATAATCGTGTACCAAACCACGATCCCAGTATTATTGATCATGTAACAGCCCCTGGGTACTATAAATAGAGGACCCAGGGCTTCGTTTCACGGTATCGCTTTTTCAGGAATTTTTGAGATCTGAAGAAATTTTGGGGAGAAACTCTGGGCAAATTAGTAACAAGTGAATAGTTTTGTTCATCAGTGTAATTGTCTATCGAGTGATTCAATACTGAAAGCTAAGTGGATTAGGTTATTACTGTTCATCAGAACAGGGCTGAACTGTTGGGGTTTTATGCCCTAATTAAAACCCAAATTCTTTGTAATCTCATTTTATTATCAATAAAAGAATAGAAATCATTTTTTGACTTGGTCAATCACTTTGCTCACATGTTTTATTTTCATGATTATTTGTTTAATATAAACTTCTATTAAATCCCGAGCATATAGCTAATCTTATTTATAGTGACGTAATCACAGTGGAATATAAATATGATTATATGTTCAAAAATAAGTTAGTCCTAAGATTAGTCAGTGCACCGGATTTACACTGACTTGCCAATCTACGATATGATCTACTTACACATTATAGTGTTATGTTCTTTCCAGAACATTAGCAAAGTAGATAAGATCGGATGTATTTGTTACATCGGACAGGACCGATATTGACAGTTGATAAGATAAGTAAACATGTCGTTATTATCTATTCTAGTCATATCATATAGTTGACCATAGGTCAATTCAATCTCAATTCTGAGTGGTTAGTATTCTAACTGATTGTATTATTTGAGTTCTTTGACTTGTTCGTTACCAGCTTACCCTACGGACTAGCCCATACTTACATCTTGGGAACTCGGTAGTATAATTGAGTGGGAGTGTTAATCATAGATATGAACATCTATAACTTCTGATGAAGAAGTGAAACGATGGTTTCCTTTTAGTTTGGTTCAAGGTGTTAAATGATAGAGATCTCATTTCAGTAATTAAATTAGTTTACTGAAATATCATTTACAAGGAACTAAGTGTTTTAAGGATAAAATACAATGAGGGGTAAAACGGTATTTTAGTCCTGTCTCATTGTAGACCGTCTATAGAGGATTGAGTGAAAATTATGGTTGTAACAATGGATAATTAATAGCGTATCTATATTTGTTATAGAGCGTTCTATGAATTCAAGAGTGCAATTCCGAGTCTATAGTGGAGTCACGAGGAATTAATAAGTCAGTAAATTTATTTGTTAGATTTATGATAACTTATTGGAGCTTGATTTCATAGGCCCATGGTCACCATTGTACCTTGGATAAAATCATCTAGATAGTCTCAATTAATTGATTTAATTATCAATTAGAATTATCAAAGTTGACCAGGTCAATTTTGGATAGTTTCACAGAGTTGTGTAATTTTGAGAAGAAAAGAGAAATTATGGCAGATTTATTAATTAAGATAAATTTGTATCTAAATTAATAAATAAATTTAAATCAAGGTTCAAATTATAAATAATTAATTTGATAAAGGATTTAAATAATTATTTAATTAATTAAATCAATAGAAAATAATACAGGCCTTGATTTTAAGTCCAATGGGCTTATAATCAAATGGGAAATTTCACGGGCCTATAGCCCATGATAATTTCGACCTAGGGCTTCAAAATGGCTGTTATTTTATTGATTTTTTAATTAAATTAAATGGACTAATTGAGTCTATAAAAGGAGTGCTTATAGAGAAGTCAAAAAATGGTTTTTGATAAGTCAGATTTTCTGATAGTTTTATATTCTCTCTAAACACAAGTCCTTTTCTAAGCTTCTTTGTATTTTCTCTTCTTCTCTCTATATCTTTCTCATGTGTTGAGAATTGCCCACACTAGTCTAGGTGGTTCTAAGGATACATTGGAAGATTGTGAAGAAAATAGAAGATCGGTTCAGTTTCTTGGTAATACTCTGCGACAGAGAGGATACAAGAGTTAGAGAAACTGAAGGAAGGACTCTTTAATTCCGCTGCGTATACTGTAAGTATTCTATTATTTGTTTCTCTTTGAGTTCAATTTTAGGAACATGTTTTAGGCTATCGCGTATTAATTTGTTTAATATTAGATATACATGAAAATAAATAAAGATCCTGTATAAGTTTTTTCCAACAACTGGTATCAGAGCCTTTGGTTATCTTTATTTTCATGCATGAACATGTTTAAAATTGGATAATATGATATGTTTGAATAATTGGATGGTTTTTTATGTTTTTATGAACATATTGATTTTATGTGAATTTTATCAATTTTTAGGTTATTTTTGTTGTGTTTTCTATGCTATTAGTTTTTATATATGCTTTATTTTGTGTAAAACATGTTAAAAATTAATTAGAAAATGGTTTTGGTTGAAAAATTGCACAAAATATATTTTCGAAATTTTTTGTTCTGGCTGCCGTGCGCACGCGCACACGCGCGCGCACATGCCCAGACACCAGCAGCCAGTGAACAGTACCCGTATCGGGTACTGTTCATCATTTTTTTTTATTTTTTTTTTGAAAATTAAAGAAAATTAAAATTGTGGAAATTTATTATTTATAATCAAAACCTAAAATATCTTTTTTGTTTTATCTTTTATTATTTTTTTTAAATAAGATATTTTTGTTAGTTGAGATTTAAATAATTAGATATTTTCTACAAAGATTCAAATTCAAATTTAAAATTAGACTAACAACTTAATTTTAAATCTTTTAATATGTTAAAATATTAGAATTATGATATCAGATATTTAAGATATTTTCATTTAAATTCTTGATATTTTTATTAAATCTTTATTTGAAAATATAAATATCTTTTTATTCTATAGTTTTTAATATTTAAATTATTTGAAATTTGAACATTGTTAGTTAGATATTTTTATGGATATTTGAATTTTTTTAACTATTTGAGATATTTTAGGGTTGTTATAACTATTTGTATTTTATTATTTTTAAATGGTTAAAATATTAGACAATAGTTGTAACAACACAAGATATTTTGAAAATAGTTAAGATATTGATTTTAAAATTTAAAATTGGTTAAATTTTGAAAAATATCATTTTTTTTCAGCCAATTAATAAAATATTTTTTTAATAAATGGGATTTAAATTAACTTTGGTTAATTGTTGATAAATCTTATTTAAATTAAATTAATATTTTTTTTTTCAAATTAACCTAAAACCAAGTTGATTGTTGATAGATGAAATTTAAATTAACCATTGTTAATTGTTGATAAATTTCATTTAAATTGACTTATTTTTTGTGAAAATTTAATTAATTTGAATTTTTTTGATAAATTCTAGATAATTAATTGTGGTATTTTTGCAAATGAAATAAATTGTGGTATTTTTGCATAAATTCATAGAATTGCTCATATAGTAACATGATTAGGCCCATCCAATTATAACATGTCTGTTTGCACTATATGTGGTATTTTTGCAATTGGGCTTAGATGCATATAGTGGCCCATATGTTTGTTAGATATATGGTATTTTGCCAAATAAAATATTCATAAAATGATAGGTTTTATTTGGGCCCATTAGAAAATGTAAAGTTTAAATTCCTCTCTTGTGGGTGATTCCACTTGTGAAGGCCCATTTGCTTTGCATGACTATAGTAGGCCTAATCAATTAATAACAATTAATGAAACGAAGGTTTAAATTCCTGTCTTTTGGACCTTGTATGGAAGATAGGGGGCTTTTGTAGTGGGAACGACATACTGGACCCAGCCCTCCTCCATACAAGCCCAATTGTTAAGGCCCATTTACCTGAGTTGGACTTAATTGTATAGGTTCATTATATTAGTTAAACCTAAATATTGATTAGCAACAAATTAATTCTAAATTAATTGAATTTGTTTCAATGTGACACTTTAGAATTAATAAGAAATTATAGGACTTTGGTTTTAAAAATTTTAATTTGTTTAATTTTTTTGGGAAAACCATAGCCATTAATTTTCTAAAAATAAATAATAAAAATACTATTTTTAATTTAATAATGAGCTTATTTTAATAATTTTATTCGATCTCCACCATTGGTTTAACATAGTCAATAGCTTAATGGGGCCTCGAGGCGCTTTGATTCGTCCCCCTACGGAAGGTGTTCATTAGTTATTTTGACAAGGTTAGATTTCGAAAGATAGATAATTATAGGTCAAATTCTACTAGACTCACCCCTACGGTGACTACTAGGACTAAATCTATGATTATTGAAACCGTGGGTCTAGCTCATAAAATAAGAGATTTTGTTTTCTTATTTTGATCGAATAGTAGGTTGTTAATAATGGTGTCCATTATTAAATGAGTTTACAACTCGATTTAACTAGTGGCATTTTTGACTCTCGCCAACCGGGACAAGGATATCATAGATTAGTTAAAAACCTAAAGAAATAGAGATATGATTGTTTTTGGTATTTTTTCTCATATCTTACATATTTTTGGTATATGTTGTACTATTTCTTGAAATTTGTGTGAATAGAAGTTTTATTGAGCAAATGTGATTGATTTCTATTTTATTGATAATTTGTAGTTTTAAGCTAAGTAGTGTTTGTGTCTACTTCCATCCTTTCTCAATTTTCGATGGATAAACTCACTGGAGAAAACTTCCTTAATTGGAAGTAGAATATCAACATAGAGTTGATTGGTGACAACTTTGAATTCGTCATGATTGAGGAATCCCCAGAACGAGCACCGTGTCCGCACGTTAGTGATGGCACCGTCAATGCTCGTGATGGTACCATAAATGCTTGGAAAGCACCGTCTCTGCACGTTCGTGATGACACCGTAAATTATCGGATGGCACTGTGTCTGCACGTTTGTGCTCAACTCAACTATGGTCTGACGCAGCTCATGAACGAGCTTCAGATTATTGAACCTGTCATGGGTGGACCTAGTAAAGGAGGTGAAAATAAGACTACTGATGTTGCTGCACATCTAGCTAAGGCTGAAGCTAACCACGCTTCGTCTTCGAAAGCTGGAAACAAAAGGAAATGTGGATAGATAAACAACCCCAAGCCTGCAAAGACGAGTGCACAACCACGTGCACAGACGCCTAAGGGGAAGAACATGAAAAACAAGAAAGGTAAAGATAAATATTTTCACTGCAAAGAGAATGGGCATTGGAAACGAGATTGCCCTAAGTTTCTAGCAACGAAAAACAAAGCTTCTTGAATCGCGGGAGGAAGTGAACGAAGGCGGCTTAAAGCTTAGAGTTGGAAACGGAGCGTTCGTTGCGGTCCAAGCTAGAGGAAGAGCTCGTCTGAACTTCGGAAATAAATTTTTAATTTTAAAAGATGTATTTTTTATTCTGGATTTTAGTAGAAATTTAATTTCAGTTTCCATGTTGCAATTAGAACGATTTGTTATGACTTTCACAAGTTTTAATATATCTATTTCTTTCAATGGATCACAATTGTGTATTGCATGTTTGGAAAACGGGCTTTATATTCTGCGACCTAATGAACCCCTCGCTCTTAACAATGATTTATTCAAAGTAGCTAAACCTAGGACCAATAAACGTCAAAAGACCGATAACAATAATATGATGTATTTATGGCACTTGAGACTAGGTCACATTGGCTATGATAGGATTCAAAGACTTACAAAGGACGGACCTTTGAGGGAACTCACCTTAGGTGAATTACCTGTCTGTGAATCTTGTCTAGAAGGCAAACTGACCAAGCGTCCATTCTCTGCAAAGGGTGATAGGGCCAAAGAACCACTTGGTCTTGTGCATTCAGATGTTTGTGGACCTTTGAATATACAAGCCAGGGGTGGTTTTGAGTATTTCGTCACTTTCATTGATGATTACTCTAGATACTCATGTCTTTATCTAATGCATAGGAAATCAGAAAAATTTTCAAAGTTTCAGGAATTCCTAGCAATGGCTCAGAACCAATTAGGTAAAAGGTTAAAGATCTTGCGATCTGATAGGGGTGGAGAATATTTGGATATGCAGTTCCAAGATCATTTAACTGAACTTGGGATTTTATCACAACTTACTGCCCCAAGTACTCCGCAACAAAATGGTGTAGCGGAACGCCGAAACAGAACTTTATTGGAAATGGTTAGATGCATGCTTAGTTACTCAACTCTACCAACTTCGTTCTGGGGACATGTAATTGAAACCGCAAATGACATTCTCAATGTCGTGCCGTCAAAATCAATCCCCAAAACACCTTTAGAACGCTGGAATGGTCGTGAACCTAGTTTACGCCATTATAGAATCTGGGGGTGTCCCGCTCACGTCCTGAGGAAAAAGGAGGGAAAGCTAGAACCGCGAACTGAAGTTTGCATGTTTGTTGGCTATCCTAAAGGTACTCGGGGTGGACTTTTCTACAGTCATTCAGAAAAGAAAGTGTTTACTTCTACAAATGCTACTTTTCTGGAAAATGACTATGTCCAGAACTTAAAACTCGCAGCAAAGTAGTTTTAGAGGAGATGGTTAAAGAATTGACTCCAACTAATGTTCCATCGTCATCAACGCGTGTTGATGATGAAATTCCCACTCTTCATGTACAACTGACGCAAGTCGATTTAAGTGAAGAAAGTACCATTGTTCCTGAGCAAACAGTCATGGAGCTTCGTCGTAGTGGGAGGGTTTCTAGAAACCTAGTTCGCTATGGTTTGGATGGTGAAACCAATATGGTTGTTGGTGACACTAGTGATGATGATCCATTGTCTTTCAAATAGGCAATGGCTAGCCCTGAAAAGGAACTATGGCTCGAAGCCATGAAACAGGAAATTGAGTCTATGTACTCAAATTCTGTCTGGGATCTTGTGGAAGCACCTAGTAGCTTTAGGGCCATTGGGTGCAAGTGGATCTACAAGAAGAAACGAGGTGTTGATGGAAATATCGAGACTTATAAAGCTCGATTAGTGGCAAAGGGTTATACCCAAAGAGAAGGCGTGGACTATGAGGAAACTTTTAGTCCGGTAGCCATGCTCAAATCCATTCGCATCCTCCTATCCATAGCAGCTGCTCTCGACTATGAGATTTGGAAAATGGACGTCAAGACAGCTTTTCTTAATGGAAAGCTTGACGAGGTCATTTATATGGATCAACCAGAAGGATTTAAAGTATCTGGACAAGAAGGAAAAGTTTGTAAGTTAAATAGGTCCATCTATGGACTTAAGCAAGCTTCTTGTTCCTGGAATCTTAGGTTTGATGAAATAATCAAAACCTATGGCTTTGAACAAATTATTGATGAGCCCTGTGTTTACCAACTGAAGGCAAATCAAATAGTGGTATTTCTGGTTCTTTATGTAGATGATATCTTACTCATTGGAAACAATGTTAAGAAATTATCAGATGTGAAGAATTGGCTGAGCACTCAATTCCAAATGAAGGATTTGGGTGAAGCAAGTTATCTTCTAGGTATCCAGATCATCAGGGATAGAAAGAACAAACTTTTAGCTCCATCTCAAACAGCTTACATTGATAAAGTGCTTGAACGTTTCTCAATGAAAAATTCCAAGAAAGGGCGTTTACCGTCCCACCATCGAATTCATCTTTCAAAGAAGCAGTCTCCCCAGACTCCTGAAGAGGAAGATGCAATGAGAAAAGTTCCTTACGCATCTGCAGTTGGAAATCTGATGTATGCCATGTTGTGTACTAGACCAGATATCTGCTATGCAGTGGGAGTAGTGAGCAGGTATCAGTCAAACCCAGGACCGGAACATTGGATAGCAGTTAAGCATATCCTAAAGTATTTGAGACGGACTAGGGATTATATGTTAGTCTACAAGGGTGGTGTTCTAAACCCTGTAGGCTACACCGATTCAGATTTTCAGACTGATGTCGATGACAGAAAGTCTACTTCTGGAATGGTGTTTACTCTTGGGGGTGGAGCTGTGATTTGGAGAAGCGTAAAGCAGTCTGCAATCTCAGATTCCACCATGGAGGCTGAGTACATAGTTGCGTCAGAATCAGCTAAGGAAATAGTCTGGCTAAAGAAGTTCTATTCGGATCTTGGTGTTATTCCAGAAATGGATAAACCGCTTGTGTTGTTTTGTGACAATACAGGAGCGATAGCCAACTCGAAAGAACCTCGAAGTCACAAGAGGAGTAAACATATAGAAAGGAAGTATCACATTATTCGAGAATATGTGGTCAGGGGAGATGTGAATGTTATGAAGATTGCAACTGAAGACAATCTTGCAGTTCTGTTTACAAAGACACTACCAGAAGCTACATTTGATAAGCATATCAAGGAGATGGGATTAGTAGAATTAAAGCATTAGTTTAAATTAGTGCAAGTGGGAGTTTGTTGGGGTTTATGCCCTAATTAAAACCCAAATTCTTTGTAATCTCATTTTATTATCAATAAAAGAATAGAAATTATTTTTTGACTTGGTCAATCACTTTGCTCACATGTTTTATTTTCATGATTATTTGTTTAATATAAACTTCTATTAAATCCCGAGCATATAGCTAATCTTATTTATAGTGACGTAATCACAGTGGAATATAAATATGATTATATGTTCAAAAATAAGTTAGTCCTAAGATTAGTCAGTGCACCGGATTTACACTGACTTGCGAATCTACGATATGATCTACTTACACATTACAGTGTTATGTTCTTTCCAGAACATTAGCAAAGTAGATAAGATCGGATGTATTTGTTACATCGGACAGGACCGATATTGACAGTTGATAAGATAAGTAAACATGACGTTATTATCTATTCTAGTCATATCATATAGTTGACCATAGGTCAATTCAATCTCAATTCTGAGTGGTTAGTATTCTAACTGATTGTATTATTTGAGTTCTTTGACTTGTTCGTTACCAGCTTACCCTACGGACTAGCCCATACTTACATCTTGGGAACTCGGTAGTATAATTGAGTGGGAGTGTTAATCATAGATATGAACATCTTTAACTTCTGATGAAGAAGTGAAACGATGGTTTCCTTTTAGTTTGGTTCAAGGTGTTAAATGATAGAGATCTCATTTCAGTAATTAAATTAGTTTACTGAAATATCATTTACAAGGAACTAAGTGTTTTAAGGATAAAATACAATGAGGGGTAAAACGGTATTTTAGTCCTGTCTCATTGTAGACCGTATATAGAGGATTGAGTGAAAATTATGGTTGTAACAATGGATAATTAATAGCGTATCTATATTTGTTATAGAGCGTTCTATGAATTCAAGAGTGCAATTCCGAGTCTATAGTGGAGTCACGAGGAATTAATAAGTCAGTAAATTTATTTGTTAGATTTATGATAACTTATTGGAGCTTGATTTCATAGGCCCATGGTCACCATTGTACCTTGGATAAAATCATCTAGATAGTCTCAATTAATTGATTTAATTATCAATTAGAATTATCAAAGTTGACCAGGTCAATTTTGGATAGTTTCACAGAGTTGTGTAATTTTGAGAAGAAAAGAGAAATTATGGCAGATTTATTAATTAAGATAAATTTGTATCTAAATTAATAAATAAATTTAAATTAAGGTTCAAATTATAAATAATTAATTTGATAAAGGATTTAAATAATTATTTAATTAATTAAATCAATAGAAAATAATACAGGCCTTGATTTTAAGTCCAATGGGCTTATAATCAAATGGGAAATTTCACGGGCCTATAGCCCATGATAATTTCGACCTAGGGCTTCAAAATGGCTGTTATTTTATTGATTTTTTAATTAAATTAAATGGCCTAATTGAGTCTATAAAAGGAGTGCTTATAGAGAAGTCAAAAAATGGTTTTTGATAAGTCAGATTTTCTGATAGTTTTATATTCTCTCTAAACACAAGTCCTTTTCTAAGCTTCTTTGTATTTTCTCTTCTTCTCTCTATATCTTTCTCATGTGTTGAGAATTGCCCACACTAGTCTAGGTGGTTCTAAGGATACATTGGAAGATTGTGAAGAAAATAGAAGATCGGTTCAGTTTCTTGGTAATACTCTACGACAGAGAGGATACAAGAGTTAAAGAAACTGAAGGAAGGACTCTTTAATTCAGCTGCGTATACTGTAAGTATTCTATTATTTGTTTCTCTTTGAATTCAATTTTAGGAACATGTTTTAGGCTATCTCGTATTAATTTGTTTAATATTAGATATACATGAAAATAAATAAAGATCCTGTATAAGTTTTTTCCAACATGAACCACTATAAAATTTGTGTGTGTTTGTTTACGATATTCGTACTCTGTCGTTTATTATATTTATTTCATTCAAAAGGTGTCGTATACTGTACATACGACCATTGGCCAAGTTCACAGGTCAACATATTGGTGCTTTCATTGAGAGTACGAAATCAAGAAACACACTTTCATCAGTTTACGATGCCTCCAAAACCCAACCAGGCAAAGAAGATGACTCCTAGGGATTCCAACACTCAGAATACCATCGACCTAATTAACAAACCTCAGGTGGAGGTTCGAGACCAACTTGATGCAAAAGATCCATAGGATGCTCACCAGGAGGAGATGCCGCAATTTATGGCGAGGCAGGAGGCCTTTGCTACAGAAATTGCCCTCCAGAGGGCGACTATGGAACAACAACGATGGGAGATAGATGAGCAGGTCAAGAGGATGATCCAGAGGGAGCAGGTAGCTGGCCAGAGACACTAGGAGGCTGCTGTGGCCCTAGAGGTGGCTACTCAGTTAGCCTGAGCTAATGCTAAAGCTACTGCTCAGGCGGTGAGGGAGGCTTAGGCCAAAACAGCAAGAATGTGAGACAGTAGTAACAGAGAGTCACATGGGAAGATTCGAACCCCACGGATGCTCTCAGAGCCAGTTTCCCAGAGATAGGATGAAGAGGCACAGTCCAAGAATGCCTCCTCCATGACTAAGAAGAATAACACTTCATCTCGGAGTAGAAGTGTTACCAACCCAAAGGCTCTCTCCCAGGGGGACAGACGAAACAATGCAGGAGATGAGGGTCAAACATCTGAGAGGCGTGACAGAAATGGAAATGGCCGCTCAAAATCTCAAAGTCATGTAGGAGGAGAGACTTGGGGGCAGGGTCGCACCAATAAGGGCAAGGCGGACCTGCCACCCCTACACCCTCAGTCTTGCAAGGGAAAGGAATCGATGAACAACACCAATACTGTGTTCAATAGGCTTGGGAAAGATGCACAACCTCAGGATCTAAGGGAGGTCATCAATAGGAGGACCCGTGCTCTGGAGGGGGTACCAGGGGCGTCTACCCCACCTGGAGCAACGATCCCACCAGCAGTGCAGGCTCAAATAGATGCACTCGTCATGGCTGTCCAGGGTCTGACAAAGAAACCTTCCAACATCGAGCTGGCACATTGAAGTGGGAGTCCCTTCAGTGCTAATATCCAAGCTGCTCAACCACCACTGAAATACAAGACCCCGAAACTCCCAACATACACTGGGAAGGAGGACCCAGTATGACACATTGGGAAGTTCGAGGATCAGATAGAGTTACTCGGTGTGGAGCATGATTATAGGTGCATGGTATTCCCTACCACTCTCTTTAACTTATCCCAGGAATGGTATTGGAAATTCAAACCTGGATCCATCACTTCCTGGGAGCAGTTCAGGAAGGAATTTTGCAAGGTGTTCAATGTTGGAAGGATTCAAACAGTTTATGCCAATCAGATAGCTGGCATCAAGCAAGGGAAAGATGAATCCCTCAAAGACTACATCGAAAGATACATGAGAGAGGAAAACCAAGCGTCCACAGTAGGAGATAAAGGAAAGTTTGTTGCCATCTCGGCATGAATAATTTAACATAGTCCCTTGTGGGATAGCATACACAGGAACCCCATCAACACCTTGCAGGAGTTCCTGGACCGAGCCGACAAATACATGAAGCTATATGATGCTATCATGAAGGAAGAAAAAGGGATAAACCATTCGACCACTGTCAAGGAAGATACGAACGACGCAAACCCTTAGGGCAGCAGTGGGGGCAACGGTAAAAATAGGAATACCTCAGGTGCTGAGCAGGGTGGAGAAAAGAAAGCTAAGTCAGCACCCGCCGACAAACAGCCTAAGCATCAGCCCTACCAGCCTAGGTTCATCAATTATACCATCCTGACTACATCAAGGGCTGAGATTTACTTGGAAACATACCAGAAGGTACCATACCGAAAGCCACCACCCTTGCATTCAGAAGGAAAGAGAGACAAGAATAAGTTTTATCATTTCCATAATGAATATGGGCACGAAACAAACGAGTGCAAAAAATTGAAGGATGAGATAGAGTTTATTCTATGATCAGGAAAACTCTCGAGGTACCGAGTCTAGACTGAAACCCCGAGTAGGAACCCAGAATTTTGAAGGCAGATGAGTCCACCATTGGAGCCAGCGCCCGTAGACTTAACACTGGATACCATATGCGAGGGGCCCCACATAGTAGGTAACAGTAACAATGCTTGTGAGTGATATGCAAGGACCCTCAGACATGAGGTAGGGGAGTCTTCCTAGTGCATGGCAGTCAAGGAGTGGTCTCCAAAAAATCTGAAGTATGAAAGTGAAACTCTCACTTTTACCGAGGATGACGCCAGGCACGTGAGGTACCCCCACAATGACCCTTTGGTCCTTACCATTCAAATTGCCAATGCCTGAGTGAAGAAATGTTTGGTGGATACGGGAAGCTCAGTAGATATCTTCTAAAAATCATACCTCGAGAAGATGAAGCTCACAGACAAGGACCTGATACCTTGTTCCCAAGTGATATATGAGTTCACAGGAGAATGCCTAGCACCAGCAGGAACTATCAGACTACCGATCACGATGGGGGATGCCCCAAGGCACGAGACTGTGATGCCAGAGTTCCTGGTGGTAGATTGCTCATCGACTTACAATGTAGTGCTCGGGAATCCCTTCCTGATGGCGTTACACGCAACAGTATCTATCTGGCATCTATCTTTGAAGTTCCCCACAAGCGCAGGGCAAGGATGTGTACAGGGTAACCAAAGGGAGGCACGAGAATGCTATAATGCATCAGTGGTCAAGGCAAAGAAGGACCATGCGTAAACAACATGGTAGTAACCTGCTGCAAGAGAAGGAAGGAACCGATGAGGTTGTGAACATGGAAGTTGACGTTGAAAGAAACACTCTACTGGAGCCGAGGGATCCCTTTAACGAAGATTTGTTATTATAACAAGTTTCGCAAAGTGAGGGAAACGACATCGATCCTCACTTTGTGGATGACGTCATGGGGGTAGGACCAGTCAAAGAGCTGGATAAAGTCCTACTAGATGAGGAGGACCCAACTAGAGTAATTAAAGTCGGAAAGGATCTAAAGGTGGAAATTAAGGCACGGTTGGTAGAATTTTTGAAGAAGAACCAAGACGTCTTTGCCTAGTCACTTAAGGACATGGTTGGAATTTCTCCATCTGTGATAAACCATGTCCTCAATGTGGACAAGAACTACCCACTAGTGCAACAAAAGAGGAGACTGCTTGACAGAGACCGATCTCAAGCCCTGAAGGAGGAGGTCAAGTGGCTCAAGGAAAATAGTTTTATAAGGGAGGCCTACTACCCAGATTCAGTATCAAATCCCATGCTGGTCCCAAAGCCAAACGGGAAGTGGAGAACATGCATGGACTTCACAGATCTGAACAAGGCCTGCCCCAAAGACTGCTTCCCACTACCCATAATAGACCAACTGGTCGATGCAACAACAGGACATGAAATACTCTCATTCATAGATGCGTATTTTTGGTATAATAAAATAAGTATGCACCCTCCTGATGAGGAACATACTAGCTTCCGGACAGACAAAGGGTTGTATTGTTATAAGGTGATGCCATTCAGCTTGAAGAATGCAGGAGCCACCTACCAGTGTTTAGTGAATGACATGTTCTGAGACTTGATCAGCAAAAATATGGAGGTATACGTCAATGACATGTTGGTCAAGTCCAAAGACGCTGGAGGGCATGTTCGAGACTTGGAGGAATGCTTTGCAATACTTAGAAAGTATAACATGAAGTTAAACCCTCTTAAGTGCTCGTTTGGAGTTGGTTCTGGTAAGTTACTCGGATACATAGTCAATTCACGTGGAATCGAGGCTAACCCCGAGAAGATCAAAGCATTGATCGACATGAAGTCACCACCACAATCAAACAAGTGCAAAGCTTAACAGGGAGAGTAGCTGCCCTCAGTAGGTTCATATCAAAGTCTACGGACAAGTGTGTCCCTTTCTTTAACTTACTGAGGGGTAACAAGAAGATCCAGTGGACCGAGGAATGTTAGGAAGCTTTCCAAGCCTTGAAGGAGCATCTCGCTCAACCTCCCATCCTAGTGAAGCCAATAGATGATGAAGTACTATTAATCTATTTGGCAATCACCGAGCATGCAATCAGTGCTGCTTTGGTAAAAGAAGAGAATATGGTACAACACCCTGTGTACTATATCAGTAAAAGGCTAGTAGGTGCGGAGTCTAGGTATCCCCCTCTTGAAAAGCTAGCCTACTATTTAGTAATCGCCTCTCGAAAGCTGTGTCCATATTTCCAAGCTCACTCGATCAGAGTCCTGACTGATCAACCGCTAAGACAAGTTCTTTAGAAACCAGAGGCCTTAGGACGATTACTCAAATGGGCAGTGGAACTAAGACAGTTTGATATCACTTATCATCCGAGGACGGTGATAAAAGGACAAGCATTGGCCGACTTCATTGTCAAAGGCACCAAACTTGAAGACCCTTCCTACCAATCGGAGAACGGAGATATCGAGAAGGAAGGAGAAACTCCTATATGGAAGCTATATGTTGATGGAGCATCCAATGAACACAACTCAGGCACATGAATCATACTGATCACTCCAGAGAATCACTGAATCCATTACACTCTCAGATTTGGATTCAACGCTTCAAACAATGAGGCTGAGTATGAGACATTATTAGAAGGATTACACTTGTCTCGGGATATGCATACACATTCCTTGGAGATATTCAGTGATTCCCAGCTAGTGGTGTACCAGGTATTGGGGGAGTATCAAGCCAAGGGACCTAGGATGGTGCAGTTGCTGAACAAGGTGAAGGAATTATTGGTGCAATTCAAGAAATACTCAATTATACAAGTCCCGAGGGAGCGAAATGCTAATGTTGATGCCTTAGCTAAGCTTGCCAGTGCCAGAGATGTGAACACCCTGAATGTCGTTCCCATCAAATACTTGGTAGAAAGAAGCATAACCGAGCAGGATGCAATACCTGTTGAGATATGAGATACATGGATGACCGCCATTATTAACTATCTCAACCAAGGAGTAGTACCCAGTGATCAGAATAAAGCAAGGAAGTTGGTGAGATAAGTTGCATGATATGTGATAGTCGAAGGGGTCCTGTACCGACGAGGGTACTCCCTACCACTGCTAAGGTGCGTTACACCCGATTAGTCAAAGCTATTAATGATCAAGGTACACGAGGGGTTTTGTGGAGATCATGCTGGGGGGCATAACCTATCAAAGAAAATCCTAAGACAAGGATACTTTTGGCCAACGATGAATGAAGACTCGATGGAGTATGTCAGAAGATGCCACAAGTGTCAGGTTCTCCAAGATACCCTGGGCAGCACCTAACGAAGTAACACAAATTCAAAGCCCTTGGCCCTTCGCTGTATAGGGGATCGACTTGATCAGAAAGCTACCTACAGGAAGAGGAGGAGTCCAATTTGCTGTTGTAGCCGTGTACTACTTGACCAAGTGGACTGAAGCAGAACCGTTCGCCACCATAACCTTGAAGAAAGTCTTAGAATTTGTCGTGAAGAATATCATATGTCAATTTGGCCTACCAAGGAAGATAGTCTCAGATAACGGGACTCAATTCGGTAGTGACATGTTCACCAACTTTTGTACGAGGCATGGAATCACAAAGAGATTTTCCTCTATAGCACACCCCTAAGCTAATGGTCAAGTAGAAGCAGTGAACAAGACTATTAAAGACACTATGAAGAAATGCCTTGAACAAGCCAAAGGTGCCTGGCCAGAGTTACTTCCGGAGGTCCTATGGTCACATCAAATGACGGCACGAATGGCGACAAGTCATACACCATTCTCTTTGGCATTTGGGTATGAAGCCATATTGCCAGTTGAACTAACTCCCCCATCGCATAGATGGGAGACATACGATCAGGGGAGGAACCATCAATTGATAGAAGAGTCGCTCGATTTAATCGAAGAAAGATGAGAAAAGGCGAGTCTCAGAGTAGTAGCACATCAAAAAATAATGGCCAGATACTTCAACTCCAAAGTGAAAGATCTAAAATTCCAATTTGGGGACTTAGTACTCAAGAGGGAGTTCCTAAACACTAAGGACACTACAACAGGGCTACTAGGACCTAACTGGGAAGGGCCATACCTTGTGGAGGAGGTGATCTCACCGGGGATGTACAAAATTACTCGACTGAATGGAGAACTAATCAAAAACTACTGGAATGGTGAACACCTCCACCGGTACTATAAGTGAAGCTGTTCAGCAGTGGCACAAGTTTTAATTTACAAATGTAGTATTTTTCAAATTATCTATGTAACAGTCATTGTGCTTCAATGAATGAATTTAATTTCTTAAGTTTCTCTTAATTCTTTAAAGTGGATTCAATAAGGAACAAGTCCTAGGACCTTGTGGCCAAATTTATGGATCATTTCGATCTTGGTTCTTGAGGAGCCTATCGACCCATACGATCCAAACGAGAGATAGGTCCTAGGACCTTGTCGCCAAAATATGGATCATATTTGATCTTGGTTCTTAAGGAGCCTATCGACCCATACGATCTAAACGAGAGACAGGTCCTAGGAATGGATCATGTTCGATCTTGGTTCTTGAGGAGCCTATCGACCCATACGATCCAAATGAGAGATAGGTCCTAGGACCTTGTCGCCAAAATATGGATTATGTTCGATCTTGGTTCTTGAGGAGCCTATTGACCCATATGATCCAAACGAGAGACAGATCCTAGGACTTTGTCGTTAAAATATGGATCATGTTCGATCTGGGTTCTTTGAGGAACCTATCGACCCATACGATCCAAACGAGAGACAGGTCCTAGAACCTTGTCACCAAATTATGGATCATGTTCGATTTTGGTTCTTGAGGAACCTATCGACCCATACGATCCAAAAAAGAGACTAGTTTGAGGACCTTGTCGTCAACTCATTTGATCATGGTCGATCTTGGTTCTTGAGGAACCTATCAACCTATACGATCAACAAAAGAGACTGGTCCGAGGACCAGTCACCATTATTTGATCACGTTTGATCCTGGTTCTTGAAGAACCTATCGACCCATACGATCAAAAAAGAGACTGGTTATCAGATCATAATTGAATCTGGTCCTTGAGGGACTGATCAATAGTTTGATCTAAGACTCGTTATAGGCTCGATTAGCCCATCTAGACCCGGTTGGTCCAACTTAGACACTTCTGTCCACAATCATCATAACGAGTACACGGGAGATTACGTAGATCATGATCGACACTTGCTACATAATCTGGATCAGTGTATAGGTATCATTACTATTGAGTATGAAACCATCACCCGACTACCAATGAGGGACAAGCATTTGCTGCTTGGATCATTGGGTGAAAATGATAGTATTATGTGTCTAAATGCTCGAAGCAAGGCATGGTTAAGTAGCAAGTGACCAAGGCTTTTAAACCCATGATCACTTGCGGGGCATATAGTACATATCGATCGGGGTATACACAAGCAATGAGGACGTGACCTTGAGTACTAAGCAAGCTCAAGTTTTTCTAGGACATTTATTCAACATATGTTTCGAAAATGCAATAAAAAAAATAAAAAAGGCATTGGTGAGGAGACTCCTAGCCATGTCCCTTATAGGGTGGTCGGCCAATCCATCAACCCTATAGGGTGGTCGGCTTATAACCCATGGGGTGGTCGACCTGACCTGTTTTGTTCATGGTACTTGGTGAAGTATCATACTACTCACATTACCATGGTTGTTAACATGAAAAACATAAAAGAGTAAGGATAGTATGGGACGTGGAATACATGTGTTCAGAGTATACTAATACCTGAACCAATGAGGGTTGTGAGTTAATATACTTAGTAAGCATTGGAGATAAATGTTTTCTATCAATGCACTGAATACTCATAACAAAAAAGCATAAAGGCATAAAATGTCATATGTAAAAATTGTCAAGTACAAGGTGCCCCACCAATGGCATGAAAGGAAAGACAGAATAAAAGGCCAAGAGAAGACTAACTAGGGTGAGGAGAATCATCTGAAAGACCACCTTGAGCCTCGGCAGCCTCACGAGCCAGACACTTCCTAAGCTCCTTTGCCCGCGTCTTCTCGGGAAGGAAATCCAAGTTCAGATCTTTGTTGGACTTCCAGATCAATTAGAAGTAAGAGAAAGATGTCTCTGAATACTTTTCTCGAGCCTTGTCCCGGGTAGCTTTGACCTCTTGCTCCTTCTCGAAAAGAACATCCTTCCACAATTGGTCTATGTCAGCAATCAGCTTCTCTTTCTCAGCTTCAGAATTTTGGAGTTGATCGGCAAGTTTCTCCTCCATATGGATTATCCTAAGAGTCAACTCAGTCACTTCCTACTGTTTAAGCTCCATGGTACTACGAAGGATGTTAATCTCTTCATCCTTCGAAGCAATGTCAGCATCCCTAGAGCTGAGAACACGCCTAAGGTCCAGCACCTCTTGGCGGACAGTTTCAAGCTCAGAACGAAGGTTGGAGAGCATAGAGGTATACTCCACAGACCTGTCACAAACATGAGAGATCAGCATCAATGCCTGCAAAAACATATAAGTGTTAGATAAACATCAGCACACAAGTTAACGAGATAAGAAGAGAACTGTAAAGGACTCACACTCTGAATGTCTAGGAGTGACTTCATTAGAATGGTGCTCAAGTCCTCATTCTTAATCCCATTAAAAGTCATTGTCGTCTTCTCTAAATGAGATGCTCAGTCCATGAGGGCACCTAAGTTCCGTATAGCAGACTCGTGTGGCTCCGATAAGGGAGCAGGCACAGAATAGGAAGCGCCCGCATCAATGAAAATGGGAGGAACTGGAGTAAACAGAGATGGATCTACCTCTGCAAAAAGAATAGATGCCAAAATAATAAAACTAGATGCCAAAGGATTCGGAGGAGACACCTCGAGAGGAACCTCCATTACCGACTCAACGTCAACCCTGGCCTTTTTTTCCACTCGAATAGAAGGACTGGCCTCGGCAGGAGTCGACCTCTGTTGGGTATGAACAAAACCAAACACGTCTAAGCCTGCAAAATAAGATCAAATGTTAGAAGGATATTAAGCACATATGAATCATAAAATAAAGGTGATACAGTGTCGAACCTTCTGAATGAGATTCGGGCTTGAACGTAGTCTCATCAAAGTCATCTGAAGCAAGCGATGAGTAAGCGACAGATGCACCCACCTCATCACCCCCCTGTCCAGCTAGCACAGGAAAAGAGGGTACCTCCTTGACATGAATGAGTCCTGGGGAGTCTATGGCGCTCACGGGCTCAGGACCATCATAATTTGGAACATAAGCTATAGTAAGAGGAAACAACCCGCCCTTCCTAAGGTTCTATGAAGTAACGAGGGTCTTGACATTCTTCTCCTCAGGGGTCATGCCATTCAATGCCTTGGCCGTAACTATCATAGATTGGGTCAGGAGCGGTCTATAAAAAGGCCCAACATGCTTAAACTTGGAGTAGTTAGCCTCTGTGTCCTTAGTGAAGAAATAGTTGTCGGCATATCTAAATGCCTTGCTATTTCTAGAGATCTCTTCCAAGAAGGTGTTCGTACCCTCGCTCATATAATGGTGGAAGTGGAAATACCCCGAGTTGCGCTAAGAAGGGTTCGTCTTCAGGTCAAATAAGTAGTGGTTATCGTGAGGCACGGGGGCAGCCCATTTTCTGCAGTGATAAATAATGTACAACGCAAATAAGATCAAGCTCGCATTAGGAGCCAGTTGAGAAGGACTAATACCAAAATAGTCCGCAACGCTACAGAAGTATGGATGAAGAGGAAGTAGGGCGCCAGACTTGATGGCAGAACGTGTCCAAGCGCACATACCTAGAGGGGAGTCCTTAGCTCTGTCATCTGGACCAGGGATAGTAATAGACATGCCAGAGAGGTCAAAGGTTTTCCTTAAGTTCTTTACCTTCTCTTCAGTCATGTCAGAGGAAGCCCCCTTGAACCACACAACCTCATAATCAGTAGGGCGAGGCTTCTCAACCAGTTTCCATATGATCTCACTAGCCAAGGTGGCCCCAGAACTGGATGAATGGAACTCCCTTTGTCGTCTCTTCTTTTGCTGCGCAGCTGGTGAGACTGTCTTACTCTTGGAAAGAGGGAGAATCACCTTAGGACGAAACCTGTGAATAGAACGCTTCTGAGGATGAGTAGCATGGCGATGAGAGCCCTCGGTATGTTCTCTCTGAGAAGAAGAGTGATGGGGAGCCCAACTGGTATCTTGATACAAAGGGCATTGCAATGAGTCCCACTAACCTAACATATCCCGCTGAGAAGAATGACTTCGCTGAGATGTGCCTTGAGATCTGCGGGGTGTACTATGCTGAGAAGAGATTTGAGAAGAGCTAGGCGAAGAACCTTGAGTGTTGTGCCTGGAAATATGAGGATTATCTTTGGAAGGTTGCCGAGTTGTCTGTTTTACTCTTGCCCTTGGGCTATACCTTTTCAAAAAGTATTCCTCACTGAAAAAATATAAAGCGGAGCGAGGGAAAATCCTTTTCACCCTTTCCAAGAACTCCTAGGGAGTACGCTCGTTTACTGACTTGTCTAATGAAGAGGAGCTGGACATCTGCAACAGAAGAAAAATAAAGAGTAAAGTTAGTGAGTGAGCATAATGAAGCCAATAGCTGGGGGCATATACATGAACTAAGGAGCAAAAATGAACAAATCATGAGAAAAAGTCTATATAGGGGGTTGGCCCAGTGAGACTAAACCTGGGCCGACCACCTTGGATCCATAAGATTTCAAAGCATGAAAGATGGGGCATAGGTGGTTGGCATACCACCTTAGGCCTACCACCCTAGGGATGCAAACCTTCGAAAAAATGCCAGAGAACTAAAGTTCAAGTCTCCAATAAAAGTAATTTGTACAGTACAAGGAAGCCCCCAAAGAGATCAGTTGAGAAGAGAAACAAATATTTTTAGGGTCCTAGGTGGTTGGCTTATGCTTGGGCCGACCACCCTGGATCCCTGGAAGTCGCCCAAGGGTGTGGTGGTCAGCCCATGATTGGAAACTCGGGGTGGTCGGCCCTAACCCTAATCCCTAGACCTGGAAATCGCATAAGGCAAGGAGAGGGAAGCCTGGAGGTACTCGGCCCATGATTGGAAACTCTGGGGGTGGTCGGCCCTAACCCTAATCCTAGACCTGGAAATCTCATAAGGCAAGGGAAGAGAAGCCCTGGAGGTACTCGACCCATAATGAAGCCTTAGGGGTGGTCGGCCCATGAGGGAATAGGCATCCCTGGAAATCGCCTATGCTAGGGTTTGAAATCCTATAAATTGCAGGCTAATAATCTTAAAGGGGTGGTCGGCTTAGGGTTTTACATCTTCTGGAAATTGCCTATCCTAGGGTATCACAAACTTAAAATCGCATGTGCTAGGGTTTGTAACCCTGGAAATCTTCCAAGCTAAGGAATTTCACAAAGAAATCGTAACTTGATTCAAATAAGTAAATTATATTGGATCAAAATAAAACAAAACAAGAAGATTCAGATAGATTCCTCAAAGATTCAAAGTATTTCTTCTAAATCTAAGCACATTTAAATTAAACGGTGTAAGGATTAGGAGAAAGTACTAACCCAAATAAAGATATGAGTTTGATGAAGAATTGAAGAAATCGGGCTTGGAGACTCCTATGGGTGAGGCGCATAGAGCAAGGGAGTGAGAAGTGAGGCCCTACTTATAACCTCTCAGGCTAACCAAATAATTTTAGGAATTCAAATTTCCTTGAAAAATATCTGGTATGGTTAAAGTTTCAAATTCCTTGAAAAATATCTATATTTTTAGGAATTCAAATTCATTGAAAAATATCTTATATTTTTAGGAATTAAAATTCCTTGAAAAATATTTTGTATTTTTAGTAATTAATATCCTTGGAAAATATATTATATTTTTAGGACGTCAAAACTCCTTGAAAAATATATTATATTTTTAGGACTTCAAGTTTCCTTGAAAAATATGTTGGATTTTTAGGAATTACAATTATCATTGAAAAATTCGTGATGAGCAAAGTATCGATAGTTAAAAAAGTACTACGTAATATCCCGAAGGACTTGACTTTTACAATATTGCTACGGTATGCTTCTTAGGCCACGAGCAAGTTTACCGTAATGTTGAGCACATTAGAATAAACTTGGGGGGCAAATATTATCTCTAAAAAATATGAGGATGGCATGGCGAATGAGAAAGCGGCACATGGCATCACGAATCAGGGAAAAACGACGAAGTATTGAAAAAAGACCGACGAACAAAAAAGATAGGTCCAGGAGCTATAGGGAGGTTGGCCAGGGCAAGACCCCGTATGTAATGACCCAAAATTACTAATAAAGCTTAAGGGCCTTGATTAGTGTGCCAAGAGGGCATAATTGGAAGTTATGTGAATTAATGGTGTGAGAATGCATGTTTATGAGTATTGGATAAGCATGCGGGCCCTGTTTGGTTGGTAAGGGAATAATTGTAATTTTGGCCCGTTAGGGCATAAATGTGGTCATTTGTGATAAACTGTTGAGACCACATTATTATGTGGATATATGTGTTTGCAGCTTTTAGCACGAGGCGATCTTAGGGAGTAGCGGGAAAAGTCACAATAGGATCCGACACTTGACTTGGGAATGAGTCAAGGAGGACTTCGGATGTTAGGTGGTTATTTGGGTTATCGGGTTATGGAAATAAATAATTTGAGATATATTTGAGGTTAGGAAGCCTAGGTGGGAATATCGGGGAATTTTACCATTTTGCCCTCGGTGACGTTTTTTGTACCCCGAGCCTTGGGTTTAATTTAAGTAACTTAAGTAAAATAAAACAAAGGAGAGGAAAAAGCTAGAACTTTGCCAACCGACCCTTCCCTTCACACTCACCTCAACTCTCCTTTTTCTCTCTCAAGGAAACCATGGAACCAAGGGAAGACTTGAATGGAAACTCAAGAATTTGAGCTGGAGCTGTGGGGTGGATTTCTGTAGCAACCTCAAGTTTCAGACTAGGGGTTTAGGGGAGTATTGAATTGTGGTTTAGCTGACTTAATTCTATAGTTTTGGCTGGGTTCTAAGAGTTTTTGGATTTTGATATTGAAGATTTAACTAGGGCTAAGGCTTGGGAATTAACTCAGCAACTAGTTGGTGGACTTGCTCTTCAGTAAAGGTAAGCTTTTCATAATAGTTTAGCATCTGAATTCTGGGATTTCTGGTTGTTCTAAGAGGTTTTGGGTTTCAAAGATTGAGATGTTGTTTTGATGAGTTTCTAGACTAGGTTTCTGTTGGGTTATGTTGTTGAAATCATGTTAGAATGTTGGGATAATTGAATTGTGTTATTGGGATGGTTTAGGGTGGATTTGGGTGAGGTTTGAATGTTACAAATGGTAGTTTTTCTGGGTTTGCGGGGCTGGGCCGCGGCTCTGTTCTAGAGTGTCGCGGTCGTTTGGAGCAAGGAAGAGCCAGGAAGGCTCTGAGATGAGGGAGTGCCGCGGCGCCACAGAGGGAGTGCCGCGGTGCCACAGGGGTAGGGCCACAGTGCGTGTCTGTGTTCAGGGAGGCCTAGCCTCTGTCTCAGGGGCGGGCCGTAGCATGGGTTTTGAGGGCCGCGACCCTTAAGGGAATTTTTGGCCTTTTGGAGTTTTTAAGCGTGGGAACCTATCCAAGGGTACTCGGGATCGATCCCACTACCGTGTTTGGTGGAATTCGATGTCCTGGAGGCTAGAACTCTATATGGAAACCCTTATACAATTATTGATGGAATTCTTTATCATGGTTGTGACTAGGTGTACGCTTGGGCTCGGGGCAAGGTCGCTCGGGGGTCGTCTTTCCTAAACAAAGCACTTGGAATTAAAGGTAAGAAAACTGCACCTGTATATGTGGATAGGATGGGACTAAGTGTTCCTTATACTTGTATGCATTGTTATATGTTTGTGATAAACCATGTGAATATGTTGGGACTAAGAGTTCCCTATAATTGTATGAATTTCATGAGGTGGTATTATGCCATGGGGACATGTGATGAACAACCTAAGGGTGCCGAAATCAATACTTGCGCACAGGGCGCGACTCAGCCACTGGTAGCTGAGGACAACTTAATAATCACTGAGCTCGGTTAAGTTGGCCAGAGTCAGTGGGTATAATACTGGGCTTGGCCTAAGCGAGCCACAGACAGTTGATTAAATGGAGGGTGCGGCCTACGGGCGTTAACCCTCGTTGTTGCTTGACATGTATTCTATTGTTAATTGTTGTGTATGATGTGCTGAATATCTGGAACTAGATCATTGGTTATTGACTGATGAGCTCAATTGAATGAATGCTATGGCTTGCTGGGTAATTGATTAATGTCTTGTAAATCATTTGGTTATGCTCTGTGAATTACTTAGCCGTTAATATTGGTTATGTTATGAAACTATGTTTTCTTGCTAGGCCTCGGCTCACGGGTGCTACGGGGTGCAGGTAAAGGCAAGGGTAAGATGAGTTGACCATGAGTTGGAGAGCTCTGGGGGCAAGGTGTACATTGTCAGCTGCTCGGCTGCCACGGTCAAGGGATTGTATAGGGACGGGAACCTAAAGCGTGTTTTTTGCCATTAGAGTGGCTTGGTTATTTATTTGTTTTGGAAATTCTGTAATTACGTTATTTAAACCTTGATTTGGGATCCCATGTACCAAATATTGGTTTTAATGAAAATTATTCGTTTATAACCGAAATCTTTTAAACCTAACCTGTTTGTGTCATTAGATTCACCTTTCTAATCAATTGACTTGATTAGCAAGTCTTGCACTATTTCAAATACACAGTATAACGGTCTTGGCTACCCAGGGCGTTACACCGTAGGGGTGGTCGCCTGACCCCTACCCCCAGGGGTGGTCAGCTTGACATGCTCAAGAGCCACCTGGGTGGCTGCCCACCCTATTCTTCATATGGTGGTCGGCCTAAACTCCCAAGTACACTTCACTGAGAAATACTTGCACTCGTGCAAACTGAGATCAAACAGGTCTAGCACCCAGAAGATCACAGGTCTAGCACCCATAAGATTAACAAGTCCAGGACCCAGAGGGTCATCAGGCCTAGCACCAAGGTCTCATAGACCAACCAAGACTTTCCCAGATGTTTCAATCGTGCATCATCTACCATGATCCAAAGAAACAACGAGAAACTCACGATCTCATAATAATGGGGAGGTGGACACGTATCTCCACTACCTAATAATCGTGTACCAAACCACGGTCTCAGTATTATTGATCTTGTAACAACCCCTGGATACTATAAATAGAGGACCCAGGGCTTCGTTTCAGGGGATTGCTTTTTCTGGAATTTTTGAGATCTGAAGAATTTTTGGGGAGAAACTTTGGGCAAATTAGTAACGAGTGAATAGTTTTGTTCATCAGTGTAATTGTCTATCGAGTGATTCAATACTAAAATCTAAGTGGATCAGGTTATTACTGTTCATCAGAACAGGGCTGAACCACTATAAAATTTCTGTGTGTTTGTTTAAGATATTCGTACTCTGTCGTTTATTATATTTATTTTGTTCAAAATGTGTCATATATTGTACATACGACTGTTGACCAAGTTCACAGGTCAATAAAGAGAGAAAATAATAAATATCTTATTTATACTATGATATTTATTTATTTAATTTAAAACTGATATTTTAAGATAAAGTTAATTTTAAATTAACTGATATTTATGTTGGAATAAATATCTTTTCTTAAAAGTTGATTAAATAAACAAATGAGAAAATTAGGGCAACCCTAATAGGGTTGGATGACACATACTGTACAGTACAGTGTGTGGCGCCTAGCATTAGGGATTTTATCCCTGGTATTTGAATTTTTAATTTCAAATAAATTTGTTTAATCAGTTATTTAATTATTCTTTTTAAATATGATTTAAATAGATAATTAAATGATAATATCTAATCAATTTTAATTTGAATTATATTTTAATTAAATAAAGATTATTTAATTAGATTAAATATCTTTATAAATCTGATATAAATGATATTCAGATAGAGATGTATAATCAAACTCTCTCTCTAAAGCGATAGTTTTTCCTAAACCTGAAAACTATTCTAAACATTTTCTCTGTCAAAACTCTCTAGATCTCATGTGTTGAGTACATCTAGGGAGTCACATAAATCAACATTTTGAATCCTACGTGCCCACACACGTCCTTGTGTGTTTAAGGATTGGTCTGGAAGATCTGGGTGTGAGATCTCAGAACATTGGATAGGAAGATCGTTGATTTATACAAAAAGAGTCAATGACACTTGATAGGCTACAAGAGGTAATCCCTGATCTATTTGTATGCGATTTAATATTTATATATGTATATGATCCTGGTTGGTATTAATATTTATTAAAACAGGTCCATATATTCCGCTGCGTACCTTTGATTTGATCATTTAATACCAACATGATTCACGACCCAACTCTTACAAGGGTTGGTATTTACTGATTTCCCTTAGTGGGTTGTGGGCCCTTTTGGGCCATTTTGCTTTCTGGGCAATATTGTGTTGCGTTTTGGGCCTAATACGATTTTTGTTGGGAAAGTGAAATTTCACCACCATAAAGTTACAACTCTAAATAGTAAATATCAAAAATTAAAATATAAAATATGATGGGAAACATAAAATCGAAATCAAAATGTCTCTATGTTAGAGATATGGAAATTCTTGAAACAAAGCTTGCCACAATGAGAATCGTTTTCCAAATTCTTTATTCGAAACCTTTTCCAAGTTGCTTGTGTTGGTATTACATGTACAAATCAAAATGTTTAGCAGAAGGTGTATTACAAAAAAAATCTTTTTAATATCGAGCCTAGATCAATATATGTATGTATACATTAAATCAAACACAATAAAATATAGATCCAAATTTAATACCTCTTGTAGCTTATCAAGTATCATCGTTGTCTTTTAGTATATAATAATGAACATCCAATCCACGAGATTGCACAAAGATCCACACCGATCTTCCAAGAAACATGCCCCATCCCACCCCAAACGAGCACTTTAAGAGGTTAAGTTTCATATCATAGTGCTTCAAAATGGTGAAGCATTCTGCTAGATCTTGAACGTGCCCCCAACCTTTTTTGATTTAACCAGCATATCATCAACATAACCCTCCATGTTATTACCAATCAGGCTTTTAAACATCATGTTTACCAAGCACTGATACGTCGCACCAGCATTTTTAAGTCCAAATGACATTACTTTGTAGCAGTACAATCGGTTTTGAAGCTAGTATGCTCCTCATCGGGAGGGTGCATGCTGATTTGATTGTACCCTGAGTAGGTATCCATAAACATAAGAACTTCATGCCCTGCAGTTGTTGGTAACTGGTTTACCATATGCGCAGTAAAAAGCACGGGGTGTTGGGCCCAGAGATTTTAAAAAAAAATTATTTAAACAAACATTAAATAATTTGATCCATTAACATGCAAAAAAATAATCATAGAGAAATAAAAAAATGAGGATTTACCAGTTGAAGAACTATCAAGAATCATCGCTATCTTTTTGTATCTCCAACGAACATCAAATCCAAAGCAGTGCTATAAAATACTCAGACCAATATCTTCCAAGATGTATCTCTACACGTCAAGACGTGTGTGGGCACGTAGAGTAATGGTAGGAAAATATTTCTGATTCACATGATATTCTCAACACATGAGATCTTGCAACATTAGGTCTGAAACAACGTTCTGAGACAGATTTCAGGGATGAGAAAATATTATGATATATTTTTTCTCTTTTGAATATTCTAAAATATTACATATCTTGTGAAAACTATATTATCTGATAGATTTATACAAGAATTACTTAAATTCAAAATTTAAAATCCCAACTATAAATCTATTATTATTAAATAAATAAAAGAAAAATATAAAGATCCAATCTTGATCAGTAACTATAGCTACATGCCAACCACAGTCCCTTGACTGTGGTTGGCGTGTAGCATCCCTAATTCTAGGGATATGTTCCAACCAATTTTCTTTTAATTTTATTTAATAATTTAATTCGGGTAAATACTCATTTGGTACCATACATTTTTATCGAAATACATACATGAGATCCTATGTTTTCAATAATACTCATATAGTGCCATGTAATTTGAAATCGTACAGATTTTGCACCCCGGACTTAAATTTTATCAATATGACCAAACTGTCCTCAATTATATGAGTTTCAAATTCAAATTCAATTAGTTAATTACATATAACTGATGACAGTTTGGTTCTATTGATCAAATTTTATTGTTCAAATTTGAGTACATGGTACCAGATGAGCATTATTGAAAACATAAGATACCAAGTCTATATTTTGATAAAACACAGGGTACAAATGGTTATATTCCCATTTATTTATTCTAAAATATCTAAACTTGATAATTTATCTTCTTAGATTAATTAAAGAATAGATATTAATTTGAATTATCAGAAATATCTTTTCACATTTATTTAAATAAATAAAATCAATTAATTCAAAATTAATTATTCCAATTATTTAAATGCCAATTTCGAAATCCTCATTTTATTTAAAAAAATCAATTTTAAAAATTCTTTAATTAAAATGTCAATATAAAAAATTTCCACATTAATTAAATAATTTGTCTTAATTACATATTTGATCCTAAAGAATAAATTTCTTCCAAATATGCCTTTATGTTGATTTTTCACAATTTCCACTTTTACCTTGAATAGTGTTGATAGAGCCATCTTGGGGACCTATGAACCTATAATTTCAGGCTCCAATAAATTTAGATTATTAATTAAACCACTTTAATATAATAGCTTAAGTTTATTAATCTCAATATTATTCCACTAAAAATATGAAACTACACTCTTGTAATTATAGACATTTATTTATCGAGTACTTTTAGATATATAAAAATTGTTCATTGATTTAATCACTACATACATTTCAATCCTCTATATATGGTTCATAATTAATGTAGGAGTTTGTTTACCGAGTTTTTCAAAAACTATAAATATATTGAGAAATAAGAGCTAGAAAGAAAGGTGTTGACTGCCTTTTTCGCTATTAACTTAAAGATGAGAGATTAAAGAAAGGAATAAATAAGAACACAATGATTTTACGTGGTTCAGGCTATAAAAGAGCCCTAGTCCATGAGTCTATGGTATTAAGGATATTGGAAGCTTGTTAGGGCAAGCTCCAATGGAATTTTCTCAGGCAACGTTTATATTGCTCTTAATACAAGGTTTCTCTCTCTAAAAAATCGAACCCTTTACAATGACACTCTTAGCCCTATTTATAGAGGCTGGGGTCATTAATGCTAATTATCTATTATTAATACACATTATCCCCATTAATGGGGTATTAATATCACTTTAATGCATTAAGCTGCATTAACTAGAGACCACGGCCCAGGCGAGATACGCGGGACACACTCCATAAATTTACCTACTTTATGGGGAACACCCCTCTGACACTGTCAGGGCGTGTGCACATATCTCCATGTCAGACAGTGCAGTGGGAGTACAAATTGTCGAGTCATAAAATTGATAACACTGTAGACGGATCACCAAAATGGTTGTCAGATGATCCTCTAACGTTGCAAACATGCACTAGCTGACACCTGGCTAGCCTTCTAGGTCCTGAGGACAAGGTCCTTGACCCGGAAGACAACTTCTTGTAAAGAGTTTGAGGACTACTAACTAGTCCTCGGGGCATGGCCTCAGAAAGAGACGTCAGTGCCCTACCTTTATCTGAGGGATGTGGCCTTTATTCGAGATATCCACCCTCCGAGGACTGACCCCTAGGGCATGGCCTCACTTGAAGAGACATGCATCTTCACCACGTGCCCTACTCGCACTGGTTTCTGATTGCCACATGTCCTTTGGTGAAAACACAAACAACATTTCCGCCCCCCCCCTCAAGTCTATATTCGTCCTCAGACAGTGGAGACTTAAAACTGGGGTGAACTCGAATAGTCCTTGGATTGAAATGTTTGAACTTCTTCTGATGTCACTACGAGATTTCCTGCCACGTGCTGAACCCCTATTGTTGGGCCCATTAATCCGTGCAATTAATGAGGGGTCAGGTCCATGACCCAAAATGCCTTTTCCGTACCCTAGGTGTCCTTTAAGCCTATACTCGAGGTTTTCCTTTTCCAACATTAATGATCACGATCCACACTTTTTGGATCCTGGCCCTTGGATTGCTCTCAAGTACCTATATCCTAGGTAATCTGTCGATCAGGGTGAACTTACTTTTCTCCCAAGCGTTGGGCATATAAAAGGTCGCGAACCAACTTTCCAACGTTAACTTTTCTCATTTCAAATTTCGTGCGTTTTCTACTCTCCAACCTCTCTTGGCTTCCCAAACCATTCCTTCCCAGCATTCCATTCCCCGACTTTGCATCCTCTTTGATTTCTCGGTCACTCTAGACGAATGGCGTGAATATTCTTATTTCTGGGTAAATGACAAGAAATTCTTTAGAGTTCGCACTCGATTCAGTACCATCCAACACTTCGTCTCGAGTAAGTGCCTCCGAACTATGACTTTCTATTTTTGTGTATTTTTTGAGGACTTAGGATGCATGCTTAGGAGTTGTTTTCGAGCTTTATAGAGGTTGTTTTGACCTTATTTGTCGTTGAAAATGGTCTAAATGGCTTATTAAGACGTTTTGAGGTGTCTTGAGACATTTTTTTTTATTCTAGACCTTCAACCAGAATCTGGAAAATTTCAAGATTTCGGTGATGTTCATCATCTCCGATGGTGTTAATATTTTCTAGTGGTGTCTCTGGCGCCAGGTTTCTAGCTCCGAGGACACTCCAATTTCATTATTTTTTCTTTCCTTCCCTTTTCCCTGAGCAGTAGTCTAAGGGGTTCTCGTTTTGGCCTAGCTTTCTTCGGGTCAAGGCGCTAATTGCTTGGTGTTTGTTTCAGATGTCCAAGGAGCTTTATCAGCTCCATCAACAAGGTTTCTACGCATTTTACACCGAGATCCTCCAGAGGGCCCGAGAAGCGAGGCAGCACCCCGGGAAGGGGAAACAAGTGGCTGGTAGCAGCCAAGCTCTTGCAGTACGGGAGAGCTCAGAGTCGGTGGCAATGACACCTTTCGAAGGAAGAAGCCAATGCGGGCCCGACGCCGTCAGACACCCCTTACCCTGCCATAGGGTTCAAGGTAGAAGACATCCCGAGCAAGCTATGGCACTGAGGCGCCTTGTAGAAAATCCTCAAAAACTACGGGGTAGATGATGGAAAAATACTAGTGTGCCTGTCTGAAGAGGACGAGAGGGCGCACGAGAGCGTTCATGGGCAAGGGTCCTGGAGCACCTCCCATCTCCAAGTGGGTGCAACCTTGCCACTACACCAATACTATGTCAAATTCCTTAAATTCTTCGACATAACTCCCTTCCAGTTGTTCCCGAATGGATATCGAGTACTAGTAGAGCTCTACATTTTGTACAATAGGAAAAACTGGCCCACCCATTCCCCTGCCGAAATATTGTACGTCTGCAGTTTTCGACAATGCTCAAAGAAATGGGTAAATGGGGATATTATACCCTTATGAAGCACATAATCCCAGGGAGAGGCAACGAGAATCACGTTTGGGCCTACAAGGACAAATTCTTTTGGGCGAATGGGTTCCCAGCGAGGACCAATCCTACCCTACACCTGGACTTCGCTACAGTTGGTAAGAACTGTTGTCCTCATGTAAGTTAGTATGATAATATTTAGCTGGCAACTTATCCCTGTCTGGGCCATCTTAATCAGGTCCGTATCGCAGCACTCCATTCGTTGACTCCTTTGATGAAGGGCTTTGGGCGATGGATGCCATTCGCAATGAGGAGCTAGAACTCCCATTCCTCATCACCTATGCCCATCTCCGACAGTATGGGCTGCTGCAGGTGGGATAAAGCGTAAATCTAGTGGTCCTAACCAAATTTTGGGATTCAAAGCAATCTCAAAATGCAGCGAGGCTCCACATGTAGTATATGGCGGCCAAGGCTCAGCATCAATACACACAGCGCCTTCGCGAGGAGCACATGGAGAGCGTCCTCACCATCTAGGCAATCGCAGAGGTGAAGGAAGACGAAGAGCTCGAGGCATGTAGGGTGTTGACATGGTTCTTCGCCAACAGATAATTATACGAAGAAATAGGATGGATTAGTGCTAATTGGTGAACCGTAATATGAAAATAGTTTAATTCTAGACTTGCGAAATTAATAACATGGGAAGGTGATCACTCCTTTTTTTTTAGGTGGTTCGAAGGTTAAAATCCCTCTAGTCCACCAGTCGATATTATTGATATCTCTCGGTTAATCCTTACAAAGTACTTCTTTACAAAAAATATGCCAACCCCTTGCAATGCCCAGGGTCTTGGTATTTATAGGGAGAGGATACCTGGGTTGGCAAGGGGGTCATCCCGTGACCTCTTTACCCTTCACGTCATCTTTGTGACATTGATGATTAATTCCTAAAACCTGACAGTGAAGTGTGGTCTAATCAATAGGTAAGGAGGAATAATGGGCCGCAAGGCCCAAACCAGGCGTGGGATGTCTGAATACGCACGTTTATACTGCGTGTCCGAGAATTCAGGAATGGAATAGACATGTGATGTCGGATATATGCACATTTACATTGCGTGGTTGTCTTTACAAGGATTTGGGTGTCAGATCTATGCCGCATCACGAGCTTGATGTAGCGCCAGCTCGTGATATCCATACCGCTGACCCGCTGCCTTCGAGTAAACTGCTAACTCTCTAATCAGCTCAGGTTGGATAGGCAGAAACCCGTAACAACAGCTCCGGGTGGACGTTTTTTGTACCCCGAGCCTTAGGTTTAATTTAAGTAACTTAGGTAAAATAAAACAAAGGAGAGGAAAAAGCTAGAACTTTGCCAACCGACCCTTCCCTTCACACTCACGCGCAGATATTTAGGGCATACATAGGGGAGGGAACTAGTCCCGACCATTCGTCCTTTTCTCCCTCCCTTCTTGAATGCGGCCAAGTCTCTGGGTGTCGTTTGTCCGAGGAGGAGTATCAAGACTACCAGGGCCTCATTGACATGTTTCTCTGCAACCCGAGAAGGAAAAGGCATGTAACGACCCAAAATTACTAATAAGGCTTAAGGGCCTTGATTAGTGTGTCGGGAGGGCATAATTGGAAGTTATGTGAATTAATAGTGTGAGAATGCATGTTTATGAGTATTGGATAAGCATGCGGGCCCTGTTTGGTTGGTAAGGGCATAATTGTAATTTTGGCCCGTTAGGGCATAAATGTGGTTACTTGTGATAAACTGTTGAGACCACATTATTATGTGGATATATGTGTTTGCAGCTTTCGGCACGAGGTGATCCTAGGGAGCAAGTAGCGGAAAAAGGCACAACAGGACCCGATACGTGACTTGGGATGAGTCAAGGGGGACTTCGGGTGTTAGGTGGTTATTTGGGTTATCGGGTTATGGAAATAAATAATTGGAGATATATTTGAGGTTAGGAAGCCTAGGTGGGAATATCGGGAAATTTTACCATTTTGCCCTCGGGGACGTTTTTGGTACCCCAAGCCTTGGGTTTAATTTAAGTAACTTAAGTATAATAAAACAAAGGAGAGGAAAAAGCTAGAACTTTGCCAACCGACCCTTCCCTTCACACTCACCTCAACTCTCCTTTTTCTCTCTCAAGGAAACCATGGAACCAAGGGAAGACTTGGTTGGAAACTCAAGAATTTGAGCTGGATCTGTTGGGAGGATTTCTGTAGCAACCTGAAGGTTCAACCTAGGGGTTTAGGTGAGTATTGAATTGTGGTTTAGCTGACTTAATTCTATAGTTTTGGCTGGGTTCTAAGAGTTTTTGGATTTTGATATTGAAGATTTAACTAGGGCTAAGGCTTGGGAATTAACTCAGCAACTAGTTGGTGGGCTTGCTCTTCAGCAAAGGTAAGCTTTTCATAATAGTTTAGCATCTGAATTCTAGGATTTCTGGTTGTTCTAAGAGGTTTTTGGTTTTTGGGTTTCAAAGATTGAGATGTTGTTTTGATGAGTTTCTAGACTAGGTTTCTATAGGGTTATGTTGTTGAAATCATGTTAGAATGTTGGGATAATTGGATTGTGTTATTGGGATGGTTTAGAGTGGATTTGGGTGAGGTTTGAATGTTACAAATGGTGGTTTTTCTGGGTTCGCGGGGCTGGGCCGCGGCTCTGTTCTAGAGTGTCGCGGTCGTTTGGAGCAAGGAAGAGCCAGGAAGGCTCTGAGATGAGGGAGCGTCGCGGCGCCATAGGGGCAGGGCCGCAGCACGTGTCTGTGTTCAGGGAGGCCTGCCTCTGTCTCAGGCTTGGGCCACGGCTTGGGTTTTGAGGGCCGCGGCCCTTAAGGGCATTTGTGACCTTTTGGAGTTTTTAAGTGTGGGAACCTAACCTAGGGTGCTCGGGATCGATCCCACTACCGTGTTTGGTGGAATTCCATGTCCCGGAGGCTAGAAATCTATCCGAAAACCCTTATACAATTATTTATGGAATCCTTTATCATGGTTGTGACTAGGTGTATGCTTGGGCTCGGGGCAGGATCATGCTCGGGGGTCGTCCCTCCTAATAAAAGCACTTGGAATTAAAGGTAAGAAAACTGCTCCTGGATATGTGGATAGGATGGGACTAAGTGCTCCCTATATTTGTATGCATTGTTATGTGACTGTGATAAACCTTGTGAGTATGTTGGGACTAAGAGTTCCCTATAACTGTATGAATGTCATGAGGTGGTATTATGCCACTAGGACATGTGATAAATGGCCTAAGGGTGCCGAAATCAATACTTGCGCACAGGGTATGGCTCGGCCACTGGTAGCTGAGGACAACTTAATAATCACTGAGCTCGGTTAAGATGGCCAGAGTCACTGGGTACAACACTGGGCTTGGCCTAAGCGAGCCATAGATAGTGGATTAAATAGAGGGTGCGGCCTGCGGGCATTAACCCTAGTTGTTGCTTGACATGTATTCTATTGTAATTGTTGTGTATGATGTGATGAGTATCTAAAGCTAGATCATTGGTTATTGACCAGTGTGCTACATTGAATGTATGCTATGGCTTGCTGGGGATTGATTAATGCCTTGTAAATTATTTGGTTATGCTCTGTGAATTTGTTAGCTGTTAATACTGGTTATGTTATGATGTTATGTTTTCTTGTTGGGCCTCGGCTCAAGGGTGCTACGTGGTGCAAGTAAAGGCAAGGGTAAGATGAGTTGACCATGAGTTAGAGAGCTCTGGGGGCGAGGTGTACATTGTCAGCTGCTCAGCTGCCACGGTCGAGGGATTGTACAGGGACGGGAACCTAAAACGTGTATTTTTCCATTAGAGTGGCTTGGTTATTTATTTGTTTTGGAAATTATGTAATTACGTTATTTAAACCTTGATTTGGGATCCCATGTACCAAATATTTGTTTTAATGAAAATTATTCGTTTATAACCAAAATCTTTTAAACCTAACCTGTTTGTGTCGTTAGATTCACATTTTTTTTTGAATGACTTGATTAGCAAGTCTTGCACTATTTGAAATAAACAGTGTAATGGTCTTGGTTACCCAGGGCGTTATAAGGCACCCTCAAGGCTGCGTGCCTCTTGGCGAGATGATGTCCATGCACGCCTCTTGGTTTTGTTAGTACGAGAACAATTTAACATAAGAGATGGGTCTACTCATACGCGAATGTGCTCATTATGTCCTCCACTCCGAGGAGCCTGATCGTGGTGGGGCTCCTGAGGAGTTTTATACTTGGTCTCACGTTTTTATATGTTGTGGTTTCTCTTTCTTTTCTGGAGACTAACCAGTTTATTTCCTTTGTGTAGAAAGCATGGGCCTCTTTGATCTAGTTTGGTTGAAGCATCAGAGGGTGTTGGGGCCTTCCGAGATAGACGCCTAAATAGCTCCAACCGCAGTGTCCACATCCATACCCACGATGACATCTAACCCAGTTGCCCAAGCATCCTTTGCGGCTGCTCCACCGGTCCCTACCCCGAGCACAACGACTGTCGATGATGTCATTGACCTCGAGGTCTCCTCCCCCCAAGATGAGGGATTCTTCGGGAAGGGTAAGGAAATCCCTTCCAACTCACCCCAAGTCAGGGTGCCTCAGTTGGTTATCTTCCCGAAACACTATGAAGGGGATGACTCAGAGCTGCACAGGGAGGTCGTCAATTACTACAACACCTGCATCGAGGAGGGCAATGAGGACTCCCGACTCCTAGCCGAATATCTGCGAGAGGACTAGCCAAAGGACCCTGTTGTCTCTCCTCGTCGCGAAGAGCTAGAACCTCTCATCGTGGGGAGAATATGAGATAGGGCCATACCGCTTGGCGCGGAGCTCATGCAAGGACTAGCGGCGTCCCTATGCGAGATGCCTGCTAGCAGCTTCGCCCGTTGTGGTAGTGACAACGAAGTTGCGCTAGTGGCTACCAGTTGTCACTCTTCCTTGAGGGCAAGTCTCTTAATTTCTGCCTAAGTTCAGTGTGTATTTTTGTCTTTTCGGCTGATTTGATATTCTAATTTTACAGACTACGACCCTCAATCAATGGATCGGGGACCTTGTGTTGACGCGATCCCTTGACTTGAAGAAGACTTGGGAGGGGCTGGCCTGGGCCCAGGTAAAACTAGCTCACCTCTAGGAGACTGCAGTCCCCCTGGTGGAACATTCGCGACTCTAGAAAGAAGTGGAGGACATGAGGGCCGGTGCCTCGAGGTGGAGAACTTACTGGCCACCGAGTGGTCGAAGTTGTTTGCTCTAGAGGAAGCATCCTCTAAGTTACTGGAAGATGCTGCAGGCATGCACCTGGATCATGGAGGAGGAGCTGGCCAAAGTTCGGGAAGAGCTCCAGTTGAGTCAGGCCGAGTCCCTAGCCCATGCCGATGAGCTGGAGAAAACTAGGAGAACCGCCAAAGAACTAGAAAAAGACCTCGATGTGATGGCTAAGGATATGCTCTTCATTGCATGGAAGAGACACAGAGACATGGATCTCTCATTCACAGAGGATCTTGACATGAAGACAAAGCTCGAGGCACATCTCAAGGCGGAAACTATCTATGCAGCTTAGGAGAAAGAGGACTTGGCAGCAGGCCGCATCCCTGAAGTTGACCCGGTGATCGAGCTGGTGGCAGAGGTGCCCCCAGGTCAAGGGCCCCAGTAATTTTGTCCTGTTTAATTTTTTGTTTTGTTTTTAAACTAAGTAGGCCTCCGTGCCATAGTTTATTGGGGTATAGACAAACAACGCTTGAGCCCCCAAGCACAGTTGTAACTATTTTTCGTTTAAAACTATGCAGCTTGCACTACTTTCCATGATTACATCATTATTGAAAAATTCACTTTTTATCAACTTATTTGAGTACTTAGGCAATTTCAATGCGTTTAGTGTTGCCCTGTAGGCTCGCGGTCCTTGAGAGTAACTTTAACGCTGTCAAGGGGTCACTAGACGTGCCCCTATGTTTCTGAGTTCCAACAACTCAGGACGAGGCCTACCTGTCAGTGTTTGGACGTGCGCATCTAGTGTTTCCTTCCAAGAACAATGTCCTTGAAAGTAACTTTAATGCTGTCAAGGGGTCACTCGACGTGGCCCTATGTCCCTAAGTTCCAACGACTCAGGACAAGGCCTGCCTGTCAATGTTTGGACATGCACATCTAGTGTTTCATCTTAGGCTCAAGGTCATAATAGTGACTTTGACATGGTGTCAAGTGAGGGCACTCGAATATCCTACACCTTCGAGTTCCAACGACTCGGGCTTTAGGAGGTCTAGTATTATAGGGATCAGCGTTAGTGCTCGACACTTAAGGCATTTAGTGTTGCCTTCCAGGCTCAATGTCCTTAAAAGTAACTTTAATTTCATCCCTTGTCCCCGAGTCCTGATGACTCTGGGCTTTAGGGGGGTCATCCACACTAAGCTATCAGCCCCCGGGAATGTAGTCTCCAGTTTATCAGCTTAGGACCTAATCATGTGGGGATTGTGAACTCATCATCCCAAGCCTAGGGGGATGAATTCACGTCTATGAACTAGGTATATCGCGACACCTTGAGTTTGAATGCTCGAGGTCTGGCCTTGGGATCCAACGACTCGAGCTTCCATTCGCGTTTTGAGATCATAGGTCTGAGTCCATGCTCCTCGGGTGCGGTGTCCTCGGGAGGTAACTTCAGTCCATGCTCGTGCTATTTGGGCTTTATCTTTCTCTTAGGGTCACTATCCCGCAGAGCACTTTGCTCAAATCCTAAGGTGACTTGATGCTAGTGTTCGAGTACTGGTGGCTTAGAATTATGTTCACATCTCGAGGACTGGGATTTATTCACTGCCCCCAGGCACGCGCTGTCCTTGGGAGAGTGTTAAATCCAATCTCGCATTACTTGGATCTTTTCGACACTGCGTTTCTATCAGGACTTTTAGCTATGGGATCCTGTTACACTAGGGGTGCTTCATTCGTCAACTAGCCAAGCTCCCCATGTTATGGATTTCTTGACGCTATAATATTCGAGGCATTCAGAGGACTTGGGCATTACTCCTCGGGCACAGTGTCCACGGGAGGCGTTCTAAGTCTGCCCTAGGACGAAGTATGGAGTACTCGGTCTTCCGTTCGCATATCGAGATCAAATACTTGATCAAAGCTCCTCGGGCGCAATGTCCATGGGAGGTTATGTAGGTACATTCTCGCACTACTAAGATTCTGTCTAGTTTCTAGGTGCTAAGCCCTAGACTAGACTCAACTAGTTTCCTAGGTTTTTCTGTTCTCGGGGTGGCGACTCTAGGCTTACTCTGCTTGACAAGCTTTGTTTCCTAGGTAGTTCCATGTAAGGTGTGATGCTGCCCTAACTCCATGCCCCCCAAGTGATCGAAGATTGGTCTGCGTTCACTTGTTCAGGCCAGGGAGCAGGTGCTCTTATACATAGCATTAATAGAATAAAGGAAACCAAAAAATGTAAGTAGACAATAAATTTCTTTCTTGCTGGACTATATTATTCTGTGATAATATTATGTAAATATCAGAAAATATCAGAAAATATTAGAAAAATTCATAAGTTCATATATGTGATCTCAAACATGTAATGGTACGGGAGGATTGTGTTTGAGATAAATGAACTTGAATAGTTCGCAGTAAAATAAAGTTATGGAATCTTTAGATTAATTACTACAAGTACGGTCCACTAGTATTATGAATACAGGTGATCTAGATCCATATCACTAGTGTAGTAGGACACTTTAGTGGAGGTGCTTTATATATTAGATAATATATAGAATTGGACCATATATGTTTATTAATACTTATTTAAATACCATTTCGAAGTATTAGTTAAATATATCAACTGATGATCATATACAAATAGATCTTAATCTTGAAATTACTATGAACTCCTGTTTATATTATATGAGTTCTTTGATTCACTCGTTAGGGTCTGTCAGAATGATCAGGCTAGAAACTTTTATTTTGGGAGCTCATTAATGTAAATGGCTGGGGACATAGTATACATATATGAAATCTATGCCTTCTTGCAAACGATTGAATAATGGTTCTCTTAAGGGTTGACTTTTGGGACTGAAAGGTTATTGAGCTTAAATTCATAATTAAGTTATGAATTAACCTTCACTAGAAAAGTCAATGGTACTTAAGGAAACAAGAGATAATTAAAAGGGTAAGACGGTAATTATATTCCTGATTAATTATGAACCATTATTAGAGGGTCAATTTGTATGCAATGATTATATTAATGGACGCTTTATCTATATAAAGTACTCAGTAAATAAAATGTCTATAATTACAATAGTACAGTCTCATAGTTATAGTGGAATAATCATGAGATTAATAAATTAAGATTATTTAATTAATAATCTCAAATTTATTGGAGCTTGGAATTATAGGTCCATAGGTCCCCACAACAGCTCTATCAACACTATTCAAGGCAAGAGTTGATATAAAATGAAAAATAGTTGAAAGACACATTTAAGAAGAAATTTGTTATTCGGGCCAAATATGCAATTATATGATAATAGTGATTAATTAATTAATTATAAATTAGTTGTAATTAACAAAATTAATTATTGTAAATTTTTTGAAATTATATTAATTAATTAAATTAATTTCGAAATTTAATTAAATAATTAATTAATTATAATTTTTGAAATTATAATAAATTAAATATCTAATTTTTGAAATTATTGAGTTTAATTAATTGGTAGAATTAATTAAATATCTTTATTTGAGTGGGAGATAAAATTGGACTTGAATTTAAAAGATTGATATTTATTCAAATAATTAATTAAAAAGATATTTAATTTAAATATGAATTCAAATTTGAATTAGTTATCAGGTTGTTAGATTTTAATTTGACAAAGTAGTTTGAATAAATAATTAAATAAAAATAGAAAAGTCAAATATCCCTAGAAATAAGGGTGGTACACGACCACACACAGTCCATGGACTGTGTGTGGCGTGTACTGCTATTTTTTAGAGACATGATTTTTCAATTTTATTTATTTATTTAATTAATTAATGGATAATTCAAAAAATCAGTTTTTGGATATTTTCATTAATAAGATAATTAATTAATTAAAAGATAAATTGTAAGTAGGTTACAGATTTATTTTTTAAATTAAATATTTTCTATTTAAGTAAGACTTATCAGAAAATAGAAGAGAAGACATTATTTTCTTTGTGAAAAATAGAACAATATTTTTCAATCTCTCCCTGAAAAGATAAAGAACCAATTCTCAAGCCTATTCTCTTTATCTCATGTGTTGAGTACATCAAGTAGAATCACAAATAAACTATCATTTATTCTCTAAGTGCCCACACACTTCTTGAGGTGTAGAGAACACTGTGGAAGATCTTGGTGTGAGTACCTGGGAGCTGCTTGGATAGGAAGATCGTTCTTATTACGAAAAGATAGCAAGGACACTTGATAGGCTTCAAGAGGTATGATTTCTATTTCTATCTTGCTTATGATTAATGTATGTATATTAATGGATCCGCATATTTAAAGGTAGTTTAAATATGTTACAAATTTTTTGTTGTACACTGGGCCAACCCCACCACCATTCTGCTGCGTATTAGGAAACTCGTTCCTAAAAAGCAGTCCTTGGATGGTAAGTTATGTCAAACTGACTTAACTCCACCAACCATTTCAAGAGTCTTCCCGATGACTCTGGCTTTTGAAGGACTTGCCTGAGGGGATGGTTTGTGAGGACCTTAATTAGATGCGCCTAGAAGTAGGGTCTTATTTTTCGAGAAGCCACCATCAGACAAAAAGTTAACTTCTCCATCAGCGGGTACCTAGACTCTGCACCGAAAAGTCTTTTGCTAAAGTAATAGACGAGGTGCTGAACACGACCTTCCTCTCGTACCAAGGCAGCCCTGATAACTTTCTCCAAGACAGCCGTATAGAGTAGGATGGGTTCTCCGTCTACAGGCTTGGACAGAATTGGAGGATTTTCCATGTGCGCCTTGAGCTGTTGGAATGCCTGTTCGTACTCTTCCGACCATTCAAATCTCTGACTTCCTCGAAGTACATTAATGAAAGGTATACACTTGTCTGTTTCCTTAGAGACAAAACAGCTCAAAGCTGTGATCCTTCCTATTAGGCTCTGAACGTCTTTATGCTTCCGACGAGACGACATTTCGATTAGGGCCTAGATCTTCTTTGGGTTTGCCTCAATTCCTTGAGCACCGACAATTAAACCTAGGAACTTTCCGAAGGCAACCCCAAATGTTCACTTTTGGGGATTTAATTTCATTCTGAACCGACGGAGCACCGAGAAAACCTCCGCCAAGTCGCCCACATGGTTGGGAGCTGTCCTAGATTTGACTAGCATGTCATCCACGTAAACTTCCATGTTTCTCCCTAGCTGGTTCTTGAACATCCTGTTTACCAGTCTCTAGTAGGTGGCACCAGCATTCTTCAGTCTGAAAGGCATCACGATGTAACAGTAGACACCCTTATCGATCTGAAAACTAGTATGCTCTTGGTCTGTGACATGCATGGAGATCTCGTTATAGCCTGAGTATGCGTCCATGCACGTCACAGATCATAGCCAGAGGTGGCATCGACCATCTGATCTATCTTGGAGAGTGGGAAGCAGTCTTTTGGACAAGCCTTGTTAAGGTTCGAGAAATCAATGCATGTCCTCTAGGTGCCATTTGGCTTTGGCACAAGAATAGGATTGGATAGCCACCTGGGGTATTGGGCTTCTTAGATAAATCTGTTGGTGAGGAGCTTGTCAACCTTGGCCTGGAGAGCCTCTTTCCAAGTTTGATCAAACATCCTTTGCTTTTGCTGGACAGGAGCAAAGTTGGGATCGACATTCAAGGTGTGGCAGATGATGTTTGGATCAATGCCAGTCATGTTGGAATGTGACCATGCAAACTTGTCTTGTTTTCTCGGAGGAAGTCCATCAATGCTTCTCGGACTTCCATCTTCAAGCTTCCCCCAAATTTTATTTTTCTATCGGGGGTAGAGGTATCAAGAACTACCTCCTCCACCTCCTCTATTGGTTTAATGGCCCTCTCCTCTTAAACCCTCAGGTCCAATTCATCGGGCCCGGTCTCCTGGATTGCCTGTACTTCCAATGTCTCGGGCTGCTTGGGGAATGCTACCTCCACAACCATCACGGGGGTCTTGAGAGACACATTGTAACACTGCCTCACCTCTTTTTGGTCTCCACGAACGGTACCAATACCCGCCTCCGTGGGGAACTTTATGCGCAGGTGGCAGATGGAAGTGACAACTCCAAACTCTATTAGGGCAGACCGTCCCAGGATGGCGTTATACCCCGAGGAAAAGTCTACCACCACAAAGGTGTAATATTTGAAGGCCTGGCAAGGCACTTCTCCAAGTGTTATAGGGAGCTTTATTTGCCCCATCGAGATGAGGAATTCTCCCTAGAATCCGTAAAGAGTCGAGGCGCACAAGGAAGAATCTGTAGTGGTCAGCCTTATTTTCTCGAAGGCTGACTTAAATAGGTTGTTCACCAAACTTCCGTTATCCACTAGCATTCGCACCACCATTTTGTTGGAGACTTGGTTCTCAATTACCAACGGGTCGTGGTGCGTGAAGTGTACTCTCCGAGCATCGTCTTTAGAGAATGTTATGACTTGGTCAGTCATTCGGGGCATTTGGGCAAGCAACTGAGCCAAAGCCATCACCTCATCGTCATGATTTAAAGCTCGCACATACCTGTTCTGTGAGCCTCGGGAGGTACCCCCTTGGTGGGCCCCTCCTGAAATGGTTCCTACTCGCTCGTTCACCGGGGGAGGTCCTCAAACCATTGGATGTTGCGGGGCCACGGGAGCGACTACTAGGATTTGCGGAGCAACAAGCATCATGGGTGTTCCTGCCACGGGGAGTTGTGCCTGACCCGCTCCACCCTTAGCATATTGGTGGAGATGTCCGAACTTGATGAGTTTTTCGATCTCATCCTTGAGCTGGCGACACTATTTGGTTTCGTGCCCTATGTCGTAGTGAAAACTAAAAAACTTTATGGGATCTCGCCTTTCCCTGTCCCTCTGGATGGGTTGTGACTTCCGATAGTGAACATGTTGTTCCCTGGCCACGAAGATATTCTCTCAGGAGTCTTCCAAGTCAGTATACTCGGAGTACTATGAGACATACTTCTCACCAGAGGTAGTTCCTTGCTCGGCTTGTGCGTTTCCATTTCCCTTGGGCATCCATCCCTTGCCCTTGCCCCAACGTTTACTTCCGTCAAGGGTTCGACTATGTAATGTCCTCCGTCTCGGGTACCTTTAAATGACACGGGTCGGGATTGTTTTCCCCGAGTTAAGAATATTATTTTAAATAATATTATATTTTTTTGAAATTTATTTCCATGAGTTATTGCTAGCCAAATTATGAAGTTTGTGTTTAAAAAGTCAAGATAAGACTTTCGGTTTTAACCCGACACAAAAACCCTAATCGGATAAAAATATAAAAAAATAAAATGAAAAACTATGGAAAATGTATTTTGGGCACAAAATACAATCATAAAAATTCATGTTTGGTAAAAAATAATAAACCTAAGAGGAAATGAAAATTTCAAGGCATTTTGTGTTAAATGCTTAATTTTACCGAATTGGGGAATTTTCTTCCATGAATGGACCTTAGGTTAAAATTTATTGTGTGATTAATTAAATTAAATGTGAGAGACATTTAAAATAATTATTATGTTTTAAGTTTTGTTTTTAAAACTTAATAAGAGTGAAGAAGGTTATAGGAAGTCAAATTGAATTTTTCTTCTTAAGAAATATTTATTAACATTTATATATATATATAAAATATGATCACATATATAAAATGAGTGGTGGCCGGCCATGTTAGGTTTTAAATGGTGTGAACAAAATTAATTAAGGTTTAAATCTCATTTTAAATATTAGGGCTAATGGCAAGTGGATAGTAAAACACTCAAGTGTTTTAGGATATTTTAGAGTGGTCTAGACCCTTCTAACCCCCCCAAATCCGACCCCCTCTCTCTCACAATCACTCTCATCTTCTTTTTTTGAAAACTCTCTCAAGTTTTCTCTCTATTTTCAACCTCAAGAACACTAAGAAGGCTTGGAAGCTTAAGCTTTGGTCTAGGAAGGGTTTCCCTAAGGTAAAGTTTCAAAAGACTAGACTTTTGTAAAGTTTTAACAATAGATTTTTTGAATAGATAATTATATATTTTGTTGGAGGAGTTGGTTAAGGTTTTGAAAGAGTTTTGAAGGACTCAAAGCTAGTAGGAACATCAAAACCAAGAGCAAGAACAACAAGAGGTAAAAAGTTTACTTTTTATGGTTGTTATTGTATGGTTTTTATTTTAAGCATTATTTTATATATTTAATGCTTAAAGTTTCTTATTGGTGATATAATAAGGCTATGGTAGTTGCTATATAATATTTTGTGATGCTTGTGTGTTGATTTTTTAAAATAGGGACCAAAATCCACAAGGGTTTTGGTGAGAACCCTAAAACAAAATGCAAGTTTTGAGCTGTGACTTCCAAGGGGCCAAGAATCCACTGTATATTGATTTTGTAAAATTTAATTTTTCTTTGATGTTTTTGAGATGAAGTACATAAAATTGAGCTTTTGAAACACTAAAAAATGTTTAGAAATGAGTGAGTTATGCTATTTCAAAGTTTAGGTAAAAAACTGTTTTTTCGTATTCTTAATTTCGGGACAAAGTTTGGACGGCCACTCTATAGGTCAAATGAACCCAGTTTTTTTCTAAATATTGGTGGACATATTCTTGGCATAATCTAGTATTCCACAATAAAATTTGTTAACAAAATACTGGACGGTTTCAAAGTTATTAAGTGCCAAAGTTTGGAAAAATTAAGGACTTGAAAATAAGATCAATTTTACCTCATTGTTGGAAAATAATTTCACCAATAAAAAAATGTTCCTTTTGACCTAAGATTTTTTAAAGACCTAAATGGAATACCAAAAATGAAATTGAGAAATTTTGGTAAAAATTGGGTAAGTAAATTTCAAGTTATGACCTAACAAAATATGTAGTTAAAAATGTGAAAAATGAGGTTTTCACACTTAGTATAAAAATGAGATTTTGGAACTTAAGGTAAAAAGTAATATTTTGCTTATTGCAAGATAAAAACTTGGTAAGTCTTGAAAACATATTTTGACCTAAAATACCACTTTGAGTTTAGTGAGAATTATTAAAGAATTTTTATTATTTCTAAAAATAAAAGAGTTAATTTATTAATAAGTTAATAAATTAAAAGAAGGTTTAAAACCCTATTTTTTCAGAAAATAATTAAGTGAATTTTTTTTCTAGTAAGTAAACTTGATTAATTGACTTCAGAAAAATTAACTAGCCAAGATGAGAAATTTTTAACGGTTTTCCTAATTAAGATAAAATTAGGTTATTTTCTTGAAACAATTTTTAGAGAATAAAACCTTAAGAAAAATAAAAGGAAAATTAAGAGTTTATTTTCTTGAAAAATAATTAAGAAATTTAATTATTATTTTTTGGATATAATACCGACTAAAATCTTCTATATATTTAACCAATTTTTTTTAAAGTACGGGTTAATAGCGGTACTTTTAAAGAATAAGATTTTTAGCGGATTGCGGGAAAATACTATTGTGATACCCGAGCCTAGGTATCGAGACCATAGGATAGGTCTCCCCGAGACTTAGGGTTTAGTCTCTAATATTTTTCTATGAATTTCCTTAATGGGTTTAAAACCAAATAAGGATCTTTAATCCTTACTAATGATTTTGAAAATGACCAAACTGCCCAAAATAATAATAATGAATTATGAAGTGCCATAATTAATCCTAGTATACTGTATGGATAATTACAATATTGGCTAAGCATAACTGGAATTTATATTGGAGGGTGAAATCCTACTGAGAGCGAAGGGCTCCAAGTAAGTCAACTTCTATTGTGGGGCTACAACATGAAACGACTATTGTATTGTATGTTAGTATAGGGACACATGCACATATATACAATGTTGTACAAAGTTTGCATAGAGACGTTAGTCTAGTGGGTGCTGATTCATAAAAATATGACCAGTAGATATCCGTCATATCCTAGACGGCTGATCCCCGTCACACTGCTTGATTTTATTTATGTCCGGTTAATTACCGCGATGATTGGCCAAGAGGTGAGGATTGCTGGTTTAAACTTAGGGGCGCCAAAATGAATGGGACCTAGGGGCCCTCATGCTTACTTAATCAGTGAATGGTTAGAACCTAAGCAAGTGCTCTGATAAGTTATTTCTGGATAGCAGTCGTGAATATTGGCCTTTCAGTGAGAGTGCTTAGAGATACTAGGGGTTGCCAAGTTTGAGTGAGGCTGAACACCCTAGGGGCAGCTTCTCACCAGCACCACTGATTAACACAGAAGTCTCTGTAAAACTGTGTAACTTTGATTACACTCTTGGATAAGTAGTGATGCCCTAGGTAACTTGATGGTTACCCTTGTGAGGGATTTACTCTTGGATAAGTAGCGATGCCCTAGGTAACACGATAGTTACCCTTGATGGGGATATTTATTGGCTAGATCTTAGTGTTGAGACTCAGTTCTCTCTTACAGATTAACATTTATACTGGAGGGCGTGTTATGTCCGAATTGGTTAAAGTTGTCGAGCGTTGGTATCGAATTATATTATGATATATTATATCTGCTTGCTCTGGGATTTTTTGAGTGCAGGGATTTATTTGTTGATAAGAAATAGTTGTGATATAATGTATCTGCTTGTTTTGGGATTTTCTGCGTGCATGAATTTATCTGTTTATATGAAATAATTTGTCATTGGTTATCAGGCATGAACATAAGTTTGCCAGGACACTTTTGCATTCTTGAAATTGATTGTGTAGGGTCCGGAACCCTAATTCTTGACATGCTTTTGTTTTAAAGTTGAACTTACTAAGCATTTTTGCTTACCTAGTTGTTTCTTGTTGTAGGTAAGAACAAGGGCAAGGCAGAGCAGTGAGCGTTGGAGTCTACCTTGTGAATGTACATGTGGACTAACTTTTTGGGAAGCCGTTTTGTTTTGGAAATGTTGTGTTATTTTCATAAACTAGGCTCACTCTACTCTTTATAAAATATGTTTGTATTAAATGTTAAGTATGGCCATACGACTTTTTAATTTTTTTTATATGGGTTTTTGAGACATTTTGTTCAATAAAAATGTTTATATTTCTGCATTATCAGGTCTTAAAAATCCAGGTCGTTACAGTTGGCATCAGAGTTCGAGTTGAGCCGGTTCTATAGACAACCCACATGTACATTTCGTAAAGATAGACCAGCACTCACTGTAAGTCATGTCTTTTCATATATGTTTCCTTTTCTTTCTTTTATTTATCTAAATTCTATAAATTGTGGGTTATGGTAAATATACCTAAGATAGGTGACCTTGTGATAGGAAACCTACCCACGATCCTTATGCCTAGGATCGATTACTATAAACTCTTTAACGGTGAGAATCCTAGACACTTCTAGTACAATCAATGACATCGACGTGTCATTTGGCAATGGACGAATTACATGACAGAAGTCTCAGATAGGGCTAACACACTCGAGTGACAGAGAGTGCGATATACTAGCAATTGTCTGAGAGGCTCGACACAGATATGGTTTCGTCATAGACGTTGTTGGCTGGTTCACAACATGTGGGGTGGCTTCTGTATGTAGATTGAGCTAGCATTTGGGCCATGGATTAACCTATCTCCATGGTTGATAGCATACCTTGAGGCAAGGCGGTAGAGCCAAAGGAGGATCCCGAGAAGTCAGACAAGGATACCGACATAAAGTTGGATATCCTGATGGATAGCCTAGATTAGGTTATGTTGTGAGAGTCTTGTTGATAATTTTTTTTAAAATACCTTGCAAACCTACTAGGTTGTAGGACTTTAGTGTAGTTGTAGCAGGCAGATGTAGAAACCTGACGTGTAGTTAGGGTTCTCTTTTTGGATTGTCGTCCTGCTAACTAAAATCCTACGGGATGATCTTTCATGATCATTTTGTATTGCTAGGTTATATCCCTGAATATTATGACTACTTGTTTTGAGTCGAATCATTATGGTTCTTCTTTCTTGTTTATGAGCAAAATTGGTATGCTCATTTATTGCTAGGTTAGTATTCTTCCCTACTATACATTGTGGTATAAAGACTTTCGATGGTGCATAACACTCGAGCCAGGGGAGGTTATGCTATTAATCAACCAGACCCATCCAAGAGAGCGACTGTTGACCAGGATGCAGGTCGTGGCCGAGGCAGAGGAAGGGTCGAGGCCGAGGACAAAGAGTACATCCAGAACCAAATCTGGCAACTCAGATAAAGGATCTTTGACTTTTTGGCAGCTAATGAATGGGAAAAGGTAATCTGCATTGGTATTAACTTTTCGTCCCTATGCGTTGGGAGATTTTTGATTTTTAATCAAACAAAAATGGCAAGGACAAGAGCTCAAAGAGGAAGGGGTGTTGCTGGCTGAGGCCAGGCCGCGCCTGCTGATAGAGCTTAGAACGCGCCTGTTGCTAGAGCTCCAAACCAAGCTGCTAGAGTTTGCAAGATAGCCAAGCAGATAAATAATCTATAAAGGCTAGTGGAGACGTAGGGAGCCCAAATTGAAAGAGGGCAAAAGAGACAAGAGGACGTTGATGCCCTCCAAGTAGGAAGGTTTAACACCCTTTTGGGAAGACTCCCCATGCCACCCAATAATGCTCAGAACAATGAAATACCACCTGAAAATAATGAAGAACAGAACCTTTGGCCCGCAGGTTGTCATTGAGCAACTGATACTACTGGTAGAAGCACCAAGAGTTTCCCAAGCGAAACCTATATCAGAAAGGTTTGGAAACCAGAATCCACCTATATTCGAGGGGAGCAGTGACCCATCAATGGCAGAGGAATGGATCAGTATTTTGGAAAGGATCTTTGACTTCATTGGAACAAGCGAGAGAGAGAAGGTAGTTTGTGTGACCTATATGTTGAGAAAAGATGCCTGCATCTGGTGGGACGCAGCCAAGAAGGGCATAACGTTGATGAGATGGAATAGCTAGAGTTCTTGACCTTGTTAAATGGAAAGTACTTTAATAAGGTAGTGATCGAGCACAAAGTAAATGAGTTCACTAATTTGAAGCAGGGAACGTCGAGCATTCAGGACTACGTTCAAAAATTTGACCAGCTGTCTAGGTTCGCGAAGAACCAGGTGAACACTGAAGAGAATAAGACCTGGAGTTTTATGAAGGGCCTACGTTGAGACATTGCTAGGTGTGTAGACACTGGTAGAACTGGCCCAGAGATGTATGCCGAAGTTGTGGAGCGGGCTCTTCACCAAGAGTCTTGGGCCGTGTCAGACAAGCCATAACCACAGAAGAACGAAGACAGGAGGTGCACACCCAGCAACCCCAGACAGTTTTTCAGGCCAATCAGAATGGCCCAAGGGGAAAGTTCAACTCGAGGTTCGGCCAAAACTCGGGGCGAACAAACAATTGAAGAGGCACAAGGCCGATGTTTGGGGGAAATAACAAAAGAAAAGGGGGACCTCCCAATCAGGCAATGGCTAGTCCCAACAAACTGCCAAGACGTGAGTTTGAACAATGGCCATTGTGTAACAAGTGTAACCGACGCCATCGGGGCGAGTGTGGGGTTTTTTTTAACCGTGGAAAGCCAGGGAACTTTGCTAAAGAGTGTTGAATGCCAGCCAAGGGCAACATAAATGACCAGCAGAAACAAATTGGAGCTCTGCCTCGAGTTTATGCGCTTACGCAAAGTGACAAAGGAGCTGGACCATATGATATGGTGTCAGGTTAGATTCCTATCACCCATACCTCAGCATATGCATTAATGGATACTGGTGCATCACATTCTTTTGTATCTGCATCCTTTGTGGAAAAATTAAATAGAAAGCATGAGTCTATGCCTGTTATTTGTGGGGTATCCTTGCCTTCGGGAGAGGACATGCTTTTGCGGACATGGGTTAGAGCCGTACCAGTTTGGGTTGAAGGTCGTGAGCTGACGGTGGATCTGTTAGTCTTTGACCTACATGAATACGACATCATATTTGGGATGGATTGGTTAACCAGATATGGAGCCGTTATCAATTGCAAGCGCAGAAAAGTGGTCTTCACCCCAGCAGGAGAAGAACCATTCGAGTTCAAGGGTATGTCATGAGAAAAGAAGTGCCCCATGATTTTTGCAATGAAGGCGAGAAAAATTTTGAGTGACGGATACATCAGTTTTCTGGCAAACATAGTGGATAAGGATAAAGAGACAGGTCAACAACCTTCTGATGTACTGGTTGTGTGCAAATGTCCCGACGTATTTCCTGAAGATCTCCCAGGGATTTCATCAGACAAAGAGATCATGTTTGAGATAGAGCTAATTTCGAGAACTGCGCCGATCTCAAAGACTCCTTACAGGATGGCGCCAGCTGAACTCAAGGAGTTGCAATCGCAACTGCAAGAGTTACTGGACAAGAAGATCATAAGGCCAAGCCATTCTCCATGGGGAACCCCAATCTTATTCGTGAAGAAGAAAGACGGCTCGATGAGAATGTGCATTGACTATTGGGAGCTGAACAAAGTGACGACAGAGAACCGATATCCATTGCCCAGGATTGACGATCTTTTCGATCAACTACAAGGAGCGTCAATATTTTCCAAAATAGACCTGCGATCATGCTATCATCATCTCAAGGTTAAGGAGATAGATATACCAAAGACGACCTTCAGAACGCGCTACGGTCACTATGAGTTCTTGGTGATGTCATTTGGACTAACCAATGCACCTGCAACATTCATGGATCTCATGAATCGCGTATTTTGCGAGTATTTGGATAAGTTTGTCGTCGTTTTCATTGAAGATATTCTAATATACTCAAAAAGCTAGGAAGAGCATGCAACACATCTGTAACTGGTCCTCCAGTGTCTGTGAGATGAAAAGCTTTATGCTAAGTTTTCAAAGTGCGAATTCTAGCTAGAGAAAGTTAGTTTTCTGGGGCACATAGTGTCGGGAGATGAAATTTCGCTAGATCCCGCCAAGACAGAAGCTGTTAAGCAGTGGAATCCTCCAAAAAATGCTCATGAGGTTAGAAGTTTTCTTGGGTTAGTGGGATATTATCGGGGATTTGTGGAAGGATTTTCCAAAATAGCTGCACCAATGATTGCCCTCACCCGCAAAAACATCAAGTATGAATGGACTGATAAGTGTGAGAAGAGTTTTTAGGAGCTGAAAACAAGATCGAAGACTGCCCCAGTGCTAACAATCCCTAATGGCACAAAGGGATAAACTATTTATAGCAATGCCTCAGGCCAAGGGTTGGGAGCAGTGCTGATGCAGCACGAAAAAGTAATTTCTTATGCTTCTCGACAGCTACAGAATTACGAGAATTACGAGAAGAACTATCTCACTCATGATCTAGAGTTGGCAGCAGTGGCTTTTGCATTGAAAATTTGGAGGCACTACCTTTACGGGATACACCGTGACATCTACACTGATCACAAAAGCCTGAAGTATTTCTTCACTCAAAAGGAATTGAATATGAGACAGTGACGATGGTTGGAGCTGTTCAACGACTACGACTGCGACATTCTGTACCACCCGAGAAAAGCAAACAAGGTGGTAGATGCATTGAGTTGAAAACCAAGTGCTTACGTGATGATAGTGAAAAAGATTTTTCACTGCAGTTACGAGCTGACCTTGCTACCTTGGATTTAGAGATAGTAGTCGTTCAATTGGCTAACCTCTCTATCAAGCCTACCATTATGGAAGCTATAAAAGGCGTCTAGTTAGTCGATCCTTGGGTTCAAGGATTGATGTATGAAGTGAGGGATGAGGAGCGACTAGGATTCCATATCTCCAAAGAAGGAGTATTGGGGTTCAAGGGTAGAATATGTGTTTCGGACGATGACGAGATCAAGAAGCAGATCTTTCTCGAGGGACATAATGCTTCTTATGCCATGCATCCGAGTACCATGAAAATGTACCAAGACTTGAAGAAGCATTTTTGGTGGCCTGGGATGAAAATGGAGACGGCAGAATATGTGGCACACTGTTTGACTTGTAAGCAGACAAAGGTCGAGCATCAATGGCTAGCCAGATTGTTACAACCCTTAGAGATTCCAGAATGGAAGTGGGAGATGGTCACTATGGACTTTGTCACAGGTCTACCAACCACTCCCAAGGGGCACAATGCCATTTGGGTTATCGTAGATAGGCTGACTAAGTCTGCTCATTTCTTGCTGATCAAGGTAACTTATGGCACACATAAGTTAGTAGATATTTACATTGCATAAATAATGAGACTGCATGGTGTACCTAACTCCATCGTATTAGATCGTGACAGACGTTTCACCTCGACATTCTAGGATAGAGTCCAAACGAGGTTGGGTACTAAACTGAAGTTCAACACTTCTTTCCACTCGCAAACAGACGGTCAAAGAGAATGAACAATTTAGACCCTGGAAGATATGCTAAGAGCCTGCATGCTCGACTTTCAAGGGTCATGGAATGAAAAGCTTCCACTGATAGAGTTCGCTTACAATAATAGCTATCATGATTCAATCAAGATGGCTCCGTATGAAGCTTTGTACGGAAGGAAATGTCGATCACCTATTCATTGGCACGAGACCAGTGAAATAAAGTTTCTTGGATCGGATGAGGTTGATCAGATTACCGAGGACATCCGATAGATAAGGCAACGCTTGCAAACTTCAGTTGATCGACAATGCAAATATGATGACTGACACAGGAGACCCCTGGTGTTTGAGGTTGGCGATAATGTGCTACTCAAGGTAGCTCCGCTGCGAGGGGCTATGTGGTTCTGGAAGAAAGGAAAACTTAGCCCATGGTTTGTTGGACCTTTCGAAATCATAAAGAGGATCGGGGAAGTAGCTTATCATTTAGCTCTTCTGCCCATCCTGTCTAAGGTGCATGACATGTTTCATGTATCCTTGTTGAGAAAATACATGTGTGATCCCTCACATGTACTCAGCTATGAGCAGCTGAGTATTGATCCTCAACTCGTCTATGAGGAGAAGTCGGTGATGATTCTAGACCGAAAGGAAAAAGTGTTGAGGAACTAGACGATGCCATTGGTAAAGGTGCAATGGTGTAACCATGGCATTAAAGAGGCAACCTGGGAAATAGAAGACAAGATGAGGGAGTTGTATACTCATTTGTTTTAAGTTTCGAGGACAAAACCTCTATAAATTCTAGGTATTGTAACGTCCTGCGTTTCAGGTACCTTTAAACGACTCGGGTCGGGATTGTTTTCCCCGAGTTAAGACTATTATTTTAAATAATATTATAGGTTTTGGAATTTATTTCCATGAGTTATTTCTAGCCAAATTATGAAGTTTGTGTTTAAAAAGTCAAGATAAGACTTTCGGTCTTGGACCGACACAAAAAACCCAATCGGGTAAAAATCTCGAAAAATAAAATGAAAAACTATGGCAAATATATTTTGGGCATAAAATACATTCATAAAAATTCATGTTTGGTCAAAAATAATAATCCTAAGAGGAAATAAAATTTTTAAGGCATTTTGTGTTAAATGCTTAATTTTACTAAATTGGGGAATTTTCTTCCATGAATGGACCTTAGGTTAAAATTTATTGTGTGATTAATTAAATTAAATGTGAGAGATATTTAATTTAATTATTATGTGTTAATTTTTGTTTTTAAAACTTAATAAGAGTGAAGAAGGTTATAGGAAGTCAAATTGAATTTTTCTTCTTAAGAAATATTTATTAACATTTATATATATATATATAAAAATATGATCACATATATAAAATGAGTGGTGGCCGGCCATGTGAGGTTTTAAATGGTGTGAACAAAATTAATTAAGTTTTAAATCTCATTTTAAATATTAGGGCTAATGGCAAGTGGATAGTAAAACACTCAAGTGTTTTAGGATATTTTAGAGGAGTCTAAACCATTCTAACCCCCCCTCCCCAAAAAAAAAAACTGACCCCCTCTCTCTCACAATCACTCTCATCTTTTTTTTTAAAACTCTCTCAAGTTTTCTCTCCATTTTCAACCTTAAGAACACTAAGAAGGCTTGTAATCTTAAGCTTTGGTCTAGGAAGGGTTTCCCTAAGGTAAAGTTTCAAAAGACTAGACTTTTGTAAAGTTTTAACCATATATTTTTTCAATAGCTAATTATATATATTGTTGGGGGATTGGTTAAGGTTTTGAAAGAGTTTTGAAGGACTCAAAGCTAGTAGGAACATCAAAACCTAGAGCAAGAACAACAAGAGGTAAAAAGTTTATTTTTTATGGTTGTTATTGTATGGTTTTTATTTTAAGCATTATTTTGTATATTTAATGCGTAAAGTTTCTTATAGGTGATGTAATAAGGCTATGGTAGTTTCTCTATAATTTTTTATGATGCTTGTGTGTTGATTTTTTAAAATAGGGACCAAAATCCACAAGGGTTTTGGTGAGAACCCTAAAACAAAATACAAGTTTTGAGCTGACTTCCAAGGGGTAAAGCATCCACTGTATATTGATTTTGTAAAATTTAATTGTGCTGTGATGTTTTTGATATGGAGTACATAAAATTGAGCTTTTGAAATACTAAAAAATGTTTATAAATGAGTGAGTTATGCTATTTCAAAGCTCAGGTAAAAAATTATTTTTTCGTATTCTTAATTTCGGGACCAAGTTTGGACAGCTATTGTATAGGTCAAATGAACCCATTTTTGTTTCTAAATATTTGTGTACATATTCTTGGAATAATCTAGTATTCCACTGTAAAATTTGGTACCAAAATACTGGACGGTTTGAAAGTTATTAAGTGCCAAAGTTTTGAAAAATTAAGGACTTGAAAATAAGGTCATTTTTACCTCATGTTGGAAAATAATTTCACCAATAAAAAATTCACCTTTTGACCTAAGATTTTTTAAAGACCTAAATGGCATACAAAAAATAGAATTGGGAAATTTTAGTAATAATTGGGTAAGTAAATTTCAAGTTATCACCTAACAAAGTATGTAGTTAAAAATGTGAAAAATGAGGTTTTCACACTTAATATAAAAATGAGATTTTGGAACTTAAGGTAAAAAGTAAAATTTTTCTTATTGCAAGATAAAAACTTGGTAAATCTTGAAAGCATATTTTGACCTAAAATACAACTTTGAGTTTAGTGAGAATTATTAAAGAATTTTTACTCTTTCTAAAAATAAAAGAATTAATTTATTAGTAAGTTAATAAATTAAAAGAAGGTTTAAAACCCTATATTTTGAGAAAATAATAAGTGAATTATTTTTCTAGTAAGTAAACTTGATTAATTGACTTCAGAAAAATTAACTAGTCAAGATGAGAAATTTTTAACAGTTTCCTAATTAAGATAAAATTAGGTTATTTTCTTAAAACAATTTTTAGAGATTAAAACCTTAAGAAAAAGAAAAGGAAAATTAAGGGTTCATTTTCTTGAAAAATAATTAAGGAATTTAATTAGTATTTTGTGGATATAATACCGACTAAAATCTTCCATATATTTAACCGACTTGTTGAAAGTACAGGTTAATAGCGATACTTTTAAAGAATAAGATTTTTAGCAGATTGTGGGAAAATAATATTGTGATACCCGAGCCTAGGTATCGAGACCATAGGATAGGTCTCCCCGAGACTTAGGGTTTAGTCTCTAATATTTTTCTATGAATTTCCTTAATGGGTTTAAAACCAAATAAGGATCTTTAATCCTTACTAATGATTTTGAAAATGACCAAACTGCCCAAAATAATAATAATGAATTATGAAGTGCCATAATTAATCCCAGTATACTGTATGGATAATTACAATATTGGCTAAGCATAACTGGAATTTATATTGGAGGGTGAAATCCTACTGAGAGCGAAGGGCTCCAAGTAAGTCAACTTCTATTGTGTGGCTACAACATGAAGCGACTATTGTATTGTATGTTAGTATAGGGACACATGCACATATATACACTGCCGTAGAAAGTTTGCATAGAGACATTAGTCTAGTGGGTGCTGATTCAAAAAATATGACCTGTAGATATCCATCATATCCTAGACGGTTGATCCCCATCACACTGCTTGATTTTATTTATGTCCGGTTAATTACCACGATGAGTGGCCAAGAGGCGAGGATTGCTGGTTTAATCCTAGGGGTGCCAAAATGAATGGGACCTAGGGGCCCTCATGCTTACTTAATTAGTGAACGGTTAGAACCCGAGAAAGTGCTTTGATAAGTTATTCCCGGATAGCAGCCGTGAATATTAGCCATTCAGTGAGAGTGCCTAGAGATACTAGGGGTTGCCAAGTTTGAGTGAGGCTGAACACCCTAGGGGCAACTGCTCACCAGCACCACTGATTAACATAGAAGTCTCTGTAAAACTGTGTAACTTCGATTACACTCTTGGATAAGTAGTAATGCCCTAGGTAACTTAATGGTTACCCTTGTGAGGGATTTACTCTTGGATAAGTTGCGATGCCCTAGGTAACACGATAGTTACCCTTGATGGGGATATTTATTGGCTAGATCTTAGTGTTGAGACTTAGTTTTCTCTTACAGATTAGCATTTATGCTGGAAGGCGTGTTATGCCCAAATTGTTGGAAGTTGTCTTGCATTGGTCTCGAATTGTATTTTGATATATTATATCTGTTTGCTTTGGGATTTTCTGAATGCTGGGATTTATTTGTTGATAAGAAATAGTTGTGATATAATGTATCTTCTTGTTTTGGGATTTTCTGAGTGCAGGAATTTATCTATTTATATGGAATAATTTGTCATTGGTTATCAGGCATGACCATAAGTTTTCTAGGACACTTTTGCGTTCTTGAAATTGATTGTGTAGGGTCCGGAACCCTAATTCTCGGCATGCGTTTGTTTTAAAGTTGAACTTACTAAGCGTTTTCGCTTACCTAGTTGTTTCTTGTTTTAGATAAGAACAAGGGCAAGGTAGAGCAGTGAGCGCTGGAATCTACCTTGTGAATGTACATGTGGAGCGACTCTTTGGGAAGTCGTTTTGTTTTGGAAATGTTGTGTTATTTTCATAAACTAGGCTCACTCTACTCTTTATAAAATATGTTTGTATTAAATGTTAAGTATGGCCATACGACTTTAAAAAAAAAAATTATACGGGTTTTTGAGACATTTTGTTAAATAAAAACGTTTATATTTCTGCATTATTGAGTCTTAAAAATTCGGGTCGTTACAGACTGAGTGCAACAGACTGGGACGGAGTAGCAACTCCAACACTGAATGCAAGGCCATCAGCTGCTGGCCATCATAAACCCTCTTGGTTCTCGCCGCCTCCTCCTTGAAGAGTTTGATGTATGCCTTGAGGCTCTTGAAGGGCCCTTGTTTTATGTTGGCCAAAGAATTGACCTCGAAGCTCAGCTTCCGAGCTCCTATGAATTGTCTTCGGAAGGAAGACGATAGTTAATGCCATGATTGAATGGATCCTGATCGATGCTTCTTGAACCACTCATCTGCCAGTCCCGTTAGAGTGATCAGGAACACATGAAATTTGGCGTCATCGAAGACGCAGTGCACTGACATCAATCTGTTGAACTTAGAAAGGTGGTCGGTGGGGTCCCAGCCACCATCATAGGGCGGGATGTCCAGCATCTTGAAGCATTATGGCAGAGGGGTCTCCACAATGTGGGGAGCGCAGGGCTCCCCTTCTTCGTCCTCCGAGTCTAAGTCATGGCCTTGCCATTTGGCCATTCTTAGCATGATCCTCTTCAGACTTTATAACTCTGTGCGAAGCGGGTCGCGATCTCGGTTGACGCTCTGCACCGGGTTATCTCTTCTTCAGGCATTGAGATTGTCCCGTAGGTCTAACAGAACTTTCTTGGCGGGCTCGCGCCCATTAGTCTTATTTCACCTATAAGTGTTAAGGTTGTCCAGTAGGTCCTCTTGACCTCGGAACGTGTCGTTACCGTCTGGGCGAGCCACCTCGGTTTTGCCATCGGACTTAACATTCTCATTTTTTTTATAGAGATACTGATGCCACATTCTCAGTTCATAGAGATGTTTCTAAAGTGGACCCGTCACCGTTGTTCCTACGGGGTTGGCAAGGTGCTGAGGGGACACCAGCCCCAGGCCTTGCAAGATCCGTATTGGCGCATCGGGGTGGAACGCTCCAAGCTCCATGGGCACTGACAGCCTGGCGGTGTCCTCGGGCTCCTGGGTCATTACCTTTTCCAGCTTGCTTGGGAATTTGGTTGTCCTCGGGTTCCCAAGGAGCCTTTTTTTGCTTTAAAGCAGGATTATCGCCAACTTTTCCTTTGCGACGATCCTGTGGTAGCACTGGGGTTCCAACTCTAGTTTGATGCTTGGTGGGCACTCCAACTGGCAGATCTCACGCCTCTTCAGTTGGGTGCTCGGGGAGCACTCCAGCTGCATTGACAGGTGGTACTCCAACAGGGTGCGCAAGTGGCACGCCAGTTGGGTGCCCAGCTGGTACATTATCATTGGGGTCCACTAGTAGCCCTTGGGCTACAAGACTGGCTTTCATGGAAAGTACCATATCTTGTAGGGCGGTGATGTTACCCTAATGGGCATCAATCTTTTGCTGTTAGGTGGCAACCTGTTCACAGAGCACCACAACTTTTGCTATCCCTTCTGCATCCATGGGTTGAGGATACTCTTCTTCATAATACCCCTCGTCACCACCGACATCTTTGTCGTCGTATTCAACATTTTCGTCATAATCCTCCACCATCTCAGTCAGGTCTTGGGGTGGTCGTCGACTGGTTTCCCCTCATTCAACTCCGGTAGGAGAGACTACATCGTCTGTGACATTTCTCCGAGTGGTTACCATGGCTGTAAATGTTTTGAATGCTTTCTTCAAGCTCTCAATGAAAGCACCAAAATGTTGATTGCCTTTTTCACTATCAACTTAAAGATGAACGATTAAAGAAAGGAATAAATAAGAACACAATGATTTTACGTTTTTCAGGCTATAAAAGAGCCCTAGTCCATGAGTCTTTGGTATTAAGGAGATTGGAAGCTTGTTAGGGCAAGCTCCAATGGAGTTTTCTCAGGCAGCGTTTATATTGCTCTGAATACAAGGTTTCTCTCTCTAAAAAACCGAACCTTTTACAATGAGACTCCCAACACTATTTATAGAGGTTGGGGTCATTAATTCTAATTATCTGTAATTAATACACATTCTCCCCGTTATTGGGGTATTAATACCACTTTAATGCATTGAACAACATTAACTAGAGACTGCGGCCCAGGCGAGATACGCGGGGCCCACTCCATAAAGAGACGTTCGTGCCCTACCCTTATCCGAGGGACATAGCCTTTATTTGAGATATCCACCCTCCAAGGACTAACCCCCGGGGTGTGGCCTCACTTGAACACGCGTCTTCACCACATGCCCTACTCGCACCAGTTTCTGATTGCCACGTGTCCTTTGGTGAAAACATGGACAACAAAAGGCAAAGAAGTGAACAAGAGAACAATTTTTACGTGGTTGGGGCCTTAATGAGCCTTAGTCCACGAGTCACTAGTATTGAGCTTTTAGAGAGTTTAACAATGGAGGTTTTCTGCAAGTTCAGTAATGTTTTTGCTTACAAGAGAAAATTCATATCTTTGCTACAGTGCACGAATGACCCTATTTATAGGCAGTCATATAACTTGGGCTGGACTAATCCAGGCCCAATAAGGATATATTTATAAGTGTTTTCTAACAGAGCCATAATAAAAGAGTGTAACATGATTACAAGTATTAATCTAGGCCCATTGGGTCGGCTTAAGTGTAGTAGAGCCTTATAGTTTCCCTTTGTACGTTGGCACAGATTGATCTGCGTAGGCTGCTGGGGGGATCCTGGGGATAGAATCTGTCAGAGTAGTGGCAGTACCATTTCCTAGGAACATTGTACGTTTCGTGCGTACCCCATTTTACAGGTTAGTTAGGGAGACCAACTGTTGGATTTCTCAGGGACACGTCAGCTGTAAGAAGGACTGGGCCAATTTTATCCAGACATATGGTATGGATTCGTTTACTGATATCCAGGTTCATTTACCATGGCGGACATCAGTTAGCGATGATAGATTGAAGGACATCTTGATGGAAAATTAGAAAGTTGCCTAGAGAGTTCATCTGGATCTTACTCGATGGGATCCGCTTCCTGGAATGGACCATCTGCCACCATAATATGAATCCTGGAGGATAGAGATTGTGTATGCCCGGGAAAGTGGTTCGAGCCTACATCCCATTTCCGCCCCCCTTACTATGCTTAGGCTACTCGCTAGTTATTGGGCTCAGCATGGTCCGGGCCAATAGGGTTTGGTTGCTCATTGTTCGCTGGGCTCTGGTTGGGCCCGGGCCTCTCCCGAGAGCCCATGAAACCTGTTTGGTCGTGCCACGTTTCCAAGGTGGAAAATATGGATAACATAATTAATTACCGTTTAACCTCTTTAAATATATCATGTTTCCTTAAGTACCATTAACTTTACTAGTGAAGGTTAATTCATAAACTGATTTATGAATTTGAGCTCAATAACCTTTCAGTTCCAAAAGTCAACCCTTAAGATAACCATTATTCAATTCCTCTAGGAAAGGTATAGATTCCATATCCTTATATTATGTCCCCAACCATCTGCATCAATGAGTTCCCAAAACAAAAGTTTTCAACCTGATCATTCTGACAAACCATAACGAGTGAATCAAAGAACTCATATGACATAAATAGGAGTTCATAATAACCTCAAGATTAAGATCAATTTGTATATGATCATCTTATTGATATGTTATATTAATACTTATAAAGTAAACAGTATCATTAAGTAGTAATAACATATCGAGTCTCATTCATGTATAACCACTTTATACAAAGTACCTCCACTAAGATGTCCTACTACATCAATAATCCGGATCTAGATTACATTTATTCATAATATTAGTGAACCGTACTTACAATATTTAATCCGAAGATTCCATATAACTTTGTTTTACTATGAACTATTTAAATTTGTTTCCTATAATCTTATTTCACTCGTACCAATACAAGATTATAGTCACAATAACGAATTTGAATTTTTTTTTATATTCATATAATATTATTCTAATAATAATAATAATAATAAAGAATAAATATACACTAAAATTCATTTCAATTATTTATTTCATAAAACATTGTTCAATACATATGCTTTAAAGTGCATTAATCCCAACAACAGTAGCATCGACCAATTGGTCGATTCTAGGTACAGGAAAGCATTCGTTGGGATATGGTTTGTTCAGATATGTGAAGTCAATGCAGATCCTCCATTTTCTTTGGGCTTTGGCACTAGGACAGGATTAGATACCCATCCAGGTAGAAAGCTTTTCTTTTGAATCCATTCTCTTTCAATATTTTGACTTCTTCTTTTAAGGCCTTAGATATTTCTTTGTCGAGCAGCCTTCTTTTCTATTGCACAGGTTTGAAGTTGTCTTTGTCTGTGTTCAAAGAATGACTTATAACAATGAGGTTAATGCCCACCATGTTCTTGTGCGACCAGGCGAACACGTCTTGGTTCTTTCACAAAAAACTTATAAGTTCTGACTTGACTTGGGCCACTAAGTTTTTCCAATTTTTACTGTCTTAGTTGGTTCATTCTGGTTGAGTGGAACTTCCTCTAAGACTTCAATTGTTTTTCATGCTTTGGAAAAATAACAAGGAAGAAAACTTTGGCTATCTTCTTGCAAACCTTCGGGACAGAGAAATCACCAATGCGCTGCTCGTGAGGAGGAGGAGCTTGTTGGTGCTTCCCCAGAGAACCCTGGTCCAGAGATTTCCCTGAATCCTGACAGTGACCAGGGTCAGGATCAGGTCAAGGATGATGCAGTCAAATAGTGAGGCGAGAGTTCCTTTATCATTTTTGTAAAGACAATAGCTGACCGAGCAACATTTAATATTGAGTATCATTGTAATATTTTTCTTGCATTACATACAATATGTTGCTCGTTAATTTGACTAGATACAACAAAGAATTGCTATATATGTTTTACTAGGTACAAAATTTTCATGTCATACATGTCATTTTTTCCTCTTTAGTGTTTGAACAAACAAACGAAGCACTAACACTTTATAAATTTTGAAAAAATTTCTAAGTACTACTCAGTTGTGCTTTTTACTCTTTTCTTACATTATGGCGGTGTATACTCTATGTGCCCCCCAAGTGATCGAGGAGGTAAGTCCTTGGTCACTTGCCAAATAAGCAAAGCCTGTTCGAACTTAACCCAGCTGTTCGGAACATATCACATAGAAAATATACAAAGACACTGAAACCATATGTGTTAAGAAATACTTGTGATAATCACAATAGTAGGCAAATTGAATGTACAAGCACACTCCCTTGTAGATAACTCGTAATAAATTAGACAAAATTGTGTTTGTACGAGCAAACACAAATTGGTTTGGCCTTATAAATAACTTATCATTTTAAAATGGGGAAATTGTGCCTTTGGATCAGTTAATAATCATGAAAATAATTGGTCGATATAAAATGGACAATCGTGTCTTTCGACTAGTTTAGTAAATATGATAAATATTTGGTCATTTTGATGTGGGCAAAATCATGCCTTATGACCAGAAAACACAAAATAAAAGAAAGATAGATAACTAATCATTTACCAAGTGGGCAAAACCTGCCTTACGACTAGTATTCTTAGTCCTATAAAAAATAAAAATAAAACACTGGTTGCTATAAATGGGCAAGTCGTGCCTGACAACCAAAACATTCATGAAATTGATAAATTATTGGTTACACTCATTTCTGTCATGTCCATAATCATTATGGAAGCAGCAGAACTTGCTAGTTTCTCTCTTGCTTATATCCTTCTTGATAAGATTTGGTTTCCTGTAGGGAATTTCATCTTGTGTAGCTTGAAAGGCTTCTGCTTGCGACCCTAAGAAATTAGAGTAGGTGGTAAACTGAGGCATGTTTTCTCGTGGCATGTCAATGGTATTCGTCTATTTATTGTCATTATTGTTGTCACCATTGGAATTATTATTTCATTTTCCACCATTCTGATTATTCTTGTTACCATTACCATTGGTTGTCTGTGAATCCTCATCTTTTTTCTTCTTTATAATTAATGTTTTGCATATTAATGGATCTGATTATTTCAAGATTGTTCAAATATTTTTTTTTAAATCTCTGGGCCCAACACCCCATGTTTTCCGCTGCGCATATGGTAAACCAGCTACCAACAATTGGTACCATAGCGGTCATTAATCTCTGTATGCATTAATTGTTGTGTGGGTATAATATTCATTCTTATATTATTGTAATATGTGATGAATGGATGGATGTTTAAGTTTATGGATGTTTGTTCTCAAGAGTCGTTAATTATATGTTGTTTTGGGTTTAGGAATTGTTCTTATTTTTCTAGATCTGAAAAAATGTAAGCCACATGGGGTAGAGGATTTTTTTTTGTAAATTTTATTTTCTGCATTTAAAATTAACCGCAAAAAGTTTGTAATCCTGAGCCCCAAGCCCCTAGTGCCCTCTTGGCACATGCTGCCCTGGCGGCACCTAGTGCTCAGGCGACCCCAGCGCGCACTTGCCAGGTGTCCCGAGCCCCTTACGCACGCCTGCCTGGCGTCCTTCCACCTTGTGCGTGTGCCTGCCAGTGCTCCCCGAGCCACCTACATGTGCATCCCAGTCGCAGGCTGCCCTTGCTGCGCACCAACCTAGACCCAGCCGAGCCTCCATGCGCAAACCACCTTAAGGGTTGCCGAACCCTTGTTGTCATATAATTATCAAAAAATTATCCATTAGGGATTGTCACAAAGCCCATACAAAATGATTTATTTTGAATTAATTATTTAAAGTCAAAATTGAAGTTGGGCCTAATAACTTCTTGGTTTTAAAAGTCAATTTTAATTATTCTTAAAATTAGTTTATGATAATTAAAAGTTATTTTAATTCAAAATTATAATGGATAAAGGTGAAAGTGGACCAAGATTACTTTGAAGGCCCAAATAATGAACATGGTAAATCTTAATTAGGTCTTAGAAAGTATTTACATTTTTATTGTAAATTTTGCAAGTGTTGTAATTTTTCTAGAAATACCCAAAACACCCAGCTTGCATTTATTTATTTATTTATTCAAATGTTTGAATGTATTAAAAGTGTTTAATAACATTGTCATGCACTATAACATGTCATTCATACTACCCACCCAATATATCTAATTCAAGCATGCATCTCATATCGAGTAAAAACATGTTTGATTTAGGAACATCCTCTTTGATTATATGCATTTAATGAATCATATAATTAATCTAGAACAAAGTGGTAAATTTATTTTAAGTGTTAATTCCAAAGACCTATGTTGTCTATATTTTTGCCTCTGACACGTGGCAACCCACAATGACTGGCTCGGACGGTCTTAGACGTCTTCGGAGTATGTTACCGTAACATCCTCCTAATCCAGGACTGTTACACTGTGTACTTTAAATTGTGTCAGACTTGCTAATCAAGTCATTTGGCTTAAAACGTGTAACTATATTAATGTCAAGGGTTAAGGTTAAAATTTTTAGTCAAAGGAACCGTTGACTTTTATTGAAAAAGTTTCATACATTCGTGGGATCCCAAAATATTACAACCAAATTCTTAAAGAACTGTAGGTATATCAAAAATTACATCCAACCGACCTAAACGACAAAAATAGGGCTGCAACCCTAGTTCCTCTGAGATATCCTCGGCCGTGGTGGTCGAGCAGCCGCATATGTACATGCCGCCACTGAAGCTCTCCAACTCATGGCTGGTCAAGCTTTCCCTTCCCCTTACTTGCACCACAAAGCACCCGTGAGCCAAGGATCAACAAGAAAACTCTACATGTGCATAAACAGAAAATAAAGATTTTCAGATACTTATCTAGCATGTCCAGCAATAATAACCTACATATACATGTTAGGAACGAGTTTCCTAATACGCAGCGGAAAGGTGGTGTGGTTGGCCCAGTGTACAACAAAAATTTTGTAACATATTTAAACTACCTTTAAACATGCGGATCCATTAATATACATACATTAATCATAAACAAGATACTAATAGAAATCATACCTCTTGAAGCCTATCAAGTGTCCTTGCTATCTTTTCGTATATAGAACGATCTTCCTATCCAAGCCGCTCCCACGTACTCACACCAAGATCTTCCAAAGCGTTCTCTACACCTCAAGAAATGTGTGGGCACTTAGAGAATGAATGATAGTTTATTTGTGATTCTTCTTGATGTACTCAACTCATGAGATCAAGAGTATAGGCCTGAGAATTGGTTCTTTATTTTCAGGGAGAGAGAAAACTATCGTTCTATTTTTCACAGAGCGAATGTTCTTAGTTGTCTTATCTGAATAATTTTCTGATCAGACATACTTATCAGAAAAAATTCAAAATTTTAAAAATTAAAACTGTAACCATTTTACAATTTAATTTTAATTAATTAATTATTCCATTAATGGAAAAATACGAAAAACCAACTTTTTGAATTATCCATTAATTAATTAATTAAACAAATAAAATTGAAAATCCCATCCCTGAAAAAATACTGCTCTACACGCCACACACAGTCTATGGACTGTGTGTGAACGTGTAGCTTCCTAATTTCTAGGGATATTAGTTTTTCAAATTTTATTTAATTATTTATTCAAATTTCTTTGTCAGATAAGATCTAACAACCTGATAGCTAATTCAAATTTGAATTCAAATTAACTATCTTTTTAATTAATTATCAAATATAATTAATTATTTGAATAAATATCAATCTTTTAAATTCAAATCCAATTTGAACTTATCAGATTATTTTCTCCCACTCAAATAAAGATATTTAATTAATTCTACAAATTAATTAAACCCAAAATCTTCGAAAATAAATATTTAATTAATCATAATTTCGAAAATTACAATTAATTAATTATTTAATTAAATTTCAAAATTTAATTTAATTATTTAATATAATTTCGAAAATTATATATAATAATTAAATATTAATTAATTTTGTTAATTACAACTAATTTGTAATTAATTAATTAATCACTATTATCATATAATTGCATATTTGGCCTGAAGAACAAATTTCTTCCTAAATATGTCTTTAAACTATTTTCCCTTCATATAAACTCTTACCTTGAACAGTGTTGATAGAGCCGCTATGGGGACCTATGGACCTATAATTCCAAGCTCCAATAAATTTGAGATTATTAATTAAACTTTTTAATTAAAAAATCTTAATTTATTAATCTCATGATTATTCCACTATAAATATGAGACTGCACTCTTGTAATTATAGACATTTCATTTACTGAGTACTTTATAATCATAAAGCGTTCATTGATATAATCATTGCATACAACTTGACCCTCTAATAATGGTTCATAATTAATCGGGAATAAAATTACCGTTTTACCCTTTTAATTATCTCTTGTTTCCTTAAGTACCATTGACTCTACTAGTGAAGGTTAATTCATAACTAAATTATGAATTTGAGCTCAATAACCTTTCAGTCCCAAAAGTCAACCCTTAAGAGAACCATCATTCAATCTCTTGCGAGAAGGTATAGATTCCATATCTGTATACTATGTCCCCAGCCATCTATATTAATGAGTTCCCAAAACAAAAGTTTTTAGCCTGATCATTCTGACAGACCCTAACAAGTGAATCAAAGAACTCATATAACATAAACAAGAGTTCATAGTAACTTCAGGATTAAGATCTATTTGTATATGATCATCAGTTGATATATTTAATTAATACTTCGAAACGGTATTTAACTAAGTATTAATAAACATATCTGGTCCAGTTCTATATATTCTCTAATATATAAAGCACCTCCACTAAAGTGTCCTTCCACACTAGTGATCTGGATCTAGATCACATGTATTCATAATACTAGTGGACCGTACTTGCAGTAATTAATCTAAAGATTCCATAACTTTATTTTACTGCGAACTATTCAAGTTCATTTATCTCAAACACAATCCCCTCGTACTAATACGTGTTTGAGATTACATACTTGAACTTAGGAATTTTCTTGATATTTACATAATATTATCATAGAATAATATAGTCCATAAAATATATGCATAACAAATTCAATTTATTTATTTATTTCAAAAAAAAATGTCTAGTACATATGCTTTCAGGGCACATTTCCAACAATACAGTCATTCAGTTACAAACAAATGGTCATTGGACCAAATTTGGGGTCGCTGCTCTGAACAGTTGGCCATAGAGCCAACCCCGGGGCCTATGCCCTAGCTATGTGACCATAAGGTCACCTGGGGCCCTCGCCCTTATCTCTGAGTAACTAGCCATAGAGCTAGCCCAACACCTTTGTTTTTCCAATGACCATAGGGTCGACCAACGTAATAGTACGTTGTTGATTTTAGCCTAAGCCTTTCGACCAGTGCGCAATGTGCTTTTTCCATCCTTGACTAATAAGTCAAGCCCTGATCCAGGTATTCAAACTTCAATATAGAAACAAATATGAATAGGCATATCCCAACAAAATGAGTACGCATGCATGTTAATCACATAACACCATCGAGTAACCGTACTCATAATACTAATCATACCTATTTAACGGGGCCTTAGGCCCTAACCATAGAATCCATGCAACAAACATGAAACACTTAAGAAGATATAGAATATTCAAGTAGGATCAATCAACATGTAAAACAATAGCTTAAACATAAACGTTCTTAGGGGCCTAAGCCCTAATCATAATTATTGATAACAGTCGAGCCAAGCCCTGATCACATATAACATGTATGGGGTGTAGTTTTCTTACCTCAGGTCCGAGTATAGCGTAAAATAAGGATGACCCTCGTGCACGATCCCAATTCCGAGCCCCTAGCGATAACCTAGTCAAAACCATAATATATGATTCCATCAATAACGAGAAAATAAAGGCTTTTGGATTGAGTCCTAGCCTCCAGGGCCTTGAATTCCACTAAACGGGGTAGTGGAATCGATCCCGAGCCCTAAGGAAAAGGTTCCCGTCATTAAAAACTCCCTAAGGCCAAAACTGCCCAGGCGGGCCGTGACCTGCCCTTAAGGGTCGCGTCGCGCTCCTCTAATTCAAGGCCCTCTCCCATTGCCAAAAGGATGCGGGCCGTGACCTGCCCAAGAGGGTCGCGGTGCACCTCCCAGACAAAGGCCTCCCAGGGCCCTGGGTTCAGCTAAGTCGCGGCCCCTCAAGAACAGGGCCTCGACTTGGCCCTGCGAACCCAGATTTTCCAACAACCAAATCCTACCCAAACTATCCTAATTTCACCCCAAAACCATAATTCAATCACCACAAACAGTTCTAACATCTTCCCAGCAACAAAACCCAACTAAAACCCAGTTGCAAAACTCATCAAAATACCAAATCAACTCTTGAGCTATTGAGCTCAAGAACTCTTCAAGAACAACCAAACTAAGGATAATAGTCAATGGAAATCAAGGTCCAAAGCTTACCTCAACTGTGATCTAAGTCTCCCCAGCTGCAGCTAATTCACTCCCAAGCTTAAGCCTTCAATGTCTCAACCTTCAGCCAACAAATTTCCCTTTAATTCACAAAGAATTCCCTTAGAAGAGTTGAGAGAAAAATCAGAGAGAGAGGGAGTGTAACGACCTGAATTTACTAATCGGGCTTAGGGCCTTGATTAGTGTGCCTGGAGGGCAATAAATGCTTTAATATGTTGATGTGTGAATTAATGTAAATATATGATAATGATGCATGTTTAGTTGAGTTAAATGTGCATGTGGGCCCCGTCTGGGTATTAGGGGCATAAATGTGATAAATGTTATGTATATGTGATATGTCTGTGCAGTACGATCCGAGACAGTCCTGGGGAGCGGTTAGCCAGAGAGTCACAACGGGGTTGAGATTCCGACTCGGGGCGAGTCGAGGGGTAATTTGGGTACTAGGTGTGTTGTAAGACTATCGGGACATGAAAATAAATATTTGGAGATATATTTGAGGATATAATGTCTAGGCGGGAATATTGGGGAAATTTACCATTTTTCCCTTGGGGACGTTTTGGTACCCCGAGCCTTGAGGTAACCCTTTAGACTTAAGTTAAGTAAAACAAAAAGGAGGGATTACTTAGAACTTTAGGGAAACCGACATACACATTCTTTCTTATCTGAGACAGCTTTCATCTTCTTTTCTCTTTCACTCTCTAAGGCAAACTCAAAGGGAAACTTAAGGGAAACTAACTTAAAGCTAAGGGATTTCAGCTAGGGGATTTAAGGGAGCTTGGAGCTTGAAGATTGAAGCATAGGGAACTGGTTCTGAAGTTTAATTTAGCAAGGTAAGCTCTAATTATGGGGATTTTGTTGAGAATTGTTGCTGGTTTGTTAGAGTATGCATGTTAGTTAAGCTTGATCTGTGTTTGGGTATTGTAGTTGGGTTTTGGAGCAGATTTTGATGGGTTTTGATGTTGTTATTGAGTTGTTATTGAGCTGGAATATATGTGTTAATTATCTGGGTTTGATAGATGAGTTTAGGGTGAATTGGCTTGAGGAGAGGTGTAGAAAGATGGTGAGAAAATCTGGGTTCAGTGGTGAGGGCCGCGGCCCTAGGATGGGCACGCCGCGGCCCGTGTGCGCGTGCGGCCGAGGGTGGTCGAGGAGTTCATGCGCGCCGCGGCGCTTGGTGCGCGCGCCGCGGCCCGTGTGTGTTGCAGGGGTGTGCTAGCCTCTGTTTTGAGGCTAGCCACGACTCTTGAGGGTGGGGTCGCGAATCTTAGTGCCAGTCTGTGCTTTTAAGGGTATTTAGGCTTGGGAACTCAATGGGTAAGGCTCGGGATGGATTTTATCACCCGGATTGATAGAATTCAAGGTCCCGGAGGTTAGGGTTATGGCTTGGAGCTATTTATTGGATTAGAATTTAATGGATGGATATTGTTAATATATTGTGGTTAGGTATTTGGAGAGGCTCAAGTTAGAGGACTGTGCTCGGGACATCGGTCCTCCGAGAGCTCGGGACTCAGGTAAGAAAACCCTTGTTTCCATAGAGCTTGTATGCAGGGCAGAGCCCAATATGTTTGAATGGAATTGGTATGCAGGGCTGAGCCCATTGTAACTAAATTGCGGGGCGTAGCCCTTTAACTGATTATGTTAGAATACTGTACTTGCTTGTTATGCTATGTATGCTGTTATGTGAATGATCGGCGAGAGCCGGGAATGGTGTAGGCCGAGGATGGCTGAGGCCGAGAACGGCGAAGGGCCGGGAACGGTGTTAGGCACGATGAGTGCAAGGCCGAGTACGGAAAGGGGCCAGGAGCAGTGTTGAGCACGTGGGGTGCGAGTTGCCAGGGCGAGTCCCAAAAAGGATACCTGGGATATCCTCACGATGTGGTTTGCGAACCCAGGGCTTGGTAAACGCCTGAGACGGCTAGGCCGCATGTGTTTAGCCATTGGTGGCTTGTTTATATGCTTGATATATGTGTTGCATATGTTATCTGTTTGTGGGTTTTCTTGCTGGGCTTCGGCTCACAGATGCTCTGTGGTGCAAGTAAGGGTAAAGAGAAGGTCAACCAACCATGAGTACAGCAGGCATGAGGCGGCGTGTACATGTTTAGCCAGCCTGGCTGCCACAGCCAGAGGATTTTTGGGAGATGCTTGCAAATAAACCTAGATTTTGTCGTTTAGTCGTCTCTGTTCAGTTTATATGTTGTAAATATTTCTAAACTGTATTTTGAGATCCCAAGTGTAAAACTTTTATGATTTTCTATGGAAATTGTTATTTCTAAAGTTTTCCCTTTGTTTATGGCTTAATTACACTGTTTGACCTAAAACCTCGATTAGCGAGTTGAAAGCACGTTTTTAAACTCACTTAGTAACGACTCTAAGGAAGTAGGGCGTTACAGGGAGAGAGAAAGAGTTGGTTGGTGAGCTGCTAGAAGTGTTTGTGTGTTCTATTTTTGTTTTCCTTAAGGCGTAAGTGACTTAACTAATCCCGAAGCTTAGGGTACCAAAAACGTCCCTGAGGGCAAAATGGTCAAATTCCCCGATATTCCATCATAAACTCACTAACTCCAAATATATCCCCAATTATTCATTCCCATTACCCGATAACCCAATTAAATGCCAAATACCCAAAATACCCCTTGACTCGCCTTGAGTCGGGTATTGGGTCCTGTTGTGACTTTCCCGCTAACTTTCTCCCTAGGATCGTCTCGTGCCGAGTAACTCAAATAAACTCACATAATAATGTGGTCTCACACATATATCACAAATATGGACATCTTTTCTTTATAAAAAATGTGTAGATAGCAGAAATTCTTGGTTTTAACAGTTTTTTTTTCCGTTAACTTTAACAGAATATTCTTATATTTAACAAAATATTCTTATACTTAACAGTAGATTGTAACACATGACTTAAATTTAAATAAAATTAAATAAATAAATTAAAATAAGATATTTTACAATGATAATTATTTAAAAATAATAAAACCATATATTTTATAACTTAAATAAAATTTAATTAAACTTAATATTATATTAAACATATAATATACAATCTTTTGTTGTTACTGTCAAATTCAAAAACTAGAACAAACATAATTTAAAAATAAATAAATTAATTAAAATATGATATTTTTAAGATATTTTATGATAATTTAAATAATTAAATCTTTTTCTTCATCAAATTCACCAAAGTACTTTGTGAGATACATTAGAAACTAAAAATAATTTATGCATGTATACTACTGTCTACATTATGACTTTTTCTATTTTTATTTTGTTTCTATTATTAATTTCTTTTTAAATATTGTTGTATTTTATAAATATGTCATATAGCCATGTAAATATATATATATATATATCAACGTTGTGTTTAGATATCATTATTGATATAAATGTTTATATATACTATAGAATTAATTATAATTCATTCTATTATATATATATATATAAAAGTGAACCAATTTTTAATAAAATTATAAACAATGTTTACAATTTTGAAACTAAGCAAACGTGCATTGCACATTGCTTCTACCTAGTAAATAAAAAATGTGTAGATAACATAAATTATTGGTTTTAATAGTTTGTTTTGTTAACTTTAACGAAATATTTTAAATATTTAACGTAATATACATTTAAAACTAACTAAAAATATATATTTATTAATTATATTAATATAAATTCAAATATTATAAAATATCATTATTATATTAATATTTAATATGAGACTACATATATTATAATTATATTATTATAAATTTTAATTCAAATTCAAATTCAAATGTTATAAAATATCATTATTATAATAATATATAGAGTAAATGGTGGCTAAAATATCCAATGCTTTCAAAATGTTGTACTTTTATACCCAATCTTTTTTTTTTTTGCTGTAAATATACTCAATGTCTTCAAAATGTTACACTTTTATACCCAAACTTTTTTTTTTGGCAGTAAATATACTCAATGTCTTCAAAATGTTACACTTTTATAGCGAAACTTTTTTTTGGCAGTAAATATACCTAATATTTTTAAAATGTTGCACTTTTATACCTATTTTTTAAAATTATTTTGAGAAATAATAAGAAAGTGAAGAAAAAATATAGGATTTTAGTTATTTTTAAAATTTTAAATTATTTTCACTTTCAAAATAATAAAAAGAAATTAAGATTAGTAAAATTAATCAAAATAATTGAAACTTATATTTTTCCTCTACCTTTTTAATAAAAAAACGTATATTTTAAATTGATGAAAATATATAATTTTTAATTATTTTTATTAATTTTAATAAGAATTTTATTAATGTTTAATTTAAAATAATTATTTTGAGCAAGAATAAGAAAGAGAAAATGATTTAAAATTTAAAAAAGAATTAAAATCCTATATTTTCCCTTCACTTTCTTATTATTTATCAAAATAATAAAAAATAAGTATAAAAGTGTAACATTTTAAAAATACTGAATATATTTATCGCAAAAAAAGAAAAAAAAATTTGGTATAAAAATTCAACATTTTGAAAATATTGAGTATATTTACCGCAAAAAAAAAATTGGGTCTAAAAGTACAACTTTTTTAAAACATTAAGTATTTTAGCCGCCATTTACAAGACTAGACATTTAGTAATTATATTAATATGAATTTAAATGTTATAAAATATTATTATGATAATAATATATAATCCTAATTTTAAACTAATTATATTAATATGAATTCAAATATTATAATAATATTTAATACAAGACTGAATATTTAATACTTATATTAATATAAATTTAAATATTATAAAATATAATTATAATAATAATATATAATACATAATCTTAATTTTTATTAAAAAAATTATCATTAATGTTTAAAAAGGTTATCATATTACATATATATGTGGAAAAAAATCATAAACAATGTTTTGGTTTAATTATATTAATACAAATTAAAATTAAAATTAAAATTTTATAAAATATCATTGTTACAATAATATATAATAAAAGACTAGGAATTTAATAATTATATTAATATAAATTTAAATGTTATAAAATATTATTATGATAATAATATATAATTCTAATTTTTTTACTAATTATATTTATATGAATTCAAATGTTATTATATATTATTATGATAATAATATTTAATACAATACTATATATTTAAAATATAAGTTTAAATTTTATAAAATATTATAATAATATATATATAATACATAATCTTAATTTTTCATTTAATATATTTTTGTCATTCTTTTCTATATAATATTGTTTATTTATTTGAAATTTATATGACAATGATAAAAATTTAATAAAAATAATTAATAAATTCTATAAATAAAACTAAGCAAACGTTTATTGCATGTTTCTTGTATCTAGTATATCTCTTCTATATAATAAGTGTATAGATAACGGAAATTCTTTGATTATACAGTGTTTTTTTCGTTAACTTTAACGGAATATTCTTATTGTTATCCAAAAAATTAGCATTGATGACGTGGAAAATGGTCCCTGGACACGTGGCTGACACCGGGAAAAGTTCTGCTAGAGTATCGACCAGAAGACGCATTAGAAGCAGTAAGCAGCCTAGTCTTACCTGCGCATTATACAAAGCAACATTAATGAGAAGATCTTTGTAAATCCCGAATTTAACTCACACAATCTCCTGAGTATCCGATTATTCAGGAAAGAATATCTGTAACGATTTTATGTAATCCCCTTGAGCCTATAAATAGCGAAAGATAGCTCAAGGAATGGACTTTTGGCTTTTGAATCATTTGAGACTATAGTAATTCTCCTAGTGATATTGTATTGTTCTTGAGAGGTTAGTGAAACTCATTGAACCCTTGTTCTTTGATCACTCCTTTGGTTCTCATATCAATAACAATCGAAGTGGACATAGGTTATTACCAGATCCTGGGGCCGAACCACTATAAAAATATCGTGTTGTTATTACTTTTTGTCATTACGTTCTTCTCTACACATTCATTCATATCAAGCATATTCTGACTCCGTGTCAGTTGGCCAAATCTTGGGTCAACATTCTGGTGCTTTCATTGAGAGCTTGATTAATCATTGCTGAGAAAACTAATGGCAAAAATTGGAAGGAAAGCTGGACAGGCGGCCGCTGCTGCGCCATCAAATCCACCTCCTCCTCCCCTGCAAGCGTGGCGGAGGATGAGCCACATCTGGGCTTTGAGGAGGAAGAAATGGATGATGCAACGCTGAAGAGTACCCTGGGCGCGTTGCAGGAAGAGCTGGCTAATCTGAGAGCCAGTCAGGAGACTGCTGCCGGAGTTATGGCATGGCAGCAGCAGGAGATTGAAAGGCAGCGCGCGGAACTAAGCGAAAGGCAGGCGGAGATGGACCGCCGCCAGAGTGAAGCCATGACAGCCCTCGAGGCAGCCTTGCAGCAGGCAAGGAATCAGGCCGCACCGGTTTCGCAACCTGACCAACCTGGCAATGGGCCACCCTAGAGGGGTCCTAATCCAAGCCCACCGATCCAGCCTTCAAGTCCACAAAGGCCCGAGCAGCCTCAAGCGCCCCATGACGACGCCCCGCTGGACCTTGAGGCGCAGCCACCATCCCATGCTGGTCGTGGCGATCCCCCGCAACAAAGGCAGAATAGGGCCAAGCATCAGCCTCGTAGTCCTAGACGTTGTAGGGGTGATGAGCCAAACCTACCGAACAGAGGTCAGTATCCCCCTGGTAACAGGAGGGACTCAGAGTTAGGCTCTGCGGTCCGGGGTCCCCCATGGCACGATGATGCATGGGGACACCACGACCAGCGCAGGCCGCCCTCTAACGCTCGGGACGTTTCAGCAGGAATGGAAATCGAGGGAACAGTCGATCCCACCATAGCCAGTCGAGGTTCAGAGATGGCCATGGATATAATGAGGCTGACTCAGGCAAAGGGAACGCTGGCCGAAGAGATGAAGAAAGAGGTAAAGGCAAGAGCCAGGTACCTCAAGATGACCAACCCAATAGATGGGATGCCGGGGGGTAACCCAAACAAAATAATGTCTTCAACAAGCTCGGGGGTAGCGAGCAGCGGAGAAGAGATGAGGATTTGCATGACGTACTCAACGATCGCCGCGAGCGGCATGGCGAGAACGTCCCCCCAGCAACAGAGGCCACAACGATTCCTGCCGCTGTACAGGCCCAGATAGACGCCCTCAACCAGGCAGTGCAACAGCTGGTCGGGGGAAGGACGTCTTACATCAACCACGATAGGAGGAAAGGCACTCCTTTCGTACAGAGGATAGCTAATGCCGAAACTCCAAGCAAGTTCAAAATGCCTACACTCCCAAACTTTGACGGGTATGGAGACCCAGTGTCTCATGTCAACAAGTTTGAAATTCAAATGGACATTCAGAAAGTGTCTGAAGACGCTCGGTGCAGGATCTTCCCTGCAACACTTTCTGAAGCTGCGCATGAATGGTTTTTTAAGTTCCCTCCTGCAAGCATAGTTTCCTGGGAAATGTTCGTAAGGGAGTTTTACAGACAGTTCTATGCAGGTCGTGTACATCCAACCGAAGCAAACCAGCTGGTCGAAATTCGCCAGCAAGATGGGGAGTCAGTAAAGGACTACATCCAGCGCTTTATGCGAGCGGCGACTGGAGCAAAAATGGTGGGGGACGAAGGAAAAATGATGGCCATTACCGCAGGGGTAAAACGTCATTCTCCCCTCTGGAAAAGTCTCCGAAAGGAAGGAGTGAGAATTACCCAAGAATTTTTAGACCGAGCTGATCGCTACATCAAGCTCGAAGAAGCCATTGCTGATGACGGGAAGCCCCCAGACAAGGGTAAGAAGGCTTCCGAACCCGCCAAAGCCGCCAATGGTTCCAAACCTAATGGCAACGGCAAAGGCAACAGGAACGGCAACAGCAATGGCAAGAACGGTGGAAAATGGTCGTATAACGAGCCTTCCACCTCCGAAAACAAACGAGCCAAGGGTAATCATTATGAACCTCGGTTCACTAACTACATTGCCCTCGTCGAGTCTTGGGGAGAGGTTTATCAGGCCACAAGTTCTAGTGTGCCTTACAAAAAACCTGGCCCCATTCGGAAGGATATTTCGAAGAGAGACACTACCAAGTTCTGTCGTTATCATAACGACTACGGACATGACACCAATGAATGCAACCAGTTGAAAGACGAAATTGAGTTCCTTATTAGACAAGGACACTTGAGAAGATACGTACGGGCCTCGGGAAATTCCCAACGAGAAGCTTCGGGTGGCAACGAGCAAGCGTCCGCGCGCCAACGCTCGCCACCTTTACAGCCTGCCCCCGTGACTGGAACACTCTTAACCATCTGTGGAGGCCCGCACCTCGCGGGAAATAGCGGAAAGGCCAGGGAACGATATGCTCAGACTCTGCGCCACGACCAAGACATCGAGATGATGACTGTGGAGGACCGTGCACCAAAACAGGCTCGGTCAGAGGAGGGTGAGATAACCTTCTCTGATGGCGACGCCCAACACGTCAGGTTCCCACATTCCGATCCGCTGGTTGTGGGCATCCAGATGGCCAACATGATGGTGAAGAGAGTACTAGTCGATACGGGAAGTTCAGTGAATATCCTGTATAAATCAACGCTAGAACGCATGAATTGTCCGTTAAGGACTTGGAGCCCTGCAACCAAACGATATACGACTTCTCTGGAGAAGGACTCGCCCCCGCTGGATTGATCAAACTCCCAGTAACGACGGGTACAGCGCTTGCAACAAGGACATTACTCGCCACTTTTGTAGTGGTCGATTGTCCTTCGGCGTACAATGCCGTTATTGGAGGGCCGATAATGGTTTATCTACGGGCTGTCATCTCTATGTGGCACTTGGCCATGAAGTTCCCAACAGACGCGGGGGTAGGTCGCGTGTTGGGAAACCAGAGGGAAGCCAGGGAGTGCTACAACGCCTCAATCACAAAGGCGAAGAGTGGAACGTCAAAGAGCGCTACCTCAGATAGGTTGCAGATGGCAGTTGATACACAAGCCCAATCCGGTGATGAAGTCACCAAATAGGGTGTTGCCCAAAGTGAGGATAGAGATTTGGATCCTCGCTTTGGGGATTTTGAAGAGAATGTTGGACCCGTCGAGGACCTGGAGGAGGTCCAACTCGAAAAAGAAGACCCGACCAGAGTCGTAAAGGTTGGGAAAAACTTAGAGACTACCACGAAGAACGCACTGGTGGAATTTTTGCGAAAGAACCAGGAGGTTTTCGCCTGGTCGCATAAAGACATGGCTGGGATAGACCCCACAATTATCAGCCATGTCCTAAATATAGACAAGACCTTTCCACCCGTGCAACAAAAGAGAAGGCTGCTCGATAAAGATAGATCAAGAGCCTTAAAAGAAGAAGTCGAAAGACTAAAGGAGAATGGGTTCATCAGGGTGGCATTTTATCCATCATGGGTCTCAAATCCAGTGCTGGTTCCCAAGCCTAATGGAAAATGGCGGACCTGCGTGGATTTTACGGACCTCAATAAAGCCTGCCCAAAAGACTGCTTCCCACTCCCAAGAATTGACCAGCTGGTCTATGCAACTGCAGGGCACGAGATCCTCTCGTTCATGGATGCATATTCAGCCTACAACCAGATTAGCATGCATCCCCCTGACGAGGATCACACCAGCTTTCGGACCGATATGGGCTTGTACTGTTACAAAGTAATGCCCTTTGGACTGAAAAACACAGGTGCGACTTACCAAAGGCTAGTCAACCACATGTTTAAGGAGCAAATCAGTGTTAACATGGAAGTATATGTGGATGACATGTTGGTAAAGTCTAAGAAAGCAGAAGGGCATGTGAGGGATTTACAAGAGTTCTTTAGTGTGTTGAACAAGTACCAAATGAAGTTAAATCCCCTCGAATGTTCCTTCGGAGTTGGATCAGGGAAGTTTTTGGGGTTTATTGTGAATTCAAGAGGAATCGAGGGCAACCCCGACAAGATAAAAGCCCTGATCGACATGAAGTCGCCAGAAAGGATCCAAGATGTACAGAGTTTAACCAGAAGAATCGCAGCCCTAAGTAGATTCATTTCAAAATCCACAGACAAGTGTGTCCCTTTTTTCAATCTACTTAGGGTAAATAAGAAGTTTGAATGGACAGGAGACTGCGAGCAAGCATTCCAGGCCTTGAAAGCCCATATGGCACAACCTCCCATCTTATCAAAGCCAATTGAAGGAGAAACTTTGTTTATTTACCTGGCGATTACTGAAGTTGCTGCTAGCGCGGTACTAGTGCGAGAGGAGGAAGGTATACAAACAGCAGTCTACTATGTCATCAAGAGACTGATCGGGGTAGAATTGAGATATCCACCAATTGAGAGGTTAGCATACTGCTTGATCCTGACCTCTAGGATGCTACGCCCCTATTTTCAAGCCCATCCTATTACAGTTCTAACTGACCAGCCCCTTCGGAAAGTCCTCCAAATACCAGAAGCGGCTGGACAATTATTAAAATGGGCAGTCGAACTGGGGCAGTTCGATATAACTTATTCACCGCGAGAAGCAGTTAAGGGACAAGTCTTGGCCGACCTTATTGCAGAATTCATCGAACTCCCAGATAGCAAGCAGTGCGAACAGCCTGAAGCGCCCGAGCCTCAAGACAAAGCTCCTTCGTGGAAGCTTTCACGGATGGTTCATCCAACGAATCCCACGCTGGAGCAGGAGTGATATTGATAACGCCGGAAGGGCATCGATTTCACTGCGCCATCAGGTTTACCACGTCAAATAATGAAGCACTCCTCGCTGGTTTGAGAATGGCAAAGGATATGAGCATAAAGACGCTTGATATCTACAGTGATTCACAGCTGGTGGTGAATCAGATCCTGGGAGAATATCAATCGCGAGGCTTGAAAATGGTGGCCTACTTAAATAAATCAAAAGATCTGCTAGCCCAGTTCACGAAGTACACCCTCCAGCAAATCCCGCGAGATCAGAATTCAAACGCAGATGCCTTAGCCAAACTCGCGAGCGCGAAGGATGCTGACACTTTGAACATTGTGCCAGTAGAGAGACTGAGTGAGCCAAGCATTCAAACAATCGAATCCAGTATGGAGATACGGATGGAAGATACATGGATGGCACCTTATTTGGAGTATCTGACAAATGGTATGCTGCCAACAGATAGGAACAAAGCCAGAACTCTACAAAGGCGAGCCGCTAGGTACATAGTGGTCGACGGTGTTATGTACCGAAGAGGATATTCAATGCCACTACTCAGGTGCGTTACACCAGAAAAAGCTAAGGAACTCATGAATGAGGTGCATGAAGGCTTCTGTGGGGATCACGCTGGGGGGCAGAGTTTGGCAAAGAAGATTCTAAGGCAAGGCTACTTCTGGCCAACTATGAACGAGGATTCGATGGAGTTTGTACGAAGATGCGATAAATGTCAAAGATTCTCCAAGATTCCACGAGCATCTCCAAATGAATTAAAACAGATGCAAAGTCTGTGGCCTTTTGCAGTATGGGGAATAGATTTGATTGGATCCCTACCTACAGGGTAAGGCGGAGTAAAGTACGCAGTCGTAGTAGTCGATTACTTCACCAAATGGGTCGAAGCTGAACCGCTCGCTACCATCACGACCAAGAAAGTCCTTGACTTCGTTATCAAAAACATTGTCTGTCAATATGGTTTGCTTAGAAAGATAGTTTCAGACAACGGGACTCAATTCGACATCGACTTATTCACCGATTTCTGCGAAAGACATGGAGTCATTAAAAGCTTTTCTTCAGTTGCACACCCCCAGGCGAATGGGCAGGTCGAAGCCGTGAATAAAACTCTTAAAGACACCCTGAAGAAGAGGCTCGAAGAAGCTAAGGGAGCATGGCCAGAGCAATTGCCTGAAGTCCTCTGGTCGTATAGAACGTCTCACCGAACAGCGACAGGACATACCCCATTTTCCTTGGCCTACGGATATGAGGCGATGTTGCCTGTCGAATTAGATCCCCCCTCACATCGACGTCTAACATACGACCAGGACCAGAACAACAAACTAATGATGGAATCCCTAGACTCGATTGACGAGATACGGGAGAAGGCCCAGCTCCGAGTTGCTGCATACCAACAAAAAGTCGCTCGGTACTTTAACTCTAAAGTTAAAGAAAGAAAATTCAACGTCGGAGACCTAGTGCTACGACGAGTTTTCTTAAATACCCGCGACCCTACTGCTGGAGTGCTCGGACCTAATTGGGAAGGACCTTACCAAATTGAAGAAGTCCTTCATCCGGGAACCTACAAACTTGCACGCTTAAACGGAGATCTCGTTCCACGCTATTGGAATGGAGAACACCTGCGCAAGTATTATCAGTGAACAGTCCTTTTTAAAGGACTGGCTTGTATTAATTTTTCTTTTTACAAGTTTAGCAAAGAGGGTTAGCCACGCTATATGGCTAATCGCTCGTATATGTAAGATTCTATTTCAGAATCACTCGTAAAGACATGTTTAGTCCATTTTTAATACGAGATTATAAGGGACTGTGCGCAGCCAGTCATTCTTGCCAACCTTTGTGAATTTATATTTACAAGTATTTGTTCATTACGTGTGTTGTTTTGCTGTATTACAAGTATTATTTTTACACACGAACAGGAATGTTCGAACAGGTCATGGTCAAGGCAAGTGACCAAGGACCTAAAGCTCTTCGATCACTTGGGGGGCATATAAGGAACATTGATAGCAAAGCATACCATGAGGTATGTAAACACATGAACAAAATGAGTGAAAGCATGCTAAGGTACTTAGAGTATTTTTCAAAATTTATATTTTGTTAAATCATGCCAAAGTACTATGCTAAGTTCGGTCATACGAACAAATGTTATAATAAATCAAAATGTTATAGCATCATGCAATCTTTTACACCGCAAGCATCACTGCTTGGATGTAATTTTTCAAGTAAAAGAAAAAGATTTACTGCCCGTGCAACAAAGTTTAAAATAAAAATATTGTCTTTACATCATGACCCGTGGGTCGTGTAGTCAAAAGGAAAGAAAAAAATTAAAAAAGCTCAAGAGGAATTCGGGGCCGGAGGGTCATTAGCAGTATTCTGGTTGACAGCATCCTCAACAGCCCCTTATTCTTCAGCACCAGCCAGGCTTGGGGAAGCGGGGATCCTCGCTCTCGCCTCCTCTTCAGCCAGTTGGGCAGCGCAGCGAGCCAGCTCGGCAGCCTTGATATCCTCTGAAAGATAGCTGAAGTCGGCTCCCTGATTGTGTTTCCAGAAGTTGTAGAAACATCGGAGCGTCGTCCTCTTATACCTTTCCAGATTTTTGGAGTTGTCGAGCTCTAGCTGCTTTACTTTGCCCTCAAGAGTGGCGATGGCCTCGTCCTTAGGCTTGAGCACCTCTTCCAACCTTCTGATTTCACGAAGGTGAGTGCGGCTGGCATCTTGATAGTCCTGCCTCAACTTTATCACAACTTCTTTTACAGCTTCAGCCTCCGACAACTTTGTCACCGCAGCGTCCCTCTAGTGGACCATCGCCTCCAACTCCTTGGCGTGCCTGGCCACTGCAGCCAAAAGCTCCTCGGCTACCTTCACTTGGTACCCCTCAATGGCCTTTGCCCTAGCCTGCTCGATGGTGGCTTGGGTGCGGGTGCGAGCAGTGGTAGCAGACAGCAAAGCCTGAAAACAGAGGATAAGAGTTAGAACTTGAGGCAAAGACTAAAAGACTAAGGCCAAAAGGATTAAAGAAGTACTTACGCTGCCTATTTCGTTCAAGGTCCTGTTCAGGATCAGGTCGACCGTCATGTTTTCTGCCTCAACCATTGCATCCTTAACGTGGTCATTTTTCCCGATGTACGCGATGCAGTCTTTTGCTACTCGTACGGCACGACTCGAGAGTTTGGCCCCAAGGGTCTCTTCCGGCCTATCTTGTTCCCTGCTGGGTGCAACAGGAGGAGGGTTCTTTGGAGCCGGAGGAGGGATCTTTGGAGCGGGAGGAGTCTCTTTCTCGGCAGGAGCCGGAGGATGAATAGTAGTTTGCCCAGCTGGCACGTCCCTGGGAGGATCCTCTGTTTGACCTTTCTTGGCCGGTCTCTGGCTTGTTTCGCCAGTTTGTCTATGCGACGACTTCCTTCGGAGCTGAGGAACTTCTTCTTCCTCCTCAGCATTGTATAGATCGAAGACGTTGGGAGTGGCCATATCTGCACACAAGAAAAAACATGCAATGGGTAAAGATAAAAGCAGATGAAGACTATCGATCAAAACGAAGAAGAAGGTCACAAAGTTAGTACCCGAGCTACAACTACTGGTCGGTATACTATTGAATCTATTAGTCATACACTCATTATCTGGCATGAAGAACTCTGGCCCTAAGTTTGGAGTATATGTAAAGTTGCCCTCCCTGTCAAACAAATGACAGGGAATTGGCAAGTTACTTAAAAGCAAAATAACTTTACCATTTTCATCAGAGGATTCCCCCAGGTCCACAACTGGCTCTTTAGCCTTTTGTTTCCCCTTGCCTTGGGGAGCAGAAGGCCTTTCTACGGAAGGATTGCCCGTGGGCTCCCTGATTGTAACCCCCGTTGGCCTCCTTCAAGGAGGGGACGCGGGAATTTGCTGTTCGGGAACCCCCTCGGCAGTGGCATCGTCTACCACGAACCCTCTTGTTTCATGGCGAGGAGCCAGGAGGCCAGACAGCCTTAAGTTTTCATCGGTGACCAGGGACTTGACGCTCTTTTCTGCGTCTGTCATCCTGGCCAATCTGTTGGACCTCAACACCATGTCTGGTGTTGGGGTCGGACGTAACCATGGGCCTGAAAGACAAAGTGAAATTTGAGAAAAATGAAAGGAAACTCATTGATTAAAGGTATCGACCAGTCAAAGACAAGAAATTACCTCCTCGAGCGAAGGCCAGGTTGTTGCTGGTTATGTCCGGTGTAAGGAAGTACTCCTTACTGTACTGCCCCACGTTCGATATATGCGTGGTGTCACTCAGGAACGTCCGGTTGGTCTCCTGGTGACAGAAGTGGAAGAAACCCGTTCCATATTGTTGCGGGTTGGATTTAAGGTCAAAGAGATAGTTGACCTCGTGAGGGGTAGGTTCTGGCCATTTCTTGAGTTTGTACAGGATATAGAGTGCAGCCAGCATTCTATATTCGTTTGGAGTAATTTGGAAGGGGGCGACACCGAAATAATTGGCCACCCCCTCGTAAAAAGGATGTAAAGGGAGGTAAGCCCCCGCCTCTAAGTGATACCGAGACCAGGCGCTGTATATGCCCCCAGGGAGGTTAGCCCTTTGGTCTGCGGCAGGAATTATAATGGAAACCCCTGTAAGAGGGTATTTCCTGAAGTAGTTAGCAACCATCCGTACGGTCACTGAGCTGGTCAAAGAAGTATACCACTCAACATCAGGAAGATTCTGATGGCGAGGGCGGGCCCTGGTTTTGATATTAGGGTCAGGAATAGGATTTTCTCGACCACTGGTCAGGGAGCCCTAGCTTGCGAATCAGGCTGGGGAGAAAGGTTTGGACTGTTTTCAGACTCAGGTCTTTTCTTGCCTACGGATTTGGAACGGGCCATTTGAGGAGGAGAAGGACGGGGTCTAGTAGAAGATCATGAGAAGGGAATCTCGTGAACTCGGTCGGCCGGTTGTTCTTCACCCTCGAGCAGCTGGGCGAGAAGGTCATCGTCGATGGGCCGTTCACCTCCCCACAAGTCTGGCATCAATGTCTGCAAACAGAAGAATGGGGAGGTGAGGATAAAGAATTTTTAAAAGCTTTTTAGAATAACGCTGGTCGAGTATGAAAGCCAAGCTTTTATACAACAACATTCTAACAAAAAGCTAAGTGTTCCATACGAACAGTTTGAAAGACGGATCAAAGGGTGAAAGTAAAAAGTTTTTCAAAAAAGCTTTTTCAACTCCCCTTAGGGCGGGAAAAACCTATTTTCCAACTAGCCTAAAGGTCGAATTTTTACTTCGATCTTACGTCCTAAAAGTATGATCCTGACTATTAAACTAACTCGTAACCCTTTTTTGCCTACAAAACATTCTACTCACAAGCATCTCGAACCAGAAACAGATAAACTCATACAGTCAACATACAGAAGCATGCACCACGAAAATTTGAAGCATAAGGATTCGAAGACTTACCAAGAAAATGATCGTGGAGATGGAAAAAGGGCCTTCGGAGATCAAGAAACTCTCGGTCTGAGCCTTGGAAGTACAGAAGAAACGGTCTCCGGGGACGATTAAAGCTCTGGCTTTTAGGGTTTCTTGTGAAGACAATGGCGTGCGTAAAAAGAAAAGGAAGATTTCGAAGGTATTATATAAGTTTGTCTGTGGCATTAAAAAGGTGTAATCATCAGTTTCCCTTTTTCGAAGTATGGGGAAGCGGAATGGCCATCGAATTATTTCTGGGGAACTGAAAAGACGTGATTAGACGGAAGTAGGTTACTTTTTCCAAGAACACACGAAGGGTTCTGACACGTAAGGCGGGGTTACCGAAGAGTCGTTCGTCCAAAAGTTTATTTATTACTCTTGATAAATAAACTTGGGGGGCAAATGTTATCCAAAAAATTAGCATTGATGACGTGGCAAATGGTCCCTGGACACGTGGTTGACACCTGGAAAATTTCTGCTAGAGTATCGACCAGAAGACGCATTAGAAGCAGTAAGCAGCCTAGTCTTACCTGCGACCAGTCTGGTCGATAGTTCCGCATACAAAGCAACATTAATGAGAAGATCTTTGTAAATCTCGAATTTAACTCACACAATCTCCTGAGTATCCGATTATTCAGGAAAGAATATCTGTAACGATTTTATGTAATCCCCCTTGAGCCTATAAATAGTGAAAGATAGCTCAAGGAAGGGAGTTTTGGCTTTTGAATCATTTGAGACTATAGTAATTCTCCTAGTGATATTGTATTGTTCTTGAGAGGTTAGTGAAACTCATTGAACCCTTGTTCTTTGATCACTCCTTTGGTTCTCATATCAATAACAATCTAAGTGGACGTAGGTTATTACCAGATACTGGGCCGAACCACTATAAAAATATCGTGTTGTTATTACTTTTTGTCATTACGCTCTTCTCTACACATTCATTCATATCAAGCATATTATGACTCTGTGTCAGTTGGCCAAATCTTGGGTCAACACTTATATTTAACAGAATATTCTTATATTTAACGATAAATTATATACATGACTTAAAATTAAATAAAATTAATTAAAAAAATTAAAATAGAATATTTTTGAGATATTTTACAATGATAATGATTTAAAAATAATAAAATCATATATTTTATAACTTTAATTAAACTTAATATTATATTAAACATATAATATATAAAAAAATTTATCACTGCCAAATTCAAAAACTAGAACAAATATAAACTTAAACAAAAATAAATAAATTAATTAATTGAAAAATGATATTTTTAAGATATTTTTTGATAATTTAAATAATTAAATCATATTTATTTAAAAATAATAAAGGCATACATCATTTTTTATCTTATAAATTTGTGTGATAGTTTATTTTTTATCAAGTGATTGGAGTTTTTTTTCTTCATCAAATTCACCAAACTAAAAATAGTTGATGCATGTATATTACTGTCTACGTACACTGTGACTTTTTCTATTCTTATTTTATTTCTATTATTAATTTCTTTTTAATTATTATTGTATTTTTTATATATATATGTCATGTAATCATGTAAATATATCTATGTCAACATTGTGTTTAGATGTCATATATGTAGAAAATATTGATATAAATAATTATATATACTATAGAATTATAATTCATTCTATTATATATAATTTCAAAAAAAATAGTAAATCAGTTTTTATTAAAATGATAGACAATGTTTACAACTTTAAAACTAAGCAAACGTGTATTGCACGTTGCTTCTACCTAGTATATACAATTATGCCCATAACATGCCAAATTACGAAAGTTGTCATTCTAATAAGAAACAGGCCTACATGCATATTTAATACCTCTAAACATGCACAACTAGTTATATTATCATATAACTCACATAATCATAATCAAATATATCAAATAATCATATTATTCCATATATTTCCATCTTGGCTCCCTAATCAAGGCCCTAAGCCTTATTATGTAATTTTGGGACGTTACAGTTACTCCCCGAGGGCTCTATTCGAGGCGAAGATCCTTTCAGGTGAGGTCGCATGTCTCCACCAGTGGGAAGGCCGTGGATACCTTAAAGGTAGATTACTCTCCGAGGCTTGCCCTCAGAGCCGAAGGTTCTCCAGCTCAGGCAATTAAAGCGAGGGCTCTCCTCCCCCAGTCATTTCCCAGGTCTGAGGTTCCGGATCTCGGACCTAAGATAAGGCACCTGGTGTCAGCTAGTGCGGGTTTACAGCATCAAAGGAGCACCTGACAACCTTTTAGGAGATCCGCCTACAATGTTGTCGATTGTACGACTCGACAATTCACACTCCCACTTCCCACTACGGCTCCTGACACGAAAATATGTACAACATGCCCTGACAGTACCAGGGGCATGTTCCCCATAAAGTAGGTATCTTTCTGCAGTGGGCCCCGCAGATCTCGCTTGGGCCGTGGTCTCTATTCAATGTAGCCTAGTGCATTTAATTTGTATTAATCCCCTAATAACGGGAAGAATGTATATTAATTACAAATTATTAGTATTAATTACCCCGACCTCTATAAATAGGGCTGGGAGTCTCATTGTAAAGGGTTCAGTTTTTTAGAGATAGAACGTCTTGTACTCAGAGAAATCTAAACGCCGCCTGAGAATATACCATTGGAGCTTGCCATCACAAGCTTCCAACCCTCTCAATACCAGAGACTCGTAGACTAGGGTTTCTTATAACCAGAACCATATAAAAATATTTGTGTTCGTATTGCTTATTTCTTTTGTTGACCCTTGATTTGGCCAACGACACGAGTCAAGATAAAGACAAAGAATGAAAAGGAAATTAAAAAGAGAATCAAATGGGAAGAAAGTGACACAAACAATTTATAGTGGTTCGGCCCCAACTGTGTGGTAATGACCTACATTCACTTAGTGTTCTTATTGATGTTGAATCCTAATGCAGTGATCAAAGAACTAGGGTTCTTGAGTTTCACCAGCCTTAGGAGAATTACCACTTTTTTTGGATAATCACACTATGCTCTCTGTATGAGTATTCAAGTTCAAGGTTCAAAAGACCCTTCCTTGAGCCCTCTCATTCATATTTATAGGCTCAAGGGGGTTACATGGGCCAATGGACCTAAACTATCCTTAATATCAGCGTATCAAGGCAATAAAGAGAAAATATAATAAATGTAGTTATTACAAAATTGTGTATCTTAAAGAAATGAACTGAAGCATGCGACCAGACTGGTCGCATCTAAACGTGAGATCTGATGAAGCAATAAACATCTGGTCAATAGGCGAACATCACCCCTTCATTTTAACATTGCCACGTGCCGACCACGTGTAATAAATTCTTTCCACGTCATTAGGAGCCATTTTTGGGTAAACATTTGCCCCCAAGTTTATTTTACTACGACTAGCATAAAGTAAACTTAGGAGACTGACCCTTCGCATACCCCACCAAATCTGTCAGGGCCGTCCATGCTTTCTCGAAAAAGGCAACCAATCATGTCTTTTCAGTTTCCCAAAAGTTGTCTGACGGCTATCGTGTTTCCCCATGCCTTGAAAAGTTAGTTCCATTATTACCTCTTTTACAGCGCCACGATCAATATAAATAACTCACTCTCTTCATTTTTTACTTTTTACTAATCCTCTTGCCTTCAAGAACTCTGAAAAACAAAGTAAAACAAACCAAGAAAATCTCGCTGATCCAAGGTGCGCCTGTCCAATCGTTTGAAATCTTCACTCCAATCTTTCATCCAAGTAAGTTTTTTGATCGATTTCTTTCTGTTATGTTGTGATGTGCCTGTTTTCCCTTTATTTTTGATCTCTGAGTTCTTGAATATCTCTGTCAGTTCTTCCAAAATGATTTCAGGGTAAATGGGTTTGTTGATCTACGCTAAATATGATAGGAAAATAACACCTTGCTGGGGTTACGAACTAGTTTGGTAGTCAGGATCATGAATTTAGGGCGTAAAATCAAAGTAAAAATTCGATTTTTAAGCTTGTAGAAAAAACTGGGTTTTTCCCGCCCCTCAGAGTCGAAAAAGTTTTTCCATAAAAACTTTTTACTTCTGCTTTTTGATCCATTTTCCAAACTGCTCGTATGTAATTTAGTGTTTTTGCTAGAATGCTGCTAGTCTTATAAAAGCCTAACTTTTATACGCGAGCAATGTTATTCCAACTCTTAACACTTCTTGGTCTTTTGGGTTGTAGAATCTCATCTCCCCTTCTCTATTCACATATTTTCATGCAAGATCTGTGGGGAGGTGAGAGGCCAATTGATGACGACCTGCTCGCTCAGCTGCTTGTGGACGAAGAACAGTCATCGCTACTCATCCTAGAGATTCCTTTTTCTCGTATTCCACCCAACAAACCTCCTTCCAGTCCATCAAATATGGGTAGAGTAAAATCCACCGCCCAGAAAAAGAAACCATCTAAACCTTCTAAAAATTAGCCTGCTCCTCGGGCTGAAATTCCCTCGACCAGTGGTAGAGCCGAAACTACTGGTCCCGAAATCCAAAGACAGGCCTGCCCCCATGATGTATATCGACCATATGTCGAATGGTACCTCACTCCTCCTAGTCAAATCACTGCTAGGATGGTAAACAATTTCCTCAGGAAGTATGGACTTTCTGGGGTAACTTTATTCCTTCCTACCACCGACCAACGGGCAAACCTGCCTGGCGGTGCCTTCAGCGCCTGGTCAAGGTATCACATTGAGGCAGAAGTAATCCTACCTCTCCATCCTTTCTTCCAGGGAGTGGCCAATTACTTTGGGGTTGCTCCTTTCCAAATAACCCCGAACGGGTATAGAATGCTTTCTGCACTCTATATCCTTTACAGCCATAAAAAATGGCCTGTCCCTTCGCCTCATGAGATCAATTACCTGTTCGATCTCAAATCTAACCCCAACCAGGACAACACAGGGTTTTTTCATTTCTGCCACCTGAGTGAGACTACCTACAAGTCTAATGTAGGAAAGTACTACCAAGAGTACTTTTTAACTACTGATCTGGTCACCAACAACCTAGCCTTCACCCAAGGAGGTAACTTCTTCGTTCTCTTGGTCGCTTATTTCTTTTTATTATCTGCATTCTCCTTAGAAAATTAGCTCTCTTCAGGTCCATGGCTGCGACCAAATCCTACTCCAGAAATGGAGTTTCAAGTAGCACTATTAGCCAGCATGACTAACGTAGAAAAAAAGCGTCAAGTAGCTGGTCACTGAAGCCAACTTAAGGTTGGTCGGGCTTCTAGCACCTCACCAGGACGTGAGGGAGTCAACGGTGTGGAGTGCCACTGGTGGAGAGATTCCCGAGCAGCACCTGGACGTGTCGCAACCACCAAGGAGGAGGACAGCTGGAGTGACAATTAGGGAACCCTCCAGCACCCCACGAGTAGATGCTCCCCTTGCCCCTTCGGGAAAGGGAAAAAAGAAAGTTTCCGAACCCCCTGCACCCATCAACAAGTCTTCAAATGAGAACGGTATTGTCTTCTCATTCTTAGACAGTTTGCCCATTCCCTGTCATTTATTTGATGGGGACGACAACTTTAAGTACACTCCAAATTTAAATTCAGATTTCTTCTAGGCAGTGAGTGAGTGTAGCAGTAGTTCAATAAGTAATGTAGCGATCAATAGTTATAGCACGGATACTTTACTTATAATTTCCTTGCTTTCATTTTTAACTCCATCTATACATGTCGTCTAACTGCTCACAATACTTCCTCACTTGCAGATATGTTGTCTGGAGATATGTTCGATCGCTACACCGCACCTATTGCTCCATCGAGTAGGAAGAAAGAAAGCAAGCGACACCACGAGGAAAGCAGTAAGGCCCCTTCAACCAAGAAGGCCTGGACTTAGGATCTTCCAGCTGCTGCTCCTTCAAAGGAAACAACGCCACCACCGGCACCACTCGACCAACAATCTCCTCCTGCACCAGCCGAGCCGAACTCTACCCTTCCAGCGCCAATTGACCAGACACCTCAGGGTAATCAACCTGAAGACGCCCTGACTGGCACCGTAGTTGGTTCAGCTAGAGAGAGAATATACAAACTCTCAAAGCACAAACACAGCCAAGAGGTCATTGTCGGTACCAACTCCATGGAGGTCGATCAGATAATCAACCGAGGGCTGTACGAGAAAGCCAGTGTAAGTTGCTTTTCTTTAGCTGAGTAATTTTACTTTGTCATTTTCTGCCATCATCTTATCTTTTCACATGATCGCAGGGATTGCTGACTATAACTGCTGGTTGGCGCCACACGGGGGCTTTGGTCACCCAACCAAAGACGTGACCAAAGCCCCCGACACCAAGCACACAGAGGCGATGAAGGTGCTCGAGGGAAAGAACGCTGAACTGCTCGAGAAAAACACAGAATTGCTCAGCAAGAACACCGAACTGCTCGAGAAAAACTCCTAGCTGACCGAAGAGTTGCTGCAGTTCCAGACTGCCCTGGCCAACGCCATTGCAGACAAAGAGAAGTTTAGGGAGTGTGCTAGACTTAACTTCCAAGAGGCTAAACAGCTCGAGGTTGATCTAATAGCGAGCATAAAGAGAGACTGAGGAGCTGGAAGGGCGCGTCCAGGAGCTCGAGGAGACTAACGCTAGCAACTTGGAGAAGTATAGGGAAGCCACTAACCTTTGCTTCTACGAGTTCTGGAAGCATAATCGTGGGGCCAACTTCAACTATCTTTCCGAGCGCCTGAGGCGAACTCAAATAGCCCGGTGCACTATTCGCCTGGAGGAAGAAGAAAGAGCCAAAATGCCTGCCTCCCCAAAAATCTCCTTAGTAACGAGGATTGATGGCGCAAAAAATGAAGCTGGAACTACTGTCGACCAGGACACTCCTCAAGACCCTCCTGCCTCGTAGTGTTTTTATGTTTCTTTCTTTATTTTTTAAATACATGACCTACGGGTTGTGATGTAAAGACAATTTTTATTTTTTATTGCTGCATGGGCAGCGTTTTTCCTTTTAACAAACAACTACATCCGAGCAGTAACTACTCGCAGTGTAAAAGGATTCATTTTTGGTATTATATAATATTTGCATCTTATTGTAACACCTGTTCGCATAACTGAACTTAGCATAGTACTTTCGTTTGATTTAACAAAATAGCAAAATTTTGAAAAATACTCTAAGTACCCTAGCATACTTTCACTTATTTTTCTCATGTGTTTACATACCTTTTTATATGCTTTGCCTACTAGATACCTTATATGCCCCCAAGTGATTGAGGAGCTTTAGGTCCTCGGTCACTTGCCTTGACTAAGACCTGTTCGAACATTTCTGCTCGTAGGATAAATTTTAAAATGAGAATATAGCAAAACAACATACATAATGAGCAAATACTTGTAATAAATACAATAGTTGGCAAGATTGACTGGCTGCATACAGTCCCTTTTATTTCTCATAGTAAATGGAAAAAACATGTCTGTACGAGTGATCACCAAAATGATCTTATACTTATAAGCGATCAATCACATAAAATGACCAACCCTTTTTCTTAACTTGTAAAAAGTAAAATTAATAGAAGCCAATTATTTAAGAAGAATTGTTTATTGATAGTACTTGCACAGGTGTTCTCCATTCCAATAGCGAGGAATGATATCACCATTTAAGCGAGCAAGTTTGTAAGTGCCTGGATGGAGGACTTCTTCAATTTGGTACGGTCCTTCCCAGTTAGGTCCGAGTACTCCAGCGGCCTGGTCGCGGGTGTTGAGGAAAACCTTTCTAAGTACTAGATCTCCTACATTGAATTTCCTTTCACGTACTTTAAAATTAAAATATCGGGCAACATTTTGCTGGTAAGCCGCTACTCAGAGTTGGGCTTGCTCGCGCTTTTCATCGACCAAATCTAGAGATTCCATGAATAGCTGGCTATTAGAGCCTTGATCATACGACATTCTCCGATGCGATGGCGGATCTAACTCGACAGGCAACATAGCCTCATATCCATAAGCCAAGGAAAATGGAGTATGGCTTGTTGCTGTGCGATGGGACGTTCTGTACGACCAGAGGACTTCAGAAAATTGCTCTGGCCATGCCCCCTTTGCTTCCTCAAGCCTTTTCTTCAGAGTATCCTTTAGCATTTTATTGACTGCCTCAACCTATATTTGTTTACCTGAGGGTGGGAAACTGAAGAAAAGCTTTTGATAATTCCATGCCGCTCGCAAAAATCCATGAACATATCACTATCAAACTATGTGCTGTTGTCTGAGACAATTTTTCTTGGCAGTCCATAGTGACACACAATGTTCTTGACCACGAAATCCAAGACTTTATTGGTTGTTATGGTTGCAAGTGGCTCAGCTTTGACCCATTTTGTGAAGTAATCAACGGCTACTATGGTGTACTTGACACCTCTCTTTCCTGTGGGCAAAGATCTGATTAGGTCTCTACCCCAGACTGCAAATGGCCATGGACTTTGCATCTGCTTTAGTTCATTAGCGGTTGGTCGTGGAATTTTAGAGAATCTCTGGCACTTGTCGAACCTCCGCACAAATTCCATCGAGTCTTCATTCATTGTTGGCCAGAAGTATCCTTGCCATAGGATCTTTTTTGATAAACTCTGCCCCCCAGCATGGTCCCCACAAAAGCCTTCGTGGACCTCCCTCATCAATTCTTTGGCTTTCTCTTTTGAAATACACCTGAGGAGTGGCATTGAGTATCCCCTTCGGTGCAAGATTCCATTGACCAGGATATACCTAGCAGCCTTCCGCTGAAGGGTCCTAGCTTTGTTTCTGTCCGTCGGCAACACACCCTTCGTCAAGTACTCTATGTAAGGTGTCATCCATGCATCCGCTGCCTGAATCATCAAAGAGGTTTCTTCTGTCTGGATGCTTGGCGCCAACAGCCGTTCAACTGGTACTATATTCAGGGTATTAGCATCCTTGGCGCTTGCTAATTTGGCCAAAGCATCAGCGTTCGAGTTTTGGTCGCGAGGTACTTGCTAGAGAGTATACTTCTCAAACTGGGCCAACAAATCTTTTGCTTTATTCAGGTAGGAAACCATCTTTAGACCTCGAGCTTGATATTATCCAATGATCTGATTAACCACCAACTTAGAGTCACTGTAGATTTTGAGTGACTTTATGTGCATGTCTCTGGCTAACTGTAATCCTGCGAGTAGCGCTTCATACTCGACTTTGTTGTTTGAAGCTGTGAAGTCGAATCTAATCGCGCAGTAAAATTGATGCCCTTCAAGTGTTATCAAAATCACTCCTGCTCCAGCGTGATGCTCATTAAAAGAACCATTTGTAAACAACTTCCATGAAGGAGTTTGGCTTTGAGGTTCAGGCTCTTCTGTTCCTTCTGGCTGTTCGCTATCTGGAAGACCAGTGAGCTCTGCAACAAAGTCTGCCAAAGCTTTTCCTTTTATTGCTGCTCATGGTAAGTAAGAGATATCAAACTGCCTAAGTTCAACCGCCCATTTCAACAATCAGCATGCGACTTCTGGCTTCTACAGAACTTGCCGTAGAGGTTGGTCGGTCAAAACTATGATCGGGTGAGCTTGGAAGTATGGCCGTAGCTTTCTGGAGGCTAAGATCAAGCAATAGGCTAATTTTTCAATAGGAGGATATCGCAGTTCCGCTCCTATTAGCCTTTTGCTTACATAATAGACATCCTTCTGCACGCCCTCTTCCTCTCTTACTAGAACAACACTAGCAACATATTCCGTGATCACCAAGTAGATGAACAAAGTTTCCTTATCGGCCGGCTTCGATAGAATCGGTGGCTGCGACATGTGAGTCTTTAAAGCTTGAAAAGCCTACTCGCACTCCTCCCTCCATTCGAACATCTTGTTTCCTCTAAGAAGATTAAAAAATGGGACGCATTTTTCCATAGATTTGGAGATAAATCTACTTAGAGCAGCAATCCTTCTGGTTAAACTTTTAACGTCCTTGATCTTCATTGGCGATTTCATATCGATCAGGGCTTTGATCTTCTTGGGATTGGCCTCAATTCCTCGCGAGTTTACTATAAATCTCAAGAATTTCCCTGATCCAACTCCAAAGGAACACTTGAGGGGATTCAGCTTCATCTGATATTTGCTCAAGACGTTGAAGCACTCTTGAAGGTCCCCTATATGTCCTTCCACCCTCTTTGACTTAACCAACATGTCATCGACATATACTTCCATGTTTGAACCGATCAGCTCCCTGAACATGTGATTGACTAGTCATTGGTAAGTCGCACTAGCATTTTTCAAACCAAAGGGCATTACTTTGTAACAGTAAAGCCCTATCTCAGTCCGAAAGCTAGTGCGATCCTCGTCAGGGGGATGCATACTAATTTGATTGTACCCGGAGTATGCATCCATGAATGAGAGGATCTCGTGCCCTATAGTGGCATCGACCAGCTGGTTACACTCATTGGTGTCATGTCCGTAGTCGTTGTGAAAACAACAGAATTTTGTTGTATCTCTCTTGGAGATATCCTTCCTTATAGGCGCTGGTTGCTTATAAGGGACATTGGCATTGGTCACCTGGTAGACCTCTGCCCTACTTTCGACAAGGGTCGTATAGTTGGTGAATCTTGGCTCATATCTATTGCCTTTGGGGTGTTTATTTTCAGATGTTGACGGCTCATTGCCCGAACTTTTTCCACTGTTTCTGCCATTTCTGTTCCCGTTTCCTTTGCCGTTTCTATTGGGTTTATCTGACCTGTTGGCGCCTTTGGCGGGATCTTCCTTCGGTCCCTTATCTTTTGTGGGTGACTTCCCCTCGTTGGCGATCACATCCTCGAGCTTGATGTATCGATCAGCTCGATCCAGAAATTCCTGGGTACTCTTTACCCCATTCTTTCTCAGGCTGCTCCAGAGGGGAGAATGGCGTCTAACCCCAGTAGTTAGGGCCATCATCTTTCCCTCGTCACCCACTGTTTTGGCTCCAACCGCTGCTCGCATAAAGCGCTGGGCATACTCCTTTAAGGGCTCTCCCTCCTTTTGGCGTATCTCGACCAACTGGTTGGCCTCAGTGGGGTGTACGCGACCCGCGTAGAATTGTCCGTAAAATTCTTTTACGAAGATTTTCCACGATACTATACTAGCAGGAGGAAACTTAAAGAACCACTCTTGGGCAGTGTCGGACAGAGTGGCGGGGACGATCTTGCAGCAGGCATCATCCGACACCTTATGAATATCCATTTGTATCTCAAACTTGTTCACATGAGATACCGGGTCCCCGTACCCATCAAAGTTCTACAGTACTGACATTTTGAACTTGCTGGGGGTTTCTGCCACAGCAATCCTCTGCACAAACAGAGTGCCTCTCCTCCGGTCGTACTCTAAGTGGGATGTCCGGCTCCCGACTAGCTGTTGTACCGCCTGGTTCAGAGCATCAATTTGAGCCTGAACTACGTCTGGGATCACTGGGGTGACTGGGGTTGGAGGAGCATACTCACCATGCCTCTCACGTCTGTCGTTGAGTATGTCCCTCAAGTCATGATCCCTGCATCTTTGTTCACTAGCGCCCAAGCGATCGAAGACGTTATGCTGTCGGGGTTGCCCCCCAACGTTATGGATCGCATGCCTATTTTCTCTTGGTGGGGGGTTTCTATCTCCACCTCTTTCCTCATGCCTTCGAACAGCTATCCCCCTGTCGGAATTGACCTCATTGTAGTCATGGTCATCCCTAAACTGCGGCCGACTATGGTGCGACCTGCTGGTCACGCTATTTCCTCCTCTGGCTGGTATCTCCTGAGCGTCAAAGGGAGGCCTACGCTGGTCGGTGGGTCCCCATGCATTACTATGTCATGGGGGGCTCCTGACCGCAGATCCTAACTCGTTATGCCTTTTGTTGTCAGAAGGATGTTGCCCCCTGCTCGGTGGATTTGGCTCATCGTCCCCTGGGCGTCTAGGGATGCGGGGCAACTGCTCGGCCTTATTCTACATCAGGCACTGGAGATTGTCGCGACCAACTTGAGAGGGTGGTTGTTGCTCAGGATCCCAAATTGGGACATCATCCTGGGCAACAGGTGGCTGTTCTGGCCTTTGAGTGCTTGCTGGCTGGAGCGGAGGACTTGGATTAGGGGCCCGTTGCGATGCTGCACTTGGTGGCTGATCTGGTTGAGAGGCCAGCACAACATGTCCTCTGGCCAACTGAATGGCTGCTTCAAGAGCGGCCATGGCATCTTTCTGCCGACGGTCCATTTCTGCCTGCTGCTCATTCAGCTCCTGACACTGACGCTCAATCTCCCTTTGTTGCAGCGCCAAGGTCTCTGTTGCATTCTCCTGATTGGCCCTCAGATTGGCTAACTCATCCTGCAACATGCCCAATGTGGCCCTCAGCGTCTCAGAATCCATTTCCTCCTCTTCAAAATCCAAGTGTGGTTCATTTTCAGCCACATTTGGAGGAGGAGGTTGAGACGATGCAGCGCCAGCAGCCTGTCCAGCTCTCTTGGATGTCTTCTCCATTTGATTTTCTTCAAGCTTTTTGACTAATCTCTCAATAAAAGCACCAGAATGTTGACCCTTGATTTGGCCAACGACACGGAGTCAAGATAACTACAAAGAATGAAAAGGAAATTAAGAAGAGAATCAAATGGGAAGAAAGTGACACAAGCGATTTATAGTGGTTCGGCCCCAACTGTGTGGTAATGACCTATGTCCACTTAGTGTTCTTATTGATGTTGAATCCTAATGCAGTGATCAAAGAACTAGGGTTCTTGAGTTTCACCAGCCTTAGGAGAATTACCATTTTTTTTGGATAATCACACTATGCTCTCTCTATGAGTATTCAAGTTCAAGGTTCAAAAGACCCTTCCTTGAGCCCTCTCATTCATATTTATAGGCTCAAGGGGGTTACATGGGCCAATGGGCCTAAATTATCCTTAATATTAGCGTATCAAGGCAATAAAGAGAAAAAATAATAAATGTAGTTATTACAAAATTGCGTATCTTAAAGGAAATGAACTAAAGCATGCGACCAGACTGGTCGCATCTAAACGCGAGATCTGATGAAGCAATAAACATCTGGTCGATAGGCGAACAACATCCCTTCACTTTAACGCTGCCACGTGCTGACCACATGTAATAAATTCTTGCCACATCATCAGGAGCCATTTTTGGGTAAACATCTTTAATCTCTCGTTTTAAGGTTGATAGCGAAAAAGGCAGTCAACAACCTATTTTATAATTAATTTTATTAGATAGCAAATGCTATTGTACATAATTAGAGCATTTATTGACTAGATATTTAGAAGGCCTATTTAGTGATATGATTAAATCTTGTTTAATGATTAAATGCCTAATAAGATTATTAATTATTAGAAAATCATTTTGGTAAATTAATTTAATTGATTAAAAAGCATAGGATGTTTTGAGAAAACACATGTTCTAAAATAGTGAGTGGGAGAAGGGGAAATAACAATAACTCCTATGGTCGCCATTATTAGTTAATACCAATGTTTCATGGAATGGGCCTCGAGGCGCCTTTGCTTGCGTCCCTCTAAGGATGGTTTTTGAATGTGTTATTATTTAAGGTTAACTTCTTTAAATAATAGGATTGATGATGTATTTCAAGTTTGACTGACCCTAAGGTACACTCTTGAGTTAAGTCATTAATCTAAAATAATCGGTTACACTCACAAAGCTTCACTAGGCTTTTGAGCGGACTAGTTATTCTTGACCAAATAAACGGTTGTTCGTAAGTCAAAAGAAAAAATAATTGATTTTAGGTTTTCACTTATGAATTTGAGAAGTGTCTCAAAATTAATTTAAGATTAGTCGGACCTACCCTAAGGCTGGTCAATTATTTTTTAAATTAAATTATCGCGGAATTAGTAATAATTATTTTTATGTGTTGTTTAAATTTTTTTCCATTCATGCATCATAATTACTATTCCAAAAACTTACTGATATTCATAATATATGCTAAATTCATTTTGTGATATTATTTATTTCAGCAATCATGTCTGATTATCTCTCTCGACAAATTGGCTGTACTCTAGAAAATGCTGATTTTGATCCCAAAAGAAATTATATTTGGTACGTTTGTATGTTGTACATTCTAAGAGAAATTGAGATTTCTTGTATTGTATATCAACCATCGCTTGAAGAGCCACCTATCGATTATATCTATAATATGCATGAAAAATATACCAAATGGTTAAAGGATAATCACATTGGGCGGTTTTGTATACTCAAAAGCCTGCCAAAAGAGTACAAAGACAAGTACGAACACATCAAGAAATCGTATGAGCTGTGGCATATGATTCATAAAGATGTTGGATCTCTAGATATAATGGACTTAACAAAAAAGGGCACAGAAGCTAAATTCAGATTTGCCTTTACTTTAGTTTTACACTTATGTGATTGATGTATTATTAACATTTTAAATGTTATAATGCATGATTCTAAAATTATTTTTCTGTTCCTTGAAGAAAATATGGCTCTTCCTAAAAAGGAGTCAACTTTTAAAGGGAAGGCATCTGGATCAAAAAACAAGCGAAAGGCCTATCCTTTATTGTTATTTCAAACAATATTATCTCTTTAATTTTTTTTTAGAGATTTTTTATTTCTATTTAGAACAAGAAAGCTAATGATTTAGAATTTTTTTAACTTATGATTAGTGTTGTACCCCAAAAATACGAGTTGAATTACTTAGCACGGGGTACAGCTGATAGAAAAGCGTATGAAGAAAGCGTACATATAGAGGATCTTGCTAATTCTTGAGTGAGCAGCTTGAGTCAACTTGACAGCTTACGACAACCAGATAGTCTCCAGATTGCCTCTTTCGCCAAAAACTTAGTTCGGATATGCATCACCCAGATCACCTTTGTGAAACTCTAAATGAGACCCATGTCAGTTCAAATTAGTCATGCGACACCCAACTCAAAGGAAATGTTCAGCTTGTGATAAGCTTGGTCATGACGCACAGTGAAGGATCCCAAAAACACTCAGAGATTCTTTATACGCCTCATAAAGGCCCATATTTTATTATGCATTTATTATCCGACATAACAGATATCAATTTGATAAGCAATCATATATTTATGTAAATGATAAGTTACCCAAATTTGTCAATTACCATATTAATGTACGGTTACCCAAAACTGTCCATGGGAATCTTCCATAAATAAAAGGGGAATGGACAATTAAAGGGATTAACTTTCTGTATGCAAAAACTCTACTGAAATTGTCATCAACAATTTCTTCAAGAGTCCTAAACAGATCAATAAGAGTGACTCATGGACTAGGTGGATTTTAACCATTGAACCACATAAAATCGTGAGTATTTTGCACTCTTGTTTTTTTCCTTCCTATACATTTGGTTTACGAAAAGCCTAATCTCTTTATTGTCAGATTTCTAAATCCCTTGTTGCCAAAAAATCGCGTCAACAGATTGGTGTTTTCATTGAGAGCAAATTAGGCTTGAATTCCCACGAAAATTTTAACCCAACAATCACTATGGTGGTCACTAATTCTATGTGCGACAACGAAATAGAGCAACATGATGATCAGGAGGGTCACCATGCGGCCATCCCCATTGGAGAAGGTACATCCGCGCAATGTCCCTCTGGAAAACAACATGTGGACCAAGACGATTTTGGGAGCTCGACCACACGCCCACCAAATCCCCATACTGGGTACCTGACAGCCATCGAGATGGTAAGCACCAGTTAAGGAACCATCTTGTCTAGGCCAACAAGCAGATTGATGAGATTTTAGCTTGATTACCCCCTCCTACTAACCGATTCTAATGTCAGAAGGAGACAAAGTGGGTCCAACAGATCCTATAGGAATAATCAACCTAATATCTATCGCTCTGTCAGAATTGTAACTTTAAGTTCCATACCTTCTGAACGGACTATGTAAAATACTCAACCTGCCAATCCTCAAAGGAACCATCAACCTCATGTCAGTCGTTTTGTCTGAATGGTGACCCCGAGTTCCGTACCTTCTGAACGGATTCCATGAAATGCTTAACCTGCCATCCCTCACAGGAATAATAATTTTATTCACACTCCCAATAATTAGCTCGGCCAAACAGGGCGAGCTGAAACTGATTAAGGGAGAAGAGACATCCCAACAAATCCATCTGTGCCTCGACCAACAGATCTAGCACAGAGAAACGAATCTGCACTGCCTCCAACCAGGGAAATTGGAGTAGACCAAGGGTGAGCTAATCTAGTGCCTCCTGATGGAACAAGGATAGCTTCACCAATAAGGCATCCTCCATTGCTGATTTGACATCCAATGCCACCTTTCCCACAGAGGAATACTTGAGCCCCAGGGGAAAGTAGGAGAAATCCTCCCCCCTTCAGAAGATGCTTATATCCTGCGATCTTGCGCCAATAATCCAGGTCGTCGATCCCAGCCACGAGCTGTAAGCTTCACGAATGGGGGCTATTAGATAGAGAGCTAGTGCATAGACATGCACGAGAGAGACTTACGGAATCATTTAAGCTCATCATAAAGTCTTCGCTTTGACCTTCATTCTAACCTACGTGATCATCTGAACTCACAAAGAGAACATCCAACTCTCCACTATGATTTGAGTTATACTCAGGCTAGGGGAGATGTGACTATTGTACGTGACAATGTGAATGCACCCCCTAACCGAGCTCAAGCCTTGAGGGATAATAACCTATCTAACGCATACAACAGGTTGGGAGCTGATAACTATCTCCCAAATAATCTAGAGACCAAGGATCCAACCCTCAAGTGACTGGCCTTAATGGAGGAGCATATGAAAAGACTTCTGTCTTGAAAAGACATTGATGACTGTTATTCTGATGAGGAGATCGAGCCTTTCGCTCCCAATATTACGGCAGCTCCATATCCTGCTGGCTTCAAGATGTCAACCATGGCTATATATAATGGAGCCATTGATATGTCCAATCACCTAGGGACCTTCAACACGCTGATGATGGCCCACAATGTAAATTTTGACCTAAGGTGTATTCTGTTCCCCGCAACGTTGACTCGACTGGCCAAACTGTGGTTCAATAAATATAAAAAACATTCAATAACCTTCTAAAAAAAACTATCTTTCGAGTTCAAAAGATATTTTTGGGCTGCAAAAAAGACCCGAGTAGAGGCTAATTCATTGGCTAACATCAAGCAGCAACCCAGTGAATCACTGAAGGCATATCTCAATCGATTCACAAATGTGGTGGCCCGAGCTAGAGGCACTGATGATAGCTCTAAGCTCATGGCTATGAGGATGGGAATTACCGTAGGAGGACATTTGTGGAAAGAACTCCAAAGAAAAGGAATGAAGACTGTCAATGACTTCTTGGCTCGAGCTCAAGAATGGATAAATTTGGAAGAGGCAGAGTCTGCTGTCACAGGAACTAGCCAGACCCTCGTTCAACCCGCTGGAGTAATAACGGATGTTGCAGCTATGGCTCAGCTTGCTACCTAGAATAACCAGTCGGGGGTAATAAATGAAAATGGAATGGTGAGGGTGACTAGAATGAGTCTAATAAAAATAAGCATGGGGATAAATATACCTCCATCTACACCGCCTATACTGATTTAACAAATACATGAGAACGTATCTATTTAGCTAACTCTACTCGCATTCCATGGAAGAAGCTCGAGCCCATGAAGCATCATAGGGCGAAGAGAGACCCAGCTAAATTCTGCCGGTATCATAATGACATTTTTCACAACACTAACTATTGGCGTCAACTGAAAGATGAGATCGAGAATCTCATCCGAGTTGGAATGTTAGCACAGTACGCTTGAAACAGGGTAGCTCCTAGTCAATCGGTGGGGCAGAACCCACTGTGAGCTCAGGCAAGCTAGGCCAACCCACAACCAACTCAAGGAAATCAAGTCATCCCTCCTCTCATTGTAGGAGGGGAAATAGACACTATCGGTGGAGGGCTCCATTTGGCAAGAACGAGCAGTGGAGCCTAGAAAAGGTATATCCAGGAGCTGAAGACACACAATGGCACTGAATTTGTACCGGAGCAGACGGTATCAAAGCAACAGTGGTTGGAGAAGCAACCAATCATTTTTACGAAAGAGGACACTAGCCACATCCAATTCTGGCATAATGACCCGCTGGTGATAACCATCCAGCTCATTAATCGAAGAGTACAAAGGATACTGATCGACAATGAGGGATCCGTAAACGTGTAATTCAGGTCCACCCTTAAAAAGGCTGTGTTACTGTAGCAAATATTAAAGCGACCTCAATGACCTTCTATAGATTTTCGAGAGATGGAATGGAAGCCATAGGAACAATCTAGCTCGTGGTAACATTGGGTGAGGGTACACGATTTGTCGCCAAGATGCTCGAGTTTGTAGTAATTGATTGTCCAGCCGCCTACAATGCAATTTTGGGGAGACCTGCGTTGATGGTGTTCGAAGCTATAACTTCAGTTTGCCATCCGTCCATGAAATTCCCCTCATCCTCGGGGATCAACTTTCTATTAGGGAATGCCAAGGAATGTTATAGCATTGCCATGAAGGGAAAATCACAACCTGGGCAGCAAACCATGGTTATAACCGAGGATAATGAGGAACCTCGGGCAATGTTAGTTGTCGAAGAAGTGGAAGAGCTCCAGGAAGTCAAAAATGAGGTCGCCCAACCTGAATAAATTGATCTGAGATTAGGCGATGAGAAATATAAGCTCCAGGCTTTAGAGGAGCTATAGGAAATCATCCTCGACCTAGAAGTACCTTCGAAAGTGGTAAAGGTTGGGAAAAATCTTGAATCTGAAAGAAAGAAGGATTTGGTTGAATTTTTTAGAAGAAATCTTGATGTCTTTGCTTGGTCGCATGAGGACATGCTAGGAATTAGTGCGAGCGTAATGATGCACACATTAAACCTAGAAAAAAATGTACATGCGAAGGCGCAGAAATGTAGGTTGTTGGGAAAAGAGCGAGGAGAAACTCTGGAGGAAGAGGTAGCTCGCTTATTAAAGTGCGGGTTCATCAGGGAGGTGAAATATCTGACTTGGATAGCCAACCTTGTTTTGGTCCTGAAGCCTAATGGAAAGTGGAGAACCTGCATTGATTTCTCCGACCTTAATAAAGCCTATCCCAAGGATTTTTTGCCACTGCTTCTTCTGGCCTACACTCAAGATGGACTCAACCTCGTATGTCCTAAAGTGTGATAAGTGCCAGCACTTTGCCACTATTTCTCATGCAGTACCCATGGAACTCACCATGATTTCGTCACCTTGGCCATTTACTGTATGGGGGATCGACTTAATCAACTCATTGCCAACTAGAAGGGGAGGAGTTCGCTACGCGGTTGTTGCCATTGACTACTTTACTAAGTGGATTGAGGCCGAACCCTGGCAAAAATAACCTAGAAGAGAGTATTAGATTTTGTCATGAAAAACATCATATGCCATTTCAGACTCCCAAAGAAGATTGTGTCTGATTACGAGACTTAATTTGATAGCGACCTATTCAAAACCTTTTGCGAGAAATACATAATAATGAAGAGTTTCTCCTTAGTAGCATACCCTCAAACTAATGGGCAGGTCAAGGCAATAAACAAAACCCTAAAGGTGACCTTAAAGAAGCGACTAGAAGATGCTAAAGGGCAATGGCCAGAACTAATGGAAAAACTTATACAAGATCTTATTTATTTTAATGTAGATCTTATATTAAAAAAATTAATATGGGACAACCTAGAACATTTTTATAAAATTGAATTCATATAGAGATAATGATAAGAACACTTACATTATTGTGCAATAGAATGATTGAGTCCTTCCTTCAGTTTCTCTAACCCTTGTATCCTTTCTGTCGCAGGGTATCACCAAGAAAGTGAACCGTTCTTCAATTTTATTCACAGCCTTCCAGAGTATCCTTAGAATCACCTAGACTAGAGTGGACAATTCTCAACAAATGAGATAGATACAAAGAGAAGAAGAATAGAATAGAAAAATTGAGGCTTAGAAAAGGACTTATGCTGTAGAGAGAATCTAAAACCTAGAGCATCAAGACAAGATCTTTAGATCTTCTCAAAACTAGTCTCGCAAAAATATGATTTCAACTCTCACTTAGCATTCCTTTTATAGACTCAATTAAGTCACTTATTTAATTAAAAAATCAATAAGATAATAGCCAATAATCAGCCCTAGGTCAAAATTATCATGGGCTTTAGGCCCATGAAATTTCCCTTTAAATTATAAGCCTGTTGGACCTTAAATCAAGGCATGTATTATTTTCTATTGATTTAATTAATTAAATAACTATTTAAATTCTTTATCAAATTAATTATTTATAATTTGAACTTTGATTTAAACTTATTGTTTAATTTAGACACTAATTTGTCTTAATTAATAAATCTACCCTAAAATCTCTTTTATTTTCTAAATTGTATAACTCTGTGAAACTATCCAAAATTGACCTGGTCAACTTTGATAATTCTAATTGATAATTAAATCAATTAATTGAGAAAATCTATATGATTTTATCCAAGGTACAATGGGCCTATGAAATCAAGTTCCAATAAGTTATCAAAAATTTAACAAATAAATTTACTAACTTATTAATTCTTCGTGACTCCACTAATGACTCAGAATTGCACTCTTGAATTCATAGAACGCTCTATAAGCAATATAGATACGTTATTAATTATCCATTGTTACAACCATAATTGTCACTCAATCCTCTATAGACGGTTACAATGAGATGGGACTAAAATATCGTTTTACCCTTCATTGTATTTTATCCTTAAAACACTAAGTTCCTTGTAAATGATATTTCAATAAACTAATATTAATTACTGAGACAAAAATATATATATAAATAAAAGAGGTCCCCCTTCATCCCTGGGTTCCGGTAACTTGCCCCCGGGATGACACCTCTTCCTCCTCAGCCCCACTTCAGCCGCATCCTCCTTGGCCTTGGCCTCGACCTCCGCAAGTCTTTGCTTGAGACTTCCGGCCTCCGCAAGCTTCTTCTTAAGATCATTTACCTCGAGCTGAAGCTAGTCTTGCTATTGAATTACCTCCAAGGCTTGTGCTTTGGAAACTCACTCATTCTCATACGAGGTCTGCATAGCATTGTTGGCCTCGTCTAGGGCGGCCTTCGTGGCGTTGGTTTCTCCAAGGTGACCTGCGCCTCCCCCAGGGTAGTCTTGGCCTCGTCAACCTTAGCTCAGACCCGAGAGATGCCATAGATCTGAGCCATGCAAGACTGTAAACAAAGGTTAAAGAAAGGTCAGTTTTTTAAGAGATGGGACAGGAAGAAGAGGATAAGTGTAGTGCTTACTGTCAGAGTCATCCCTAGAGTAGAGTCAAGGACGGTCGTTGTAACATCCTCCTAGTCTAGGACCGTTACACTGTAATTTAAATAGTGCTTAACTCGCTAAACGAGTCATTTGGGCTTAAATCGTGTAATTAAAACTATCCACAGGTTTAGGTGCTAAAATTTTTGGTCAAAAGTCATCCATTTCATTAAAAGAGTTTGAATTCCACACATGGGATCCCAACATAGTTTAAAACGGTTACAAACCCAAAAATGTATACAAAAGCCAACCTAGGCGGTAAAATCAGGGTCCAACCCTATTTCCAATTGATAGCCTCAGACGTGGCGAACGAGCAGGCCGCATACATACACTCCGCCCCTGAAGCTCTCCAACTCATGGTTGGTCCAACTTTTTCATTCCTTTACCTGCACCATTTAGTGTTGGGAAAACTTATACAGGATCTTCTTTATTTTCATGTAAATATTATATTAAACAATTTAATATAAGACAACCTAGAACATGTTTCTATAATTGAATTTAAACATAGATAATGATAAGAATAATTATATTAAAAGCATTAGAATGTATTAGTCATTCCTTCAGTTTCTCTAACCCTTAAATCCTTTCTGTCGCAGGGTATCACCAAGTAACTGAATCGATCTTCAAATTTCTTCACAACCTTCCAAAGTATCCTTAGAATCACCTAGACTAGAGTGGGCAATTATCAACACATGTAATAGATACAAAGATAAGAAGAGAAGAGAATATTGAGGCTTAGAAAAGGACTTTTGTTGTAGAAAGAGTCTAAATCCTAAAGTGTCAAAACTAGATCTTGTGATCTTCTATCCTGCTTCAGATCTTCTCAATCATCGTATTTCAACTTTCCCTTAGCATTCCTTTTATAGACTCAATTAGGCCATTTATTTTAATTAAAAAATCAATAAAATAATAGAAAATATCAAAAATTAGGTCGAAATTATCATGTGCTTTAGGCCCGTGAAATTTCTTATTTAATTATAAGCCCGTTGGACATAAAATCAAGGCCTGTATTATTTTCTATTGATTAATTAATTAAATAATTATTTAAATCCTTTATCAAATTAAGTATTTATAATTTGAACCTTGATTTAAACTTATTTCTTAATTTAGACATCAATTTGTCTTAATTAATAAATCTGCCCTAAAATCTCTTTTATTTTCTAGAATGTATAACTATGTGAAACTATCCAAAATTGGCGTGGTCAACTTTTATAAGTCTAATTGATAATTAAATCAATTAATTGAGACTATCTAGATGATTTTATCCAAGGTATAGTGGGGACTATGGGCCTATGAAATCAAGCTCTAATAAGTTATCATAAATTTTACTAACTAATTAATTCCTTGTGACTCCACTAAAAACTCAGAATCACACTCTTGAATTCATAGAACACTCTATAATCAATATAGATACGTTATTAATTATCTACTGTTACAACCATAATTGTCAGTCTATCCTCTATAGACGATCTACAATGAGATGGGACTAAAATATCGTTTTACCCCTCATTGTATTTTTATCCCTAAAACACTTAGTTCCTAGTAAATGATATTTCAGTAAACTAATATTAATTACTGAAATGAGATCTCTATCATTTAGCACCTTGAACCAAACTAAAAGGAAACCATCGTTTTACTTCTTCATCAGAAGATATAGATGTCCATATCTATGATTAACACTCCCACTCAATTATACTACTGAGTTCCCAAGATGTAAGTATGGGCTAGTCCGTAGGGTAAGCTGGTAATGAACAAGTCAAAGAACTCAAATAATGCAATCAGGTAGAATATTAACCACTCATAATTGAGATTGAATTGACCTATGGTCAACTATATGATATGACTATAATAGATAATAACGATATGTTTACTTATTCTATCTACTGTCAATATCGGTCTAGTCCGATGTAACAAATACATCCGATCTTATCTACTTTGCTAATGTTCTAGAAAGAACAAAACACTGCGATGTGTAAGTAGATCATATCGTAGATTGGCAAGTCAGTGAAAATCCTGTGTACTGACTAATCTTAGGACTAACAAACTTTTAACATATAATCAAATTTATATTCCAATGTGATTACGTCACTATAAATATGATTAGCTATATGCTAGAGATTTAATAGAAGTTTATATTGAACAAATAATCATGAAAATAAAACATGTGAGCAAAGTGACTGACCAAGTCAAAAATTTATTTCTATTCTTTTGTTGATAATAAAATGAGATTACAAATAAATTGGGTTTTAATTAAGGCATAAAACCCCAACAAACTCCCACTTGAACTAATTGAAACTAATGCCTTCATTCTACTAATTCCATTTCCTTGATATGCTTATCAAATGTTGCTTCTGGGAGTGTCTTCGTAAACGAATCTGCAAGATTTTCTTCAGAAGCAATCTTCATAACCTTCACATCTCCCCTAGCCACATATTCTCGAATAATGTGATAGTTCATTTCTATATGCTTACTCCTCTTGAGACTTCGAGGTTCTTTCGACATGGCTATCGCTCCTTTGTTGTCACAAAACAACACAAGCAATTTATCCGTTTCTGGAATAACACAAAGATCTGAATAGAACTTCTTTTGCCAGACTATTTCATTAGCTGCTTCTGATGCAGCTATGTATTCATCCTCCATGGTGGAATCTTAGATCGCAAACATTTTTACACTTCTCCATATCACAGCTCCACCTCCAAGAGTAAAACACCATTCCAGAAGTAGACTTCCTATCATCGACATTAGTCTGAAAATTTGAATCGGTGTAGCCTATAGGGTTCAGAACACCACCCTTGTAGATTAACATATAATCCCTAGTTCACGTTAAATACTTCAGGATATGCTTAATTGCTATCCAATGTTCTGGTCCTGGGTTTGACTGATACCTGCTCACTACTCCCACTGCATAGCAGATATCTGGTCTAGTACACAACACAGCATACATCAGACTTCCAACTGCAGATGCGTAAGGAACTTTTCTCATTGCATCCTCCTCTTCAGGAGTCTGGGGAGACTGCTTCTTTCAAATATGAATTCCATGGCGGGATGGTAGACGTCCTTTCTTGAAATTTTTCATTGAGAAACGTTCAAGCGCTTCATCAATGTAAGCTGCTTGAGATAGAGCTAAGAGTCTGTTTTTTCTATCCTTATTGATCTGGATACCTAGAACATAACTTGCTTCACCCAAATCCTTCATCTGGAATTGAGTTCTCAGCCAATTCTTCACATCTGACAATTTCTTAACATTGTTTCCAATGAGTAAGATATCATCTACATAAAGAACTAGGGATACCACTATTTGATTTGCCTTCAGTTGGTAAACACAAGGCTTATCAATATTATGTTCAAAGCCATATGTTTTGATTATTTCATCAAACCTATGGTTCTAGGAACGAGAAGCTTGCTTAAGTCCATAAATGGACCTTTTCCACTTGAAAACTTTTCCTTCTTGTTCAGCTACTTTAAATCCTTCTGGCTGAACCATATAAATGACTTCATCAAGCTTCCAATTAAGAAAAGTTGTCTTGACGTCCATTTGCCAGATCTCATAGTTGAGAGTGGCTGCTATGGGTAGGAGGATGCGAATGGATTTGAGCATGGCTACCAGATTAAAAGTTTCCTCATATTCCACACCTTCGTTTTGGGTATAACCCTTTGCCACTAATTGACCTCTATAAGTTTCGATATTTCCACCAACATCTCATTTCCTCTTATAGATCCACTTGAACCCAATGGCCCTAAAGTCACTAGGTGCTTCCACAAGATCCCAGACGGAATTTGAGGACATGGACTCCATTTCCTGTTTCACGGCTTCGAGCCATAGTTCCTTTTCAGGGCTAGCCATTGCCTGTTTGAAAGACAACATATCATCATCACTAGTGACACCAACAACCATATTAGTTTCACCATCCAAACCATAACGAACTGGGTTCCTAGAAACCCTCCCACTACGACGAGGCTTCGTGACTGTTTGCTCAGGAACAGTGGTACTTTCTTCATTTAAATCGACTTGCGTCGGTTGGACATGAAGAGTAGGAATTTCATCATAAACTTACATTGATGATGATGGAACATTGGTTGGAGTCAATTCTTCAACCATCTCCTCTAAAACTATTTTGCTGCGTGGTTTAAAGTTTTAGACATAGTCATTTTCCATAATAGTTGCATTAGTAGAAGTAAACACTTTCTTTTCTAAATGGCTATAGAAAAGTGCACCCCGAGTACCTTTAGGATAGCCGACAAACATGCAAAATTCAGTTCACAGTTCTAGCTTTCCTTCTTTTTTCCTTAGGATGTGGGCGGGACACACTCAGATTCTATAATGGTGTAAACTAGGTTCACGCCTATTTCAACATTCCAAAGGTGTTTTGGAGATAGATAATAACTCTACAAAATAGAGTTATTTTACCACTTTTTATGTGCTAATTGTTGCTTAATTCTTGAGTTTTTAAGTAATTTATTAAGTTTTTAAGTAATTTTGAAATTTTTTTTTGATCAAGAAGAAATTGATCATTAATCAACCAGCAAAAAACACCCTTAACTCACTACATCCACTCTAGGAGAAGCAGCAGAAAGCTCCTCAGAACCAAATACAAAAGAACTAATTACATTTTAATCTATGTATAAAGTCTCTATCTTGTCTTGATATTTTTCTATTTTTAACAATGAACAACCTGTAAGTCACTATACTCTTTAAATCTAAAGCAATCAAAGAATCAGATTTGGAATAGCCTTCAAATACACATCTGTTCCTATTCAGCCAAATACAGTAGCAAGTTGCTACTAATACTGCTATGCTCACACGCCTCACAATGCCTGATGCTTTCAGAGATAACCAATTTAACCAGCCAACAAATTCGAAAGGCCAACCCCTAAAACCCAGCCACTTAAACACGAGCTCCACAACTCTTCGAGATAGGCAACAATCAAAAAATAAGTGATGATGACATTCAGGTTGGTCTCCACAAACAGGACAAAGAGAAGAATCTAAGACAATGTGAAATTTACTCATGTTGTCTTTCGTTAACAGTTGAGCATTCACCACTTGCCAAAGCATAAAACGGTGCTTAGGAGAGTTGAGACTACTCCAAATGGCCCTGTGATAGCTAACTTGAATAGGCGGAAGTGAACTGTTATATAAAACAGCAGAATAAAACTTGCCCGAGCTACCTGCCTTCAATATCTCATAAATGGAAAACTTATGTCTCAATCTACAAATTTTGCGCCAATACCAGCTTGTGTCCACTTTTAAATCATAAGACCAAATAGATACCCCCTTAAGATAGATATTATTCACCCACTTAACCCACAGAAGATCTCTCTTCTCAGTGATAGCCCAAATGTATTTAGCTAGGATAGCTTGATTCCATTTGGTCCCTTCTTTAAACTCGAGACCACCATAAGGTTTGGGAAGGAAAACTTTCTCCCAAGAGGCCACATGGATTCTGCTTCTTTTCCCGTTCATTCCCCAAAGGAAACCTCTACAAAGTTTCTCAACCTCTTTAGAAACACTTTGAGGAAGGATGAAAGTGCTCATCCAATAATTTCGAAGACCAAGTAATATTGAATGAATTAATTGAACTCTGCCAGCAAATGACAAGTGCCTACTTCCCCAAGTATTAAGTCTCAATCTGATTTTTTTAATGATAATCCCACAATCTTCAGCTTTCCATTTAGTTGGTCTTAAAGGCACCCCTAAATACTTTAAAGGGAAAAAACCTTCAGCCAAACCAATATCCCTAATGATCTCCCTCTTCTCCCTGGGATCTACCCCTCCAAAAAATATTTGAGACTTACTAACATTGATATAAAGCCCAGTTGTATTGCTGAAACCATCTAAGACTTCTTTAAGAAATTTTATGGACTGTTTGGATCCTTTACTAAGAAGAATCAAATCATCCACAAAGCATAAGTTTATTAACTTCAAACTTTTGCAAAGAGGATGATATATGAATTTAGAGTCTTGGGCAGCATGAAGAAAACATCTCGTTAGATAATCCATTATCAGAACAAATATCAAAGGAGATAAGGGATCACCTTGACGAAGACCCTTAGCACCTTGAAAACCACCTTGTATTCTGCCATTCATTAGAAGAGAGTAAGTTGTGCTCTTGATACAAATCATCACCAGCTGAACAAATCTACCTGGGAAGTTTAATGCATTAAGCAGATCTTCAACAAAATTCCAATCCACAGTATCATATGCCTTACTGATATCAATCTTGATTGTGCAGCGAGGAGAAGTATTTTTCCTCCTATAGTTCTTCAAGATGTCTTGAAGAATCATCACATTGTGAGCAATTGGTCTCCCTTGGACAAATGCACCTTGATTTTGATGAACCAAAATTGGAAGGACTATTGCAAGTCTAGAACACAGTAGCTTAGAGATGCATTTGTATAACGTTGTACAGCAGGCAATAGGACTGTAATCTATAGCTTTAGCCGGATTCTCTTGTTTAGGAATAAGAGAGATCATTGTATTATGAAATTCTGGTGGCATGAAACCAGTCTCAAAGAAATTAGCAACTGCAGCACAGACTTCTCCCCCTATAACAGACCACATACTCTTGAAAAAACCAGATCCAAATCCATCGGGTCCTGGTGATTTAGTATCAGGAATACTAAAAATTGCTTTTTTTTATTTCCAAATAAGAAAAAGGTTTCAGCAGACCAATTTGCTGGTCTAAAGAAAGCTTAGATCCCTGCTCAATACAGCTTAGATTCAACCTGGTATTAACAGTAATATTGCTACCCATATAGCTACGGAAATGATTGAGAAAATGCTCCACAACTTCAGAAAACTTATCATTAATCAAACCTTGTTCTGTGATGAAAGTAGTTATTCTGTTTTCCATTTTTCTCTTCTTCAGACAAGCATGAAAATAAGAGGTATTGGAATCTCCTTTTTGCAGCCAAGTTATTTTGCTCCTCTGTCTGAGAAACTTATGGTACATCTTCTCCTGAGTATCAAACTTAGCAGCTGTTATTGCTTCTTGATCCTGGTAAGTCTTGTCTCTTGGATGAGCTTGCGCCTGAAATTTAGCCTCACTATAACAAGTTTTCGCTTCCTGATAACTTTTCCCAATATCTCCAATCACTTCATGATTAAACTTCTTGAGGCAATGCTTAACTCTCATAAGTTTTAAGTAGATCTCTTTTAGCCCTCTAGTAGTCAACGGTCTCTTCCAACTTTGCTCCACCATGGTCTTGAAATCATGATGATCAGCCCAGAAATTGTAAAACCGAAAAGGTTTGATCCCAATTGTCTCTGTTGCTGAAGCTAATACTACACATGAACAATGATCTAAAATAACTTCCCAACTAAACTGAGCTGCAATGTTAGGAAAGAAATCATGCCACTCCTCATTGACAAATACATGATCAATCTTGGAGTAGATTCGATTAGAGCCAACTTGGTTGTTAGTCCAAGTGAAAATCGAACCAAAGCTTTTGAGAGCTACAACATTAGATTGAGCTAACCAAAGATTAGAGTAAACCATTTCAGTATGCGTAATGGGATTCCCTCCATTTCTGTCATCAACATAAAAGACTGAGTTAAAATCCCCAAGAATTAACCATGGTGAAACAGGAAAATTAAGCTGCACCAGATTTTGCCAAAGTATCTTCCTATCTTCAATGGTATTAAAACTGTTATACCCAAAAATTGGAGATCAAGGACGTGGCAATAAATGTGACAAATAGCAGTGCATGGTCAGTAAAAGACACGTTAATAGTCAATAAATACATTGACTCCTCAGAGTTGTGATAAAGTGACCCGGTAGACTGACGAAGAATTTGGACTGCTTCAAAGATGTGTCATAGCCAAGCCAAGTGCACCTTGGTCCTAGGAGGCTAAGGAGAATGCATCCTAGGAGAGCTAAGGAGAGTGCATCCTAGGAGAGCCAAGAGAGTGATCCTAGGAGAGCTAAGAAGGTTGCATCGAGGAGAACTCAAGAAAGTAGTCCTAGGAGAACCCAAGGAAGATGTGGTCCTAGGAGACCCCAAGAGAGTGATCCTAGGAGACCCCAAGGGTGAGATGCCAAGGAGGTTGCCTCGGACCTATCCGGGGTAAGATGCCAAGGAGGTTGCCTCAGACCTATCTGGGGTGAGATGCCAAGGAGGTTGCTTCGAACCACCTTGGTCCGAGGAGAAGCCAAGGAGATTAGCTAGAGGAGAAACATGGCATACTAGAGGAGAGTGCCATGTTAGAGGAGAGAAGTGCATGTCCACCATGCACAAGTCCTACCACCATGCACGTTCGACCAGCACTTGCATGGGTGGTCAGTAGGAGGTAGATCAACTAGCTAGAGGAGACTAAGTCAAGATTCCCAGAGACAGCTTCAACAACATACGCGGGAATCTCTCATTCTTCCCACAAATGGGGGGTTTGTTACATTTCGAATTTTGAATGTTTCTTTGTAATATAAATATAAGATGAATAATAAAATATCCCTATCGTAAGGGGATATCAGTTGAGGATCCCAGGCCTATAAATAAAGAGCTTATGGAATGAGAGAGGGGCTTCTTCTGCTTCTTCTTTTTAGAGAGAGAAAATTGGGTCTGTGTATTCTAGAGAGAGAAAGTGCTGATATTTGAGAGAACTCTTGTATTTTCACAATCTGTACTGAAGAAACTCAGTTGGCTCAGTCCATCTGATCTTGAGTATAGATCTATAAATCACAACTCTAAGTGGATTAGGCTATTACCGACAATCGGGGCTGAACCACTATAAAAATCTCCTGTGTTATTTATTTTTCTTATTTATTGTTGAGTCTAGTTTTTGTTATGTTTTGGTGATGATTTTAGTAGTCTTTTATTTCGTTTTTCTTTCATTTAGTGCGGGTTTATGCTTTGTTTGTTTGTCTTTGCGAATATCAGGAAGAATTGAGAATGTGGAAGAAAATGCCAAAGAAAGGGAAGAAATAATCAAGTTTTTCATCATATTTTAATAAAGAATGGTTCTCAACACAATTTGGAAGTGTTGGTGAAATTTTGGGATGAAAACTTGAAGAATTGAGAAATTCCTTAAGAGCCACGGCATGAGCAAAGTGGAGCCGCGGCTAGGGGGGGAAACAGAAGCATTGTTTTGAGGAAATCCTCGGGCCGCGACATGGCTATAGAGAGCCGCGGCATAGATGGGCATTTTGCCCAGAACTCGTTGATGCGGGCCGCGGCATGGCTTAAGAGGGCCGCGGCATGGAAAGGGCTTTTTGCCCAGGAATTTGGACACGGGCCGCGGCATAGTGTATGTAGAGCCGCGGCCCGCCTCTTTAAAATTTGAAACCTTAGGTTTTAACTTGGCGAAAAAGAAGAAAGAAGACACGTACGGATTGTGGATAATGCTGGTTTTGAAGGCTGAAGACCTAGAGTATTTTTACATGTTTTTCTTCTTCTTCCTAATGTTATCTTTAATTTTTGTTGTGATTAGCATTATGATTATGAACTAATTTTCTGTTTAGGATGTTTAATTGAATCACTTGAATCCCTGTTATGAACTAATGCAATTTTTATATTATTCTTCTTCAATCTTCTTCAATTCCATATAACCTGTTCTTATAGATTGATTATTGATTGGCCATCTTTAGTCATTTACATATGTTTTTTAAGTCAAAATCTGAGAAGTGAGATTTAATTATGCTGTGGTTATATTGGACATAATTCTAATTTAGAACGAAAGTATCTGAATTAATTGTGTAACTGTTATTAAGTTGTGAGATTAATGCTATCTGTGTGGTTCAATTTACCATATAAATATAGGAAATTTTCACCTAGGTTGAGTTTATAATTCATAGTATGATTATAGGCTGCTATATCAACTTATTAATTGAATTAGGTCAAAAGAAGAAGAATTCACACTTTGCATTAGGGAATAATAGGGAGGATAGTTGATGAGATTGAGTATCCTAATTGTTTCTCAGTGATTAAATTAAAAAGTTTTTCTATTAGTTGTTATTCAATTTTTAATTATTGATTTTGCGATTTATAGTTTCCTTTGGTGTATTTACAAAAAAAATCAAGAATTTCAGTTCATCAAATAGAACAAGAAATTAATTGACTGGTAATTGATAAATCAGTCCTTGAGGACGATACTTGGTTTTACCATTTTATTACAAGTTTGCGACTGTGTGCACTTGCATAGCAAAAATATCGCAACATTTATACCGTCTGTGTCGTTTTTATTTCTCTTGAAGGCTTGTCGTATTTGGCGTTCTCATGTCGTTGGCTAAAAACGCAGTCAACAAAAACCATAAACAAATGTGAGACAGAAAGCATTAGCTTGACCAGCCATTTTAACCACACAATGAACATGCTGAGACGATTCAGCAATAACTAAAACTCGAACAAAACTCTTCCTCCATATAATCAACAACCTGCCCTCAATAGTAGGACTGTTATAGAACTCCCAGCTAGCAAATTTTTTATCCATCAACTCCTGGACTTTATTCCCTTTCAACTTAGTTTCTAACAAACCCCCTATTCCAATTTTATTCACATTGCAAAATTCCAACACAGACTCTTGCTTACCTTTATTATTCAACCCCCTAACATTCCAACTTCCTATGTTACAACAATCCATGGTTAGGTAGAAGACAAACCAGAACCCTTTGTTTCTCTACACTCTACCCCCTCTTCCTCATAACCCTCCTTGTCCTGCAAAATACTAAAAACGTTCACTGATCTTTGCCCAGCCTCTTGGTCATGATTTGAAGTAGAACCTGGAACATGATCCTTCATTCTTAAACCAGTAGTTTTTCTAGGAGTTTTCCAGTCATTATTACTCAGCACTTGATCATCTTTTTTGCCTGAACCAGATGGCTACATCTTAGAGGAAACAGGAATCGCATTGGGAGGGATCTGAGATTGTTCCTGTGGTTTAGTCACAGGAGCCTTCCTCTCTATATTCCTCATTTTCTTCTCAACTTCCCATTTCCTACAGTCTGCCATAATGTGGCCATAACCCAAACATGTTTTACATTTCACAGGTAACCACTCGTACTCTATCCCCTGCTCCACCAACTGACCTTTTTCATTTAGAAATTGAATCATTCTTGGTGGTGCATCCGTTATATCCATCTCAACCAGAATCCGAGCAAATTGAATCCTAGAACGATTCCTTGTATACTTATCCACCACTATAGGCTTCCCAATAGTACTAACCAATGCACTTAGGCATTTGTTTCCCCAGTATTGAAGACCTAGATCATGAAGTCGAATCCATAATGGAACAGATCGGATTAACTTAACCGCATCTAGATCTGAGGACCACGGTCTGACTATAACCGGTTTTCTATCAAACTGAAGAACACCATTCTCTAAAACCAGATCTCTAGTCGCCTCATCATTAAATTTCACCATTGTTAATCCCATGGTCATACGTGCTATCTGCGCAATCCCAAGATGGCCCCAAATTCGCTTAATATATCCTTCAAACACTGCCATTGGCAGGTTCGCACCAAGTACCAAACAGATTACAGCAGAGCTCCAGTTCGCAGCTTGGAGCTTCACCTCCTCAGGGTCGACTTGAGCAATCTTAATGCCATTCTTAATCAGAGGTTCCTGATATGTAAGATGGGGGTCACGAGCAAACCTGTTATCCTTCACAAATGAATTCCAATGCTTTTGTGCTGAATCCTGGAGAGTCTCCTAACCTTCACTCGCATCCATCTCTTCTTCCACTACCCGAGCCCAATCCTTACTCAGTCGCCGATCATGAGTTGGAGACGAAGGAATCTCAAATTCACCATTATTAATCACTTCTGTTATCGTTTCTTCCTGCACAGTTACCCCATCTGTTATAGTTTCTGCTACTAAATTTAATCCATTCGTAGACAGCACACCACCAACTTCTTCCTTCTCATTATTCTGACTACTATTGGATCCATGCTCAGACAATCGAGGTGCAGACTTTCGGACCACACGCTTCTTCTTCGCCATGGAAGAGAGAAAATCGAGAACGATAGTCTTTTACTAAGTAATTTTGAATTTATTAGGCTTATTTTAATTTTATAGATTTTTGTGTGTTTTTATAGTTATTTTGTTGTAAAATGTTGTAGTTAATTATTTGAATTATTATTGTTAAGTTAGTGGTAAAAAAAATGTGGTATTATTAAGTTTAAATGTTAAATATAAATTAAGTTATAATTAATATTTTCAATGAATTAATATGATTTATTGGATAATTGAAAATATTTAATTTTGATTTAATTTATGTTTATTTTTTTAGGGATTTTGGTGTATTTGTGCTCTTGAAAAGCCAAGAAAAATGAAAGAAATTGGGATTTTTAAGGAAAAGAAAGAAGGGAAAATGGCATTTTTAAAAATGCCATGGATCAAGCATTGCAGCCCAGCCCGTCAGCCACCTCCCCAGGCCCACCTCCTAAAGCAGCTCCATGCCTTTCCTCCTTCCCAGTGCCAGCCGAAGCATCAACCTCCTCCTCCAAGTGCCAATCCGCCTGGCATCACAAGATCACTTCAGCCTTCCTCCTTGCTTCAGCAAGCCCAATCCGTACACCACGCCTGCCTCAAGCACAAAGTAGCCCCAAAGCCACCAAACCCATGCATGCCCTTTATTGAGCCCAACAAAAAATGCTTTTGTACCCTTGTCCCTTTTTCCAAAAATACCACATTTTTACCCCACTTTCTACACATTTTACCCTAAAACATCATAATTACACCCTATAATTTACCCATATTTTCCATATTATTATTATTAAGTTAATTAATTTAAATTTATTATTTTAATTTACTCATTTTGGCTATAAATAGGGAGTTTTGAAGACCATTTAAGGTGTCCATTTTTTAGGGGAGGTTACTATACTATAATTTCTACACATTCAAAACCTCTCAATTCTCTTCATCTTTTTCTTCTTTTTGGTTACTTTCTATGTATTTTTAGAGGAAAAATTTGGGGGTTTCTCCTCCAAATTTTCATATTTATGTTTGTAATTTTTAGTGTGTATTTGCTATTCTAGTTATGAGTTTCTAATCTTTTTAAGATTATTAAGGTGATGATGAAACAATTTGTAACTAGATAGTGTTTATTTTGTATGTTGATTTCCCATTTTGTGCAACAAAGTTTATGGAATTTTCTTCTTCAAATATCTTCTTTCATCTTAAATATCATGTATTTTGGATTGTTAGCACATATTTACACTTTGTTCTTCATTAGTGCAAAAACATAATATTCTTTGTGTAAGATATGTCATTAAATTGTACACATCCATGCTTAGAACAAAAATATTATGTTTTGCCTTATAAATAATGTTCATTGATTTATTTGTTATTTCATTAGATTGATTTAAACTAAATGCTTTGAAATTATAAATTTTAAAAGTGAAGATAAATCCTATATTTTTATGAAAACTTGTGCTTAAATAGAATATCTAGTTTGAATAAATGATGGTTTGATTAATTTCTACTATTACTAAAACTTGGGAATCAATGTACTTTTAAATATTATTGAACTTATATTTTTGTGGATTCTATTATCTTAATAATCTTTCTTTTACCATCTTAATTTTTACTTTTAATTTATGTTTATATATTTGTCTTTAATATCTTTATTATCGTCTTTTATTTTATTTTTATTGTTACAAAATCTCATCAATCTTTGGAACTAGGTTAGAATTTATTAATTTTGATTTAAAATAGTTTTCTTTTCGATTTTAGACAACTCCTTTGGGTTCGACATCCTTGCTTACACGAACACTATTCTATAAATACGATTCGTGCGCTTGCGATTTATAAATATTTAAAACATACCCGTTTTGGGTCCATCGATAGATTTAGAGGGCACGAAATTGATAATTTTGTTCGCGATTTCAATTGCATGTCCCCAAAATGAAGTTGGCAGAGTTGAGTAACTAAGCATGCATATAACTATTTCCAATAAAGTTCTATTCCGCCGTTCCGCTACACCAATTTGTTGCGGAGTACCTGAGGCAATAAGTTGTGATAAAATCCCAAGTTCTGTTAAATGATCTTGGAACTGCATATCCAAATATTCTTCACCCTTATCATATCACAAGATCGTTAACATTTTACCTAATTGGCTCTGAGCCATTGCTAGGAATTCCTTAAACTTTGAAAATGTTTATGACTTCCTATGCATTAGGTAAAGACATGAGTATCTAGAGTAATCGTCAATGAAAGTGATGAAATACTCAAAACCACCCCTGACTTGAACATTCAAAGGTCCACAAACATCTGAATGCACAAGTCCAAGTGGTTCTTTTGCCCTATCACCTTTGCAGAGAATGGACGCTTGGTCAGTTTGCCTTCTAAACAGGATTCACAGATAGGTAATTCACCTAAGGTGAGTTCCCTCAAAGGCCCATCCTTTGTAAGTCTTTGAATCCTATCATAGCCAATGTGACCTAGTCTCAAATGCCAGAAATACATCATGTTATCGTTATCGATCTTTTGACGTTTATTGGTCCTAGGTTTATATACTTTGAATAAATCATTGTTAAGTGTGAGGGGTTTGTTAGGTCGCAGAATATAAAGTCTGTTTTCCAAACATGCAATACAGAATTGTGATCCATTGAAAGAAATAGATATATTAAAACTTATGAAAGTCATAACACATTGTTCTAATTGCAACATGGAAACTGAAATTAAATTTCTACTAAAATCTAGAATAAAAAATACATCGTTCAAAATTAAATATTTATTTCGGAACTTCAGACAAGCTCTTCCTCTAGCTTGGACCACAACAAACGTTCTGTTCCCAACTCTAAGCTTTAAGCCGCCCTCATCCACTTCTTCCCATGATTCAAGAAGTTGTAAAGAGTTACAAACATGGTTAGTAGATCCAGAATCAATAATGCAAATGGATTTATCATTCTCTAAAACACATGTTTCTAAGATATATGAACTAGAAAGTTGGGGCAATCTTGTTTCCAACGTCCCTTCTCTTTGTAGTGAAAACACTTACCTTTACCTTGTTTTTCATGTTCTTCCCTTTAGGCATCTATGCATTTGGTTGTGCACTCGTCTTTGCAGCCTTTGCAGGCTTGGGGTTGTTGTTTTTTTCCATCTTTCCTCTTGTTTCCAGCTTTCAAAGACGAAGCTTGGTTAGCTTCTGCCTTAGCTGGATCAGCAGCAGCAGTAGCAGTAGTCTTCTTTTCTCCTCCCTTACTTGGTCCACCCATGATAGACTCGAAAGTCTGAAGCTTGTTCATGAGCTGCGTCAGACCATGGTTGAGTTTATTCAACACATAGTTTGTGGTGAATGGCAGGAAAGCTCGAGAAAGACTGTTGAGGATTAACCTGACTTGAGTTTCCTCATCTATTGTTGCTCCATGCAGTTCCACTTCCTAAAATTAGTTTGCCATTTTGATAAGATAATCATGAACATGTTGAGAAGGTGCCATCCGAGCATTGGCATATTTCTTGGTGGCCTCAAAACGAGTTTGCGTTGACTTGGAACCAAACATGTCTTGGAGTTGATCCATGATTTTGCTGGCCGTCTCGACATTCTCCATCTTTGTCTTGAGAGTGTTGACCATACTAGTCAACATGGAGTGCCGTGCCTTGATCTTAGCCGCTTGCAAACGCTCATATTTTTCCCTTACAGACTTGGTAGCTCCTTCAGCTGGAACTTCTGGGGATTCCCCAGTCATGACGAACTTGGAGTTGTCACCAATCAACACAATGTTGATATTTTGCTTCAACTTAAGGAAGTTTTCTCCAATGAGTTTCTCCATCAAAAGTTGAGAAAGGATGGGAGTAGACACAACCATACTTAAAACTACATATTATCAATAAAATAGAAATCAATCACATTTGCTCAATAAAACTTCTATTCACTCTAATTTCATGAAATAATTTAAGTTAGGAGAAAAAAATACCAAAAACTATCATAACTCTATTTCTTTAGGTTTTTAACTCTTTTATGATATCGTTGTCTCGGTTGGCGAGAGTCAAAAAATATCATTCCTCAGTCATGACGAACTTGGAGTTGTCACCAATCAACACAATGTTGATATTTTGCTTCAACTTAAGGAAGTTTTCTCCAATGAGTTTCTCCATCGAAAGTTGAGAAAGGATGGGAGTAGACACAACCATACTTAAAACTACATATTATCAATAAAATAGAAATCAATCACATTTGCTCAATAAAACTTCTATTCACTCTAATTTCATGAAATAATTTAAGTTAGGAGAAAAAAATACCAAAAACTATCATAACTCTATTTCTTTAGGTTTTTAACTCTTTTATGATATCGTTGTCTTGGTTGGCGAGAGTAAAAAAATATCATTAGTTAAATAGAGTTGTAAACTCATTTAATAATGGACACCATTATTAACAACCTATTATTTGATCAAAATAAGAAAACAAAATCTCTTATTTTATGAGCTAGACCCACAGTTTCGATAATCAATAGGTTTAGTCCAAGTAGTCACCATAGGGATGTGTTTAGTAGAATTTGACCTATAATTATCTATCTTTCGAAATATAACATTGTAAAAATAACTAATGAACACCTTCTGTAGGGGGACGAATCAAAGCGTCTCGAGGCCCCATTAAGCTATTGAGCTTGTTAAACCAACGGTGCAGATCAAATATAATTATTAAAATAAACTCATTATAAAATTAAAAATAGTATTTTTATTATTTATTTTCGAAAATTAATGACTATGGTTCTCCAAAAAGTTGAAAAATAAAATTTTAAAATCAAAGTCCTATAATTATCTATTAATTCTAAAGTCTCACATTGAAATAAATTTAATTAAATTAGAATTAATTTGTTGCTAATCAATATTTAAGTTTAACTATTATAATGAACCTATACAATTAAGTCAAACTCAAGCAAATGGGCCTTAACAATTGGGCTTGTATGGATAAGGGTTGAGTCCAGTATGTCATTCCTACTACTACGGCCCCCTACTTCCATACAAGGTCCAAAAGATAGGAATTTAAACATTCATTTTATTAATTGATTATGCTCACTATAGTCATGCAAAGCAAATGGACCTTCACAAGTGGAACCACCAACAAGAGAGGAATTTAAACTTTACATTTTCTAATGAGCCCAAATAAAACCTAGCATTTTATGAATACTTTATTTGGCAAAATCCATATATTAAGCAAACATATGGGCCACTATATGCATCTAAGTCCAATTGCAAAAATACCTCATATAGTGCAAACATACATGTTATAATTGGATGGGCCTAATCATGTTACTATATGAGAAATTCTATTAATTTTATGCAAAAATACCACAATTTATTTCATTTGCAAAAATACCGCAATTAATTTTCTAGAATTTATCAAAAATTCGAATTAATTAAATTTTTACAAAAAATAAGTCAATTTAAATTAAATTTATCAACAATTAACAATAGTTAATTTAAATTCATTTATCAACAATCAACTTGGTTTAGGTTAATTTGAAAAATATTAATTTAATTTAAATACAATTTATCAACAATTAACCAAAGTTAATTTAAATCCCATTTTAAAAAAATATTTTATTAATTGGTTGAAAAAAGGTGATATTTTTCAAAATTTAACCAATTTTACATTTTAAAATCAATATCTTAACTATTTTTCAAAAAATATACTGTGTTGTTATAACTATAAGCAAATATTTTAACAATTTTAAAATATATATGTTAATAGTTATAACAACCCTAAAATATCTCAAAACCTATAGAATAAACAAATATTAATATTTTCAAATAAAGATTTAATAAAAATAACATGTATTTAAAAGAAAATATCTTTAATATTTGATATCTTAATTCTAATATTTTAATATATTAAAAGATTTAAAATTAAGTTGTTAGCCTATTTTTAAATTTGAATTTGAATCTTTGTAGAAAAATATCTAATTTTTAAATATCAAACAACAAAAATATCTTATTTTTAAAAACATTTTTAAATGATAAAATAAATATGATATTTTTGGGTTTGTTACAAAAAATAAATTTCTTAATTTATTTTCTTTAATTTAAAAAAAATAAAACATAAAATCGGATGGGTACTATTCACTGTGGTTGAGGCAGAGGAGACGCGCGCTGGTTCACACGCGCAGGGGAGGGAAATGCACGCCGGTGTGCGCACGTAGGGGTGGGAGGGGGAACGCACGCTGGTGCACACGCGCGGGTGGGTAGCCATGCAAAAAATGTCCGAAAAAATTTGTCCAATTTTTTCAAACCAAAATCGTTTTATAATTAATTTTTATCATATTTTACACAAAATAAAGCATTTATAAAAATTAATGGCTTAGAAAACACAACAAAATAACCTAAAATTACTAATAATCACATAAAATTCAATATGCTTCTTAAAAACATGAAATCCGTCCAATTACTCAACACGTCAAATAATTCAATTTTTAACATGTTCATGCATGAAAATAAATATTACCAAAGTCTCTAGTCTTATATTAAACAAATTAATATGAAACAACCTAGAACATGTTTCTAAAATTGAATTCATACAGAGATAATGATAAGAACACTTACATTATTGTGCAGCAAAATGATTGAGTTCTTCCTTCAGTTTCTATAACCCTTGTATCCTTTCTGTCGCATGGTATCACCAAGAAACTAAACCGTTCTTCAATTTTCTTCACAGTCTTCCTAAGTATCCTTAGAATCACCTAGACTAGAGTGGGCAATTCTCAACACATGAGATAGATACAAAGAGAAGAAGAATAGAAGAGAAAAATTGAGCCTTAGAAAAGGACTTATGCTATAGAAAGAATATAAAACCTAGAGCATCAAGACTAGATCTTCAAATCTTTTAAAAACTAGTCTCACAAAAATCTGATTTCAACTCTCACATAGCATTCCTTTTATAGACTCAATTAGGTCACTTATTTAATTAAATATCAATAAAATAATAGCCGATAATCAGTCCTAGGTTGAAATTATCATGGGCTTTAGGCCCGTGAAATTTCCCTTTTAATTACAAGAACATTGGACTTAAAATCAAGGCCTGTATTATTTTCTATTGATTTAATTAATTAAATAATTATTTAAATCCTTTATCAAATTAATTATTTATAATTTAAACATTGATTTAAACTTATTTATTAATTAGATACCAATTTACTTAATTAATAAATCTGCCATAATTTATCTTTTCCTCTCTAAATTACGTAACTCTGTGAAACTATCCAAAATTGACCTGGTCAACTTTGATAATTCTAATTGATAATTAAATCAATTAATTGAGACTATCTAGATAATTTTATCCAAGGTATAATGGAGACCATGGGCCTATGAAATCAAGCTCCAATAAGTTATCATAAATTTAACAAATAAATGTACTAACTTATTAATTCCTCGTGACTTCACTAAAGACTCAGAATTGCACTCTTGAATTCATAGAATGCTCTATAAGCAATATAGATACGTTATTAATTATCCATTGTTACAAACATAATTGTCACTCAATCCTCTATAGATAGTTACAATGAGATGGGACTAGTATACCGTTTTACCCCTCATTGTATTTTATCCTTAAAACACTTAGTTCCTTGTAAATGATATTTTAGTAAACTAATATTAATTACTGAAATGAGATATCTATCATTTAGCACCTTGAACCAAACTAAAAAGAAACCATCGTTTTACTTCTTCATTAGAATCTATAGATGTTCATATCTATGATTAATACTCCCACCCAATTATACAAGTTAAAGAACTCAAATAATACAATCAGTTAGAATACTAACCACTCAGAATTGAGATTGAATTCATCTATGGTCAACTATATGATATGACTAGAATAAATAATAATGGTATATTACTTTTCCTATCTATTGTCAATATCGATCCAGTCCGATGTAACAAATACATCCGATCTTATCTACTTTGCTAAAGTTGGAAAGAACATATCACTGCGATGTGTAAGTAGATCATATCGTAGATTGGCAAGTCAATGCAAATCCTCTCCACTGACTAATCATAAGACTAATATATTTTGAACATATAATCATATTTACATTCCACTGTGATTATGTCACTATAAATATTATTAGCTATATGCTCAGGATTTAATTGAAGTTTATATTAAACAAATAATCATGAAAATAAAACATGTGAGCATAGTGATTGATCACGTCAAAAAATAATTTCTATTCTTTTATTGATAATAAAATGAGATTACAAATAAATTGGGTTTTAATTAGGGCATAATACCCCAACAAGAACCGCTTCCACAAGTGCTCTAGGTCTACAGGAGCTCACATCACACATCTACTGGCCACACACCCTTCTCTCTAACCTTTGGAAGCAAGGCTATGCTCCCAGTGGAGGCTTTAGTATGTCGCATAGGCAAAGAACCTACAACCACGATCAGAATCATGACCTGCTTAATGCATCCCTGGATTTCATTGAAGGACGACGGGAGGAGTCTCAATTACAGCTCGCCCATTACCAGCAAAGAGTTACTCGCTATTTTAACTTGAGAGTAAACTTGAATTGGGTGACTTAGTGCTCCGAAGGGTTGTTTCTAGCGAACAAAGATACTAAAGATGGTGTATTGGGACCGAATTGGGAAGGATCGTACTAGATCGTAGAAATCTTGCGTGAAGGAACCTTCAAACTAGCTCGGTTAAGTAGAAAATTGGTCCCACGGACCTAGAATGCTCTACATCTCAAAAATTACTATCATTAATTGTTATCCCTAAAAAATGCGAGGATGATGTGGTGAATGAGAATGCGACACGTGACATCATAAATCAAGGAATAAACGACAAAGTATTGAGAAAAGACCGACGGGCAAAAAAGATAGGTCCAGGACCTATGGGGAAGTCGACCAAGCCTAAACCCCCTATGGGTGGTCGGCCTGACCCCTACCCCTAGGGGTGGCCGGCCTAAGCTGTCCCAAGAGCCCTAGGGGAGGTCAGCCTGACCTCTACCCCAGGGGTGGTCGGCCCTAGTGTGTCCAAGAGAGTGTTCAACCTGACCTCTACCCCAGGGTTGGTCGGCCCCAGTATGCCCAAGGATCTATAGGGGTGGTCGGCCTGACCCCAACCCCTAGGGTGGTCAGCCTGACATGCTCAAGAACCACCTGGGTTGTTGACCCACCCTATTCTTCATAGGGTGGTCGGCTCAAACCCCCAAGTGCACTTCATTGAGAAACACTCACTCTCGTATCAACAGGCATAGCACCCAGAAGGTCATAGGCCTAGCACCCAAGCTCGGGTCGTCGGGCCTAGCACCTAAGTCTCATATACCAACTGAGACTTAACATCTTCCCAAAGGTTTCTATCGTGCATTATCCACCACGATCTAGAGAAACAACGAGAAAACCCACGTTCTCATAATCATGGGGAGGTGGACACGTATCTCCACTACCTGATAATCGTGTACCAAACCATGATCCCAGTATTACTGGTCATGCAACAACCCCTGGGTACTATAAATAAAGGGCCCAGGGCTTCATTTCAAGGGATCTCTTTTACTGGAATTTTGGGAGAAAAATCTTTCTGAGGAGTAAACTCATCGGTTCGTACTTGTAATTGTCGAGTAATTCAATACTAAAGACTAAGTGGTTAGGTTATTACTGTTCATCAGAACGGGGCTGAACCACTATAAAATTCCTGTGTGTTTATTTAAGATCATCGTACTTTGTCATTTATTCTATTTATTTCATTCAAAAGGTGTCGTATACTATACATACGACCGTTGGCCAATTTCACAGGTCAACATTTTGGTGCTTTCATTTAGAGTACGAAATCAAGAAACACACTTTCATCATTGTTACGATGCCTCCAAAATCCAGTCAGACTAAGAAGACTGCTCCCAGGGATTCCACCACCTAGGATCCCATAGATCCTGTTAACAAACCTCAGGTGGAGGTTGGAGATCTACTTGATGCAGAAGATCCACAGGACACTCACCAGAAGGAGATGGCATAAATTCTGGCGACGCAGGAGGCCTTTGCTGCAGAAATTGCTCTTCAGAGGGCGACAATGGAACGACAACGACAGGAGATAGATGAGCAGGTCCAGAGAATGATCCAGAGGGAAAAGGAAGCTGGCTGGAGACACCAAGAGGCTGTTGTGACCTTGGAGGAGGCTACTTAATTAGCCCAAGCTAACTCTGAAGCCGCTGCTCAGGCGGTGAGGGAGGCTCAGGCCAAAGCAGCAGGAATGCGAGACAACAATAACAGAGAGTCCCATGGGAGGAGTAGGACCCCAAGGACACTCTCAGAACCATAGTCCAATACTTCCTCCTCCATGACTAAGAAGAATAACACTTCATCTCGGAGTAGGAGTATTACATACCTGAAGGCCCCCTCCCAAGGGGACAGACGAAACAACGCATGAGATGAGGGTCAAACATTTGAGAGGCATGATAGGAATTGAAATGGCCGCTCAAAATCTCAAAGTCATGTAGGAGGAAAGGCTCAGGGGCAGGGTCGCACCAACAGGGACAAGGCGGACCTACAACCCTACACCCTCAGTCTCGCAAGGGAAATGAATTGATGAATAACACCAAGACTGTGTTCGATAGGCGAGGGAAAGATGCACAACCTCAGGATCTGAGGGAAGTCATCAACAAGAGGACCAGCGCTCAGGAGGGGGTACCAGGGACGTCTACCCTACTTGGAGCAGCAATCCCACCAACAGTGCATGCTCAAATAGAAGCACTCGTCATAGTTGTCCAAGGTCTGACCAAGAAACCTTCCAATATCGAGTTGGCACATAGAAGTGGGAGTCCCTTCAGTGCTAATATCCAAGCTGCTCAACCACCACCGAAATACAAGACCCTGAAACTCCCAACATACACTGGGAAGGAGGACCCAGTACAACATATTTGGAAGTTCGAGGATCAGATGGAGTTACTCGGTGTGGAGCATGATTATAGGTGCAGAGTATTCCCTACCACTATCTCTAACTCGGCTCAAGAATGGTATTTGAAATTCAAACCTGGATCCATCACTTCCTGTGAACAATTCAAGAAGGAATTCTGCAAGGTCTTTAGTGATAGGCGGATTCAACCAGTTTATGCCAATCAGTTAGCTAACATCAAGCAAGGGAAAGATGAATCCCTGAAAGACTACATTCAAAGATTCATGAGAGAGGCAAACCGAGCATCCACGGTAGGAGATGAAGGGAAGTTCATTGCCATCTCGGCAGGAATAATTTATCGTAGTCCCTTGTGGGATAGTATACACAGGAACCCTATCAACACCTTGCAAGAGTTCCTGGACCAAGCCAACAAATACATGAAGCTAGATGATGTTATCATGAAGGAAGAAAAAGGCATAAACCATCTGACCACTATCAAGGCGGATAAAAATGACGCAAACCCTCAAGAAGGCAAGGGGGAAATGGTAAGAAGAGGAATACCTCAAGGGTCGAGCAGGGTGGAGAAAAGAAAGCTAAATCAGCACCCGCTAACAAACAAGCTAATCATCAACCCTACCAGCCTAGGTTCACCAATTATATCATCCTGACCACATCAAGGGCTGAGATTTACTTGGCAACATACCAAGAGGTACCATACCGAAAGCTACCACCCTTGCGTTCAGAAGGAAAGAAGGACACGAATAAGTTTTGTCGTTTCCATAATGATTATGGGCACGACACAAACGAGTGCAAACAATTGAAGGATGAGATAGAGTCTCTTCTCCGATCAAGAAAACTCTCGAGGTACAGAGGCAAGACCAAAACCCCAAGTAGGAATCCGGAATTCTGAAGGCAGAGGAGTCCACCACTAGAGTCGTCAGCTATAGACTTCACACTAGATACCATATGTGGAGGGCCCCACATAGCAGGCAACAATAACAATGCCTGTGAGCGATATGTAAGGACCCTCATACATGAGGTAGGGGAGTCTTCCTAGTGTATGGAAGTCAAGGAGCGGTCTCCAAAAAATCAAAAGTATGAAAGTGAAACTCTCACTTTTACAGAGGATGACGCCAGGCATGTGAGGTACCCCCACAATGACCCTCTGGTCCTTACCATTAAAATCGCCAATGCTCGGGTGAAGAGATGCTTGGTGGATATGGGAAGCTCAGTAGATATCATCTACATCATCCCTCAATAAGATGAAGCTCACGGTCAAGGACCTGACACTGTGTTCCTAAGTGATATATGGGTTCACGGGAGAATGCCTAGCACCAACAGGAACTATCAGACTACCGGTCATGGAGGGTGATGTCCCCGGCCATGAGACTGTGATGATAGAGTTCCTGGTGGTAGATTTCTCATCGGCTTATAATGTAATGCTCGAGAGACCCCTCCTGATGGCATTACATGCAGCCATATCTATCTGGCATCTATCTTTGAAGTTCCCCACCAGCACAGGGCAAGGATGCGTACAGGGTAACCAAAGGGAGGCATGAGAATGCTATAATGCGTCAGCGGTCAATGCAAAGAAAGGAGCATGCATAAACAACATGATAGTAACCTGCTGCGAAGAGAATGAAGGAACTGATGAGGTTGTCAACATGGAAGTTGACGTTGAAAGAAACACTCTACTGGAGTCGGGGGATCCTTTTAACGAAGATTTGTTGTTATAGCAAGTTTCCCAATGCGACAGAAACGACATCGATCCTCGCTTTGGGGATGATGTCATGGGGGTGGGACCAGTCAAAGATCTTGACGAAGTCCTACTAAATGAGGAGGACCGAACTAGAGTAATCAAAGTCGGGAATGAGTTAAAGGTGGAAATTAAAGCACGGTTGGTGGAATTTTTGAAGAAAAACCAGGACGCCTTTGCCTGGTCACATAAGGACATGGTTGGAATTTCTCCATCCATGATAAGTCATGTCCTCAATATAGACAAGAACTACCCACCGGTGCAACAAAAAAGGAGACTGCTTGACCAAGACCGATCTCAAGCCCTGAAGGAGGAGGTCGAGCGGCTCAAGGAAAATGGATTTATAAGGGAGGCCTACTACCCTGATTGGGTATCAAACCCCGTGCTGGTCCCAAAACCAAACGGAAAGTGGAGAACATGCATGGACTTCGTAGATCTAAACAAGGCCTGCCCCATAAACTGCTTCCCACTACCCAGAATAGACCAACTGGTCGATGCAACGGCAGAAGATGAAATACTCTCATTCACGGATGCATATTCTGGGTATAATCAAATAAGTAGGCACCCTCTTGACGAGGAACATACCAGCTTCCGGACAGACAAGGGATTGTACTGTTATAAGGTGATGCCATTCTGCTTGAAGAACGCAGGAGCAACCTACCAGCATTTAGTGAATGGCATGTTTCGAGACTTGATTGACAAAAATATGGAGGTATACGTCAATGACATGTTGGTCAAGTCCAAAGAAGCTGGAGGGCATGTTCAAGACTTGGAGGAATGCTTTGCAATACTTAGAAAGTATAGCATGAAGTTAAATCCTCTCAAGTGATCGTTTGGAGTTGGTTCTGGTAAGTTTCTCGGATACATAGTCAATTCATGTGGAATCGAGGCTAACCCCGAGAAGATCAAAGCATTGATCGACATGAAGTCACCTACCACAATCAAAGAAGTGCAAAGCTTAACCAGGAGAGTAGCTGCCCTCAGTAGGTTCATATTAAAGTCTACGGACAAGTGTGTCCATTTCTTTAACTTACTGGGGGGCAGCAAGAAGATCCAATGCACCGAGGAATGTGAGGAAGCTTTCCAAGCCGTAAAGGAGAACCTCGCCCAACCTCCTGTCCTAGCGAAGCGAATATATGGTGAAGTACTATTCATCTATTTTGCAATCACCAAGCATGCAATCAGTGTTGCTTTGGTAAAGGAAGAGAACAGGGTACAACACCCTGTATACTATATCAGTAAAAGGCTAGTAGGTGCGAAGTCTAGGTATCCCCCTCTTGAAAAGCTAGCCTACTGTTTAGTAATCGCCTATCGAAAAATGCATCCATATTTCCAAGCTCACTCGATCCGAGTCCTAACTGATCAACAGTTGAGACAGGTTCTCCAAAAACCGGAGGCCTCGGGACGATTACTCATGGGGGCAGTGGAACTAGGATAGTTTGATATCACTTATAATTCGAGGACGGCGATAAAAGGACAGGCATTGGCAGACTTCATAGTCGAAGGCACCAACCTTGAAGGCCCTTCCAACCAATCAAAAATTGGAGATACTGAGAAGGAAGGAGAAACTCCTATATGGAAGCTATATGTTGATGGAGAATCCAATGAACATAACTCAGGCACAGGAATCATACTGATCACTCTGGAGAATCATTGAATCCATTGCGCTCTCAGATTTGGATTCAACACTTCAAACAACGAGGCAGAATACAAGGCGTTATTAGCATGATTACGCTTGTGTCGGGATGTACATGCACAGTCCCTGGAGATATTCAATGACTCCCAGCTAGTGGTGTACCAGGTACTGGGGGAGTATCAAGCTAAGGGACTTAGGATGGTGCAATACCTGAACAAGGTGAAGGACTTGTTGGCACAGTTCAAGAAATACTCAATTATACAAGTCTCGAGAGAGCATAATGCCAATGCCAATGCCGATGCCTTAGCCAAGCTTTCAAGTGCCAAAGATGCAGACACCCTAAGTGTCGCTCCCATCGAATACTTGGTGGAAAGAAGCATAACTGAGTAGGAGGCACTACCTGTTGAGTTAGGAGATACATGGATGACCCTTATTATTAATTATTTCAACCAAGGAGTAGTGCCCAGCGATTCAAAAAAGCAAGGAAGTTAGTGAGACAAGTTGCACGTTATATGATAGTCGAAGGGGTACTGTACCAACAAGGGTACTCCTTACCCATGCTAAGGTGCGTTACACCCGACCAATCAAAGTTGTTAATGATTGAGGTACACAGGGGGTTTTGTGGAGATCATGTTGGGAGACAGAGCCTATCAAAGAAAATCCTAAGACAAGGATACTTCTGGCTGATGATGAATGAAGACTCGATGGAATGTTAGAAGATCCCATAAGTGCCAGATGTTCTCCAAGATACCCCGGGTGGCACCTAACGAATTGACACAAATGCAAAGCCCTTGGCCCTTTGGTGTACGGGGGATCGACCTAATCGAAAAGCTACCTATGGGAAGGGGAGGAGTCCAATTTTTTGTTGTAGTCGAGGACTACTTCACCATATGGACTGAGGCAGAACTGGTCATCACCATAACCTTGAAGAAAGTCTTAGACTTTGTGGTGAAGAATATCATATGTCGATTTGCCCTACCAAGGAAGATAGTCTCGAACAATGGGAGTCAATTCAACAGTGATATGTTCACCGACTTTTGTATGAGGCATGGAATCACAAAAATATTTTCCTCGGTAGCACACCCCTAAGCTAATGGCCAAGTAGAAGCATTGAACAAGACTATAAAAGACACTTTGAAGAAACGCCTTGAACAAGCCAAAGAAGCCTAGCCAGAATTACTTATGGAGGTCTTATGGTCACATCAAACGACGACACGAATGGCAACAGTGCATCGCGATTCTCTTTGGCGTTTGGGTATGAAGCCATGTTGCCAGTTGAACTCACTCCCCCATCGCATAGATGGGAGACATACGATCAGGGGAGGAACCATCAACTAATAGAAGAATCATTCGATTTGATCGAAGAAAGAAGAGAAAAGGCAAGTCTCAGAGTAGCAGCACATCAACAAAATGGGGACAGATACTTCAACTCCAGAGTGAAAGATCAAATATTCCAAGTTGGGGAATTAGTACTCAGGAGGGTGTTCCTAAACACTAAAGACACTACAGCAGGGGTACTAAGACCTAACTGGGAAGGGGCATACCTTGTGGAGGAGGTGATTCCACTAGGGACGTACAAGATAGCTCGACTGGATAGAGAACTAATCAAAAACTACTAGAATGGTGAACACCTCCGCCGGTACTATCAGTAAAGCTGTTCAGCAGCGACACAAGTTTTGATTTGCAAATGTAGTACTTTTTAAATGATCTATGTAACAACCATTGTGCTTCAATGAATGAATGTTATTTCTTAAGTTTTTCTTAGTTCTTTAAATTTCTTTCAATGATGGACTTTTCCTTTAGACCTGTCAACCCCATCGGATCATGTTCGATCTTGGTTCTTGAGGAGCCTATCGACCCATAAGATCCAAATGAGAGACTGGCCCAAGGACCTTGTTGCCAAACAATTTTATCATGTTCGATCCTGGTTCTTGAGGAACCTATCGACCCACATGATCAACAAGAGAGACAGGTCCTAGGACCTTGTCGACAAATTAATGGATCATGTTCGATCTTGGTTCTTGAGGAACCTATCGACCCATACGATCCAAACAAGAGACAGGTCCTAGGACCTTGTCGCCAAATTATGGATCATGTTCGATCTTTGTTCTTGAGGAACCTATCGACCCATACGATCTAAACGAGAGACAGGTTCTAGGACCTTGTCGCCAAATTATGGATCATGTTCGATCTTGGTTCTTGAGGAGCTTATCGACCCATATGATCCAAACAAAAGACAAGTTCTAGGACCTTGTCGCTAAATTTATTGATCACATTCGATCCTAGTTCTTGAGGAACCTATTGACCCATACGTTCAACAAAAGAGACTGGTCCGAGGACAAATCACCATTATTTGATCACGTTCGATCATGGTTCTTGAGGAACCTATCGACCCATACGATCAAAAAATAAGAGACTGGTCTAAAGACCAGTCGCCATCATTAGATCATAATCGAATTTGGTCCTTAAGGGATCGATCGATAATTTGATCTAAGACTCGTTACAGGCTCGATTAGCCCATCTAGACTAGGTTGGTCCAACTTAGACACTTCTGTCTACAATCATTATAATGAGTACATGAGAGATTACGTAGATCGTGATCGACACTTGCTACACAATCTACATCTGTGTATAGGTATCATTACTACTGAGTATGAAACCATCACCCGACTACCAATGAGGGACAAGCATTTGCTGCTTGCATCATTGGGTGAAAAGGATAGTACTATGTGTCTAAATGCTCGAAGCAAGGCATGGTCAAGTAGCAAGTGACCAAGGCTTTCAAACCCATGATCACTTGGGGGGCATATAGTACATATCGATCGAGGTATACATGAGCAATGAGGACGTGACCTTAAGTACTAAGCAAGCTCAGGTTTTTCTAGGACATTTGTTCAACATATGTTCTGAAAAGTGCAAAAAACAAAAACAAAAAAGGCATTGGTAGGGAGATTCCTAGGCATGTCCCTTATGGGGTGGTCGGGCAGTCCATCAACCCCGTACTTGGTGAAGTATCGAACTACTCACATTACCATGGTTGTTAGCATGAAAAGCATAAAAGAGTAAGGTTAGTATGGCACGCAAAATACATGTGTTCAGAGTATACTGCTACATGAACCAATGAGGGTTGTGAGTTGATATACTTAGTAAGCATTGGAAATAAAAAATTTCAATCAATACACTGAGTACTCATAACAAAAGAGCATAAAGGCATAAAATGTCATATGTAAAAACTGTCAAGTACAAGGTGCCCCACTAATGGCATGAAAGGAAAGACGGAATAAAGGACCAAGAAGACTAACTAGGGTGAGGAGTATCATCTGAAAGACCACCCTGAGCCTCGGCAGCCTCACGAGCCAGACACTTCCTAAGCTCCTTCGCTTGCATCTTCTCAGGAAGGAAATCCAAGTTCAGATCTTTGTTGGACTTCCAGATCAAGTAGAAGCAAGAGAAAGTTGTCTGTGAATACTCCTCTCAAGCCTTGCCCCGAGCAGCTTTGACCCCTTGCTCCTTCTCGACAAGAGAATCCTTTCGCAATTGATCCATGTCAGCAATCAACTTCTCTTTCTCAACTTCAAACTATTGGATCTGATCGACAAGTTTCCCCTCCATCTTGGTTATCCTGAGAGTCAACTCGATCACTTCCTGCTGTTTGAGCTCCATGGTACTACAAAGGGTGTTGATCTCTTCAACCTTTGAAGCAATGTTAGCATCCCTAGAGCCAAGAACGCGCCTAAGGTCCAACACCCCTTGGCGGACAGCTTCAAGCTCAGAATGAAGGTTGGAGAGCGTAGAGGTATACTCCATAGACCTATCACGAACATGAGAGACTAGCATCAATCCCTGCGAAAAAAATACAGGTGTTAGATAAACGTCAGAACACAAGCTAACTAGACAAGAAGAGAACTGTGAAGGACTCACACTCTGAATGTCTAGGAGTGACTTCGTTAGAATGGTGCTTAAGTCCTCATTCTTAATCCTATTAAAAGTTGTTGTGATGAGATGCCCGGTCCATGAAGGCACCTAAGTTTCGTATATCAGACTGATCTGGCTCAGATAAGGGAGCAGGCGTAGAATAGGAAGCACTCGCATCAATGAAAATGGGAAGAACTGGTGTAGACAAAGATGGCTTTACCCCTGCGACAGGACTAGACACCAAAAGAATTGGACTAGATGCCAAAGTAGTCGGAGGGGACACCTCAGGAGGAAACTCCATGACCGATTCAGCCTCAACCCTGGCCCTTTTTTCCACTTGAATAGAAGGACTAGCCTCGGTGGGAGTCGACCTTTGCTGGGTATGAACAAAACAAAACATGTCTGAGCCTGTAAAAGAAGATAACATATTAGAAGGATATTAAGCACAGATGAATCATAAAATCAAGGTGATAAAGTGTCGAACCTTCTGAATGAGATTCGAGTTTGAACATAGTCTCATCAAAGTCGTCTGAAGCAAGCGATGAGCATGCAAAAGATGCACCCACCTCATCACCCTCATGTCTGGCCAGCACCGACGAAGAGGGTACCTCCTCGACATGATGGGTCCCGGGGAGTCTATGGCAGTCATGGGCTCAGAACCATCGTCATCTGGAACATCGACTATGGTAGGAGGAAACAACCTCACCTTCCTAAGGTTCTCTGGAGTAACGAGGGTCTTGACATTCTTCTCCTCAGGGGGCATGGCAATCAATGCCTTGGCCCTAACTATCATAGCCTGGGTCGAGAGCGATCTATAAAAAGGTGTTGGTATCCTCGCTCATATAATGGTGGAAGTGGAAATACCCCGAGTTGTACTGAGAAGGGTTTGTCTTTAGGTCAAACAGGTAGTGGATCTCGTGAGGCACTGGAACAGTCCATTTTTTGCAGTGACAGATAATGTACAATGCAGATAAGGCCAAGATCGCATTAGGAGCCAATTGAGAAGGACTAATACCAAAATAGTCTACAACACTACGAAAGTATGGATGAAGAGGAAGTAAGGCCCCAGACTTAATGGTCGAACGTGTCCAAGTGCACATACCCAGAGGGGGGTCCCACTACAACAAAATAGGGGTTTTATGACTTTATTTGGGAGACATTGAAAGTCTACAATGTCTCCCATAGGGGGAGACATTGTAGGTGGGGTCGTTGTCAGTGGGAGAGGTGAGAGACATCCCACGTCTCCCAGTGGGAGAGGTTGAAAGGTGTCCAAAAATGTTGACTTTCAACCTCTCCCATTGGGAGACGTGGGAAGTCAAACCGTTTTTTTAATTTTTAAATAATATATATTTGTATTATTAATATATTTAAAATATATATTTATTAATATTGTTATTGTTATTGATATTGTTATTTTTATTTAATTTGAAATTGAAATTAATTAATAAAACTAAAATCAACACTTTTTTAACAAACAATAAAATTAATACTAAAATTATTCTAATTTTCAATAAAATAATATAAAAAATTAAAAAAACACCACAAATTAAGCCAACAACAAATAATACAATATACAAAGTCAAATTAACACAAAATACAAAACTATTGAAAAAAAACACAAAATACACAACAGATCAAAGTTACAAATTATCACAAGAACAAAGACAATACTCTCAAAGTTCTAACACTAAAAGAGTTCGTTCTCTCCAAGAAAAACCAGTATAACCATAAAAATAAAAAATAAACAAAGAATGCTAGCCGCAAGCCCTTGTTGCTTGCCATTAGTTTGCCCGTTGCGAAACCTCACCACCACGCCAAGTCTTCACCTCTGGGAGCCCTCACTACCGCGACCCATGGATTTGCAACCACCGTTTACTAGCACTCTGGCCATCTCCCTTGTGAAAGAGAGTTTGAGAGAAATATGATGGGGTTGGTGAGATAATTGGGAGAGAGATGGGATATATTTGAGGAGAAGAGAATGAGAGATGAGAAATGAAGAATGAAAAATGAAAGGGACGACTAGGGTTCTATATTATTGAGAGGGAAGAGAGAGAGAGAGAAATGAGATAAGTAGTTGTTAGGCTTTCATTTATTATAATAGTAATAATAATAATAATCGTGCATTGGATGGAGAGAAAGAAGAATATGTACATTTAATAATAATAATAAATGTACATGGGAGAGAGTGATGGAAACGTGGGAGAGAGTGATGGAAACGTGACCTTCAGTTTCCTTTTTCATGTTGCAGTATATATAGATTAGTTTAAATTATTATTAAATGCAAGAGAAAAATAGGGATATAAACGTGGGTTGTTTCTCTTAATTTATTTATTTTTATTTAAATATACACAGATCTCACGTCTCCCACTGGAAGACGTGCCACATGTCCCACGTCTTCCAGTGGGAGACGTTGGATGTCCCCACAGAAACGTGTTTAGACCCCCAATTTTCAACATCTCCCTGCACTTTTAATGTCTTACAATTTTAGTAATTAATAAAAAATTTCAATGTCTCCCAACATAAGACATTTAAAATCCCTCATAATTTTTAATGTCTTACACCATTGATGTAAGACATTGTAGGGAGTCATTGAGTCTCAAAATTGTTGTGGTGTCCTCAGCTCTGTCATCTGGACCAGGGATAGTAATAGACACGTCGAAGAGGTCAAAGGTCTTCCTTAAGTTCTTTACCTTTTATTCAGTCATGTCAGAGGCCGCCTCCTTGAACCAAACAACCTCATAATCAGCAGGGCGAGGCTTCTCAACTGGTTTCCATATGATTTCACTGGCGAAGGTGGCCTCAGAATCTGATGAATTGAACTCCTTTTGTCGTCTCTTCTTGTGCTGCGCAGCTGGCGAGACCGTCTTGCTCTTGGAAGGAGGGTGAACCACCTTAGGCTGAAACCTGTGAATAGAACGCTCCTGAAAATGAGTAGCATAGCGATGAGAACCCTCAGAATGTTCTTGCTAAGAAGAAGATTGATCGGGAACACGACTAGTATCTCGATGCAAAGGGTGCAATGGGTATTGTTGACCTGACTTATCCTGCTGAGAGGAATTACTCCGCTGAGATGTGCCTTGGGAGCCGCTGAGCGTACTGTGCTGAGAAGAAATCTAAGAAGAGCCAGGCAACGAGCCCTAAGTGATGTGCCTAGCAATATGAGGATCATCTTCAGAGGGTTTTCGAGTCGTTGTTTTACTCTCTCCATTGGACAATACATTTTCAAGAAATCTTCCTCTCCGAACAAATATAAAACAAAGCGAGGGAGAATCATTTTCACCCTTTCCAAGAACTCCTGGGGAGTACGCCCACTTACGAACTTGTCTAATGAAGAGGAGCTGGACATCTGCAACAGAAGAAAAATGAAGATTAAAGTTAGTAAATGAGCATAATGAAGCCAATAGCTGGGGGCATATCCATGAACTAAGGAGTAGAAATGAAGAAATCAGGAGTAAAATTCTATATAGAGGGTCGACTAAGGAGCCTAAGCCTGGGCCGACCACCATGAATCCATCAAATTACGAAGCATGAAAAATGGGGAATAGGTGGTCGGCCTACCACCTTAGGCTGACCACCCCAGGGATGCAAACCTCATAAAAGTGCCAGAGGACCATTCAAGTCTCCAGAAAAATAATTTTTAAAGTACAAGGAAGGCTCCCAAGGAGATCAATTGAGGTGAAAAAAATTATATTTAGGGTCCCAGGTGGTCGACTTATGCTTGGGCCGACCACCTTTCCCTGAAAATCGCCTAAGGCAAGGGAAGGGAAGTACTCGGCCCATGAAGCTCTAGGGGTGGTCGGCCTAACCCTAATTCTAGGTCTGGAAATCGCCTAAGGCAAGGGAAGGGAAGTACTTGACCCATGAAGCTCTAGGGGTGGTCGACCTAACCCTCTTCCTAGACCTGAAAAATCGCACAAGGGAAGCCTTGAAGGTGCTTAGCCCAAATCCAATTCCTAGACCTGTAAATCGCACAAGGAGAAGTCCTGAAGGTACTCGGCCCAAACCCAATTCCTATCCCTACAAATCGTAGGTGCTAGGGTTTGGAGTCCCATAAATCGCCAGACTAATGAGGTGGTTGGCCTAGGATCTTACATCCCCAGAAATCACCCATCCTAGGGTTTATAACCCTGGAAATCGCCATTTTTCAGAGAAATCCTAATTCAAGTAAGTTAATTATTTTGGATCAAGAAACACCAAAACAAGAAGATTCAGACACAAATTCCTCAAAAATTCAAAGTGCTCCTTATAAATCTAAGCACATTTAAATTAAATGATGTGATGATTAGAATAAAGTACTTACCAAAGATCTGAGTTTGATGAGAAACTGGAGAAATTAGACTTGGATCTTGTTTGGAAGTGGCGCATAGAGCAGGAATGAGAAGAGAAGACCTACTTATAACCTCTCAAGTAGACAAGATATTTTTAGGAATTCAAATTTCCTTGAAAAATATCTGATATGGTTAAAATTTAAATTCCTTGAAAAATATATATTTTTAAGAATTTAAAATTCCATGAAAAATATTTATATTTTTAGGAAATAAAATTCCTTGAAAAACTATCTTATATTCTTATGAATTAAAATTCCTTGAAAAATATTTTTCATTTTTAGGAATTGATATCCTTGGAAATTATATTATATTTTTAGGACTTTAAAACTCCTTGAAAAATATGTTATATTTTTCCTTGAAAAATATATTAGATTTTTAGGAAATTAATTTTCCTTGAAAAACCTAATTATTTTTAGGAATTTCTAATTGTCCCTAAAAAATTCATACTGAACAAATTATCGATAGTTAAAAAAGTACTATGTAATGTCCCGAGGGACTTGACTATTTAAGTACTGCTATGGTATGTTTCTCGAGCCAGATCAAGTTTACCGTAATGTTGAAAATATTACAATAAACTTGGGGGGCAAATGTTATCCCTCAAAAATACGAGGATGACGTAGCGAATGAGACGACACGTGACATCACAAATCAAGGAAAAAACGACAAAGTATTGAGAAAAGACTGACGGGCAAAAAAGATAGGTCCAGGACCTATGGGGAAGTCGACCAAGCCTAAACCCCCTAGGGGTGGTCGGCCTAACCCCTACCCCTAGGGGTGGTCGGCCTAAGCAGGCCCAAGAGCCCTAGGGGATGTCGGCCTGACCTCTACCCTAGGGGTGGTCAGCCCCAGTGTGTCCAAGAGAGTGGTCGGCCTAACCCCTACCCCAGGCGTGGTCAACCTCAGTATGCCCAAGGATCCCTAGGTGTGGTCGGCCTGACCTCTACCCCTAGGGTGGTCGGCTTGACATGCTCAAGAACCACCTGGGTGGTCGGCCCACCCCTTTCTTCATAGGGTGGTCAGCTCAAACCCCCAAGTACACTTCACTGAGAAATACTCATTCTCTTTCAAACTGAGATCAACAGGCCTAGCACCCAGAAGGTCACAGGCCTAGCATCCAAGCTCGGGTCGTCGGGCCTAGCACCTAAGTCTCATATACCAACTGAGACTTAACATCTTCTTGGAGGTTTCTATCATTCATTATCCACCATGATCTAGAGAAACAACGAGAAAACCCACGATCTCATAATCATGGGGAGGTGGACACGTATCTCCACTACCTGATAATCGTGTATCGAACCATGATCCCAGTATTATTGGTCATGCAACAGCCCCTGGGTACTATAAATAAAGGACCCATGGCTTCATTTCAAGGGATCTCTTTTGTTGGAATTTTGATAGAAAAATCTTTCTGAGGAGTGAACTCATCAATTCGTACTTGTAACCGTCGAGTAATTCAATACTAAAGACTAAGTGGATTGGGTTATTACTGTTAATCATAACAGGGCTGAACCACTATAAAATTCTTGTGTGTTTATTTAAGATAATCGTACTCTGTCGTTATTCTATTTATTTTATTCAAAAATGTGTCATATACTGTACATACGATCGTTGGCCAATTTCACAGGTCAACAGTAATAGGACGACTTTGTTAGTTTTTAATGTTTTTCGTATTTTTTCGTGTAAGACTTATTTATAAATGCTATTCTATTTTAAAAACACAAGATTGCTACGTAACTTAAACGTAGAATCAATATTTTATCTTGTTATTGTAATGTATCACGAGCTCATTTTGTAAAAGCGACCTAGAATATTCATAAATTCTGATCGCTTGGGGGCACATAACCCTCAAAGAGTCTTTGAAGTATTTAATAAATTTAGATAAAATTTGCACAACTTAGAATTTGGAAAGTTGATTATTCTACGGCTTTTTAAAGCTCGAATTTTCAAAGAAATTCTGAATAAAAACTAAGTTAAGAAAATTCAAAGCATAAGCAAAATCCTAGAAATAAACTTGGAAACCCTAGATATAACCAGGTTCGAGGCCTGATTCTTAACAGGTATAACGCTATTAGGCGAACAAACTCTTAGATATAACTAGGTCTGAGGCCTGATTCCTAACAGGTAAATTTTATTAGGTGAACAAACCCATCGATATAACCAGTTCATGGACCAGAATTAACTGGTCGAGCCATCAAGCACTTATCTCGATCTAAAGTTAACCCCTATGACTATGCAAATGTACAAGGACTAAAAAAAAAAAAAAAAAAAAAGAGTTCATAAACATGGCAAGATAATAGTTTAAGGGGAACAGAGAATAGATAAGAAATTAATAAATATGTACTAACGCAAGAATATGAATAACTCGAGAAAAAATAAGCACGAACTATGGCCGAGGGCAATTGTCTCGGCCTAAAAAGGCCCACATACAAAAGGCTCCAGGCCTAAAATAAAAAAAATATATAAATAAAATAGGCCCCCCTTCAACCCTGGGCTCCAGTAACTTGCCCCTGGGATGACACCTCTTCCTCCTTAACCCCGCTTCAGCAGCGTCCTCCTTGGCCTTGGCCTCGACCTCCGAAAGTCTTTGCTTGAGACTTTCGGCCTCCGCAAGCTTCTGCTTAAGATCATTAACCTCGAGCTGAAGCTGGTCTTGCTATCAAAGTACCTCCAAGGCTTGTGCTTTGGCAACCCGCTCATTCTCTTACGAGGTCTCCAGGGCACTTTTGGCGCCATCTAGGGTGGCCTTCGTGGCTTTGGTTTCTCCAAGATGACCTGCGCCTCCCCCAAGGTAGTCATGGCCTTGTTAACCTGAGCTCGGACCCAAGAAATGCCACGAATCTGAGACATGCAAGATTGCAAACAAAGGATAAAGATCGGTCATTTTTTGAAGGGATGGGTCTAGAAGAAGAGGATAAGTATAGTACTTACCGCCAGAGTCATCCCTAGAGCAGAGTAGAGGACGGTCGTTGTAACGTCGTCCTAATCCATGACCGTTACACTGTGTAATTTAAATAGTGCTTAACTCGCTAAACGAGTCATTTGGGTTTAAATCAGGTAATTAAAACTAACCACATGTTTAGGTACTAAAAATTTCGGTCAAAAGTCATCAATTTCATTAAAAGAGTTTGACTTCGATACATGGGATCCCAATATAGTTTAAAATGGTTACAAGCCCAAAAATGTATACAAAAGCCATCCTGGGCGGCGAAATCAGGGTCCAACCCTAGTTCCAATTGAAAGCCTTGGCCATGGCAGACGACTAGGCCGCATATGTACACTCCGCCCCCGAAGCTCTCCAACTCATGGCTAGTCCAATTTTTTCTTTCCTTTCCCGCACCATTTAGTGTTGGGAAAACTTATACAAGATCTTGTTTATTTTCATGTAATACTTATATTAAAAATATTAATAAAAGACAACCTAAAACATGTTTGTATAATTGAATTTAAAAAAAGATATAAGAACAATTAATACGCATCACAATGTATTTGTCATTCCTTCAGTTTCTCTAACCCTTGAATCCTTTCTGTCGTAGGGTATCATCAAGAAACTGAATCGATCTTCAAATTTCTTCACAGCCTTCCAAATTATCCTTAGAATCACCTAGAATAGAGTGAGCAATTCTCAACACATGAGATAGATACAAAGAGAAGAAGAGAAGAGAATATTGAGGCTTAGAAAAGGACTTTTGTTGTAGAGAGAATCTAAACCCTAAAGTATCAAAAATAGATCTTGTGATCTTCTGTTCTGCTCCAGATCTTCTCAACATCTTATTTCAACTCTCACTTAGCATTCCTTTTATAAACTATATTAGTTCATTTATTTTAATTAAAAAAATCAATAAAATAATAGATAATATCAGCCATTAGGTCGAAATTATCATGGGCTTTAGGCCCGTGAAATTTCTCATTTAATTATAAGCTCGTTGAACTTAAAATCAATGCTTGTATTATATTCTATTGATTAATTAATTAAATAATTATTTAAATCATTTATCAAATTAATTATTTATAATTTGAACATTGATTTAAACTTATTTATTAATTTAGACACCAATTTGTCTGAATTAATAAATCTTCCCTAAAATCTCTTTTATTTTCTAGATTGTATAACTCTGTGAAACTATCCAAAATTGACCTGGTCAACTTTGATAACTCTAATTAATAATGAAATCAATTAATTGAGAATATCTAGATGATTTTATCCAAGGTACAGTGGGGACCATGGGCCAATGAAATCAAGCTCCAATAAGTTATCATAAATTTAACAAATAAATTTACTAACTTATTAATTCCTCATGACTCCACTAAAGACTCAGAATCACACTCTTGAATTCATAGAATGCTCTATAAGCAATATAGATATGTTATTAATTATCCATTGTTACAACCATAATTGTCACTCAATCCTTTATAGACAGTCTACAATGAGATGGGACTAAAATATCGTTTTACCCCTCATTGTATTTTATCCTTAAAACACTTAGGTTCTTGTAAATGATATTTTAGTAAACTAATATTAATTACTGAAATGAGATCTCTATCATTTAGCACTTTGAACCAAACTAAAAGGAAACCGTCATTTTACTTCTTCCTCAGTAGTTATAGATGTTCATATCTATGATTAACACTCCCACTAAATTATACAACCGAGTTCCCACGATGTAAGTATGGACTAGTCTGTAGGGTAAGCTGGTAATGAACAAGTCGAAGAACTCAAATAATAAAATCAGTTAGATTACTAGCCACTCAGAATTGAGATTGAATTGACCTATGGTCAACTATATAATATGACTAGAATAGATAATAACGGTATGTTTACTTATCACATCTTATGTCAATATTGGTCCAGTCCAATGTAACAAATACATCTGATCTTATCTACTTTGCTAATGTTCTGCAAAGAAAGTAGATCATATCCTAGATTGGCAAGTCAGTGTAAATCCTGTGCACTGACTAATCTTAGAACTAACTTATTTTGAAAATATAATCATATTTACATTCCACTGTGATTACGTCACTATAAATATGATTAGCTATATACTCGATATTTAATAGAAGTTTATATTAAACAAATAATCATGAAAATAAAACATGTGAGCAAAGTGATTGACCAAGTCAAAATTTGATTTCTATTCTTTCATTGATAATAAAATGAGATTTCAAAGAAATTGGGTTTTAATTAGGGCATAAAACCCCAAAAACTACCACTTGCACTAATTGAAACCAATGCCTTAATTCTACTAATCCCATTTCCTTGATATGCTTATCAAATGTATCTTATGGTAGTGTCTTTGTAAATGAATCTCCAAGATTGTCTTTATAACCTTCACATCTCTCTTGGCCACATATTCTCAAATTATGTGATACTTCATTTCTATATGCTTACCCCTCTTCTGACTTCGAGGTTCTTTAGAATTGGCTATCGCTCCTGTGTTGTCACAAAGCAACACAAGCGGTTTATCCATATCTAGAATAACACCAAGATTTGAGTAAAACTTCTTTAGCCAGACTATTTCCTTAGCTGCTTCTGAAGCAACTATGTACTCAACCTCCATAGTGGAATCTGAGATCGCAGACTGCTTTACGCTTCTCCATATCACAGTTCCACTTTCAAGAGTAAACATCATTCCAGAAGTTGACTTCCTGTCATCGATGTCAGTCTGAAAATTTGAATCGGTGTAGCCTATAGGGTTCAGAACACCACCCTTGTAGACTAACATATAATCCCTAGTCTACCTTAAATACTTCAGAATATGCTTATCTGCTATCCAATGTTCTGTTCCTGGGTTTGACTGATACCTGCTCACTACTCCCATTGCATAGAAGATATCTAGTCTAGTACACAATGTAACGCCCTAGTTACTCCAAGACAGTTACTGTGAACTTTTAACAGTGCTTAACACGCTAAACGAGTCATTAGGTTATAAACGTGCATCTAGGTGTCATTAATAAGCTAAGGTGAAAAATCTTGATAAAAAAGGGATTGATTTATTTTATTTAAAACATAAAACTATATATGTGCCCATAAAAACGTTTACAAAGTGATTTACAATCCAAAATGGTCATTACAGTGTAAAAGTTAGAACCCGCCGACCTAAGTGGGAAAAATAGGGTTAACCCCTAGTTCCTTTGAGAAACACCTTGGCTGTGGTGGTCAAGCGGCCGCATATGTACACATCGCGACCTAAGCTCTCCACTCAAGGCTGGGTGAGCTTTTCTTTCCCTTTACTTGCACCACATAGCACCCGTGAGCCAAGGCTCAGTAAGAAAACTTATTACTACATGTATATAATATCAATAAATGATTATGGTAATCATTCTGGGCTTGCAGCCCAATCAGATAAGTAATTATCAATAATGATTATGGTAATCATGCTGTGGCTTACCGCCCAATCAGATAAGTGACTAAGGAGTCATGAACTTGGGTTCCACACCCTAACCAAATAAGTGACTATGGAGTCATGAACTTGAATTAGATAAGTAACTAATAAGTCACGAGCTTGAGTCAGATAAGTAAATAATAAGTCATGAACTTGGGCTCCGCACCCTATGCCATGTGACGTTGCAGTCACCTGAGCCTTTTGGCCCTGGCTCTAAGTAACTAGCCTTTAGACTAGACAAGCGCTTTTGTTTTCATCGAACTTAAGGTCGATCAAGCATTTCATACTTATGTTGACAATGCTTATGTCAATTAGATCTAATCTTTTTGGCTTGCGTTAAACACACTAATACCGTTCTTGACTGATAGGTCTATTCCATATGACCAGTGTTCAGTACTACTTCCGAACATGACAAATAAGCCACAACTTCACAGTCAATACTGACACCATTGCCGTTTCCTGACTCATAGGTCAATGCCATACACAGATGAGCAAAACTACTAAGAATATAATATGCATTCCATATATACAAATAGAGCACTCAACAAGCCTCTTCAATAACCATGCATGTCACTTACTCGGTGCATTTTTCTTACCTTTGGTTCGAGCATGAAATAATAAAACAACAACCTTTGAGAACGATCGATCCTTTGGTCCCTTAGCGGTAACCTAATCATAACCAAATATAAACTCCCATCAATAAAATGAGTAATAAAAGGTTCCTGAACCAAGATCTCACCTCCGGGACGTCGAATCCTACTAAACCGGGTAGTAAGAACGATCCCAAGGCCTTAGGTTTGAGTTCCCAAGATTAAAACACCATTCTGGCCACAAAATTTCCTTAAGCACCGCGGCCCCACCCTACAGAGCCGCGACCAGCCTCCCAAACATAGGCGCCAGCCACAAGCACATGCACCATGCACCGTGACCTGCCTCTCAGGCGGCGCGGCCCCAAGGCCCTTCAGCTCCACCTCTCTTCTTCACTAAGCTCGGGCTGCTGCACCCAAGAATAGGATCGCGACCCCACCTGGAACCCAGCCAAAAATATTCGTTTTTCCTCTTTTAAATCATTCCAAAATCCTACTCAAACATCTTCAAATCCCAAAATTAAAGTTTCCAAACATCCTAATGATCTAAAATCATCAAAACCCGAGGCTCAAACAACTCATCAACACATAAAATCCAATTCAAAACTTAGAAACTCAAAACTTAAAGCTTGGATTACCTCTGATTGAGTCGTTTCTCGTTAAATCCTCTGGTTAATAAGCTTCCAATCTTTCCTATAATTGCTACAACTCATTCCTCGCTTGAATCCGAATCCTAAAACTCAAGTTTCCTTCAAAAATGCGACGAATAGTAAAAAGGATAACGAGAGGAAGAGAAAAATTGTTAGAACGTAATTTTCCTTCTAACAGGTTACTTCAAGCTTAACTAACCTCAAATAAATCCTAATGCTCGAGGTCCCAAAATCGCCCCCCGGGGGTCAAATTGTCAAAATTCCCAGAATTTCCTCCTGATCTCACTAACTCCCAATATATCATCAAATAATCATTCTCATTACCCAATATCCTAATAATTGACCATGTTATGACAAAACCACTAACTTGCATTCTAGGATCGTCTCATGCCGAATAGCTCGAACATATCCACATAATAATGTGGCCTCACCCATACCTCACCAACATGCATGAAAATATACAAATATGCCCTCAATGGGCCAAATTACCAAAATACCCTTATAATGAAAAACGGACCCACATGCATGCATTTATCATCATATAATAATATAACTCACATAATCATGCATATAATCATTTAATTGCATAATAAATCAATTATGGCCCTCTTGGCCCCCTAATCCAGGCATTACGCCACATTAGGGAATTTGGGTCGTTACACAAAACATAGCATACATTAGACTTCCAACTGCATATGTGTAAGGAACTTTTCTCATTGCATCTTCCTCTTCAGGAGTCTAGGGAGACTGTTTCTTTGAAAGATGAATTCCATGGCGAGATGGTAGACGTCCTTTTTTGGAATTTGTCATTGACAAACATTCAAGCACTTTATCAATGTAAGCTGCTTGAGATAGAGCCAAGAGTTTTTTCTTTCTATCCCTAATAATTTGGATACCGAGAACATAACTTACTTCACCTAAATCCTTCATCTGGAATTGGGAGCTCAGCCAATTCTTCATATTTGATAATTTCTTAACTTTGTTTCCAATTAGTAAGATATCATCTACATAAAGAACCAGGAATACCACTATTTGATTTGCCTTCAGTTGGGAAACACAAGGCTCATCAAAATTTTGATCAAAGCCATAGGTTTTGATTATTTCATCAAACCTAAGATTCCAGGAATGAGAATCTTGGTTAAGTCCATAAATGGACCTATTCAACTTGCAAACTTTTCCTTCTTGTCCAACTACTTTAAATCCTTCTGGCTGATCCATACAAATTACCTCATCAAGGTTTTCATTAAGAATTGATGTCTTGACGTCCATTCGCCAGATCTCATAGTCGAGAGCGGCTGCTATGGATAGGTGGATGCGAATGGACTTGAGCATGACTACCGAACTAAAAGTTTCCTCATAGTCCACGCCTTCTCTTTGGTTATAACCCTTTGCCACTAATCAAGCTTTATAAGTTTTGATCTTTCCATCAACACCTCGTTTGTTCTTGTAGATCCACTGGCACCCAATGGCCCTAAAGTCACTAGGTGCTTCACAAGATCCTAGAAAAAATTTGAGTGCATGGAGTCCATTTCCTGTTTCATGCCTTTGAGCCATAGTTCCTTTTCAAGGATACCCATTGCATGTTTGAAAGACAATTGATCATCGTCACTAGTGTCACCAACAACCATATTGGTTTCACCATCCAAACCATAGTGAACTGGGTTCCTAGAAACCCTCCCACAACGACGAGGCTTCGTGACTGTTTGCTAAGGAACAATGATACTTTCTTCATTTAAATCAACTTGCGTCGGTTGGACATGAAGAGTGGGAATTTCATCATCAACTTGCATTGATGGAGATGGAATATTCCTTGGAGTTAACTCTTTAACCATCTCCTCTAAAACTACTTTGCTGTGCGGTTTGAAGTTTTGGACATAGTCATTTTCCAAAAAAGTAGCATTTGTAGAAGTAAACACTTTCTTTTCTGAAGGACTATAGAAGATTCCACCCCGAGTGCCTTTAGGATAGCCAACAAACATGTAAACTTCGGTTTGTGGTTTTAGTTTTCCTTCCTTTTTCCTCAAGACCTGGGCAGGCACCCCAGATTCTAAAATGACGTAAACTAGGTCACAACCATTTCAGCGTTCTAAAGTTGTTTTGGGGATTGATTTTTACGGTACGACATTTAGAATGTCATTCACAGTTTCAATTGCATGTCCCTAGAATGAGATGGCAGAGTTGAGTAACTAAGCATGCATTTAACCATTTCCAATAAAGTTCTATTTCGGCATTCCACTACACCATTTTTTTGCGGAGTACCCGGAGTAGTAAGTTGTGATGAAATCCAAAGTTCAGTTAAATGATCTTGGAACTGCATATCCAAATATTCTCCACCCCTATCACATCACAAGATCTTTAACGTTTTACCTAATTGGTTTTGAACCATAGCTAGGAATTCCTGAAACTTTGAAAATGTTTTTTGTTTCCTAAGCATTAGGTAAAGACATTAGGATGAAATACTCAAAACCACCCCTGGCTTGTACATTCAAAGGTCCACAAGCATCTAAATGAACAAGTCCAAGTGGTTCGTTGGCCTTATCACCCTTTGCAGAGAATGGATGCTTGATCAGTTTTCCTTCTAGAAAAGATTCACGGATAGGTAATTCACCTAAGGTGAGTTCCCTCAGAGGCCCTTCCTTTGTAAATCTTTGAATTCTATCATAGCCAATGTGACCTAGTCTCAAGTGCTATAAATACGTCATGTTATCCTTATCGGTCTTTTGACATTTATTGGTCCTAGGTTTAGCTACTTTGAATAAATCATTATTAAGCGTTAGGGGTTCGTTAGGTCAGAGAATATAAAGCTCGTTTTCCAAACATGAAATACATAATTATGATCCATTGAAAGTAATAGATAAATTAGAACTTGTAAAAGTCATAACAAATAATTATAATTGCAACATGGAAACTGAAATTAAATTTCTACTAAAATCTAGAATAAAAAATACATCTTTCAAAATTAAATACTTATTTTCAAACTTCAGGGGAGCTCTTCCTCTAGCTTGGACCACAACAAGCGCTCTGTTCCCAACTCTAATCTTTAAGCCGCCTTCATCCACTTCCTTCCACGATTCAAGAAGCCTTAAAGAATTACAAACATGGTTAGTAGATCCAAAATCAATAATCAAAACAGATTTATCATTCTCTCAAACACATGTTTCTACGATATATGAACTATAATAATTACCTTTGTGTTTCGCTGCTAGAAATTTGAGGTGATCTTGTTTCCAATGCCCCTTTCTCTTTGCAGTGAAAGCGTTTACCTTTACCTTTCTTGTTTTTCGTTTTCTTCCCCTTAGGCATTTGTGCACTTGGTTGTGCACTCGTCTTTGCAGCTTTTGCAGGCCTGGGGTTAGTGTTTTTTCCACCTTACCTTTTGTTTCCAGCTTTCAAAGACGAAGCTTCTTGAGCTTCAGCCTTAGATGGATCAGCAGCAGCAATAGCAGTAGTTTTCTTTTCTCCTCCCTTACTTGGTCCACCCATGATAGAATCGAAAGTCTGAAGCTCATTCACAAGCTGCGTCAAACCATAGGTTAGTTGATCATGAACGTGCGAAGACGGTGCCATCCGAGCATTGGCATATTTCTTGGTGGCCGCAAAATGAGTTTGCACAGACTTTGCACCGAACATGTCTTGGATCTGATCCATAATTTCGTATGCCGTCTCAACATTCTCCATCTTTGTCTTGAGAGTGTGGACCATACTTGTCAACATGTAGTACCGTGCCTTGTTATTAGACGCCTGCCAATGCTCATAGTTGTCTCTTACAAACTTGGTAGCTCTTTCAGTTTGAACTTCTGGGGATTCCTCAGTCATGAAGAACTTGGAGTTGTCACCAATCAACACTATGTTGATGTTCTGCTTCCACTTAAGGAAGTTTTCTCCAGTGAGTTTCTCCATAGAAAGTTGAGAAAGGATGGGAGTAGACACAACCATAGTTAAAACTACATATTATCAATAAAATAGAAATAAATCACATTTGCTCAATAAAACTTCTATTCACTCTAATTTCAAGAAATTGCACAACATATACCACACAATATGTAACATATGGAAAAAATACCAAAATAATCATATCTCTATTTCTTTAGGATTTTAACTATTCTATGATATTGTTGTCCCAGTTGGCAAGAGTAAAAAAATATCATTAGTTAAATAGAGTTGTAAACTCATTTAATAATGGACATCGTTATTAACAACATACTATTCGATCAAAATAAGAAAACAAAATCTCTTATTTTATGAGCTAGACCGACGGTTTCGATAATCATAGATTTAGTCCTACTAGTCACCGTAGGTGTGAGTCTAGTAGAATTTGATCTATAATTATCTATCTCTCAAATCTAACCTTGTCAAAATAACTAATGAACACCTTCTATAGAGGGACGAATCAAAGCGTCTCGAGGCCCCATTAAGCTATTGACCTTGTTAAACTAACTGTGGAGATCGAATATAATTCTTAAAATAAGCTCATTATTTAATTAAAGTATTATTATTATTATTATTTGAAAATTACTGACAATGTGTAACGACCCAAATTTCCTAATAAGGCTTAGGGCCTTGATTAGGGGGTCAGGATGGCGAATCTTGGAATTATGTGATATTTATGTGTATCATTATGGAATATGTGACTTATATCATAATATGACTAAATATGCATATTTAGGTGTATTAAACATGCATGTGGGCCTATTTCTGTTTAATTGGGAAATTTTCATATTTTGGCCATTTTGGGCATATTTGGCATATATGTGGTATATGTGTGGTGCTTTATTATTATTTGGTTATGCTAGGGTTACTCAGTGCAAGACGATCCTAGGAGGTAAGCTAGCGGGAAAGTCACAATGGGATTCATACTTGATTCGGAGTGAGTCAAGGGGTATTTAGTACATTACCTGGTTATTGGGTAATGGGAATAAATATTTGATGTTAAATTGGGAGTTAGTGAGATCAGGGGGAAATTCTGGGAAATTTGACTATTTTACCCCTGGGGGCATTTTTGGGACCCTGAGCATTAGGATTTGCTTGAGGTTACTTAAGCTTGAAGTAATCTATTAAGAAATAAAAAGAACGTTCAAAACGTTCTCTCTCCCTCAAAGTTCCATTTTCAACACCCGAACACATTTTCGAAGGAAACTTGAGTTCTAGGACTTGGATTCAAGCGAGGATAGAGGCATAGCGATGCTAGGGAAGATTAGAAGCTTTTTAGCCAGAGGATTTAGTTGGGAAACAACTCAATTGGAGGTAATTCAAGTTTTAAGTTCTAAGTTTTTAAAGTTTTTAAGCTTGAATTGGATTATGTGTTTTGATGAGTTTTTTATTTGATTGAGGCTTGGGTTTTGTTGGTTTTGGATTATGGGGATGTTTGGGAACATTGATTTTGGGATTAGGATATGTTTGGGTAGGTTTTTTGAAGGTTTTTAAATGGAGAATATGAGGTTTTTGGCTGGGTTCGTGGTTGGGTCGCGGCCTTGTTCTTGGGCGTTACGACCCAAGCTTGAAGAAGGAGGAGGCTGGAAGTTGAGCAGATAGGGCTGCGACATAGAACTAAGGAGTCAGTTCTAGGGAATTATATTAAACGACTTCAGCAGAGTTGTAAGAACTAAGGACTTAGTTATTGAGTAAGATGGTATTCTCCAAAGTGGATCTTTGATCTGGTTTGTACCAGCTAAAGATCAGAGAGAAGGATAAATAGAAGACTGTCTTGTGTATCAGTTATGGGCATTAGGAGTGCTGAGTTATGATTTGAGGATTTGATTAATGTTGAGTTGTTTTGATGGATTAAATGAACTGAGTATTCAAGGATTATCTGAATTGGATTTGTGATCGTCTTGATCGACGGTATTGTAGTGTACTCTCAGTTCGAGATTTGCCAAGGTCAAGGAGCGCCTCAGAGGGCAGGAGTTTCCTTGGACGGGCAGGATATTATATGTATTTTGTGGAAGAGTTCTGAGTCTTCTTATAGATTAGAACAAGTTTGTAGGGTTTTATGACACCTTAGTGACAGGGAAAAGTGATTGCCTATGCATCATGTTATTTGAAGGGTGTGACCAGAACTAGAGCAGCGTTACTAGTGGGCTAGGTGGCCATCTTTACACTTAAGGTTACTATTTCAGAGAGGATTAAAGGGAAAACAGTTAAGTGAACCACAAATAGGAAGATTGAGGGGAATGTCTTAGTTGGATTAGCTAAGGATTATGCAGTGTCAGGTATGAGTTTATTGTGGTAAAAAGGGATTAGACTTGGGATCTGATGGACACTGGGATTAAACGAGGGATTCTGGATGAATCTCATACTACTCTTTTATTCACTTCATCCATGCATTGTGAAAGATGTATTAGGGTCTGAAAGTTTTGTATTGGTGGCTTGGGATGGAGAGGGACCTAATGGAATGCATGACGAAGTTCCTAACCTGTTAGCAGGTCAAATCAGAGTAATAGAAACCAATAAGGTCATTATGGCCTTTGTGCATTCCATAGTGGAAATAAGGAAACATCGTGATAGGTTTCACAGTGGAGCTGCCGAGGGTAGTGGGCCAGTGTGATTTGGTTTGGGTCATTATGGACCAGTATACAAAGTCAGCTCACTTCTATCAGTAAGGACGAGTAATATAATTGATCAGTATATAGACCTCTATGTGAGAAAGATAGTACGCTTTCATGGAATTTGAGGTCTATCTTATCAGATGAGGACTCTGTTTTTACTTCCAAGTCTCGAGGAAGATTGTAGAAGGCAATGAGTATATAGATGGAGTTTAGTACAGTTCATTATCCTCAGATTGATGGTAAATCAGAGAGAGATATCCAATTATTGGAAAGGCACCGTATGAGATGTTGTATGGAGGAGCATGTATATCGCCCATTCATTTGGATGAGATGTTATAACTGGATCCTGAAGTAGTTCAGGGGACCATTGAGGTTATTGAAAATGTTAGAGCTGGGATGCTCGCTTCTCAGAGTAAATGGAAAAGTTATATTAATTTGAAATACAGGAGCATGGAGTTCCAAGTGGAAGACTGTATCTTCCTTAGAATATCACCATGGAAAGGGGTGAGGAAATAAGGGCAAGTTGAGCTCTAGATTAGTAAGGACTGTTTGAAATCCTGGAAAGGATCAGTCAGGTTGCCTTTGGGTTGACATCATTTTTGGCACTGTCAGCTGTAGACAATGTATTTTATATTTCCATGTTGAGGACATGGGTTAGAAGAGACTCATGTGTTGAGTTATGAGGATCTAGAATTGGAGGTAGAGTATCCTGTGAGGAATAGCCAGTTCAGATATGAGACAGAAAGAACAGAGTTCAGAGTAACAAAGTTGTACCTTGGGTTAAGATATTATTTATAAACAGTGAGGTCGAGGAAGCGGCCTGGGAACTAGAATTAGTTATGCGAAATTTATATTCTGGGTTGTTCAGATAAATTTCGAGGACAAAATTTATGTAAGAAGGGGATAGTTGTAACGACCCAAATTTCCTAATAAGGCTTAGGGCCTTAATTAGGGGGCCAGGAAGGCGAATCTTGGAATTATGTGATATTTATGTGTATCATTATGTGAATATGTGAGTTATATCATAATATGACTAGATATGCATGTTTAGGTGTATTAAATATGCATTTGGGCCCATTTTTGTTTAATTGGGAAATTTTCATATTTTGGCCATTTTGGGCATATATGTGGTGCTTTATTATTATTTGGTTATGCTATGGTTACTCAGCACGAGACGATCCTAGGAGGTAAGCTAGTGGGAAAGACACAACTAGATTCATACTTGATTTGGAGTGAGTCAAGGGGTATTTAGTACATTACCGGGTTCTTGGGTAATGGGAATAAATATTTGATGATAAATTGGGAGTTAGTGAGATCAGGGGGAAATTCAGGGAATTTTGACTATTTTACCCCCGGGGCCATTTTCGGGACCCCAAGCATTAGGATTTGTTGTAGGTTACTTAAGCTTGAAGTAACCTGTTAAGAAATAAAAAGAACGTTCTAAATGTTCTCTCTCCCTCAAAGTACCATTTTCGACACCCGATCACATTTTCGAAGGAAACTTGAGTTCTAGGACTCGGATTCAAGCGAGGATCGAGGCATAGCGATTCTAGGGAAGATTAGAACATTTTATCCAAAGAATCTAGTTGGGAAACATCTCAATCGAAGGTAATTCAAGTTTTAAGTTCTAAGTTTTTTAAGTTTTTAAGCTTGAATTGGATTTTGTGTTTTGATGAGTTTTTTATTTGATTGAGTCTTGGGTTTTGTTGGTTTTGGATCATGGGGATGTTTGAGAACTTTGATTTTGGGATTTGGATATGTTTGGGTATGTTTTTGGAAGGTTTTTAAATGGAGAATATGAGGTTTTTGGCTGGGTTTGTGACTGGGTCGCGGCCTTGTTCTTGGGCGCCACGACCTAGGCTTGAAGAAGGAAGAGGCTGGATGTTGAGCAAGTAGGCCCGCGACATAGGAAAGGTGCGCTATGGTGCTTGGCATAGTAAGAGAAGAGGCTGGCTTCAATCTAGAGGTGGGTCGCGGCATAGGGTTTGGAGGGTCGCGGTGCTTAAGGGAAATTTTGCCCATATTTGGTTTTTACTCGTGAGAACTTAACTCTTAGGGCCTGGGATCGATCCTACTACCCAATTGAGTGGGATTCGATGTCTCGGAGGCTTGGGTTGTGTCTGGAAGTATTTATTTACTCATTTTGAGGTTTTATATTATGGTTGTGACTAGGTTATCGCTAGAGGCTTGGAAACAGGATCGTGCTTGTGGCTCGTTTATTGGTAACCATTGCTTGGACCAAATGTAAGAAAACTGCACCCAATATGTGATGCATGTGATGCATGATTTACATGTGATTAGGGCATGACATGAATGTTGAATATGGAATTGATCAGAGCTTGAGTCTCTGTAAATGTGCATGATCATCATTATGCTAGTGATTGTTAAGTAAGCATGTTGAATGCCCTACATTTGGATATTTGACATATGATATATGCCTTGTTGCATTGCTTACTTATGTATGGCATTGACCCATGAGTCAAAAATTGGCACGAGTCGTATGGTATTGGCTTAAGATTCAAGAACGGCATTGATGTGTTCAACACAAGCTGAAATGATTAGATCTAATCGACATAAGCATTGAATGAATCATCATGAACATTAATCCTTGACTGACCTCAAGTTCGATGAAAAATTAAAAGCGCTTGTCTAGTCTAAAGGCTAGTTACTTAGAGCTAGGGCCAAAAGGCTTAGGTGACTGCAACATCACATGGCTATGGGTGCTGAGCCCAAGTTCGAGACTCACTCATTAGTCACTTATCTGATTAGGGTGCAGAGCCCAAAGTGTGACTCTTTAGTCTCCTATCTGATTAGGGTGCAAAGCCCAAAGTGTGACTCTTTAGTCACCTATCTAATTAGGGTGCGGAGCTCAAAGTGTGACTCACTCATCTGATTACGGTTGCAAGCCCCAGCATGATTATTAGAATCTCAAAGTGTTAATCACTCATCTGATTTGGGCTACAAGCCCCAGTATGATTACCAAAATCATAAATTTTTATTCACTCATCTAATTAGAGTGCAGAGCCCAAGTGTGTGACTTAATTGTCACTTATCTGAGTCACTTATTTTAGATGGACACATTGGCCATCTATTCTCATTATGACTTTATAGTCATCAATACAAAGGGCAGGGCCCATAAATCATCTATACAAAGGGCAGGGCCCATAAGTCATCCTTACAAAGGGCAAGGCCCACAATCATTATTTGGATTTATTTGCATGCATGAATAGGGCTATTATTGATAGGCATGCCTATTATGATTTAGTAACATGTTATTACCTGTTCATGAGCATATTGAGTTTTCTTGCTAAGCTTCAGCTCACGAGTGCTATGTGGTGAAAGTAAAAGCAAAAGAAAGTTGGACCATCCTTGAGTTGGAGAGCTTAGGTGATGATGTGTACATATGCGGCTGCTCGACCGCCACGACCGAGAGTTTAAAGAGGAACTAGGATTAAACACTATTTTTCCACTTAGGTCAGCCGGTTGTAAATATTTTATTGTAATTAACCTTTAAATTATATTTTGGGATCCCAATGTATATAATAAACATTTTAGTGAAACGTTGTATCTTAACCAAAAATTTTAATCCTAAACCATTAATCATACTTAGTTACACGATTATGGCCAAATGACTCGATTAGTGAGTTTAGCACTGTTTAAAATGCACACCGTAACGGTCCCTGGGTAGTAGGGCGTTACACTATGGTTCTCCAAAAAAATTTAAAATTAAATTTTTAAAACCAAAGTTCTATAATTTTCTATTAATTCTAAAGTGTCACATTGAAACAAATTCAATTAAATTAGAATTAATTTGTTGCTAATCAATATTTAGGTTTAACTATTATAATTAACCTATACAATTAAGTCCAACTCAGGAAAATGGGCCTTAACAATTGGTCTTTTATGGAGGCGGGTTGGGTCCAGTATGTCGTTCCCACTACTAAGGCCTCCATACTTCCATACAAGGTCCTAAAGATGCAAATTTGAACATTCGTTTTATTAATTGATTAGTCTCACTATAGTCATGCAAAGCAAATGGGCATTCACAAGTGGAACCACCCACATGAGAGAAATTTAAACTTTACATTTTCTAATGGGCCCAAGTAAAACCTATCATTTTATGAATGTTTTATTTAGCAAAATCCATATATTAAACAAACATATAGGTCACTATATGCATCTAAGCCCATTGCAAAAATACTATGTATAGTGCAAACAGACATGTTATAATTGGATAGGCATAATCATGTTATAATATGAGCATGTCTATGAATTTATGCTAAAATACCACATATTTCATTTGCAAAAATACACAATTAATTTTCTAGAATTTATCCAAAATTAGAATTAATTAAATTTTTGCAAAAAATAAATAAGTCATTTTAAATGAAATTTATCAACAATTAACCAAAGTTAATTTAAATTTCATTTATCAACAATCAACTTAATTCATGCCATTGTGAAAAATACTAATTTAATTTAAATAGGATTTATCAACAATTTACAAAAACTAATTTAAATCTCATTTATTAAAAAATATTTTATTAATTGGTTTGCAAAACGTGATATTTTTTTCAAAAAAATAAATTTAACCAGTTTTAAATTTTTAAAACAAATATCATTAGTTGTTTTTTAAAAAAAATATCTTAAAGAGTTAAACAAATTCAAATGTCCATAAAAATATCTAGTCAACAAATTTTCAAATTTTAAATTATTTAAATATAAAAATCCATAGAATAATCAGATATTATTATTTTCAAATATAAGATTTCAAAAAATATTAAGTATAAAAAATATCTTTACTATCTCATAACTTAATTCTAATATTTTAACATATTAAAATATTTAAAATTAATTGGTTAACCTATTTTTAAATTTGAATTTGAATCTTTGTAGAAAATATCTATTTTTTAAAGATCAAATAACAAAAATATCGTATTTCAAACGAAATATTTTTAAATAATAGAAAAAATATGATATCTTTGTATTATCCCATTAAAAAATACATTCAAAATTCAAATTTTAAGAAAAAATTTATCGCATGCCACGACCAGTGAATCTTGGTGGCCGCGGCCACGAGACTTTTTTGGGGAAAAATCGCGTTCTTGTCGCGACCAGAGGTTAATGGTGGCCGCAGCCACTAGCCGCTGATACCGAGGCCGCTGCCACAACCCGAAAAAAAAAAGACATTTCAAAACAAAAATTGTGTAATTTTTCAACCCAAAAATATTTTCTAAATAATTTTTACAATGTTTTAGATCAAATAAAGTATTTATAAAAATTAATTGCATAGAAAACATAACAAAATAACCAAAATTTTCTAATAAATACATAAAAATAAATATGCTTCATAAAACACATGAAATCCATCCAATTACTCAACACATCAAATTCAATTTTACCATGTTCATACATGAAAATAAAGATTAACAAAGACTCTGAGGCTAGTTATTGGTAAAACTTATACAAGATCTTGTTTATTTTCATGTAAATCTTATATTAAATAAATTGATATAAGACAACCAAGAACATGTTTCTATAATTGAATTTAAACAGAGATAATGATAAGAACACTTACATTATACATAGCGGAATGTATTAGTCCTTCATTTACTTTCTCTAACCCTTGAATCCTATATGTCGTAGGGTATCACCAAGAAACTGAACAGATCTTCAAATTTCTTCATAGTGTTCCAAAGTATCCTTAGATACACCTAGACTAGAGTGGGCAATTCTCAACACATGAGATTGATACAAAGATAAGAAGAGAAGAGAATATCGAGGCTTAGAAAATGACTTTTGTTGTAGAGAGAGTCTAAACCCTAAAGTGTCAAAACTAGATCTTGTGATCTTCTGTTCTGCTCCAGATCTTCTCAATCATCTTATTGAGACTATCTATATGATTTTATCCAAGGTACAGTGGGGACCATGGGCCTATGAAATCAAGCTCCAATAAGTTATCAAAAATTTACTAACTTATTAATTACTCGTGACTCCACTAAAGACTCAGAATTGCACTCTTGAATTCATAGAACGCTCTATAAGCAATATAGATACGTTATTAATTATCCATTGTTACAACCATAATTGTCACTCAATCCTCGATAGATGGTCTACAATGAGATGGGACTAAAATACCATTTTACCCCTCATTGTATTTTATCCTTAAAACACTTAGTTCCTTGTAAATGATATTTTAGTAAAATAATATTATTTAGTGAAATGAGATCTCTATCATTTAGCACCTTGAACCAAACTAAAAGGAAACCATCGTTTTACTTCTTCATCAGAAGTTATAGATGTTCGTATCTATAATTAACACTCCCACTCAATTATACTACCGAGTTCCCAAGATGTAAGTATGGGCTAGTCCGTAGGGTAAGCTGGTAACGAACAAGTCAAAGTACTCATATAATACAATCAGTTAGAATACTAACCACTCAGAATTGAGATTAAATTAACCTATGGTCAACTATATGATATGACTAGAATAGATAATAACAATATATTTACTTATCCTATCTACAGTCAATATCGGTCCAATCTGATGTAATAAATACATCTGATCTTATCTACTTTGCTAATGTTCTGGAAGAACATAACATTGCAATATTGTAGATTGGCAAGTCAGTGTAAATCCTGTGCATTGACTAATCTTAGGACTAACTTATGTTTGAACATATAATCATATTTATATTCCACTGTGATTACGTCACTATAAATATGATTAGCTATATGTTCGGGATTTAATAGAAATTTATATTAAACAAATAATCATGAAAATAAAACATGTGAGCAAAGTGACTGACTAAGTCAAAAATTGATTTCTATTATTTTATTGATAATAAAATGAGATTATGAAGAAATTTGGTTTTAATTAGGGCATAAATCCCCAACATTTAGCTCCTGTGAGCCAAAGCTCAGCAAGAAAATATAATCATGCTTATAAGCAATACATTATCAGATCATAGATTCATAATTAGCGTGCCTAGCAGTAATAACCCTACCCATGCATGCAATTAACTCAAAAAGTGACTATAGAGTCACACTAAGGTTTAGTGCCTATCTTTCATATAACCAACCTTAGAGCTGGCCAAAAAGGTCTGATGATTAACATTCTAGACGACCCTAGAGGTGTTCAATCGTACATCTCGCTTTTGGGTTGGCTTAACCTTATCGACCAGCGTTCAGCACGCTATTACCGCCCTCGACTCCTAAGCCAAGCCTTCAAACTCTCAACAAAAAAATCTGAGTCCCTTAGGCCTCAACCAATAAATCGAGTCTTTCAACCTTTGACTGATAAGTCAAGTCTTCAACCTTCGACTGATAAGTCAAGTCTTCAACCTTCGACTGATAAGTCAAGTCTTTAACCTTCGACTGATAAGTCGAGTCCATTAGAACCGGCTATACCCTTGACTATTAAGCCAATCCCTTCATTAGATAACATAGATACATCTTCAACTTATAAGGTGAGCTTCCCAATCAGATATACAGACCAACAGTTAATACATAACATTGGTAAACACAAGGCATTTAATATGTTTACGTGGATGCCAAAAATCCACCAAGGAAAAAAATCTCTAATCCCTGGTTGAAATACGTGGCTAATGTTCACTTAGTCATGCTATCGGGCTCGGGCCTATAGGTCTCACGAGACCACGTTCTAGCCAACACTCCCAAGTGCCCCGCAGGTCTCTGTCTTACTGAAGATTTGAAGGCTCACGACACCCTTGTGTGTCTCGCGCCCAAGTGCCACGAAACCTAGCGCCTTGTGCCAAATCCAGCGAACCCCACCTCAACCGTGTAGCAGCGCCTCACGCCAGGTCCCACGGACCCACCACCTCGACCGCGCAGCAGCACCAGGTTCTGCGGACCCACCACCTCGGTCGCGCAGCAGCGCCTCGTGCCAGGTCTTACAAACCCACCACCTCGTCCGTGCAACAGCACCTCGCACCAAGTCCCATGGACCCACCACCTCAGCCGTGCAGCAGCACCTCGCGCCAGGTCCCGCGGACCCACCACCTCAGCCGTGCTGCAGTGCCTCGTGCCAAGTCCCGCAGACCCACCGCCTCGGCAACATAGCAGCGCCTCGCACCAGGTCCCGTGAACCCACCACCTCGGCCGCGCAGCAGCGCTTCATGTCAGGTCCCGCGGACACCATCTCGGTCACGCAACCGCACCTCGTGTCAGGTCCCGCAAACCCACCACTTTGGCTGCGCAACAGCACCTCGCACCAGGTCCCACAGACACCACCTCCGCCATGCAACAATGCCTCACACCAGGTCCCGCGGACCCACCACCTAGCAGCGCCTCGTGCCAGATCCTGCGGACCCACTGCCTCGGCCGCGCAATAGCACCTCGTGCCAGGTCCCGTGGACCCACCGCCTCGGCAGCACTACAGCACCTCGTGACTGATCCTATGAACCCACTGCCTCGACCCCGCAACAGCACCTCACGCCAGGTCCCGCGGACCCACTACCTCGCCCATACAACAGCGCCTCACGTCAGGTCCCATGGACCTGCCTTGCCATAGGCCCGCAAGCCTTGTCACACGAAACGCCATGCCTTGTGCTCAAGGGTCCATGCGAGACCCCACATCTTGCTGGGATAAAGACCCATGAAAGGCGCCTTGCCTCGCCATATCTTCCATGAGAACCCATAAGTTCTACAACACTTAACCAAATGTAAGAAAGCTTGGTGAAAAGGTGTATCTTTGAAATAGGAAAAAGAACTATCAAGTACAAGGCATGCCCATGAGAACTGGATGTACGACCTTGGGGAGGACAGAGGCGCGACTTTGACATCCATTCCCAACAAGTAGTGGAGGTACGACACGGTACCAAGGCAGGAGTACTTTTGCAAACCCCTGACATATACTGGAGTCGACCACCACTCCTCCAACACCACGACCACCTACAGCCTAAATATGCAGCTCCTTGTCTCTTCGGGACCACATTGTTCCAAGAGCCATTAGAGCTCACCTATAAATAGGGCCTCACTTCGTCATTGAAGGGGGTTGAAAAATTCATTGTATACAGAGGTTATTAAAAAATATACGGGTTTTTACTCCATTTTTGTTCTATATTTATCCTTCCTCAAGTCTATTCTAAATTCTCATTTAGTTATTATCTTACTAAACTTTGTGTTTTCCGACCTAACATCGATGACGAGTTCTCACCATCAACAGTTTGGCATCGTATGTGGGAAGGACGACTATCAAACCGTTGTTCTTCCATTAATTTTGACAAGAAAAAATGTCAAGGCGTTCAAAACGCCTATGGGGACATGTCGGCGGAACATTCAACCCCTGGAGAAGAGAGGGAGGCAACACTCCTGGCAGTCCAACCTAGGGGAGGTCATCGTGAACCATCTACAACCCGTGTGTGTGGCCTGAGTACGCACCCTCCTCCTCAACCACTGATTGCACCACGCTCTAGCCAGCGGGACCCATGCCCCTCTTTGCACAGGCCTGACAACAGTTTGTGGGTTCACTCTGTGAGTCCCAGGTCCAGAACTCCCTTTTACGAGGATAAGATATGCGAACTTCACATAAAAAATAGAAGGCTAGAAGCCGTAATAAAGAACATGGAGGAGGTATTGAATGGCCTACTACAAGGAAGGTCAAGCATACCCCTTCCCCAGGATAGGAGAGAAAATCATGCACGAGGAGAAACCACCATACCCGTGGACGGTGACAAAATGCAGCTCTCCACTTGTTATACCCCCTCACCCAAAACGCGAGGAATATTATACACCAGTGGCGAAACCTGGCGTGAACCCCACCTACGGGAGGTGTAGACCCAAGATTACCCCCACAAAAGCCTCACCTGACTTGAGGGGAAAATTTAACCAGAGAGGGTCTGGGGTAAAAACCACACCCCCCGCGGCTCCCCCGAGGGACACAACCGAAGCAAGGTTTCATTCTGAGAACCCGTAAGATTCCTTAAGCAAAAAGAAGAAGGAACTAGACACCGAAATGCAAAGCTCTCAAGGCAAGATTATCACTGCACCTGAGGGGCACAGAGAAGACGAAGAATTTGACCATGATTCGCCCTTCACAAGGGAGATCCATGTTTAGCAACTCCCCACCAGCTTCAAAGAGCATCGCATGGCTCCTTACAAGGGCACTACAGATCCAAAGTATCACTTAGACTCCTTCAATAACTTGATGAGGTTAAAGGGGTTCAACAGTAGAGAAAAGTGCCATTACTTTGTCGTTACACTTAAAGGAGTTGCGTACAAGTGGTTCAAGAGGTTAAGGCCAGGAACCATCAAGTCATGGCAGCAATTCTCTGGAGAATTTCTTTAGCAACACCGTGCAGTCTGTGATTATGTTATGCCAATTACCAGCCTCGCTAACATAAAACAATGCAAGAATGAAAGTCTAAGGAGCTATATCCATAGGTTCAATATGGAAGCAACAAAGTTGGGAAGTTCAACCAGAGAGGAGCTCAAGATGGCTATTACAGTCGGAGTTCGTCCAGGAAGCAGGTTATGGGGTAACATACTCAAGAGAGAGGTTACAAACTTAGATGACTTCTTTGAAAGAGCACAAAAGTATATACGTGTGGAAGAGGGCTATAAGAACTTGCATGTTGAGGAAATCAAATCTTCCTCCAATCACCCTACTACCAATATGTCTGAAGATTCTGTGTAGAAGAGAACGTCATGATAGAGGAGTCGCTGATCAAGTTGAAAATTGGAAGAGGACTACAAAAAGGCTTCAAAGAAGAAGCTAGTAGGATTCATCAAATCATTGCAATCGGCCCCCATAAAGATCAAAAGGAGTCACCTAGCTGATTCCAGAGATCTAAAATCGTTAAAGCATATCGCAGAGAACAAAAAACAAAGTACTTGGCAAGAAAGATCCTAAAAACCACTTATAAGGTATTGGACCTGACCTCAACATGCACCTAGCCATGTGCAAATAGGTGCCTAGCCTCACAACCCTCAATAGGCATCTCGCCTTGCGCAAATTAGGTGTCCAACCTTGCGAACCTCCACAGGCACTTAGCCATGTGTAAAGCAAGCGCCTAGCCTCATGAGCCCCAATAGGTGCTTGGCCAAGTGCAAAACAGACATCTAGCCTTGCGACATACACATATATAAAAGTATTTATAATACATATATGTGAGAGCGGTGAACTTTATGAGACAATATTTTAATCTATAAGGACTAGCTACCCTTATAGAATATGAAAAAGTTAAAAGGTCCCTCAAAAGTGACCTCGTCACGGACAAACCCATCATGTCAAGGGACCACGTTGTAGAAGACAAAAGTGGAACCCAAAGAGATCCCCAAGTCTAGATCGACTGAGTCGCCTTACCAAGGGAAAAAGGGCCTTGATATAGGTGTTCACAAGATTTCACAAGGACCATCTCCCTACAAGGGTCCCGACTCGAGGAAAGATCACCTCAAAATCCAAAAAAGGGTCTCAAAGAAGACGCTTATGAAAAGGGTCTCAAAGAAGACGCTTGTGAAAAGGGTCTCAAAGAAGATACTTGCGAAAAAGGGTCTCAAAGAAGACTTTTGTGAAAAGGGTCTCAAAGAAGACTTTTGTGAAAAGGGTCTCAAAGAAGACGCTTGCAAAAAAGGGTCTCACAGAAGACGCTTGCAAAAAGGGTCTCGAAGAAGATGCTTGCAAAAATAGTACTATGAATTATGACGAGAAGGACGCTTCTCGCACAAAATAAAACGTGCGTGCGAAACTATATAAAAGGATAGCGAGAACCCAAAGGGTCAACATATCCTTACGAGTAATCAAGGTGCACCAACAGACACGAATCACACGCAGTAGACGGGTCCCAAAGGGAACCCTTTCAAAATAAAGCTATTGACCATGAGGACTTGCGAAAGTCCCTCACACAATTGTTAGAGTACTAGATTAAGGAAAACAAGGCGACAAGACACCTCACACCTTGCAAAAGGATCTCGCATAGCAAGGGCACCCTCCCTCGACAAGATTACCCTCGACTTTATAGCTCAATCAGGCTCCATTCCTTCATTGGACAACTATATAAATGCCACCTTCAGACATAAATGACGAATGAAGTCACAGAAACAAAAAAGAAGGTTAAGAGGCCTTGCACAGCAAGAGGGCCCTCACATAGCAAGACCAACTATAGCCTAGTGCTTCCAAACACTCTTGTCTAAATGTTTAACATGCCCCTAAGCCTCATATAAGCCTTATCCTTGGAAGGAAGGTCGATGAAGGCCCCGGGATGTCAATGGATGAAGCACAAAGAAAAGGAGTCGAGCCTCACCATGTGAGAGGGTCTCGATGTGCGATACTATCTCGCATAGCAAGGTCCTCATCACCCAATAGTGCTGAATGACATCGTTCGCTACTTTATATGCCTCCAAGAATAATGCAAGTATCACACTCGTGAAAAATAAGTATAACATCATAATAAGTCTACAAGGACGTCTAAAGACCACCTCATAGACTGGGGGGCAAGTGTGGATGCCAAAAATCCACCAAGGAAAAAATCTCTAATCCGTGGTTGAAATACGTGGCTACTGGTCACTTAGTCATGTTATCAGGCTCGGGCCTATAGGTCTCACGAGACCACCTTCAAGTCAACACTCCCAAGTGCCCCGCAGGTCTCTGCCTTCTTGAAGATTCGAAGGCTCATGACACCCTTATGTGTCTCACACCCAAGTGCCACGAACCCTAGCGCCATGCGCCAACTCCAGCGGACCCCACCTCGGTCGCGCAGCATCGCCTCGCGCCAGGACCCGCGGACCCACCACCTTGGCCGTGCAGCAGCGCCTCGCGCCAGGTCCTGCAAACCCACCACCTCGGCCGCACAGCAGTGCCTCGCACTAGGTCTCGCGCATCCTCAGTCGCGCAGCAGCGCCTCGCGCTAGGTCCCGCAGACCCACCACCTCGGTCGCACAGCAATGCCTCGCGCCAGGTCCCGCAGACCCACCACCTCGGTCCCGCAGCAATGCCTCACGCCAAGTCCTGCGAACCCACCACCTCGGCCACGCAACAACACCTCGCACCAAGTCCCACTGATCAACTACCTCCGCCGCGCAGTAGCGCCTCGCGCCAGGTATCGCGGACCCACCACCTCGGTCGTGCAGCAGGGCCTCAAGCCAGGTCCCGTAGACCCACCACCTCAGTTGCACAGCAACACCTTGCGCCAGGTCCCGTGGACCCACCACCTCAGCCACGCAGCAGCGCCTCGCACCAGATCTTGTGGACCCACTGCCTCAGCAGCGTAGTAGCACCTCGCGCCAGGTCCCGCAGACCCACCACCTCGATGGTGCAGAAGCGCCTCGCGCCAAGTCCCGCAGACCCACCGACTCGGCCACGTAGCAGCGCCTCGTATCAGGTCTCGCAGACCCCACCTCGGTCGTGCAGTAACACCTCACGCCAGGTCCCATAGACACCACCTCGGCCATGCAGCAGGGCGTCACGCCAGGTCCCGTGGACCCACCACCTCGGCTACGCAGCAGCGCCTCATACCAGGTCCCGTGGACCCACCATCTCAGTCGCGTAGCAGCGCCTCATGCCAGGTCCCGCGGACCCACCACCTCGGCTGCGCAATAGCGCCTCGCACCAGGTCCCGCAGACCCACCATCTCGGTCGTGCAGAAGCGCCTCGCGCCAGGTCCTGCTGATCCACCACCTCGGCTGCACAGCAGCGCCTCCCGCCAAGTCCCGCAGACCCACTGCCTCGACCACACAGTAGCGCCTCGTGACTGCCTCGGCTGCGTGTCAGGGCCTCGCGTCAGGTCCCGTAAACCTGCCTCGCCATAGACCCACAAGCCTTGTCATTCGAAACGCCATGCCTTGTGCTCAAGGGTCCATGTGAGACCCAACATCTTGTCGGGATAAAGACCAGCGAAAGGCGCCTTGCCTCGCCATATCTTCCATGACAACCCATAAGTTCTACAACACTTAACCAAATGTAAGAAAGCTTGGTGAAAAGGTGTATCTTTGAAATAGGGAAAAGAACTATCAGGTACAAGGCATGCCCATGAGTAAAGGATGTACGACCTTAAGGAGGAAAGAGGTGCGACTTTGACATCCATACCCAACAAGTAGTGGAGGTACGACACGGTACCAAGGCAGGAGCACTTTTGCAGACCCCTGACATATACTGGAGTTGACCATCACTCCTCCAACACCACTACCACCTACAGCCTAAATACGCAGCTCCTTGTCTCTTCGGGACCACATTGTACCAAGAGCCATTAAACTCACCTATATATAGGGCCTCACTTCATCATTGAAGGGGGTTATAAAATTCATTGTATACAGAGGTTATTAAACAATATACGAGTTTTTACTCCATTGTTGTTCTGCATTTATCCTTCCTCAAGTCTATTCTAAATTCTCATTTAGTTTTTATCTTACTAAACTTTGTGTTTTCTGACCTAACATCGTTGACGAGTTCTCACCGTCTATAGTTTACTAAAACATACTCAACATAATATTAATCTTATACTATAATCGGGCCAAGTCCTAAACGCAGGTCGGGTGCAATTTTTTTACCTGAGGTCCGAGTGTAATATATATTAAGAAAGAACCTCGAGCATAATCCGATCCCCTATCGATAACCTAGTCACAACCATAATATAGATTCCTATCAATAATGAGCGAATAAGGGCTTCCGAACCGAATCCTAGCCTCCGAGATGTCGAATTCAACTAAACCGAGTAGTAGAATCAATCCCAAGACCTTAGGTTTGAGTTCCCGCACTCAAAACCTTCTCGGGGCTCAAAAGCCCTTCAAGTGCTACGATCCAAAACAAAAGAGACGCGACCTGTGCCAAATCAGAGAGCCCAAGAGCTCTCTTTTTGACCACATGCACCATGGATCGTCCCTACTAGCGCTGCGGCTCAAATGGAGGTTTGACACCTCCTTCTCCTTGCGTTCAAGAGAGTCGCGGCGCCCCAAGAACAGGGTTGCAGCTCGACATGGGCGCCGCGACATTAAAACCCAGAATTTTCCCCGTTTTCTTCAAGTCAAATCTCACCAAAAACCTATCCAAACGTAGCTAAATCCCAAAAGTAAGGTTCCCAATCAACTCATCACCTTAATACACACAAAACCCAAGCTTAACTTGGCCAAAACGTCATCAATTCTCCAAATTCATATTGAGTTTCTAAAACTCTAAAACTCAGCTAAAACCAGGGAAAAACACAGAGATTTAGGGCTAGAAATTGCTACCTCTGTTGCCCTAATCGATGCTAAGATTTTCCCCAAGCGATCCCGAGCCTAAGCTAGCCTCAATTCTCCTTAAATCGCAAAGAATTCAAATATTGAATGAAAGAGAGTATGAACAAGAGAGAGAGTTGTTGAGCATTCTGAGAGTTTCTGTGTTTGTGAGGTTACTTAGAGTTCAAGTAACTCTAAGTAAATCTCGAGGCTCGGGGTACCAAAAACGTCCCCGAGGATAAAATGGTCAAAATCCTTGAAATTTCCTCCTAATCTCACTGACTCCAAATGCATCCTCAAATATCTACTCCCATTACCCGATGTCTTGGTAATGTACTAAATACCCAAAAAAAACTCATGACTCACCCCGAGTTGGGTATTGGTCCCATTGTAACTTTCCCGCTAACTTTCTCCCTAGGATCGCCTCATGTCGAGTAACCCAAATATATTCACATAATAAAGTGGTCTCACACTTATATCACATATATGCACATGTATTCTGTAACGCCCTACTTCCTTAGAGCCGTTACCAAGTGAGTTTTAAAAGAAAACTTTGTGCAATGAACTCGCTAACCGAGATTTTGAAACGAAAGTGTGAGTAATTAAAAGTTAAGGCTGTAATCTTTGAAAATGAGTTGTTTCAATAAAAACTTCTAGTATTAAACATTTGGGATCCCAAAATAAGGTTTGAAAACTATTTACATCTTGAAATAAGTTTACAATTGATCAGTTCTAAAAATCATAGATTATTATAGCCATTTTCGAATAAACCCCCAACCAAAGCAGTCGGGCAGGCCAAACATGTACGCGTCGCTTCACGATCTCCGTACTCATGGCTGGTTGACTCAATCTTTGCCCTTACCTGCAACACAGAGCACCCGTGAGCCGAAGCCCAGCAAGAAAACTCATGCAGTACATAACATATGCAAATTATACAGTTAATCATACCAGATAGTCCACAGATAAACAAGTCAACCATTAGACTAAGCAAACACGGTCGTGCTGCCCCAGAAACCTTACCAAAGCCTGGGGTCTCGGTCCTTACCGTAAGGATATCACATTTATCCACTGGGTCCGACCCTGGCCATAAGCATCCCAGGTACTAAGTGCTACTTCCGGCCCCACTGCTGTTCTCGGCCTTTCGCCGTTCTCGGCTCCATTGCCGTTCTCGGCTCCGCGCCGTATCATTCAACTATAATCACAGATAGTCTAACTCAAATAACATTTGAACATATATATCAATTCAATAAAGTCTACACCCTAACATATAATGCAATATAGGGCCGTGCCCTGCAATCACACTATGGGCCCATGCCCTATCCTACGGGTGTTATAGTTTTCTTACCTGTATTCCGAGCTTTCCGATGCACCAAGGTCACAAGCACGGTCCTCTAGCAAGAGCCTCCCCGAAATCCTAGTCACAACACACATAAAACACTTTCAATACTAACTGAGCCCAAGACCACTTCTCGGGACCAATCCTGCACTCTCGGGACCTCTAAATCCATAAAACAGATAATCGGAACCAACCCCCGTGTCCCCGGGCAAAAGCCCTAAAAACCCAACCTTTTGGCTGCCAAAATGGCCTAGGGCCACGGCACTCCCTTCAAGGGCCGCGGCGCCCAGCGGCTTGGCCCCCATCCTGAAGCATCCTCGCGCCGCGGCGCCCAAGAACAGGGTCGCGGCGCTCCATCGCGAACCCAGATTTTCTGGGTTTTCCCATGCGTTTTTCCCGAGCTTCAACCTCTCCAAATCACCCCAAACAAATACCTTAACCCCAAAATCAAATCAAAACCTCATATGAACCATCTAACAACCTATAGATACTAGAATTAAGAGCAAAACACCATCACACCCAAAAATCCACTCCTTGATTTCAAATTTCAGCAACTCAAACCAAAACTCAAAATACTAACTCAAGCTTTAGATTCACAAGTCAAAACAGAAATCAAACTTAAATATGCATAAGATCCTTACCTCAAGTGGAGAATCCACCCTAAAAGTTTCCTTGATCTCCTCCTAAACTCCCACTTCAGCCCATTTTTCTCTTCTTCTTCTTCTTCTTCTTCTTCTTCTCATTGCCCTAACTTTCCTTCTCTTTATTTTTAACAAAGCCATCAAATAACCCAAATGCCCAAACCGTGTACCCTATAATCCCAGCTGAAAATTGTCTAAACCCCTTGCCAAATGACCATGCTACCCCTCCAAATAATCCTTTCCCAACTAAGTCCTCAAGGGCACTCTAGTCCTTTCACTAATATTTCAATTCTACCATTTTCCAACTAAACTTGTTACTCACAGCAGTAACTAATGGTTACCCAGGTTACTCAATCACCAATAACCATTACCCACTAAATCTCAACTTAACCATAGAATTCCCAAGGTACCCCTAGGCTCCTCCCGAGCCGGGTATAGAAATCCCGTTGTGACTTTTAAGTTAATTTGCTCTCTAGGACCGGCTCGGCACGTGCATCACAATAATAACACCACACTCACGTGGTACAATTCACAGAATACAATTATCACATATATGCCCTCAGCGAGCTAAAATTACCAATTTACCCCTATCATGCAAACGGGGTCCACATGCATATTTATTTCACCTAACATGCATACTAACCACGTAGTCATGCATCTCGAATGTTCAATTAGTCATATAACATGCTTTAAATCATAATCATGCATTTAACTCATAAAATCGCACATAAATCCCAACATGCCCTCCTGGCACACTAATCAAGGCCCTTAAGCCTTATTAGCGATTTTGGGTCGTTACATATTCCAAATATTCATGTAATGAGCCAAATTATGAAAATTGCCCTTCTAATAAGAAACGGGCCCACATGCTTATTTAATATACCTAAACATGCATATTTAGTCATATTATAATATAACTCACGTAATCATATAATGATACACATATATCACATAAACACATATTTCATAATAAAATCACATAATTTTCCATCTTGGCCCCCTTATCAAGGCCCTAAGCCTGAATAGGTAATTTGGGGCGTTATAGTCGTTGATGGTTGCGATTCAATAGCCTGTAACTCTTTGACATTGACCACTCTCTCGTGCTTCATCATATGGCTCACAATTTCTTGATATGAGCCACGCAGAGTCTATGGATATTTCTCCACCCCAAGGAGGGGAGCTGGGATAGTGACTGTTGAGGCTTTGGTTTGGGGGACCTGCGAGATAGGAGTGGGATCGTGAGGATCTGGTGGAAGAGCCAGTAGGGTCGTGACTACAGTGGACTGAGGCTGCTACTACTGCTTCTATGTGGAGCTGGCACCCTTGTCTTTTTCAGGAGGCCCAGTGGCGGTTCCAGCTCCGGGAGTGGTTTTCTTCGAAACTCTCAGCCTATTTACATGTGGTCTAGTTTTGAGGGCTTCTTTTAGATTCATGCCTTCATCTACAAAAGAGCGGGCAGAAAATCCAGATCCAAGAAATGTTAGTCAAGATAACATAATGCAAAGAGTAACAGTACAAAAACCCAAACCTCCGAACTAGAGAAGGAATTTACTATGATATGCTGTAGATTATGAACCGAACTGGGTAAAACCTCTAACTCTTGGATTATTGGAGGAGGGGGAGACTTTATTATTATTGCATTTTGAGATCTATGAAGTTCAGGCTCCTCGTGTGGACTAGAATCATGCTCAACCTGCCTAATACCCGGGGTAAAAATATCATGACACAAGGAAGGCTGTAACGCCCTACTTCCTTAGAGTCGTTACTAAGTGAGTTTAAAAACGTGCTTTCATCTTACTAATCGAGGTTTTAGATCAAACAGTGTAATTAAGCTATAAACAGAGGAAAAAACCTTAGAAATATTAATTCTCATAGAAAATCATAAAACGTTTACACTTGGGATCCCAAAATACAGTTTAGAAATGTTTACAACATATTAATAAAACCAAGTCGACTAGACGACAAAATCAGAGTTTATTTACAAGCATCTCCCAAAATCCTCTGGCCGTGGCGGCCAGGGTGGCCAAACATGTACACGCCGCCTCACGCCTGCTGTAATCATGGTTGGTTGATCACCTCTGTACCCTCTACCTGCACCACAGAGCATCTGTGAGCCGAAGCCCAGCAAGAGAACCCACAAGCAGATAACATATGCAACACATATATATCAAACATATAAACATGCCACCAAAGGCTAAACACGTACGGCCTAGCCGTCCTAGGCGTTTACCAAGCCTTGGGTTCGCAGACCATGCCATGAGGATATCCCAGGTATCCTTCTGGGGACTCGCCCTGGCAACTCGCACTCCACGTGCTCAGCGCTGCTCCCGGCCCCTTGCCGTTCTCGGCTTTGCACTCAACGTGCCCAACGCCGTTCCCGGCCCTTCGCCGTTCTCGGTCTACACCGTTCCCGGCTCAAGCCGACCATTCACATCATAACTCACATAGCATAAAAAGCAAGTATAGAATTCTAGCATAATCAGATAAAGGGCTACGCCCCGCAGTTCTAACATATTGGGCTCGGCCCTACATATCAATCCATTCAAACACACTGAGCTCAGCCCTGCATATCAGTCCACTCAAACACATTGGGCTCAGCCCTGCACACAAGCTCTATGGGAACAAGGGCTCTCTTACCTGAGTTCTGAGCTTCCTGAGCACCGATGTCCCGAGCACAGTCCTCAAACTGGAGCCTCGTCGAAATCCCTAGTCACAACACATCATCAATATTCAGTCATCAAGTTCTAATCCAGTGAATAACTTCGAGCCGCAACCCTAACCTCCAGAACCTTGAATTCTATCAATCCGGGTGATAAAATCCATCCCAAGCCTTAACCATTGAATTCCCAGGCCTAAACACCCTTAAAAATGCAAACTGGTACTAAGGGTCGCGGCCCCACCCTCAAGAGTCGCGGCTAGCCTCAAAATAGAGGCTAGCACCACATTGATCCCCACACGAGCCGCGGTGCGCATGAACCATCTCGGCCTCCCATGGCCGTGCGCGCACACAGGCCGCGGCGCTCCTCACCGAACCCAGAATTCTTCATCAATTTCCTACCTTTTCTTCAAGCCAATCCTCACCAAAACTCACCTATCTAACCCAGATATTAAACACATATACTCCAGCTCAATAACAACATTAAAACCCCATCAAAATCTACTCCAAAACCCAACTAAGATACTCAAGAACATGTCAAACTTAACTAGCATGCACACTCTAGCAAACCAGTATCAATTCTCAACATAATCCCAATAATTAAAGCTTACCTTGCTGAATTCAATCCTGTAGTTGATCCTCAAGCCTTAAGCTTCAAGCTCCTATAGTATCACAGCTGAGTTCCCCTAGACCTTCAAGATGATTCCCTTAGTTTTCCTTGTGCTTTCTTAGAGAGTGAATGAGGAAGAAATAGATAAAGCTATCCTTAGCTGAAAGAAGAGAGAGCAAGTCGGTTTCTATAGCTTCTAAACTATTCCTCTATTTTGTTTTACTTGACTTAAGTCTATTTGGTTACCTCAAAGCTCGGGGTACCAAAACGTCCCCGAGGGAAAAATGGTAAATTTCCCCAATATTCCCGCCTAGACATTCTATCCTCAAATATATCTCCAAATATTTATTTTCATGCCCCAGTAATCCCATAACACTCCTAGTACCCAAATTACCCCTCGACTCGCCCCGAGTCGGAATATCAACCCCGTTGTGACCCTCTGGCTAACCGCTCCCAAGACTGTCTCGGATTGTGCTGCACAGACATTTCACATATATACAACATATATCATATTCATGCCCCTAATATCCAGACGGGGCCCACATGCACATTTAACTCATTAAACATGCATCACTACCATATATCCACATTAATCCACCCATTAACACATTAAAGCATAATAAATCATTTATTGCCCTCCAGGCACACTAATCAAGGCCCTAAGCCCGATTAGCAAATTCGGGTCGTTACAAAGGCCATGACAAAAGGTTTGTATCGTATTCTTCAAAAATAGTGGACCTAAAGTGCAAGGTATTATATACCTCTAAAGTACATTTGGGGTAGCTATGATCATGGCGTATGACCAATTGGTCAACACATTGAAGAAGTGTCATATTTAGGTCTGGATCAACCAGATGTCAGCTCATGAGCTGCCTCAGATTGAATTGGTCTCGCTGAAAACTAGCAGCAACCCGGTTTATTTCTCTACATGGATTACCTTGACCAGAGGTGCCAGCTGCTGCCCCCGATTCAGCACGGCCTTGACCGGAATCCTGATTATGTTCAAGAGTTCTTATTTTACGCACCAACTATGCGACCTCCTCTTCTTCATCAACCTCCTCAGCAACTGAAGGGAGCTCTTGGGGAGGGGGAGCTCGGGGAGGGGGCTTGTAACGCCCCAAACTCCAGGGACTGTTACGGTGTGCCTTATAAACAGTGCTAAACTCGCTAATCAAGTCATTTGGCCAAAATCGTGAAACTAAGTATGATTAGCGGTTTAGGGATTAAAAATTTTGGTTAAGATGTAACGTTTCATTAGAACGTTTACTGTATACATTGGGATCCCAAAAATATATTTTTAGAGTTTATTACAGGAAAATATTTACAACAGGCCGATCTAAGCGGAAAAATAGGGTTTAACCCTAGTTCCTCTTCCAACCCTCGGTCGTGGTGGTCGAGCAGCTGCATATGTACACTTCATCACCTAAGCTCTCCAGCTCAAGGATGGTCCAGCTTTCTTTTGCCTTTACCTGCACCACATAGCACCCGTGAGCCGAAGCCCAGCAAGAAAACTTAATATGCTCATGAACAGTAATAACATGTCATCAAACCATAAGGCACACGCCTAGCAGATGTAGCCCTAATCATACAGGCACATGAGTTCACGTAATGTTGAGTATAACACATCAACCAATGATCATAATAATCATCCAGGGCTTTTAGCCCAAAATAGAAGAGTGACAATGGTATAGTCACTAAGGTGGGTTCCGTTCCCAATAGCCATGTGACGATAGGGTCACCGGGGCTTATAGATAAGTGATCATTTTACTAGCTTAAACAAGATAGGTATCTGGTGAAATAGTCACCAGCATAAACCTATCGAGTAGATAACTGATCCTTTCACTAGCTTAAATAGGATAGGTGCATGATGACTAGTCATCAACATAACCATCCTCATGACCGTAGAGTCATAACCATGGAACTCTATTCCCTAGCCATGTGACAAGCAATCACCTAGGCCTTAGGCCCTGGCTCTGAGTAACTAGTCTTAGACTAGCCAAGTGCTTATAAGTTTCATCGACCTTAGGGTCGGTCCAGCATTAATACCCCATATGAGTCATTCAATGCTGATATCGATTAGATCTAATCTTCATTCGGCCCTGCGTTCAGGACGCTTATGTCGTTTCTGACTCTTAGGTCAGTGATACGCGACCAGTTCCGTCCCTAACTAATTAGTACCATACACAAGTAAGCAATGCCACCAAACATATATCATATGTCAAATATTCGAACACAGGGCATTCAGCATGCTCACTTATCATTTATTAGTACAATTAGGATCATGCATAAACACAGAGGCTCAAGTTCTAACCAATCTCACATTCAGTATATGTAGCATGTCCTAATCACATGTTTCTCGTGCATCACATTTAAACATCCAACATGCATCAAGAATAACCATGCATGTCACATATACACAGGGTGCAGATTTCTTACCTCCGCTTCGAGCGAGAATTAGAACAAGAACGACCCTTGAGAACGATCGATCCTTAATCATTTAGCGGTCACCTAGTCATAACCAAATACAATCTCTGATTAATGAAAATCAACAAAGATAGGGTCTTGACCTAAACCCCACTCTCGGGACCTCGAAACATGCCCACACAGTGAGTAGATTCAATCCCGGGCCTTAAAGATTGAAACCCTGAGCCAAAAACACTCAAAACAGGGTTCTGAAGAAACAGGGTAGTGCTACCCTCCTAGCACCCCAGCGCTCAAGACAGAACCAAACCGCCCTAGCCTCCTTTGCAGGTAGTGTTGTAGCACTCTATACTGGGCGTTGTAGCGCTACCTTCAGCCAGCATTTGCCTAGAAAGTTCTTCCTTCGATTCCACCATTTCTAACCCAAACCAAAAGCTTCCAAACATCAAATTAAGTCCCAAATGAACCCAAATACCACCTCCACATGTCCTAGGCACCACAACACCAAGAACCCTAGCCAAAACTCCAATCAATTCCCCACTTTTCAACCCGAAAACCAACTGGAACTTAACTAAGAAAACAAAGCAAAACCAAGAGTTCTAATGGCTAAAAACTTACCTCAATCTCAACAACACACCCTCTTCAATGGTGGAGCATAACCCTAGCTTATCCCATCTTGGTTCCTTGGCTTGATTCCTCAAACAAAGCAGAAAATCCAAAGAGAAATGGAGGAGAAAAACCATCGGGAGAGAAGGAGAAAGGAGACTCTATTTTCCTCTTCTTTCTACAGCCTTAATGGCTTACATCAATCTCTAAGGGTGAAAAGACCTATATGCCCTTAGGTCTAAAATAAAACCTTAACAGCCACCAAGGGCAAAACCGTCCTTTCACACCTATTTTGTTAATCATAATTAACACCCTCCAATTCCCGCTATTCTCAATATTCTCACATACCAATAATCCATATCCCATTACCCTTTAGTTCCCGGTAATGTTCTAATCATTAAAATCACCCCGAGACTCACCCCGAGCCTCGAACTTAAACCCATTATGACTAGACCGAACACTTGCATTTCATGATCGTCTCACGCCGAAAGGCTCGAAAAAATCCACATATAATGTGGTACCAATCATAACTCACCCACATGCACAAAAATACACAATTACGACCTCAACGAGCCAAATTACCAAAATGCCCTTATAATTATAAATACACCCATATGCATGCATTTATCATCATACAATAATATAGTTCACATAAACATGCATATGATCTCTAAATAACATCATAAATCAATTATGGCCCTCCCGGCCTCCTAATCAAGTTCCTAACCCTTATTAGGAAATTTCGGGGCATTACAGGGCCTTAGGCCCTGATGGTCAGCATCTGATCCTCGTGGATCAGCTTGCAAGCCACCATGTTGGCATCATTCATCACCATCCAAAACCCTTTCTCCTTGGCAGGAGCACTAGCTAGAGTCTCATATTGACCTCCAAGGTTCTCTAACCGCTCCGTTCTATTATATATAGCTGCACAAAGTAATAACTCGGTCATAATAAGTTTTAACTTTGTTAGGAAATAATTCAAGTGCAAATTTTAATAAGCTGAAAAACTTACGAGGACAGTTAAAGTATCGATAAGTGCGGTTCTTGAACCCGTTTAACATAAAGAATTGGTCCTTATAGTCATTCGGGTGGCTGGGGAGGTCGTTGATAGAGGCTGTGATGGGGAATCTTGTGAGGTAGTAGAAGCCATCACCTCAGCCCTTTGACTCTGGATTGACCTTGAGGAAAAAGAAATACATAATATTAGCAGGGGTGGGGACGTCCCACTCATACTTCAAAAACAAATACTCCAACCCTGCTAGAAGTCGATACCAGTTCGGGGGGAGCTGGAACGGTGCCAGTTCCACGTAGTTTAAAAAATCTACGAAGTACTGGTCCAAGGGAAGGAAGGCACCCACCTTCAGGTGCTTATCACTCCAAGCCCCAAAGTCGTCCTGGAATGAGGTGCAGCTCCGCTCTCCATCCAGTGGGCAATAAGTACTTTGGAGCCCGTCTCGATCCCGTGACTAAGTAAAAAAAATTTCACCTTGCCCTGAGTCTTTATCCGAGATTCGATGTGCTCAGCTTTGAAGAAGGCATCAAGGTCAACCACGACCTTCCTATCCACTAGTGGGCCAAAGTGTGGAATAGGGGTCTCGAAGGCGACCTGCTTATCTTTATTTTGAAAGGAAGAGGTCGCCGCTAATTTCTTCTTCTAGTTGGCCATAATTTAGTTTGCATGACTACAAAGCAGCATGTTAGAGGCAACCTAAGATATAACCTCACTGTGACAATAGGTGAGGGCAACCTGGAGTTTTGGATTCGGTTTACTCGACCTAAGATACCTACGAGCTAAATTCTCACCTAACAGTAATACATGCGTTCACGTGCGGTCAGAAACCACGCGCCATAACCTCAGGAAACCCTGATACTTCAAGATTCGCGTGTCAGACCTAGTATCTTTTTGGGAAGAGGTTTAATGCAAAACCACTCAAGATACCGGGACCTTTAAGCTACCTAGAACTGAACCTAAAAATACCCTCAAATCTTCAAATTTAGATATTCAAATATTCCTCTTTCAAACCCAAAAATGAACCCATTTTTTCAGGTGCCTTATTCCTAGTTGTTTATAATGCTATCAGTTTTGGTCATATATAAAACCTAAACTAAACTCAAACCAGACCGAAACAGGTAAAAAATATTGGAATATTTCATAAAACTTATTGAAAAATAAGAAAATGAAATTTAAACCAGATATAGAAATACTTATTATTCGGTTTCTTGGTCAACGAAGTGAGAATAGAAAGGAAAGAACAGGAAACATTGGAAGGATTCAAGACGAGAGATTAAAAGTTCCTGGGAAATAAGGGAATGTAGAGAGCTCTGAGTGTTTTGAAAAGAAAGAAAAGAGGAAAATTTTTTAATGTAAAGGATGTAAGGCTCAGGCATGGCTCTCCAATTTATATGTAAACTTTGGGAACCAATCTAGGCCACACGATTAGATCAGTTTGATATCCAAGGGCCTAGATTAAATAAACCAAGCGGCAACAAAAAGTTGACAAGACACTACTCGAAACCTGAACAGACACCTATTACAGACCAACACGTGTCTTGTACTTGAGTGAGTGGGTGGGCTCGTTTTCTCATTATAGAATCTGAAAAGCCTCTATTGTGTGTGTCAGAAGTGACGTCATGCACAAGCAAGAGCTTGGGGGGTAAATATTGTACCCAAAAAATACAAGCTGATTTGCTCAACACAGGGTACAACTAGTAGACAAGAGTATGAAGAAAGCGTACATATAGAGCATCTTACTAACTCTTGAGTGAGCAGGTCGAGTCAACTTGACAGGTTACGACAACCAGATAGTCTCCAGATCGCCTCCTGCACCAAAAACTTAGTTCGAGATATGCATCACCCAGATCGCCTTCGTGAAACTTTAAGTGATACCTATGTCAGTTTAGATTAGTCATGCGACACCCAGCTCGAGGGAAATGTTCAGCTCGCAGAAGCCTGGTCATGACACACAGTGAAGGATCCCAAAAGACTCAGAGATTCTTTATACGCCTCATAAAGGCCCATATTTTATTATGCATTTATTATCCGATATAACAGATATAAATTTGATAAGCAATCATATATTTATGTAAACGATAAGTTACCCAAATTTGTCAATTACCATATTAATGTACGGTTACCCAAAACTGTCCATGAGAATCTTCCATAAATACAAGGGGAATGGACAGTTAGAGGGATCGACTTTCTGTATGCAAAAACTCTACTGAAATTGTCATCAACAATTTCTTCAAGAGTCCTAAATAGATCAATAAGAGTGACTCGTGGACTAGGTGGATTTTAACCATTGAACAACGTATAATCATGTGAGCATTTTGCACTCTTATTTTTTTGCCTTTTCCTATACACTCGGTTTACGAAAAGCCTAATCTCTCTGTTGTCGAATTTATAAATCCTTGTTGCTGAAAAACCATGTCAATAATTAGTAATGTGATTATTAATTGGGAACTTTATTATTTCTATGTTGCATGAACAAGGTTTCAATATTTCCTTCATTAATAATTCAATTATTATCTCATGATTTGGTATTGAAATATGTCATGCAAAATTCGATGATGGGTTGTATAAACTTAAGGCAAAAGAGTGATTTGTATACAACTCTAAAATGTTTAAATTTGCAAACCTAAGTGCTATCCAAAAAACAGGCACGGGGTGACGTGGCAGGTGTTTTTAAACACGTGGCTGACACCTGGCAGAGTTCTATTCGACCATCGACCAGTAAGATCCTCCTGGTGTAGTAGTTGAGTTTTCCTTACGACCAGCATGGTCGTACACTCCGCATATTTCAAGATGATCTTGGGGAAATCATATTCAATTCCGAGATTATCTCCGATGATTCCTGATTATCCTATTAATTAGGAGAGAATATCTGTAACAAATTCATGTAATCCTCCTTGAGCCTATAAATAGAGAAAGATAGCTCAAGGAAGGGACTTTTTGGCTTTTGGTTAATTGAAGTTATACACTTATGGGAGAATTAGAGCTATTGTATTACGATTATATTGTCTATCCCTCTCAGGTTTGTGAAACTCAGAGAACCCTAGTTCTTTGATCACTCCTTTGAGATCTCATATCAATAATAGCTTAAGTGGACATAGGTCATTACTAGTTCCTGGGGCCGAACCACTATAATTTATTGTGTTCTTTACTGTTTTTGTCATTATATCCATTCCAACACATCTATCCACATCAAGCGTTTTGACTCCGTGTCAATTGACCAAAACAAGGGTCAACATTCTGGTGCTTTCGTTGAAAGCTTGATATAAAATTGTTGAAGCAATAATGGCAAAAACAACAAAGAAGACTGGGCAGGTGGCTAGCGCTGCACGAAATTGTTGAAGCAATAATGGCGAAAACAACAAAGAAGGCAGAAGAACATGTGAAGGATTTACAGGAATGTTTCAATGTTTTGAACAAATATCAGATGAAGCTAAATCCTCTCAAATGTTCCTTCGGAGTAGGATCAGGGAAATTTTTGGGGTTCGTTGTCAATTCAAGAGGAATCGAGGCCAACCCCGAAAAGATCAAAGCCCTGATCGACATGAAATCGCCAGTGAAAATCAAGGATGTGCAAAGTTTAACTGGAAGGATTCCGCACTCAGTAGATTTATTTCAAAGTCGACTGATAAATGCGTCCCTTTCTTTAATCTACTTAGAGGCAACAAGAAGTTCGAGTGGACTGGAGACTGTGAACAGGCTTTCCAAGCCTTAAAAGCCCACATGGCACAGCCTCCTGTTTTATCAAAGCCTATAGATGGAGAAACTTTGTTCATTCACCTGGCGATCACCGAATATGCTGCTAGTGCGGTGCTAGTACGAGAAGAAGAAGGCGTACAAAAGGCAGTTTATTATGTTTGCAAGAGGTTAATCGGGGCCGAATTGAGGTATCCTCCCATCGATAGATTAGCCTATTGCTTAATTTTGGCCTCAAGGAAGTTACGTCCTTACTTCCAAGCCCATCCCATCACAGTCTTAACTGACCAACCCCTTCGGAAAGTTCTACAAAAACCGGAGGCGGCTGGGCATTTGTTAAAATGGGCAGTCGAACTCGGGCAATTCGATATCACATATTCACCGCGAGCAGCAGTAAAAGGACAAGTCTTGGCTGATCTTATCTCCGAATTCACTAAGCTCCCAGACAACGAGCAGTGCAAAAAACCTAGTACGCCTGAGCCCCAAGTTGAAGCTCCTTCGTGGAAGTTATTCACGGACGGATCGTCCAACGAATCTCATGCATGAGCAGGAGTGATATTGATAATGCCAGAAGGGCATCGATTTCACTGCGCTATTAGGTTCGATTTCACCGCTTCAAACAATGAAGCCGAGTATGAAGCACTCCTCGCTGGGCTAAGGTTGGCCAAAGACATGAGTATAAAAGTGCTGGATATTTACAGTGATTCACAGCTGGTAGCAAATCAGGTCTTAGTGGAGTATCAAGCACGAGGCCTGAAAATGGTGGCCTACCTGAACAAAACCAAAGATTTGTTGGCACAATTCGAGAAGTATACCCTCCTGCAGATACCTCAAGATCAGAATTCAAACGCAGATGCCTTATCCAAACTCGCGAGTGCGAAAGATGCTGACACTTTAAATATAGTGCCAGTGGAGCGGCTACGCGAGCCGAGCATACGAAAAGACGAAACCAGTATGGAGATTTGGATAGAAGATACATGGATGGCACCGTACTTGGAGTATCTCACGAATGGTGTACTACCAGCATATAGAAACAAAGCAAGGACTCTGCAAAGACAGACTACTAGGTACATATTGGTCGATGGTATTCTATACCGAAGAGAATACTCCATGCCACTGCTCAGATGTATTACACCAGAAAAGGCTAAAGAGCTGATGAGGGAAGTACATGAAGGCTTCTATGGAGATCACGCTGAAGGGCAGAGCCTATCGAAAAAGATTCTGAGGCAGGGTTATTTCTGGCCGACTATGAACGAAGACTCAATGGAGTTTGTGCGAAAATGTGATAAGTGTCAGAGGTTTTCCAAGATCCCATGCGCAGCTCCCAATGAGTTGAAGCAAATGCAAAGTCCATGGCCCTTCGCAGTATGGGGTATCGATTTAATTGGACCCTTGCCAACGGGAAAAGGTGGAGTAAAATACGTGGTTGTAGCAGTCGACTACTTCACCAAATGGGTCGAAGTTGAGCCACCCGCTACCATAATGACAAAGAAAGTCCTTGACTATGTCATCAAGAACATTGTTTGCCGATATGGATTGCCTCGGAAGATTGTCTCGGACAACGGCACCCAGTTTGACAGCGACCTATTCACAGACTTCTGCGAAAGGCATGGAATCATCAAGAGCTTTTCTTCAGTCGCGCATCCACAAGCAAATGGGCAAGTCGAAGCAGTGGATAAAACACTTAAGGATACCCTGAAGAAAAGGCTCGAAGAAGCTAAAGGAGCATGATCAGAACAACTGCCCGAAGTACTCTGGTCGTATAGAACTTCTCATCAAACAGCAACAGGTCATACCCCGTTTTCCTTAGCATACGAGTATGAGGCTATGTTGCCAGTCAAGTTAGATCTGCCCTCACACCGAAGAATCACATACGACCAAGACCAGAATAGCCAACTGTTGATGGAGTCCCTAGACTTGCTTGAGGAGAAACGAGAAAAAGCGCAACTCCAAGTAGCTGTGTACCAGCAAAAAGTCACCCGGTATTTTAACTCAAAATTAAAAGAAAGAAAATTCAACGTCGGAGACCTAGTACTTCGACGAGTTTTCCTAAACACCCGCGACCCAGCTGCTGGAGTACTCGGGCCAAACTGGGAAGGACCTTACCAGATTGAAGAATTCCTCCATCCAGGCACATACAAAATTGCACGTTTAAATGGAGATCTCGTTCCACGCTATTGGAATGGAGAACACCTGCGCAAGTATTATCAATAAACAGTCCTTCTTAAAGGACTGGCTTGTATTAATTTTACTTTTTACAAGTTTTGAAAAAGGGTTAGTCATGTTATATGGCTAATCGCTTATAAGTGTAAGATCTTTTTAAAAGATCACTCGTAAAGACATTTTTAATCCATTTTAATACGAGAATTATAAGGGACTGTGCGCAGCCAGTCATTCTTGCCAACCTTTGTAAAAAAATTTACAAGTATTTGTTCATTACGTGTGTTGTTTTGTTATATTATAAGTGTTGCATTTTTACCGAGCAGTAATGTTCGCACAGGTCGTGGTCAAGGCAAGTGACCAAGGACCTAAAGCTCCTTAGTTGCTTGGGGGGCATATAAGGTACATCGATAGCAGAGCATACCAAGAGGTATGTAAACACATGAACAAAATAAGTGAAAGCATGCTACGGTACTTAGAGTATTTTTCAAAATTTATATTTTGTTAAATCAAGCCAAAGTATTATGCTAAGTTTGGTCATGCGAACAGATGTTATAATAAGCATAAATATTATAATATCAAAGGCAATTCTTTTACACCACAAGCAGTACTGCTTGGATGTAATTGTTCAAAAGTAAAAGTAAAATATGCTGCCAATGCAGCAAAATTAAAAAGAAAAATTAGTCTTTACATCACAACCGGTAGGTCGTGTAATTAAAGAAAAACAATAGAACAAACTTTATGGAGCTTGAGGAGCAGGAGGATCCTGTGAAGCATTCTGTTCGACCACATCTCCTGCAGCTTCTCCTCCCTCCACTCCGGCGGCCGGTGGAATGTTTGGGGAAGCAGGGACCCTAGCTCTCTCTTCGGTAGCCAACCGAGTAGTGCAGCAGGCTAGCTTGGCCTTCCTAGCGTCCTCTGGAAGGTTACTGAAATCGGCACTTTGGTTGTGTTTCCAAAAATCGTAGAAACACCGAAGTGTCGCGTTCTTATTCCTCTCCAGGTCCTTGGCATTGGTAAGCTTAAGCTGCTCCACCTGGCTCTAAAGAACATCAATGGTCGTGTCCTTAGCGAGATGCTCCTCCCTAAGTTTTTTGACTTCACGCCATTGGATTCTGCTGGACTCCTGGTAGTCATCCCTCTGCTTCCTGGTAGTTTCCAGAGAAGCTTGCTTCTATGCCAGCTCTGCCACCAAGGCATTCTTCTACTGGGTAACCACCTCCAACTCCCCAGCGTTCCTAGCCTCTGCGGCTTGAAACTCCTCGATGACCTTCGCCCGAGACTGCTCGATGCTGGCACCAGCGCGAGTACGAGCAGCGGTCATTGTCAGCATGGCCTGCAGTTAAAGAATAAGAGTTAGGCTATCTTACAAGAAGGAAAAATAAAAACCAAAACCGCAAAAAGAGAAAGAGTGCTTACACTAGCCACTTCATTAAGAGCCTTGTTGAGGATCTGATCGACCCCCATGTTTTCAGCCTCAGCCATTGCCTCCCCGCAACGATCATGCTTCAGGATATGAGCGACGCGATCCTTAGCTAATCGCAGGGAACGGCTCGAGAGTTTGGCCCCAGGAAGTTCGGCTTGCTGGCCCTGTTCTTTTGGAGCTGCGGGCGAAGGATTTGTGGCAGCAGGCGGGATCTCCTTCTCAGCAGGAGCGAATGGTTAGGCAGAAGGTTGGCCAAAGGGCCCATCCTTTGGAGGATCAGCTGCTCGACTCTTCTTGGTCGAGGGTGCTTGCCTAGACTCGCCATCTTGTCTCCTGGCCGATTTCCTCCATTAGACCAGGGGAACCTCCTCCTCCTCCTCCTCCTCCTCCTCCTCCTCCTCCTCCTGAGTCTTATACAAGTCGAAAACGTTGGGGGAGGCCATTTCTGCAAAAAAAGATAAACATGCAGATAGTAAGACAAAAATAGATGGCAAATTATGGCACATCAGAAAAGAAGTAAGGAATACCACAAAGTCCAATACCCGAGCTACTACTACTTGTCGCTACACTACTGACTCTACTAGTCATCCACTCACTCTCTGGCACGAAGAAGTATGGCCCTAGATTTGGAGTATACGTAAAATTGCTGTCTTCGTCAAATAAGTGACAGGGAATTGGCAAGCTATTTAAAAGTGAAATAACAGCACCGCTTTCGTCCGAAGACTCATCCAAGTCTACGACAGTCTCTGCTGCCTTTTGTTTCCCTTTCCCTTGGGGGGCAGAAGGCCTTTCTGCTGAGCGAAGCCAGTCGATTCCCTGATCGTAACCCCAGTCGGTCTCCGTCGAGGAGGGGACGCTGGGGGATGCTGCTCGGGATGCCCCTCGGCAGTGGCGTCTGCCACCGCGGGTTCCCTCATTTCTTGATGAGTGGTGAGGAGGCCAGACAGCCTCAAGTTTTCATCAGTGACCAGAGACTTAATGCTTTTTTCAGCGTCAGTCATCCTGGCCAGTGCGTTGGACCTCAGCACCATGTCTGGTGTTGGGTTTGGGCGTAGCCATGGTCCTGAAAGACACAAGATACTTTAGAAATTTTCTAAGTAAAAGTAGCGACCAGTGGAAAAGGACATTTACCTCCTTGAGTGAAGGCCAAGTTGTTTGTAGTCATGTCGGGCGTGAGGAAATACTCCTGGCTGTATTTCCCCACGTTGGAGATGTGGGTGGTGTCACTCAGGAATGTTCGATTTGTTTCCTGGTGACAAAAATGAAAAAAGCCTGTCCCGGACTGTTGAGGGTTGGACTTAAGGTCAAAAAGGAAGTTGATCTCGTGAGGAGTAGGCTCTGGCCATTTTTTTAAGTTTGTAAAGGATATAGAGTGCAACGAGCATTCTATATCCATTTGGAGTAATTTGAAAGGGGGCGACACCGAAGTAGTTTTCCACCCCCTGATAAAACGGATGTAGAGGAAGGGTAGCCTCCGCCTCTATGTGGTACCTCGACCAGGCGCTATAGACGCCCCCAGGCAAGTTAACCCTCTGGTCAGCAGTGGGGATCTTGAGATGGACCCCAGTGAAAGGATACTTCCTAAGGTAATTGGCATGCAACCTGGGGGTCACCTGGCTGAGGGGAGAAAGATACCACTCGACATCAGGAAGGTTTGAATGCCGAGGGCGAGCCCTGACCTGAATGCGAGGGTCCGGGGCAATGTTTTCTCGACCGCTGGTTGAGGGAACCCTAACCTGCGAATCAGGCTGGGCAGGAGGATTTGGATTGTTTTCAAGGTTTGGTTTCTTTTTTCCAGGAGATTTAGAGCGGGCCATTTTAGGTGGTGATTGTTGAGGTATGGAAGAAGAAAGTCTTGAGAATGGAATCTCGTGAACATGCTGAGCCGGTTGTTCTTCACCTTCAAGCATTTGCGCAAGAAGATTGTCTTCGATTGGCCGCTCACCTCCCCACAAATCTGGCATTAAAATCTGCGAACAGAAAAATGGGAAGGTGAGGATGGAGAGTCTAGAAAGTTGGTTAGAATAACGATGGTCGTGTATAAAAGTCAAACTTTTATACAACAGCATTCTAACAAAAAACTAATTTTTTCACACGACCAGTTTGAAAAATAGATCAAAAAGTGAAAGCAAAAAGTTTTTTTAAAAAAGCTTTTTCAACTCCTTTAAGGGCGGGAAAAACTCAGTCTTTCAACTAGCATAAAAATCGAATTTTTACTTCGGTTTTACGTCCTAAATTTATGATCTCGACTATCAAACTAACTCGTAACTCCTAGATGGCAAAGAAACATCATCCTATCTAGCATCACCCGATAAATCCCTTACTTTCATGCATCTCAACCCAAGAACACAGACAACGCCAGAACTTAACAGTTAACTCACAGCGGCATGCATAGCGAAAATAAAGAGCAGAAAGGTTCTGAAACTTACCAAAGCAAAGATCGTGGAGGTTGGAAGGAGTTTTGAGCATAGACGAACGGACGGCTGGTTCTCAAAATGCTGAAAGATGATCTTCAGAGAGAATGAAGGTTCTGATTTAGGTTTTCTTGAAAGAGAAATAGCTTGCATAAAAAGAAAAAGAAGGCTCTGAGAAGGCTATATATATTTTGTCTGTGGCATGAAAGAAGAAGTAATCATCAGTTTCCTCTTTTCGAAGCATGGGGAGGGTGATAGTCGTCAATAGGTTACTTGGGAACCGAAAAGTCGTGATTAGACAGGGGTAGGTCACTTTTTCCAAGGATGCACGAACTACTCTAACAGATCTGGTGGGGTAATCGAAGAGTCGTTTTCCTTAAAGTTTATTTATTGTTGGTCGTAATAAATAAACTTGGGGGCAAATGTTATCCAAAAAATAGGCACCGGTGACGTGGCAGGCATTTTTAAACACGTGGCTGACACCTGGCAGAGTTCTATTCGACCATCGACCAGTAAGATCCTCCTGGTGTAGCAGTTGAGTTTTCCTTACGACCAGCATGGTCGTACACTCCTCATATTTCAAGATGATCTTGGGGAAATCATATTCAATTCCGAGATTATCTTCGATGATTCCTGATTATCCGATTAATTAGGAGAGAATATCTGTAACAAATTCATGTAATCCTCCTTGAGCCTATAAATAGAGAAAGATAGCTCAAGGAAGGGACTTTTTGGCTTTTGGTTAATTGAAGTTATACACTTACGGGAGAATTAGAGCTATTGTATTACGATTATATTGTTTATCCCTCTCAGGTTTGTGAAACTCAAAGAACCCTAGTTCTTTGATCACTCATTTGAGATCTCATATCAATAATAGCTTAAGTGGACATAGGTCATTACCAGTTCCTGGGGCCGAACCACTATAATTTATTGTGTTCTTTACTATTTTTGTCATTATATCCTTTCCAACACATCTATCCACCTCAAGCATTTTGACTCCGTGTCAGTTGACCAAAACAAGGGTCAACACCAAGGTCTATTAAACGTCAAAAGATTGATTCCGACAATGAAACATATCTATGGCATTTGAGATTGGGGCATATTGTTTGGATATAATTAATAGACTAGCAAAGGAGGGACCTTTAAGAGAATTAACTATTGGTTCCTTTCCCTTCCAGTCTGTGAATTCTTTCTAGAAGGCAAGATGACCAAAAGACATTTCTCTGCAAAAAGGTTCAAGATCCATAGAACCATATCAACTCGTACGCACTGATGTGTGTGGACCACTAAATGGGAAAGCAAGAGGAGAGTATGAATTCTTCATCACCTTTATTGATGATTATTTAAGATATGGTTACCTATATTTAATGCAAAAGAAATCTGAAACTTTTAGAAAGTTTAAATTATTCCAAGCTGAAGCTGAAAAGGAATTAGGTAAATCATTGAAAGTTGTTCAATTTGATCGAGGAGGAAAGTACTTGTATTATGAATTCGAGGACCACTTGCGTGAGCATGAAATTTAATCCCAACTCACTGCACCTGGAACGCCACAACAAAATGGTGTTTCAGAAAGAAGGAATAGGACGATATTAGACATGGTTAGATCAATGATGAGTTACTCATCATTGCCACTGTCATTCTAGAGCTATACCATTCAATGTGCAATGTACATATTGAATGTTGTTCCATCAAAGTCTATCAAAAAGATACAGTTGGAATTATGGAAGGGTACTAAACCTTGTTTACACCATTTTTTTGTATTTGGGGGGGGGGGGGGGGGGGGGGGTCCAACACACGTGCTAAAATGAAATACTGGAAAGTTGGAATATCACACTGAATTGTGCATGTTTGTGGGATATTCCAAGCCAACTAGAGGTGGTATATTTTATAGTCCTAAAGAAAAACAAAATATTTGTATCGACAAATGTTACTTTTCTTGAATATGACTATATTGAAAACCACAAACCTTGCAGTAGGGTTGTACTGGAGGAGATGGTCTCAAATCAAGTAATAAGATCACCAAATGTTCCCAATGAACAACGACAAGAGGAAACCACAAGTTCTAGTCAGAACAATAGGGAGCTTCGTCGAAGTGGGAGGGTTGTTAGGCAGCCAACTCGCTATGAACATGAAGTTCAGATGCTTGTGTCTGACACAAACAAATATGATCCATTGACATGCAGAGATGCAATGGAAGATTCTGACAAAGAAAAATGGCAAGGTTCCATGAACCTCGAAATGGAATCAATGCATTCCAATTCCGTCTGGACTCTTGAAGACCTTCTTGAAAATGTTGAAGCTATTGGTTGTAAGTGAATATTCAAGAGAAAAAGAGGAGCAGATGGGAAAGTGGAAACTTTCAAAGCTAGGCTTGTAGCCATGGGTTACACTCAGAGAGAAGGGGTGGATTATGAAAAAACCTTCTCTCCTATAGCCATGCTCAAATCCATCTGCATACTCTTGTCCATAGCTTCTTACATGGAATGCAAGATATGACAAATGGATGTTAAGACAACTTTTCTGAATGGCTATCTTGATGAGACCATTTATATGTCTCAACCATAAGGGTTCATAGTAAAAGGTCAAGAGAAAAAAGTTTTCAAGCTTTTTAGGTCCATTTATGGACTCAAACAAGCTTCAAGATCTTGGAATCTGAGATTTGATGACACATTCAAAACGTATGGTTTTGAACAAAAGTTGATGAACCTTGTGTCTACAAGCAAATCAAAGATGACATCATGGTATTCCTGGTTCTTTACGTTGATGACATCCTACTTATTGGAAATGACATAGGATCATTGACAAAAGTAAAGAAATGGCTAGCCGAGCAATTCCAAATGAAAGATTTGGGAGATACAAACTACGTTTTAGGCATAAAGATCCTTCAAGATCGACAGAAAAATGTTTGGCTCTGTCTCAAGCTACTTATATAGATCAGGTGCTGGAGATATTCGGTATGTAGAATTCCAAGAAGGTTGATATGCCAACCCATCATGGAATTATCCTTTCTAAAGAGCAGTTTCATAAAACACCTCAAGAAGAAGAGGATATGAGACAATATCCCTACGCCTCAGTGGTAGGTAGTCTGATGTACGCGATGTTGTGTACAAGTCCTAACATTTGTTATGTAGTAGGGATAGTCAGTCGTTATCAATCCAATCCTGGAGTGAATCATTGGATTGCAGTAAAGAATATTCTCAAGTATCTTCGAAAAACTAGAGAATATATGCTTGTATATTCAAGTGGTGACCTAAACCCCAGTGGTTACAGTGATTATGATTTTCAATCAGAGAGAGATAGTCGAAAATTGACTTCTAGATCAGTATTCACACTTGGTGGAGGAGCTGTGGTATGGCGTAGTATTAAACAAACCAGTATCACAGATCCTAACATGGAGGCCAAGTATATAGCAACTTGTGAAGCAGCTAAAGAGGTTGTGTGACTAAAGAAGTTCTATTCAAATCTAAAATTTGTTCCAGAAAAGGATAAGCCACTTGTCCTATATTGTGACAATAGTGGGGCAGTAGCTAACTCAGAGGAATCAAGGAGTCACAAGAAGGGAAAGCATATTGAGAGGAAATCTCACTTTATTAGGGATATTGTTCACAGAGACTTTGTCTACCAAGTATTTTAAAGAACATGTTAGCAATATGGGTTTGATGGAGATGCCTCCTTTGCTTTAGGGCAAGTGGGAGATTGTTGAGATTTGTGCCCTTTAAAGCATATGTATTGAGCAATGTTTTATGAAATAAATAATTGAAATTAATTTTTGCATATATTGTTTTTTTTATTATTAGAATAATATTATGTGAATGTCAGAAAATTCTCAAATTCGTTATTGTGGCTACAATCTTGTATTGGTATGAGAGGATTAAGATTGTAGGGAACGAAATTAAACAGTTCACAGTAAACAAAGTTATATGAAATCTTTGAATTAATTACTGTAAGTATGGTTCACTAGTATTATGAATACATGTAATCTAAATTCGGATTACTGATGTAGTAGGACATCTTAGTGGAGTTACTTTGTATAAAGTGGCTATACATGAATGGGACCTGATATGTAATTAATACTTAATAATGCCGTTTACTTTACAAGTATCAATTAAACATATCAATTAGATGATCGTATACAAACTGATCTTAATCCTAAGGTTATTATGAACTCATGCTTATGTTATATGAGTTCTTTAATTCACTCGTTATGGTTTGTTGTGACGTCCCGTGTTTTGAACACACGTAAGTAGTCAGTTCAGACTAGTGAAATATTTTTGTGAAATATTATTTTTAATAATGTTATATGAATTTGAGACAATTCGTGATTTGTTATAGCCGCTATGATGAATTGGTGAATCATCTAGTCTTTTACAAAGAAAAAAAACTATCTTGGGCCAAGGGGTAAACCTTAATGGGGGAAAAGTCTCGGATTAAATAGGAAAAATACTATGGCATAATAATATTTTTAGACAATTGGGGAATTTATTGTTAAGTCAATAAATTTTCAGAAATTGGTTGAGGTTTGAATTCCAATCAATTATGCTTAAGGGTGAAAAAGGCTTGCTTTGGCCTTGAAGGGCATTTTGGTCAATATGTGATAAATTGAAAATTTATTTTTAATAGTGTGACAAATATTATTTTTTGTCACAAAATGTTCAAATAAATTCATGTAAGAAAATTTAAAAAAAACTATAGGTTAAAAGAAGGAAAATACTATTTAACATAATGGTGAAAATTGGCTAATAGCTAGGTTGGACATTATTTGGAGTTAGTTTTGAAATAAAATAAAAAGATAAATAAATGAAGGGGGTCGGCCAATGAGGGGAGTGGTAAGACATGAGTTTTCACTCACGCATGCAAGTAGCAAGACTCTACTTTTAGATAGTCACAACCAATCAAGTAACCAAGTCTAACTTCCCTATTTCCCTCCCAAAACCGAGGCACCCCATTTCCCTCTCCTTCCTTTTCATTTTCTAACTCTGAAAAAAAAAATCAGAGCCTCTCTCTCTCTCTCTCTCTCTCTCTCTCTCTCTCTCTCTCTCTCTCTCTCTCTCTCTCTCTCTCTCTCTCTCTCTCTCTCTCTCTCTCTCTCTCTCTCTCTCAAGGGGAAACTCCGTTGGAGCTTGAAAGCAAGCTTGAGAAGCTAAGTTCTAAGGTTAGTTTTTGATCTCTTCTTCTTCCCCTTCTACATGCCGAACCTACGGCACCTCCATCTCCATTTTTTTCTCTTTTTCTTTGAGATTTCTCACTTGTGTCCGTGTTTCTAAGGTCTAGAGGTTCAAAAGAGCAATCCCAAGTCCTGCAATCCCATTTAAGTGCATGCATGCAACCTTGAGCACTAAAAGAGGTAATTTCTTTAGAGTTTGAGATGTCAAAGCCTCTCTACAATTTCCTCCTTTCCTTGTGATACAATCTGACCTTGTGGTGTTTGGGGAAGGTTTAAAAGTATTGGAAGCTAGTGGTGAGATTCAAGGCTTAGGAGAACACAAACCCAAAACCTAGTACAACAGAGGGTAAAAATCTTGTGATTTTTGGTTAACTTTGTGTATGATTGGTGAATCTGAGTTGCATGTTTATTTTCTGTGGTCAATCTTTCATTTTGCATATAGTTATGTGTTTAGTGTGGTATGATGATTTTAATGCATGCATGTGGCCTAGGTTTATGCTAGAAATCTTGGTAATATTGTTGTAAGTAAAAATGCATGCTGCCAAAATTCTTGGTCTGACTTCCAACTGATTAGACCACACTTTTTTGCCTCTGTTTGTGAAAATAAATTTTTTAGTTGTGTATTAATTTGAGATTACTTGATGTTAGGCTTTGGAAAATCACAAAAATATATTTTTAAGCTCAAGTTATATACTTTTTGGCATTGTGATGCAAATCTAAAAAAATACTGGGCAGCATGCACCGCCCAGATTTCATTAAATAATTGAGTGGGTTATACTATCCTAAAAAATTATGAAATTTTATACAACTATAGTTTCTATATGTATAAAGATTCTTGTAAAATTTTAGAGAAAAATACATTACTATTCAAGAGAAAAAATTTGTAATGCTTGCCCTAAAATTTGGAAAATATAAAATATTGGCCATAACGAAATGAGATTTTTGGGAGGTTGGTTCTCCCAACCTAAAACGAGTTTTTACACAAGGTTTTCGCCTAGTTCCTATCCTTATAGCCAGGAATAAGTGAAAAAAATTTCAGGGGCTTTGGACAAAAACTCGAGATATGGAAAAGGTTTGAAAATGGACTTTTATCACTTAATTAAAAGTTAAAAGTTAAAAATTTGTTGTTTTTATGAAATTAATTAAGGACTTGGGATATTAAATCAATCTAAATCAGTTTGAGATAAATAAAATATAATTTTTACCATTTAAAATAATTAAGGGTCTAATTGCCCTTCTTTTCAAAAATATCATAAAAGATGTTTTAGGCTATCTTTTAAACTTTGTAAAAATATAGAAGGCTATGCTAAAAAGAATTTGTATAAACAAAGGGGTAACTTTCTTCTTTTTTTTTTTAAAACAAAAAAGAAAATATATATAATTAAGATTCCAAAAGGAGTATTTTGTATTGTAAAAGAAAATGGTGGATTTCCTGAAAGAGGGAAAATTATGGTATTTTTCTAAAAAGAGATTTTGTTAACTCTTTTAATTCTAAACAAGAGTACATAAGTATCAAATAAAATAGTTTCTTCACAAAGAAATATTAAATCACACGGTATGGAGAGCATACTACTTTGAGACCAATTCCTACGATAATTTAAAGACCAAAACAAACATTTATACATTATAAAGTGTGTAGGAGACTACTGTATAGAGTCTATGAGTATTGATTGAGTCAACTATCAGAGAATATTACCTATAAATATATGACATAGTTTAATCCGAGTACACTCTATTAATTACAGTAATTTTCAAGGGAAAAACGATTAGCAATATTAAGGATTCTTCTGAAAGTTAAGGAATCCGGGTAAGTTAGCATTTCCCTTTCTTGGCTATAACATGAATATACTAGTGTGTGCTTGTAGTAGTAGATTACACTAGTTTTTTTTTTGTCATTAAGACCACGATATGCTTAATATCTACCTTTGCAATGCTTATGCATTCTGCGACTTAATGTTAATATAGTTTTCTTCTTAATATACATAATATTCAGAATATTCTAAAGAGAAAAAAAAATATCGTAATATTTTTCTATCCCTGAAATTTGTCTTAGAACTCTGTCTCACACCTAATATTCCAAGATCTCATGTGTTGAGAATATCTTTTTAATCAAAAAAATTTCTACCATTACTCTACGTGCCCACACACGTCTTGAGGTGTGGAGATACATCCTGGAAGATCTTGGTCTGAGTATTTAAAGAACTGCTTTGGATTGGATGTTCGTAGGAGATACAAAAAGATAGCAAAGATTCTTGACAGTTTTAGAACTGGTAAATCCTCATATTTTTATTTCTTTATGGTTAATGTTTTGCATATTAATGGATCCGATTATTTGAAGATTGTTTAAATAAATTTTTTTTGAAATCTTTGGGCCCAACACCCTGTGTTTTCCACTGCGCATATGGTAAACCAGTTACCAACAAGTGTAGAACTGGTTCCGGCTTGGTTGGCTTGATCAGCTTTCCATATAGCTTCTTCCGTTTCTATAAACTCGTCTGCTCGATCTAGAAACTCTCTTGTTGAGTAGACAGTTTTTCTTATAAGATCAGTCCATAGAGGACCTTTAACTTGGATCCCAGCCATGATGGCCATCAACTTTCCAACATCGCTATCTATTTTGGATCTAGTAGCCTCTTGCATAAAACGCTGCACATAATCCTTGAGGGGCTCGTTGGGTCCTTGCTTAATGTCAATGAGGTCATTGAGCTCTGCTAGTAGAATATGAGCAAGAAAGAATTGTGAGTAGAAGAGTTTCACAAATGTACCCCATGATGTAATGGTTCCTGGTTCTAGCTTGAAGAACCAATGTTGAGCAAAATCAGCTAAGGTAGCAGGGAAAATCCTACAACGGACATCAGCTTTTACTCCTTGAAGATCTGTTTGTATTTCCAAGTTGTAGACGTGTGAAATGGGATCATCTTTTCGAGTACACATTTTCCAAGTTGGCATCTTGAACTTGGGAGGGATTGTAAGAGCATTGATCCATTCAAATATCAATGAGTTTTGGAGTAGTTAGCTCCCAAACCATCTGAGTGAGGGCATCTAGTTGCGCTTGGATAGTTGGAGAAACCACCGGTACAACTGTTGGAGCAACGACTGGGAGCGTTGCAGCTTCTGCTAGCGCTGCTGGTGGGATTACTGATGCAACGGGTCCCACAAAATTAGACACATTGCCTTCCCAAAGATGGTCAAGGACATCTAGCAAGTCGTGTCCTTTGTTTCCAAGTCTGTTAAAGACACTGCCTCCTCTAGGCTGCCCCGCAGCATTTTGGCTGTCTGCTCAAGGAGCACCAAGAGGTGGTCTTTCTCAACAATTTGCTAGCTCTTGCTGTCTTGGTGGGAAAAAATGGTCCTTCAGGCTGCACATTTTCCCTAGTAGGAACGTTTTGAGGCCCAGGCGGCCTTGGTGAAAGAAATTGTTCTCTTGCATGTCCATCATTATGACGATCGTCATAATCATGGGGTTGGTAGTACCGACTATCCCCTTCATCTTCACCATAGCCATCTGGTAGGATGTTTAATAGTTGTTGATGGCTTCTTGGTCATTCCTTTGTCTATTTCTTCTTGGAGGGTGACCATGATTGCATCTAGCACAACGAGGTGGCTGGCCTTAATTTTGACTATCTGGTCATTCACTCCTTGGTTGTCAAAACTGGTGACCAGGTTCAGGATTAGAATGTTGCCCTCCCCTTGAGGTTGTACACCTTGGTTGTTCATTATTAGGCCTTCCATCCCCATACACTTGTCTAGCATAGGCTTGACCTTGGTCACGATTAGGTAGCACCTGCTCATCTTGATGGAGTTGATGTTATACTCCTGGTTGCGCCTCCCTCTTCGAGAGATGACTTTGAGTTTGCCCAAAGGGAACCACTTGGTCTATGGACCTCGATAATTAAGCAGGCTCTGGGACTCGACCAGCTGGCCTTTGAACTTCTGGATTCGCCTGACCAGTTTTTTCAGGTTGAGGATTCACTGGTCGAGGTCTTGTTGCTTGATTATGTGACAATACATCCTCTAGTAACCTTACCGCCTCAGCATTGCGACAGTCAGCTTCCTCTTGATGGGCCTCATAGACTAGTTTCCTTTGATCTATCCAGGCTTGGAAATCTTGTCTTTGCTTATTGAGGGTTTCTGATGTAGCCTCTTGAGTTGCTTCCTGACTCTCATACATGGCAACAAATTGTTCCTGCATCTGTCCCATGACCCATTTCAGCTATTCAATGTCAAGGTGCAGATCTTTCCCTAAGTCCACATGGGGTTTATCATGCCCAAATGCTGGATGTAAAGGAGAGATCTAACTGCTCGAGGGGCGATCAGGATGTCCAGTGTTAGGGTTCCCCCCTTGTGGTTCTTAACTTTGGCTTCTAGTAATGATAGCCATTATTTCAAATGTATCTAACGAAATAGGATCTTGGATTTCAACTCTCAATGAAAGTACTAAAATGTTGACTAGCATTTTGGTCAATGACACTGAGTCAATATGAACAACATAAATAAATTTAAAGAACTGAAATCAAGTAAATGACACAAATAATTTATACTAGTTCGGCCCCAAAGTTGGTAATGACCTATGTCTACTTGCACTTATATTAATCAAGAAGGTCTCAGACCAAAGATCAAGAAGAATCAGAGTTCAACTGAGCTTCTTAAGCCTGAGAGAGAATACAATTCAGTAGTGTTTTGTATGTAAAGTGCGCACAAATTCAGCTTAGAGATAATAACTGAAGAAAGATCTCTATTTATAGAGTCTCTTATTGGGCTATGGGCCCTTGCAAATTAATCTAGGCCCTACATGTGTAGTGTGAGATTGTTATAACTCATTACAAATTCAAATAATACTAGAGAAATACATTCAAATATCAGTTACATAAATATCTTGGGATATTTTGCAGTATCTTGTGAAATCTGGATCTTCGGGTGAAAACGTCTCGTATGTCGAGCAAGTCTGTCTTCGAGCAACTTCAAGGGTTAGCACCAGCCTGCTTCTTCTCTTCGAGTAGACTGCAACTCTTCGCACTAATGATGTCTACTCTAGCAGCTCCATAAGATGGTACCAACTATCTTCTCTTCTAGTCGACTTCTATTCTATCAGCTCTAGAAGATGGTACCAGTTATCTTCTCTTCTAGCAGACTACTATTCTAGCAGCTCCAAAAGATGGTACCAGCTATCTTCTCTTCGAGCAGACTACTATTCTAGTAGCTCCAGAAGATGGTACCAACTATTTTATCTCGACCAGCTCTCAAAATTTGACGTCGTTTACTGCCACGTTTCATCTTCAAATGTCACATCATCATGTCCAAATTTGGGTTAAACAATTATGAACCATTAATAGATTATCAAATTGTGTGTAATGATTATATCAATGAACACATTATTACAAAGTACTTAGTAAATGAATTGTCTATAATTGTAAGAGTTCAATCTCATATTTTTAGTGGAATAATTTTGAGATTAATAAATAAGGTTATTATATCAAAGAGTTTCAATTAATGATCTAAATTAATTGGAGCTTGGAATTATAGGTCCATAGATCTCCTAACCAGCTCACTCAATAATGTTCAAGGTAAGAGTTGAAACAAAGTTAAAATTGTGAAATGACATATTTGGAAGAAAATTGTTCTTCGAACAAATATGTAATTATATGATGATTGAGATTAATTAATTAATTAATTATTAATTTTCAAAATTATTTATTTATTTATTTTACATATATAATTTTAAAAATTATTAATAAAATAATTAATTTTGAATTGATTTTGTTTTCTATCTTTAAAGAGATCTTTTAAAAAAATGTGAAATTTTAAAAGAGCTTTTATAAATATATGGCATTCCCATATATTAACTTTCTAATTAAATGTAACATCCTAATTTCTCATAATATTTTCAAGAACACAATGTTGGATCATAAACATAAATATTGCTCCTTTATTTAAGAAAAGCATAATAAGCAAAGGGATCCCATGTCTTTACAAAAATAAAATAATAGTTTTTAACAAAATAAAATGAGCAACATCAAAAATAAAATAAAAACTTAAAAGAAAATGCTTTGCAAATAAAATCTTAGGCCTATTGATCATTCCTCGACTACATGGTCCCCGCGAATACATCACTAATCTTTTAGGTCCCACTCACCAACGTCCTTTCTATCCTCATTTTCTGCACACCAACATAGTAAGGAGTGAGCTTCTAAACCCAGTAAGGAAAATACAAACAAAATTCATATAACTAGTAATCATAACAGACATATCATAAATCATACAAAAGTTCATAACAATGCTAATTTGTACTAACCTTACAAGATCATAATATATTCTAGGTCATAATAGGTCATACGTCATAATAACAAGACAGGTATAAGAAAAAGATAAGTGCATATACATGGGTGGCAATTAGGCCCCAAACATAAGTCTGTCATACAATTTTGGCAACCGAGCATACCAGACATCAACTTGGGTCTGTCATACATTTCTGAACACCATAGGTCCAACCACACTTATCTTCTTATTGTACCTAAAATGTTAGGGTCATACATATCACAAACTAGGTCATAAACTAAACTACCTAATTTTTCTTACCTTGAGTGCGGAATGAGAAGAAAAAGAGAGAGATTGCTTTTGCTATAGAGAATCACCAAAACCTTATAGATAACATAAAAGAATTAAATTTAGAAACTTACAATAAAATTATACTTCCAAGAATTTGAAACCTTATAAATCGTACCTTTACCCTAGAATCAAAAGATCGAAATCACGAGCACAACACAAAGAGCTTTAATACTTGGAATATTTTCGGCTATAAAGTGGTTTAAAAGGGCTTAGTGTTTCGACTATGTAGGGCTTATATTGGCTTAAGTGTTTGAGGTTTAATAAGAAAATAGAAGAAAATAAATTTCCCGAGCACTTATAAATGCTATAAGATTTTGGCTATAAGGTTTTTGTGGGCAAAAAGAAGAGAGCTTTTGGGAGCTATGGATTTCGAAATTTAGAGGGGCTTTGATGCTTTGATTGTGTGTGAAAAAAGGGAGATGACAATAGCCTATTCATAGGCTCCAACCCCAACTCCTTTCCTTGATTCTCTCCAACTCCTTTCAACAAATCAAACTTAGTCTTCCCTTAGGTAGTTTCGGCCAACCCTAAATTACTCATGCCTTGTTGCTACATCATCTCCCATCATGCCACATAGTCTTCAATTGATTCAAAATGAGTCAAAGTCCATTCTTATTTCTCTACATACCCTACCTTCCCATGAAGACCATTTTGAATTCAAATTCTTACTTCAAATGGTTTCAACCATCTTCAACATACTCACTTGATTCAAGCCTAGTGTGACACCTCATTATGTAAATTTAAAATGAGTCAAAACCCATCCTACTACTATGCCACACGCCCAAGACTAAACTTTTTAAAATTCAAATATTTTAACAAGCTTTAATCTATCTCCAACTTATCAAGCTTATTGTGACACCTAGCCTTTTACAAAAAAAAAATAAAAATTTAAATTACAAACCCTTCATGACTAAGTGTTACACACCTATGACTAAGCAAGACTTTACTTGGTTCTTTAAAATAACTCTAATACTTAATAAATAAATTCCCAAAAATTCCACCAAATAATATCATAGGGAAATTTGGCTATACACTATATTTTGAAGCCATAAGATCATACCTTAAAATAAATAATTTAAACTCAAAGCAATCTTTTTAATTTCCACCACATAAACTAAACTATAAACAATAATAAAAACCAACATATAATCATAATTAAGGAGAAAATAATAATCTTGGTCATTACATTAAATTAGTTTTAGAATTCCATATTTATTATGGTTTTTTCTATCAATAAAATATAAAAAATTCTCATACTCCACTATATATTCAATTTCAAATTTTTTGAGAGGAATTTTCTTAAAGTTATTACTTTTTACAAGTATATATATGGAGGAATTTTCCTATAAAGGCTTCACTTTAAGCCCTACCGGTAGGGCTTTCAATGTTTATAACCCGTGAACAGTTTTCGGCACTATTTTTTTTTATGACCGTGTATATTGTAGCTATTTAGAGCATCTTGCAAATTTTCAGAAAATTCCGAATAGTTTACAGTACTGAAAACTAGGTTCAAACATGTTGTTGCACTCGTGACTAATTTTTTTTATGCGCGTGGAAAACAACATGTTTGAATCTAGTTTTCCGTATTGTAAACTATTCAGAAATTTCTGAAAATTTGCAGGATGCTCTAAATAGCTACAATATACACGGTCATAAAAAAAAAATCGTGCCGAAAACTGTTTATGGGTCTAGAAACACTGAAAGCCCCACCAGTAGGGCTTAAAGTGAAGCCCCTATAAGGCAATTCTTCTATTTATATATATATATATAAAGGACAATTCTTCTATAGGAGCTTCACTTTAAGCCCTACCGGTAAGGCTCTCAGTGTTTCTCGACCCGTGAACAGTTTTCGGCGCGACTTTTTTTTATGACCGTGTATATTGTAGCTATTTAGAGCATCCTGCAATTTTTCAAAAAATTCTGAATAGTTTACAGCACCGAAAACTAGGTTCAAACATGTTATTTTCCACGTGCATAAAAATAATTAGTTACGTGTGCAACAACATGTTTGAACTTAGTTTTCGGTACTGTAAATTATTCAAAAAAATTTGAAAATTTGCAGGATGCTCTAAATAGCTACAATATACACGGTCATAAAAAAAATTGCGCCGAAAACTGTTCATAGGTCAAGAACACTAAGAGCTTCACCAATAAGGCTTAAAGTGAATCCCTATGATAGAATTCCCCATATATTAAATCTTTAATTTATTTATATATACAGTTTCATATATGTTATTTATTACATATATTTACGTATTACATATATACCTAAAATTTTCATTCTCTCTCCGATGATAAACTACACCCAATTCAAACAGTTCTCTTCGTTTAGAAAAATTTAACCATTTTTATTTCTTGCACACATTGCCTATTCACTTGTTGTTATATTGAATTTTGTACCTTCCGGTGCTTTTTCATCACTCTCAAACCACCATCTTAGTAATACATCTAATAATCACAGTTCCATAAATATATATATATACATATTTCATTATTATACTATATATGTGTGTATGAATATTTCTACATAATTACATAAATATAATTTACATAAGGTTTTTTTTTCTTTTTTTCTGTGAGAACTCAAAACAAAGGTACTTAAAAATTGTATAACATTAAGAACGAACAAAAACATCATAAATAATTAACTATATATATATTTTGTACCTTCCGGTGCTTTTTCATCACTCTCAAACCACCATCTTAGTAATACATCTAATAATCACAGTTCCATAAATATATATATATATATATACATATTTCATTATTATACTATATATGTGTGTATGAATATTTCTACATAATTACATAAATATAATTTACATAAGGTTTTTTTTTCTTTTTTTCTGTGAGAACTCAAAACAAAGGTACTTAAAAATTGTATAACATTAAGAACGAACAAAAACTTCATAAATAATTAACTATATATATATATTTATATGAATGAATAGCAATATGTATATTATAGGGAAGAAGGTGGTAATTACATCCATGAAAACCTCATGAGCATAGGTATATACAAGTCTTTTTTTTCCTGAAATCTTGTCACAATACAATTACAATAAGAAAGTGGTAACCAGTTACAACATTTATCATTTTAAGAGTTGTAACTAGTTACAATTCTCATTTACCTGAGCTGAATTTAATTGTATAGGTTCATTATATCAGTTAAACATAAATATTGATTAGCAACAAATTAATTCTAAATTAATTGAATTTGTTTCAATGTGACTATTTAGAATTAATAGAAGTTTATAGGACTTTGGTTTTAAAAATTCTAATCTTGCAATATTTTGGAGAACTATAGTCATTAATTTTCAAAAATTAATAATAAAAATACTATTGTTATAATGAGCTTATTTTAATAATTATATTCGATCTCCATTGTTGGTTTAACAAAGTCAATAACTTAATGGGGCCTCAAGACGCTTTGATTCGGCCCCCTACGGAAGGTGTTGATTAGTTATTTTGACAAGGTTAGATTTCGAAAGAATTATAATTATAGGTCAAATTCTACAAGACTCACCCCTACGGTGACTACTAGGACTAAATCTATTGATTATCGAAACTGTGGAGCTGGCTCATAAAATAAGAGATTTTGTTTTCTTATTTTGATCGAATAGTAAGTTGTTAATAATGGTGCTCATTATTAAATGAGTTTACAACTCTATTTAACTAATGATATTTTTTGACTCTCGCCAACCGGGACAACGATATCATAGAATAGTTAAAAACCTAAAGAAATAGAGATATGAATATTTTGGTATTTTTTTCTCATATCTTACATATTTTTTGTATATGTTGAGCTATTTCTGGAAATTTGTGTGAACAGAAGTTTTATTGAGCAAAAGTGATTGATTTCTATTTTATTGATAATTGGTAGTTTTAAGTATGGTTGTGTCTACTCCCATCCTTTCTCAACTTTCGATGGAGAAACTCACTGGAGAAAACTTCCTTAAGTGGAAGCAGAATATCAACATAGTGTTGATTGGTGACAACTCCAAGTTCGTCATGACTGAGTAATCCCCAGACGTTCTAGCTGAAGGAGCTCCTAAGTCTGTAAGGGAAAAGTATGAGTGTTGGCAGGTGACTAACAACAAGGCGCAGTACTACATGTTGACTAGTATGGTCGACACTCTCAAGAGAAAGATGGAGATTGTCGAGATGGCCTACGAAATCATGGATCAGCTCCAAGACATGTTTGGTTCCATGACAGCGCAAACTCGTTGTAACGCCCTGGTTACCCCAGAACCGTTACGGTGAACCAGAAATTTGACTCGCTACCCGAGTCCTTTGGTTAAAAACATGTTCTAAGTGTCATTAACAGGTTAAGGTGAAAACCAACAAAAAGGAAAGGATATGTTTTATTTAATACATAAAACTGTTCATGGGCCCACAAGAACATTTACAAGTTATTTACAACTCAAAAAGGTCATTATTGTTTCAAAATTACAAACCCGCCGACCTAAGCGACGAAAATAGGGTAAACCCCCTAGTTCCTCTGAGAACTCCTTGGCTGTGGTGGTCAAGCGGCCGCATATGTACACGTCACCACCTAAGCTCTCCACTCAAGGCTGGGTGAGCTTTTCTTTCCCTTTACCTACACCACATAGCACCCATGAGCCAAAGCCCAGCAAGAAAACACAGTATTGTATACAAACATTATCAAATGATTATCATTATGATCACACTGAGCTTATAGCTCATAAACAGATGAGTGAATATCACTTGAGGTTCTAGCAAACCATTCTAAGTGACTGACAAGCAAGTCACTAATTTAAACAAAAGAGTGGCTACTAGGTAAGCCACTAGCCTTAAACAGATGAGAGACAGATAGGTGAGTCTCTAACTTAACAGTTGAGTGAGTGATGGGTAACCCACACAAGCGCTTATAATATTCATCGAACTTGAGGTCGGTCCGGCATTAACGCTCTTTGAGTAATCCAATGCAGATGTCGATTAGATCTAATCTTTATTGGCTTGCGTTGAACACGCTAAGGCCGTCCTGACTTATGAGTCAGCACTGTGTGACCAGTGCCCAGTACCACTGCCGAACCTGACTAATGAGTCACAGCTTCACAGTTGATACCGACACCTTTGCCAAATCTGACTAATTAGTCAGTACCATGCACAAGTGAGCAAGATTTGCTAAGCATTCAATAATCAATCCATGTCCACATTACACAATCAACATGCCTCAAGAATAACCATGCATGTCACATATGGGGTGCAGTTTTCTTACCTCTGGTTCGAGCGAGAAATAATAATAAGAACGACTCCTGAGAACGATCGACCTTTGATTCCTTAGCGGTTACCTAATCACAACCAATTATAACCTCCATTAATGAAAATCAACATGGATAGGGTCTTAACCTAAGCACCACTCTCGGGACCTCGAAACATGCCCACATGGTGAGTAGATTCGATCCCGCGCCTTAAGGATTGAAACCCCAAGTCAAAAACCCTTAAAAACACTCAAAACGGGACTTTGAAGGAACAGAGTAGCGCTACTCCCTAGCGCCCCAACGCTATTCTCAGAACCCCCAACACGCCCAAAAGACCCCTGTGTAGCGTTGTAGCGCCCTAGGGTGGGCGCTATAGCGCTACCTCCAGATCTGATGCCCCCTGAAACCTCCTTCTTCATCTCCTTCGATCCCAACCTATTTCCAATGCTTCCAAATCCCATTTTTGATGCCAAATGAACCCAAAAACCATCCTAACATTCCCCAAACATCACAACCATAAGAACCCTAGCCAAAACTCCCAACAAAACCGAGATCTCAACCTAGAAATCACAACTGTAAAACAGAACTAAAACAGGGCAAACCAGGGATTCCAATGGTTAGAAACTTACCCAAAGCTCAGCTTATGATGCTCTTCAATGGAGGAACACACTTCCAACTCCCAAGGCTTACTTCCCAAGCTTGAATCCTCAAGAATGGTTCAAAAATCACAAAGAAACCTGAAGGGAAGATAGGTACAGGAAGGCTCTTGAATATACTCTGTTTTCTCTCTTCTCTTTCAGCTCAAAAATTGTTATATCTATCCTAGGGGTGAAATGACCATTTTACCCCTAGGTCAATTAATAGTTTCTAAAGGCTCCCAAGGGCAAAATTGGTATTTTCCACCTATCTCGTTAATCATAATTAACACTCTCCAATTCCCGCTATTCTCAATAATCTCAAACACCAATAATTCATATCCTGTTACCCTTTAATTCCCGGCAACGCTCTAATCATTAAAATCACCCCGAGACTCATCCCGAGCCCCGAACTTAAACCTGTTGTGACTAGGCCGCTAATCAATATTCCAAAATTGTCTCATGCCGAATGGCTCGAACAAACCCACATTAAAATGTGGTCTCAACAATATATCACCGACATGCATACGAATATACAATTATGCCCTCGACAGGCCAAATTATCATCACGCCCCTGTAATTAAAATGTGGACCCACATGCATGCATTTAACATCATATTATAATATAATTCACATATACATGCATATTATCATTTAATGGCATATTTAAACAAGTATGGCCCTCCTGGCCTACTAATCCTGCCATTAAACCACATCGAAGAATTCGGGGCATTACACTCGTTTTGAGGCCACCAAGAAATATGCCAATGCTCGGATGACACCATCTCCACATGTTCATGATCAACTCAACTATGGTCTGATGCAGCACATGAACGAGCTTCAGACTTTTGAGTCTATCATGGGTGGACCTAGTAAAGGTGAAGAAAATACTATTGATGTTGCTACTGATCCAGCTAAGGCTGAAGCTAACCCAGCTTCGTCTTCAAAAGCTGGAAACAAGAGGAAAGATGGACATAACAACAACCCCAAGCCTGCAAAGGCTGCAAAGATGAGTGCACAACCAAGTGCACAGACACCTAAGGGGAAGAACAAGAAAAACAAGAAAGTTAAAGGTAAGTGTTTTCACTGCAAAGAGAAGGGGCATTGGAAACAAGATTGCCCCAAGTTTCTAGCAACGAAAAACAAAGGTAATGATTATAGTTCATATATCTTAGAAACATGTGTTTTAGAGAATGATAAATCTGTTTGGATTATTGATTCTGGATATACCAACCATATTTGTAACTCTTTATAGTTTCTTGAATCGTGAGAAGAAGTGGATGAAGGCGGCTCAAAGCTTAGAGTTGGGAACGGAGTGTTCATTGCGGTCCAAGCTAGAGGAATAGCTCGTTTGAAGTTCGGAACAAAATACTTAATTTTAAATGATGTATTTTTTATTTCGGGTTTTAGTAGAAATTTAATTTCAGTTTCCATGTTGCAATTAGAACAATTTGTTATGACTTTCACAAGTTCTAATATATATATTTCCTTTAATGGATCACAATTGTGTATTGCATGTTTAGAAAATGGGCTTTATATTCTGCGACCTAACGAACCCCTCGCTCTTAACAATGATTTATTCAAAGTAGCTAAACCTAGGACCAATAAACGTCAAAAGACTGATAACGATAATATGACGTATTTATGGCACTTGAGAATAGGTTACATTGGCTATGATAGGATTCAAAGACTTAAAAAGGATGGGCCTTTGAGGGAACTCACCTTAGGTGAATTACATGTCTGTGAATCTTGTCTAGAAGACAAACTGATAAAGCGTCCATTCTTTGCAAAGGGTGATAGGGCCAAAGAACCACTTGGACTTGTGCATTTAGAAGTTTGTGGACCTTTGAATGTACAAGCCAGGGGTGGTTTTGAGTATTTCATCACTTTCATTGACGATTACTCTATATACTCATGTCTTTACCTAATGCATAGGAAATCAGAAACATTTTCAAAGTTTCATGAATTCCTAGCGATGGCTCAAAACCAATTAGGTAAAATGTTAAAGATCTTGCGATCTGATAGGGGTGGAGAATATTTGGATATGCAGTTCCAAGATTATTTAACTAAACTTGGGATTTTATCACAACTTACTGCCCCGGGTACTCCGCAACAAAATGGTGTAGCTGAACGCCAGAACAGAACTTTATTGGAAATGGTTAGATACATGCTTAGTTACTCAACTCTACCAACTTCATTCTGAGGACATGAAATTGAAACAGCAAATGACATTCTCAATGTCGTGCCATCCAAATCAATCCCCAAAACACCTTTAGATTGTTGGAATGGTCGTGAACCTAGTTTACGCCATTATAGAATCTAGGGGTGTCCCGCCCACGTCCTGAGGAAAAAAGAGGGAAAGCTAGAACCTCAAAGTGAAGTTTGCATGTTTTTTGGCTATCCTAAAGGTACTCGGGTGGACTTTTGTATAGTCATTCAGAAAAGAAAGTGTTTACTTCTATGAATGCTACTTTTCTGAAAAATGACTATGTCCAAAACTTCAAACCACGCAACAAAGTAGTTTTAGAGGAGATGGTTGAAGAATTGACTCCAACCAATGTTCCAATGTCATCAACGCGAGTTGATGATGAAATTCCTACTCTTCATGTCCAACTGACGTAAGTCTATTTAAATGAAGAAAGTACCATTGTTCCTGAGCAAACAGTCACGGAGCCTCGTCATAGTGGGAGGGTTTCTAGGAGCCCAATTCGCTATGGTTTGGATGGTGAAACCAATATGGTTGTTAGTGACACTAATGATAATGATCTGTTATCTTTCAAACAGGCAATGGCTAACCCTGAAAAGGAACTATGGCTCGAAGCCATGAAACAGGAAATGGAGTCCATGTACTCAAATTCCGTCTGGGGTCTTATGGAAGCTCCTAGTGACTTTAGGGCCATTGGGTGCAAGTGGATCTACAAGAAGAAACGAGGTGTTGATGGAAAAATCGAAACTCATAAAGCTCTATTAGTGGCAAAGGATTATACCCAAAGAGAGGTGTGGACTATGAGGAAACTTGTAGCCCGGTAGCCATGCTCAAGTCCATTCGCATCCTCCTATCCATAGCAGCCGCTCTCGACTATGAGATCTGGCAAATGGACATCAAGACAGCTTTTTTTTAATGGAAAGCTTGATGAAGTCATTTATATGGATCAGCCAGAAGGATTTAAAGTAGTTGGATATGAAGGAAAAGTTAGCAAGTTGAATAGGTCCATCTATGGACTTAAGCAAGCTTCTCGTTCCTAGAATTTTACGTTTGATGAAATGATCAAAACCTATGGCTTTGAACAAAATATCGATGAGCCTTGTGTTTACCAACTGAAGGCAAATCAAATAGTGGTATTCCTGGTTCTTTATGTAGATGATATCTTACTCATTGGAAATAATGTTAAGAAATTGTCAAATGTGAAGAATTGGATGAGCACTCAATTACAAATGAAGGATTTGGGTGAAGCAAGTTATGTTCTAGGTATCCAGATCATTAGTGATAGAAAGAACAAACTCTTAGCTCTTTCTCAAGCAGCTTACATAGATAAAGTGCTTGAACATTTCTCAATGACAAATTCCAAGAAAGGGCATCTACCGTCTCGCCATGGAATTCATCTTTTAAAGAAGCAGTCTCCCCAGACTCTTGAAGAGGAAGATGCAATGAGAAAATTTCCTTACGCATTTGCAGTTGGAAGTCTAATGTAAGTTATGTTGTGTACCAGACCAAATACCTGATATGCAGTGGGAGTAGTGAGCAGGTATCAGTCAAACCCAGGACCAAAACATTGGATAGTAGTTAAGCATATCCTAAAGTATTTAAGGCGGACTAGGGATTATATGTTAGTCTACAAAGGTGGTGTTCTGAACCCTGTAGGCTACACCGATTCAGATTTTCAGACTAATGTCGATGACAGGAAGTCTACTTCTGGAATGGTGTTTACTCTTGGGGGTAGAGCTGTGATATGGAGAAGCGTAAAGCAATCTGCGATCTCAGATTCCACCATCGAGGCTGAATACATAGCTACGTTAGAAGCAACTAAGGAAATAGTCTGGTTAAAGAAGTTCAATTCATATCTTGGTGTTATTCCAGAAATGGATAAATCGCTTGTGTTGTTTTGCGACAACACAAGAGTGATTGCCAACTCTAAAGAACCTCGTAGTCAGAAGAGGAATAAGCATATAGAAAGGAAGTATCACATTATTCGAGAATATGTGGCCAGAGGAGATGTGAAGGTTATGAAGATTGCATCTGAAGAAAATCTTGCGGATCCATTTACAAAGACACTACCAAAAGCTACATTTGATAAACATATCAAGGAAATGTGATTAATAGAATTAAGGCATTAGTTTCAATTAGTGCAAGTGGGAGTTTGTTGGGGTTTTATGCCCTAATTAAAACCTAATTTCTTTGTAATCTTATTTATTATCAATAAAATAATAGAAATCATTTTTTGACTTGGTCAATCACTTTGCTCACATGTTTTATTTTCATGATTATTTGTTTAATATAAACTTCTATTAAATCCCGAGCATATAGTTAATCGTATTTATAGTGACGTAATCACAGTTGAATATAAATATGATTATATGTTCAAACATAAGTTAGTCCTAAGATTAGTCAGTGCACAAGATTTACACTGACTTGCCAATCTACGATATGATCTACTTACACATTGCAGTGTTATGTTCTTTCTAGAACATTAGCAAAGTAGATAAGATCGGATGTATTTGTTACATCGGACTAGATCGATATTGACAGTAAATAGGATAAGTAAACATACTGTTATTATCTATTCTAGTCATATCATATGGTTGACCATAGGTCAATTCAATCTCAATTCTGAGTGGTTAGTATTCTAACTGATTTTATTATTTGAGTTCTTTGACTTGTTCGTTACCATCTTACCCTACGGACTAGCCCATACTTACATCTTGGGATCTCGGTAGTATAATTGAGTGGGAGTGTTAATCATAGATATGAACATCTATAGCTTCTGATGAAGAAGTGAAACGATGGTTTCCTTTTAGTTTGGTTCAAGGTGCTAAATGATAGAGATCTCATTTCTGTAATTAATATTAGTTTATTGAAATATCATTTACAAGGAACTAAGTGTTTTAAGGATAAAATACAATAAGAGGTAAAACGGTATTTTAGTCCCATCTCATTGTAGACCGTCTATAGAGGATTGAGTGACAATTGTGGTTGTAACAATGGATAATTAATAACGTATCTATATTTGTTATAGAGTGTTCTATGAATTCAAGAGTACTATTCCAAGTCTTTAGTGAAGTCACGAGGAATTAATAAGTTAGTAAATTTATTTGTTAGATTTATGATAACTTATTCGAGCTTGATTTCATAGGCCCATGGTCCCCACTGTACCTTGGATAAAATCATCTATATAGTATCAATTAATTGATTTAATTATCAATTAGAATTATCAAATTTGACCAGGTCAATTTTGGATAGTTTCACAGAGTTATACAATTTGGAGAAGAAAAGACAAATTAAGGTAGATTTATGAATTAAGATAAATTGGTATCTAACTTAATAAATAAGTTTAAATCAAGGTTAAAATTATAAATAATTAATTTGATAAAGGATTTGAATAATTATTTAATTAATTAAATCAATAGAAAATAATACAGGCCTTGATTTTAAGTCCAACGGGCTTATTATCAAATGGAAAATTTCACGGGCCTAAAGCCCATAATAATTTCAACCTAGGACTGATTATCGTCTATTATTTTATTGATTTTTTAATTAAATAAGGGACCTAATTGAGCCTATAAAAGGAATGCTAAGTGAGAGTTGAAATCATAAGTTGAATCACAAGTTTCTGATAGGTTTTAGATTCTCTCTTCTGCATAAGTCATTTTCTAAGCCTCATTGTTCATTTTTCTTCTTCTCTCTGTATCTATCCCATGTGTTGAGAATTTCCCACCCTATTCTAGGTGATTCTAAGGATACTTTGGAAGACTGTGAAGAAAATTGATGAACGGTTCAGTTTCTTGGTAATACTCTGCGACTGAAAGGATACAAGGGTTAGAGAAACTGAAGGAATGACTCAATCATTCTACTACTAAATAATGTAAGTGTTCTTATCATTATCTCTGTATGAATTCAATTTTAGAAACATGTTTCTTATATTAATATTTTTAATATTAGATCTACATGAAAATAAACAAGATCATGTATAAGTTTTCCCGACAGTAACTCTAAGCAAATCTCAAAGCTCGGGGTACCAAAAACGTCTGCGAGGGTAAAATGGTCAAAATTCCCTCCTAATCACTAACTCTGAATATATCCTCAAATATTTATTCCCATTACCTGATATCCCGGTAATGTACTAAATACCCAAAATACCCCTTGATTCACCCCAAGTCAGGTATTTGATCTCGTTGTGACTCTCCCGCTAACTTTCTCCCTAGGATCACCTCGTGCCGAGTAACCCAAATATATACACATAATAATGTGGTCTCACACATATATACACATATATTCCAAATATACCTGTAATGGGCCAAATTACGAAAATTGTCCTTCTAATGAGAAACGGGCCCACATGCATATTTAATACACCTAAACTTTCATATCTAGTCATATTATAATTTAACTCATGTAATCATATAATGATACACATATATATCACATAAACATATATTTCATAATTAAATCATATATATTCAAATAACTCTCCATAATTTTCCATCCTAGCCCCTTAATGAAGGTCCTAAGTCTTATTAGGTAATTTGGGACGTTACATGGGGTTTTCACCAGGTTGCAACGTTGGCATAGAATATTCCTTGCGTCTTAGGCGAGGGGTGTCACTAGTGAAGAGTCGTGTTTTTCCACCGTCCACAGGTAGTGTGGTTTCTCCTCATACATGTTCCCTATCTTTATTCTTAGAGAGGGGTGCATCAAAATTTCCATGTAACAGGTCGTTGAGTACTGCTTGCATGTTCTCCACGGTGGTCTGCAACCTTTGGTTTTTCAAGTGTATGTCATGTACTTCATCTTTGTAGCCATGAGTTCAAGAACTTGAACTCACTAAGTGTACTCGTGGACTTGGGGCCACCAGCGACCATGGCAGAGGGTGAGTTGCACGACCCTTTGTTGGAGTGGTGGCATGTGCTGTAGGGTCGAGTGTAGGATGAATGGTCAGGGATGATACTTCTTCCTCTTTGCCATTGTCTCTAGGCAGCCCTGGCACACCTCCATTGGTCAGCAGGGGAGGATCCCTCATGGACGCCCTTAGCAGGGTTTCGTCTAGGTGAACCTCCACTTCTTGGTGATCTTGTGGGCGTTTTAAATTCCTTGGCATGTTTCTTTACTGAAATTAATTGAAGAACTACTGTTTGTTAGTTTTTCTTCCCACAGACAATTCCAAATTGTTGACGGTGAGAACTTGTCAACGACGTTAGGTCGGAAAACTCAAACCTTAGTAAGAAAATAACTTAGAATGGACTTGAGGAAAAATAAGTGCAGAACAACAATGGAGTAAGAACTCATATATTGCTTAATAGCTTGAGTATACAATGAATTTTCCAACCCCTTTGATTAAGGGGTGTGGATCTATTTATAGTGGAGCTCTTATGGCTCTTGATACATTGTGGTCCTGGGGAACCATATAGTACATGGGTACATCATCAATGTGGTGGCACAAGTAGTAGTAGTGTAGAAGGTCATGGTGTCAGCTCCGGTACATGGTCAAAGGCCTGAAAAAATATTCATAGTCTTGTACCATGTTGTACCTCCACCACTTGTCTGGTATGAACATCAGAGGCGTGTTGGGGGAGTCATTGCCATGTACCATTCTTCTGCTGCCACTACTTGTAGGGTACGGGTGCCGTACGCATACCTTGGTTCCCTTTGTCTTGTTTGTACCTTTCGTTCTTGTACGTGAATTCCATTTATGCTATCACTCTTCTTGGGTGCATCAACGCTCTGAGCTTCTCAATATTTGGCTAAGTATAGGTACTTGGGGTTTCCATTGTGACATATACATGGGGTGCATTTGCTGGTGACACCTACCTCAAAAAAGAATAGGGCCTCCTCAACAAGATACTTGATTCCAAGAGGCCTTAGGGGGCCTGGTAGGATGGTCCCATGAAACCTTTATTTGAGAAGTTATTGGTGCATGGGAGGATCACATCTAGGCGTGAGTGCCTTTTGTGAAGGCTGTCCCTGAACGAGATGCTAGGAGTGGAGGTGGTATGCAAAGCGTGTGGCTAGGTGCAAGACGAGACGACCTTGCGAGGCGAAAGGCTCTCGCGGAGGCATGGTCTCACGGAGGCATGGTCTCGCTGAGGCGTGGTCTCATGGAGGCATGGTCTCGCAGTGGCGTCATCTCGCAGTGGCGTGGTGTCATGGAGGGATGGTCCCACAGAGGCATGGTCTCATAGAGGCATGGCCTCGCAGAGGTAGGAAGGCCTCATGGACACATGGTCTTGCAGAGGCATGGTCTCACGAAGGCGTGGTCTCGCGGAGGCATGGTCTCGGGAAGGTAGGAATGGCCTCGCGGAGGCACGAGGCACTGAGCATGGTGACACGCGAGGTACGCTTGGTGGTAGGATGTATTCTTCTGCTCCATATGCTTATGTGAGGCCTTAGAGGAAACGTAATGAAGGTCTTTTAAGAGTAGGAAGTTTTTGGCATTCACACCTACCATCAAGTTTGTGGGTTGTGTTGTGGAGAGAATTGGTATCATGACTGTAAATGGAGCCCATTGAGCTAGTAGACTGAGTTTGGGCTGGAATAGGAGTGGGCCCATTGGTTTGAGATGAAATCTCTTCACTTTAGGACATGGTGACACTTGTCTAGGGCTGGTAGGTATTGAGAAAATGGGAAGAGTTGGGGACACGTGGCTAGGGCTAGAAACTATTGAGAGAAGTTGAAGAGGTGAGAAATTCAGTTGTGTGTGAGTAAAAACAAAACGAAGCTTGCAGATGCGACTAAACGGACAGGTGGGACCGAGGGTAACGCCGGCTAGACTAAACAGAAAGATGCGACCGAGGGTAACGGGGAGTCAATCTGGTCGAGGAAATGGCGAACTGGACCTAGAACACCACTAGTGTGCATGATTACAAAGAATGTCGAGTTCTCCAAGGATCGGAGGTTTCCGAGGAGTATGCCGATGTAACAACCCAAATTCACTAATAAGGCTTAAGGGCCTTGATTAGTGTGCATGGAGGGCATAATGGGAATTATGTGTGGTTTTAATGATTTAGATGCATGATTATGATTTAAAGCATGTTATATGATTACTTGAATATTTGAGATGCATGACTATGTGTGTTAGTATGCATATAGGCCCTGATTAGGTTAGAAGGGCATAATCGTAATTTTGGCCATTTTGGGCGTAACTGCTTTGATATATGTGATAATTATCGAGACCACATTATTATGTGGATATATCTGTGACTCGAGACGATCCTAGTGAGCAAAATAGCGGAAAAGTCATAGCGGGGGTTTATACCCGGCTCGGGGTGAGATTAGGGGTATAAATGGGAGTCTGGCGGATATATTGGTGTCTATTTTGAAATTGAGGAACACCATTGGTGATTAATTAGGTATCGGGAATTAAGCGGGAAATATTAGAGACACTCGAGGAATTAGCGGGAAGTGGGTAAAATGACTAAGATACCCTTAAGTGGGCTAAAGGGGGTTAGAATTAATAGGGAGGGTATAATGGTCATTTGCTTTACAGAAGTTAAATTATACTAAGGCTTTATGTTAGTGGAATTTGTAGAATATCAAAGAAGTCTGAAAAGAAGGAAAAGGAAGGGAAAAGAAAGAAGGAAAAACAGAGAGAGTTTCTCTGAGTCGGTTCAGGCTTTCATCATCTGTTTCTTGAGGACTTTTTGGGGTAAAGCTCAGGGGAGAGCTGGGGTAACTAAACATCAAGGATCCTGACCTAAGACTAAGGAAGTGGCAGAGGTTTAGCAGGGTTTCATTAACACTTGAGGTAAGATTCTAGAGTTCATTCATTTCTGTTTCTGGTTTTTGAGTTGTGGTATCTAAGTTGAATTGAATGGAACTTTGGGGAATTCAGGCTTAATGCTGAGGAGTAGCAAGCCAAGGAATCCTAGGGATATCTTGTGGGAGAAATCCTATCAAAGGTATGAATTCTAAGCTCTAACTTTGATGTTCAGCTGGTTTTTATTGGGTTTTCGAGCTTAGGAGTGGCTATGGTGAATTCTGAGTTTGTGGATGCATGTGCTTGGGTTTCAAGTGTTTGGGGTTCTTGGGATGAGTGGAGTGTGTTCATGAGGTTGTTTTTAAGTTTGGGTAAAAGTTGGAAGAAGTTTGGTTGAGATTGGTTCGAGAAAATCGCAGAAGTGAAATTTTGGTGCTGGGCTGTCTGTGACTAGCGCTACAGCGCTAGCCTTTGGGCGTTGTAGCGCTAGGCCATAATGCTGAGGGAAATTTGGCTTCTGTCTGTAGCGCTGTAGCACCCTCCCAAGAGCGTTGTAGCACTACCCTGCCTTCTGAAGGGGATTTTAGGGTTATTTGCAAGGGTTTTTTACCTAAGGTTTGGGGTTTGGTTCCACCACCTTGTTTGGTGGAAGTAGGACATCCCGGGGGCTCGGGATTGGCCCCGGGACTAGGTTTTGAACTTGAGGGTTGATGATTAATTTGGCCATGATTGTGTTTAGGTGAGCGCTAGGGCTCGAGGGAGATCGTGCTCAAGGAGTCGAGGGATCAAAGCTATTGAATTGAAAGGTAAGAAAACTGCACCCGGTTATATGATTGTGATGGGACTAAGTGCTCCCGAGAATTGTATCGTATCAATGTTGGTATCACGCCATGGTACATGTAAAAGCGGCCTAAGAGTGTCGTACATACTATTAGCGAACAGAGCGCAATTTGGCCACTGGGAGCCATGAACACTGGGATAACGGAGGGAGCAGCCTGTGAGCGCTAGCCCTGGTTATCGTTTATAAACTGTGCGTGTTATGAATTGATATGCTTAGTATGTGGAATACTTGACTATATTGAATGGTTATTTGACTAAGGCTATGTGATGCAAAGTGAGATATTGACTTGACTGCTAAATGCTCATGCTCTGTTATTGTTGTGTTTTCTTGATGGGCCTTGGCTCACGGGTGCTACGTGGTGCAGGTAAAGGCAAGGGCAAGCTGGACCAAGCCTGAGGTGGAGAGCTCCGAGGTGAAATGTACATAGCCAGCTGTTCGATCACCACGATCGAGGAGTGGACCAGGACAGGGATTACCTAACTGCTTGTTTTTCCTTAGTATGGCTGGTTGTTGTATATGAGCCTCACAACTTTTGTAAACGATTTTTAAACTTGTATTTTGGGATCCCGTGTAACCAGATAATGTTTCTTAATGAAAAGTGTGGCTTTTGAGACCAAAACGCTTTTAACCTTTGTAGCTTCTGCTACACGATTTTAATTAAATGACTTGATTTGCAAGTCTGGCACTTTATAAACACACAGTGTAACGGTCTTGGCTATCCAGGGCATTACAACTTGGTATCAGAGCGTCCTAGGTTTATGGGTCCTGAAGACTGGCTGGATATGTACATTCGCTGCGAGAGACAAGCTCAACTCAGGGTTTGGTAATTGTGTATACATGATTATGTGCTTAAATGATTTGAGTGGGATATGATTGCTGATATCTATCTGATGAATAGGGAGCATGAGGTACTGATAGGGCCTGGCCCTTGACTATTGCATGATGTTATTGAGGCGTGCTTATTAGCACCGCTGTGCATGTGAATGAATATTTGGATAAATTGCCATATTTGATTGCTTGTGAATGACTGGAGTTCCAGTGATGGATTATGAGAGAATTATTACCCTGACATCATAGCCTAATTGCCAAGTCGTTGATTGCAAATTGACTTGAATAGTTATGCGTTCAAGGAAATCCACACGACTAGCCGGCAGGTCTGGGGCTAGAGATGATGACCAGGGCCCGACCCCTCCGCCAGTCCCTGAGAACTAGCAGTAGTTAATGGCCGATATGCAAGCTAGGCTTCAAAGCCAAGATGAACAGATTCGAATTCTGCAGCAGGCTCCATCTGGGAGTGTTGCCCCTACTATGCCACCGGTAATGGTACTTGTGGTACAGCCAGTTGATATTGGGAATAAGTGGGAACCGTTGTATGAGCGGTTCAGGAAGCAACAGCTCCCAATCTTTGAGGGTGGATCAGATCCACTGAAAGCTGAGCAGTGGATGACTTTGATCACTACCATTCTTGATTTTATGAGAGTGGAAGGACATGATAGGGTGGCCTGTGCCACTTATATGCTGAGAGATGATGCCCGAATCTGGTGGGAGGTGGCATCAAAGACTAGAGAGGTTGCTACATTGACTTGGGAAGGGTTTAAGGATTTGTTTAATCAGAAGTATTATAACGTTGCCATCTGGGCAGCGGAAGTAAATGAGTTCGTGGGGCTGGTTCAGGGCAGCATGACAGTTACAGAATATGCCCTGAAGTTCGACAAACTTGCGAAGTTCGCACCAGACCTTGTGCCTACTGATGCAGCTAGGCAGGACAGATTTGTTAGAGGATTGAATGTTATGATAGCTCGAGATGTAAGAATTACCACAGTTCCTGGAGTGACAACTTATGCCCAGGCTGTGGAGAGGGCTCTTACCGCTGAGGAGGCGGAGAATAGGATTTGGAAGGATAGTGAAGCAAGAAGGGAGGGCCGCAGGGCGGTGCCTCCATACTCTAGTTCTAGTAGGGGCGGAGGCTCCAGTGATTTGAAGAGAAAGACTCCTGATGCTCCAAACGCTCCTAGGTTTGATAGGGGAGGTCGGGGTACTCAGGGTGGCCGTCAGGGAGGCGGTGATTCGTGGAGGACTTATCCAGAGTGCATGAGGTGCAAGAGACGCCATCCGGGCGAATGTCGGGCTAAGGCCTGCTATGTGTGTGGGGTGGTGGGACACCTCAGGAAGGATTGCCGACGGTGAAGAAGGGGGAGACAGGAAAGGTGGACAGCTTGACTCCAGCTCAAGTGTTCACTTTGACGAAGGCGGAGGCCGAGGCTAGTCCCTCGGTAGTGACAGGTCAGCTTTCTAGTGTTGGCACTCCCTTTACTGTTTTGATTGATTCTGATGCTACGCATTCATTTGTATCTGATAGGGTGATTGATAGACTATGTAGGCCTAGTGAGTATAGTGCTTCGGGGTTTGGGACTATATTGCCTACAGGAGAACTGGTAGTATCTAGGAGGTGGATTAGAGCACTGCCAGTGTTAGTAAATGGTAGGGAGTTATCGGTAGACTTGATTGAGTTGAGTATGGAGGACTTTGATATGATTCTAGGTATGGATTGGCTGGTTAGATACAGAGCTACCATTGACTGTAGGAAGAAGATGGTAACCTTTGAGCCAGAGGGCGAGGATCCCTTTGTTTTCGTGGGAGCGGTGCATGGACCCCGCGTACCCAGGATATCTGCACTGAGAGCCAGAGATTTTTTACAGGGTGGATGTATAGGCTTCTTGGCTAGTGTGGTGGATACCACCAAAGTTTCACCAGTTGGACCGGAGGAGACCAGGTTGGTTTGTGAGTTCTTAGATGTGTTTCCTGAGGATTTTCCTGGGTTGCCGCCGCGTAGGGAGATTGAGTTTGTTATTGAGTTGGCACCAGGGACGGAGCCAGTGTCGAGGGCACCATATAGGATGGCACCGGCGGAACTGAAAGAGTTAAAGATTCAGCTGCAAGAGCTTCTAGACTTGGGGTTCATCAGACCTAGCTACTCGCCATGGGGTGCTCCAGTTCTGTTTGTTAAGAAGAATGACGGGATTTTGAGGATGTGTATTGACTATCGAGAATTGAACAAGTTGACTATTAAGAATAAGTATCCCCTACCGAGGATTGATGACCTGTTCGATCAACTACAGGGTAAGACGGTGTTCTCAAAGATTGATCTTCGATCTGGTTATCACCAGCTGAGGATCAAGGATGAGGACATACCTAAGACGGCCTTTCGGACGTGGTACAGGCATTATGAGTTCTTGGTCATGTCCTTTGGTTTGACCAATGCCCCAGCAGCCTTTATGGATTTAATGAACAGAGTGTTCAAGGACTTCCTAGATCAGTTTGTTATAGTCTTCATTGATGACATCTTGGTGTATTCCAGTTCAGAGACAGAGCACGAGTTTCATCTTCGACGGGTACTTCAGAGGTTGAGGGAGCATCAGTTGTATGCTAAGTTTAAGAAGTGTGAGTTCTGGTTACCTGAAGTGACATTCCTTGGGCACATTGTTGGCGCAGATGGGATTAAGATGGATCCGTCTAAGATAGAGGCAGTTAGAGATTGGCCGAGGCCAAGGAACGCCTCGGAGGTGCGGAGTTTTCTTGGTTTGGCAGGTTACTACAGGCAGTTTATAGAGGGCTTCTCGAAGATAGCAGCACCGATGACAGAATTGACAAGAAAGAACTTGAAGTTTATCTGGTCAGATAAGTGTGAAGACAGTTTCCAGGAATTGAAGCGACGACTTATTACAGCGCCAGTGTTGAGTCTTCCTTCGGGGGAAGGAAAGTTTGTTGTCTATTGTGATGCATCGAGGTTGGGTTTGGGCTGTGTGCTGATGTAGAATGAGAAGGTCATAGCCTATGCATCACGACAGCTGAAGGAGTATGAACAGTGGTATCCTACTCATGACTTGGATCTGGCAGCAGTGGTCTTTGCACTGAAGATTTGGCGGCATTATCTATATGGGGAGAAGTGCGAGGTATACACTGACCATAAGAGCCTGAAGTATTTCTTTACACAGAAGGACCTGAATATGAGACAGAGACGTTGGCTGGAATTGGTAAAGGATTATGATTGTGACATTCTTTATCATCCAGGGAAAGCCAATGTGGTGGCGGATGCATTGAGCCGCAGAGGTCCAGGTCAGTTGTATAGTGTTGTTCAAATCTCAAGGAAGTTAGCTGATGAGATGGTTAGAGCAGGGATAGAGTTGGTGGTGGGCCGGTTGGCTAATATTACTCTGCAGTCGACCCTACTAGAGCGGATCAGAGAGGGGCAGTTGATAGACGCTCAGCTACAGAGAGTTAGAGAGGATGTCTCAGCGGGAGTAGCTAAGGATTATTCTGTTTCTGAGGTTGGTTTACTTCGGTATCAGGGGCGGATTTGTGTTCCAGCTGATGAGGGGATCAGACGAGAGATACTAGATGAGTCTCATACGATGCCGTACTCGCTTCATCCGAGTACCACAAAGATGTATCAGGATTTACGGACTTTGTATTGGTGGCCCGGGATGAAGAAGGATGTGGTAGAGTACGTTGCCAGATGCCTAACCTGTCAGCAGGTGAAAGCTGAGCATCAGCGACCAGCAGGGTTGCTTCAGCCTTTGGGTATTCCTGAATGGAAATGGGAGGATATTACTATGGATTTTGTAGGAGGTTTACCCAGGACAGTGGGACTTCATGACTCGGTGTGGGTGATAGTGGATAGGTACACCAAGTTAGCTCATTTTCTTCCAGTGAGGTCAACATATACCATGGATCAGTATGCTGAGTTGTATGTGAGGGAGATCGTACGTCTCCATGGGGTTCCTAAATCTATAGTGTCGGACCGGGATCCTATTTTCACTTCTAAGTTTTGGGGTGGTTTGCAGAGAGCTTTGGGAACTCAGTTGAAGTTCAGTACAGCTTTTCACCCTCAGACTGATGGACAGTCTGAGAGGACGATTCATGTATTGGAGGATATGCTCAAAGCATGTGTGATTGACTTTGAGGGTTCATGGAGTAGGTACCTTCCGTTGATTGAATTTTCGTACAACAACAGTTATCAGTCAACGATTGGAGTGGCTCCCTATGAGATGTTATATGGGAGGAAGTGTAGATCACCCATTCATTGGGATGAGATGGGTAAGAGGAGGTATTTGGGGCCAGATATGGTTCAGAAGACAAGTGAGGCCATAGAGAAGATCCGGGCTAGGATGCTCGCTTCTCAGAGTAGGCAGAAAAGCTACGCTGATCCTAAGCGTAGAGACGTGGAGTTTCAAATTGGTGACCATGTCTTTCTTTGAGTTTCACCTCTGCGAGGGGTGAGGAGGTTCGGTAAGAAGGGCAAGCTAAGCCCTAGATTCATTGGACCATTCGAGATCCTGGAAAGGATTGGTCAGGTGGCTTATAGGTTAGCTTTTCCGCCATCGTTATCTGGAGTTCATGACGTGTTCCATGTCTCCATGCTTCGGAAGTATGTCTCAGATGTGACTCATGTGTTGAGGCATGAAGATTTGGAGTTACAGGCGGATTTGGCTTATGAAGAGCAATCGATTCAGATCTTGGATCGGAAAGATAAAGTGTTGCGGAATAAGACAATTCCTTTGGTTAAAGTGTTGTGGAGGAATAGTAAGGTCGAGGAGGCGACCTGGGAGCTTGAGACATCGATGGGGGATCAGTATCCCGAGTTGTTCAGGTAAATTTCGAGGACGAAATTCTCATTAGGAGGGGATAGTTGTAACGACCCAAATTCACTAATAAGGCTTAAGGGCCTTGATTAGTGTGCCTGGAGGGCATAATGGGAATTATGTGTGGTTTTAATGATTTAGATGCATGATTATGATTTAAAGCATGTTATATGATTACTTGAATATTTGAGATGCATGACTATGTGTGTTAGTATGCATATAGGCCCTGATTAGGTTAGAAGGGCATAATCGTAATTTTGGCCATTTTGGGCGTAACTGCTTTGATATATGTGATAATTATCGAGACCACATTATTATGTGGATATATCTGTGATCTGTGACTCGAGACGATCCTAGTGAGCAAAATAGCGGAAAAGTCATAGCGGAGGTTTATACCCGGCTCGGGGTGAGCTTAGGGGTATAAATGGGAGTCTGGCGGATATATTGGTGTCTATTTTGACATTGAGGAACACCATTGGTGATTAATTAGGTATCGGGAATTAAGCGGGAAATATTAGAGACACTCGAGGAATTAGCGGGAAGTGGGTAAAATGACTAAGATACCCTTAAGTGGGCTAAAGGGGGTTAGAATTAATAGGGAGGGTATAATGGTCATTTGCTTTACAGAAGTTAAATTATACTAAGGCTTTATGTTAGTGGAATTTGTAGAATATCAAAGAAGTCTGAAAAGAAGGAAAAGGAAGGGAAAAGAAAGAGGGAAAAACAGAGAGAGTTTCTCTGAGTCGGTTCAGGCTTTCTTCATCTGTTTCTTGAGGACGTTTTGGGGTAAAGCTCAGGGGAGAGCTGGGGTAACTAAACATCAAGGATCCTGACCTAAGACTAAGGAAGTGGCAGAGGTTTAGTAGAGTTTCATTAACACTTGAGGTAAGATTCTAGAGTTCATCCATTTCTGTTTCTGGTTTTTGAGTTGTGGTATCTAAGTTGAATTGAATGGAACTTTGGGGAATTCAGGCTTAAGGCAGAGGAGTAGCAAGCCAAGGAAGCCTAGGGATAGCTTGTGGGAGAAATCCTATCAAAGGTATGAATTCTAAGCTCTAACTTTGATGTTCAGCTGGTTTTTATTGGGTTTTCGAGCTTAGGAGTGGCTATGGTGAATTCTGAGTTTGTGGATGCATGTGCTTGGGTTTTAGGTGTTTGGAGTGCTTGGGATGAGTGGAGTGTGTTCATGAGGTTGTTTTTAAGTTTGGGTAAGAGTTGGAAGAAGTTTGGTTGAGGTTGGTTCGAGAAAATCGCAGAAGTGAAATTTTGGTGCTGGGCTGTCTGTGACTAGCGCTACAGCGCTAGCCTTTGGGCGTTGTAGCGCTAGGCCATAATGCTGAGGGAAATTTGGCTTCTGTCTGTAGCGCTGTAGCGCCCTCCCAAGAGCACTGTAGCGCTACCCTGCCTTCTGAAGGGGATTTTAGGGTTATTTGCAAGGGTTTTTGACCTAAGGTTTGGGGTTTGGTTCCACCACCTTGTTTGGTGGAAATTGGACATCTCGGGGGCTCGTGATTGGCCCCGGGACTAGGTTTTGAACTTGAGGGTTGATGATGAATTTGGCCATGATTGTGTTTAGGTGAGCGCTAGGGCTCGAGGGAGATCGTGCTCAAGGAGTCGAGGGATCAAAGCTATTGAATTGAAAGGTAAGAAAACTGCACCCGGTTATATGATTGTGATGGGACTAAGTGCTCCCGAGAATTGTATCGTGTCAATGTTGGTATCACGCCATGGGACATGTAAAAGCGGCCTAAGAGTGTCGTACATACTTTTAGCGCACAGAGCGCAATTTGGCCACTGGGAGCCATGAACACTGGGATAACGGAGGGAGCAGCCTGTGAGCGCTAGCCCTGGTTATCGTTTATAAACTGTGCGTGTTATGAATTGATATGCTTAGTATGTGGAATACTTGACTATATTGAATGGTTATTTGACTAAGGCTATGTGATGCAAAGTGAGATATTGACTTGACTGCTAAATGCTCATGCTCTGTTATTGTTGTGTTTTCTTGCTGGGCCTTGGCTCACGGGTGCTACGTGGTGCAGGTAAAGGAAAGGGCAAGCTGGACCAAGCCTGAGGTGGAGAGCTCCGAGGTGAAATGTACATAGCCAGCTGTTCGATCACCACGATCGAGGAGTGGACCAGGACAGGGATTACCTAACTGCTTGTTTTTCCTTAGTATGGCTGGTTGTTGTATATGAGCCTCACAACTTTTGTAAACGATTTTTAAACTTGTATTTTTGGGATCCCGTGTGACCAGATAATGTTTCTTAATGAAAAGTGTGGCTTTTGAGACCAAAACGCTTTTAACCTTTGTAGCTTCTGCTACACGATTTTAATTAAATGACTTGATTAGCAAGTCTGGCACTTTATAAACACACAGTGTAACGGTCTTGGCTATCCAGGGCATTACAGCCGATAAGTCACCTGAAGCTGCAGATTTCGCCGGACTGGACAGTGGTGACCAGACTCAATTGGAGAAGAGGGAGAGAGAGTTGTATGACTTTGATACCATATAGAAATGTGTAAGATAAATTTTATTTATTATATTTTGTGTATACAATCGGTGAACACAACCCTATTTATACAATTTTCACACCTAATCCTCTTATTACAGAATAATCAACAGATCACAAAGATAGCTACAAATCATCTAAATAAAGAAACTACTAATTTACAGCTACAGCCAAATCGTGAGATTTTATTTTCTTTGATTTTCTTTTATTTGTCAACATATATATATATATATATATTCATTTATAGGGGTGCACTCTTTTCTTTGAATAATTTTTTTTCTATTTTTTTCTTCTTCAAATACAAGCATATATTGTAATGTCCTCCTAATCCAAGACTATTACACTATACAATTAAATAGTGCTTAACTCGCTAAATGAGTCATTTGGACTTAAAACGTGTAATTGAAACTAACCACAGGTTTAGGTGCTAAAAATTTTGGTCAAAAGTCAACTAATTCATTAAAAGAGTTTGAGTTCAATACATGGGATCCCAACAGAGTTTTAAATTGTTAAAAATTCAAAATAAATACAAAACCTAACCTAAGCGGCAAAATCAGGGTCCAACCCTAGTTCCAACCGATACCCTCGGTCGTGGCGGTCGAGCAGGCCGCATATGTACACCCTGCTCCTGAAGCTCTCCAATTCATAGCTGGTCTAGATTTTCTTTTCCTTTTCCTGCACAATTTAGCACGCGTGAGCCTCGGCAAGAAAACATAATCATGCTCATAAGTATTAAATCATCAAATTACAAAAACATAATTAGCATGCCTAGCAGTAATGACATTGCTAGTGCATGCAATCAATCCTGATAAGTGACTATAAAGACATGCCAGGGCCCATTGCCCAATTCCCTGTATAACTAGCCTTAGAGTTGGCCAAGCGTACCTGGTGCTTATTATTTCAGGCGGCCATAGGGTCGTTCAAGTGTATATCACACTTCTGGGTCAGCTTAATCACATCGGCCAGCGTTCAACATGTTATTGCCACCCTCAACTCATAAGCTGAGCCTTTAAACCCTCGACTTATAAGCCGAGCCTTGTAAACCCCCAACTTATAAGCCGAGTCTTTTAATTAGGTATACCCTCCACTAATAAGTCTAGCTTTTAATCATATATCATAGATAGATTCTCGACTTATAAGCCGAGCTTTTAATCAGATACATTAGATAGATCCTTAACTTATAAGCTGAGCTTTTTAGTCAAATATAATCGATAAACTCTCAACTTATAAGGCAAGCCTTTCAATCAGATATAATAGATAACCCTCGACTTATAAGTCAGACCTTTCAATCAACATGCAGATAAGTAGTCATTACTTAACACAAGTAAGCACAGCGTGTAATGTCCCAAATTTTCTAATAAGGCTTAGTGCCTTAATTAGCATGCCAGGAGGGCAATAATTGATATAATTATTTTATTACGTAGATTAAATGATTATGTGATTAGAAATGCATGTTTAGGTGAATTAAATATGCATGTGGGCCCATTTTGGTTAATAGGGGCTTATTTGTAATTTTGGCATGTTGAGGGCATAAATATTTATTATATGTGTGTTGTGCTTGAGACCACGAGATTGTGGTGGTATATTTGTAATGTGTGGTCCGAGACGGTCCTAGGGAGCAGAATATTCACAACAAGGTCGAATACCCAGCTTGGGGCGAGCCTAGGGGTATTTTGGGAATATAGCGGATGTTTGAGGTTACCAGATAATGGGTAGTCATTTAGTGGTTATTTAGGTATGCCGAGATTAATTAGGGATTTATAAGAATACTCGAGGAATTAGCAGGAATGTGGCAAATGACAAGATTGCCCTTGGTGACATTATAGGGTTAAGGATAAGTTAGGGGCGCTTTGTGTATTCTACAGCTAGGGATAGACTTGTTTTGGCCTAAGATCCTAGAACATATCAGAAACACCCTCAACCTTATCTCTCTCAACCTCAGCTCTCTCTCTCTCCCCCTCACGTTTCCTTCTCTTTCTCTCTCGAGGCTAAGGATGAATTTTTGCTAAATTCAAGGGAGAAGACATTGAATTCAAAAGAGGTTGAAGGTAGAAGTGATTGGGTGTAGTTCAGAATAGAATCACACAACTGAGGTAAGGATTTTTGCTAATTTTACTGAGTTTTTAGTTGTGGTTTGGAGGTTTTATGGGGTTGAACTTTAGGATGTGATCTTTGAGTTGATGAGTTTGTGGGGTAAGTTTGGGGGTATTTATGTTAGTTATGCTACTTGGATATGAATTGTAAACTGAATTCTGTGTATATAGGCTGATTTGGCTGAGAATTGGTAAGTTTTACTGAGGGAAAATGCAATAGAATTGCATGGATTTCTGGGTTTTGGGGCTCATGCCACGGCCCTGTTCTTCAGGCGTCGCGGCCCGCATGAACCCAGAGGCTTGGGAGCCTCGAATTTTTTCCCAGGCACCGCAGCGCAGGCTGAGGTGCGCCGCGACTCATGTCCCCTTGGCGAGAGCCCAAGCTTTCTGACTTGCAACAAGTCACGGCTCAAATTAGGGAAAATGACCAAAATAGGGTTTTAAGCTCGGGAACCCAAATCTTAAGGCTTGGGAAGGATTCTACTACCCGGTTTAGTAGAATTCGAGGTCCCGAAGGCTAGTATTTTAATCTGAAGTTTTTGATTGGTTAAGGCTTGATGGATGTCTATTTATGCATTGTGACTAGGTTTTCACGTCAAGACTTGGATTTAGGGGATCGTGCTCGGGATCGCATTTATCAATCAATTCGAGACACAAGTAAGAAAATTGTTTGTGCCCATAGAGTAGGGCATGGCCCCATTATTTGTGTTTCAGGGCATGGCCCTATTATTTGTGTTTAATATGTGTATGAATACTTGTAAATGCTATGCTATGTGGTGCATGATTATGAATGAACGGAAAAGGTCGGGCACGGCGAAGACCGAGAACGGCAAAGGCTGGGAACGGCGAAGGCCGGGGATGATAAAGGTCAGGATCACCATTAAGCACGCTGAGTGAAAGCCGCTAGGGCGAGACCTAAGGGTGTCATATTCACCTGCTCGGTGAAGACCGTGAACCCAGTGCCTGGTAAAGCACTTGGGTCGGCATAGGCTGCTATATGTTTAATCTGATGTATGTTTAAGTTGTATATTGTTGGATAGAATTATGATATGTTATGTGTAGAGTTTTTTTGTTGGGCCTCGGCTCACTAGTGCTATATGGTGCAAGTAAGGGCAAGGAAAAGGTTGATCAACCATTATTTGGAGAGCATGGAGCGGCGTGTACATGTTCGGCCTACCTGGCTGCCACAGCCAAGGTTGTTTTGCGGGATACTATAATAGTTGGTTTTGTCGCTTAGGTCGACTGTATCTAAGCTTTTAAGTTGCAATACATTTTTGAAACAGTATTTTGAGATCCCAATGTATAACTTTTATGGATTTAAATGAATTTCCAAATCTTGATAACTAATGTTCATCAAATGAGTCTCTGTTTCAAATTTAATCACACTTTTCAACCTAAAACCTCGATTAGCGAGCTAGGGGCACATTTATAAATCACATGGTAATGGCTCTAAGATAGTAGGGCATTACACAGCGCAATCAACATGTTTAATAAGACATTCTCAGCATGGTTATAACCATGTTCTATAGCCGGGCCAAGCCCTAAACACAGACTAGGTGCAATTTTCTTACCTCAGGTCCTAAGTAAAAATTGTATGACGACCCCCGAGTACGGTCCTTTCCTCCCAAGCCTAATGGTTCACCCTAGTCACAACCATATCAAGGAATAATTATCGAGAAACGAACTAATAAAGGCTTTTGAACAGAGTCCTAGCCTCCGAGACCCTGAATTCTACTAACCCGGGTAGTAGAACCATTCTCGAACCCTTAGCTTTGGTTTCCCAGCTCCCAAAATCTACTTTTTATTCCCCAAATAGAGTCCCGGCGCCTCCCACTAAGGGTCACGATGCTCAACAAGTCAGAGAATCCGAGGCCAAAAATCACTGGACACGCGCCACGGCGCAACCCGCCTAGCGTCGCGGCAGTTCGAGGCACACCCATGTTCTCTGAGTTCATGAGGGTTGCAGCGCTCCAAGCATAGCGACGCGGCGCGACCCTGCGAACCCAGAAAACCAGCGATTTTAAGAATCTCCAACTTCTTAAAAACCATCCCAAACCATGATTTAACCATTTTTTTTACCCTAATAATGGTCCCAACGGTTCAGAAACATCAAAACCAATCTTAAAACTCAATCAAAATCCCTTAAACTTAGAATTCCAATAAAGCTTCAAAAACCATAGAAAACCAAAAACTAAAACTCAGATAATTTAGTTACCTTTGCCAGAATTTGAATCCCCAGCTGGTACTCCTAGCTTTAACAACTTCCAACTTGCCCCAAATCTCCTTAAAATTCAAATTCTCTTCCAAGAAATTCAATCACCTAGTGAGAGGGAGTAAGAGAAAATGAGAGAGAGAGAGAGAGAGAGAGAGAAAGAGAGTGTTCTGTTTCTATTTGTTTAAACTAAGTTGATAAGCTTCAACTAACTTAAGACAGCCCATGGTCCAAATGACCATAATGCCCTCACTCTCTTAAAATCCTCTCAAAGCCCCTCAAGGGAAAAATCAACATTTTACCCTCCTGTCTCACAATACACTTAAAATTCCCAGTTAATTCCGCCAATCCAAAAAATATCACTATTTTTCCAAAAATATGACTCATACTCTAATGAGTCCCAATAACTCACTGAATTACCGAAATACCCCTGGCTCACCCCGAGCCGGGTATAAGTCTCTGTTGTGACTAAACTTCTTTCTTGCTCGAAAGGACCGACTCCTACCTAATATCTCAAATATATCCACATAATAATGTGGTCTCAATCATATAATCACAATTATACCCTCGATGGGTCAAAATTACAAATATGCCCCTTTAAATAAAAGGGGGTCTGTTTCGCACACATTTAATACACTTAACACATGCATAATCAGTCATTTAATAATATAACCCATGCAATTCACATAATCACATAAATATTCAATTAATTCACAGAAAAACACATAATATTCCAATAATGTCCTCCTAGCCCCTTAATCAAGGCACTAAGCCTTATTAGGAATTTTGGGTCGTTACATGTATACTTGTTGTTGTACCCTAAAAATACGAGCTCAATTATCTTGCTCGGAGTACAACTGGCAGCTGGCACGTAATAAATAAAGGTTACAAGGATTCAGAGATATCTCGTTAGCTCGAAACCAAACAACTCGAGGTTGTGTCACTGAGTTTTGGTCAGTCCAGGATTCTCCAAATGCCAATGACAGAGGTTGAGGTGTCAAGTGTCCAGATCACCCTCATCAAGCCCGAGCATTATCTAAGCCAAGTCTTCCTGCTCCAATCGTACCCAGTTCAAGAGCGATATCTAGCTCGAGGTGGTTCAAGAATGCGCATATGGAAGAATCCCAATAGACTCGGATGCCCAATAAGCGCAATAAGTGCGTATAATTGTTATATACATTTATTGATCAATGTAAACAACAATAAGCTTAATTAGGGAATTTACATACCCATTTATTTGGGAAGTTACCCAACTCTATAAATTACCATTTATTGTACGGTTACCCAATATTGTCCATCACAATTCCCTATAAATACAAGGGAAATTGACAGTAAAAGGGACTGACATCTTGTATGCTAAAACTCTGTTGAAGTTTTCATAAACAATCTCTTCGAGGGTTCCTAAACAAGAATAAGAGTGACTCGTGGACTAGGTGGATTTTTAATCACTGAGCCACGTTAAAACTTTGTGAGTTTATATTTACTGTTTATCGATAAGCTTAATCTCTCTAATCGGATTTATTAATCCCCTGTTGGCGAAAAATCGTGTCAACACTTGGCAAGAAAAAATTAAGATGAGACACACACTCCCCCCAAACTTAATAATCAAAAATTTCCCCAATGTTGAAAACAAGAAAAGAAAACAATGTACACACTCACCAAAATACCACTCAACAAAGGTACACTCCTCTCATCCTCCCTCATGATGCAACACTCAACATATAACCAAGCAAAACAAAGGTGCTCAAAGGGTATAGTAAAAGGAAGTGTATATAGCTAGACTAGCATGTGGTAAAGAAATAAAGAGGGTCAATTAAGCTCAATGGGAGTGACTAAGGATAAAAAGTATGTAACGGTTGGCTCAAATGGTCCAAAGATGGCCTAAATCATGTCTTCGATTAAGTGTTGTCTAGAATTTCGCCTCAAAGGAACCACTGAGAAATTCTATAAACTTAATCTCTCCAAAAAGTATTGCTAACTTTAAGGGTTCAAGAAATTATTGGTCAAGCTATGCACACAAAATAGGGATCACCACTATCATCAAGATTTTTCAAACTACATTAACACTTGAGTACTATTAGCCTAGAACACTAAACAAGAGGCAAAGTGGTAAAAAAAATTAATATAGTTCACCATCGTGCCCCAAGTTAAGCACTAACTAAAAGAAAACAATTCCTCTCAAGACACAACACAAACACATGAACACACACAAAAGATAAGACAAAGACAATGCAACAATAACAAATAATACCTCAATGCAGAATAAGTAGAAAATGACAGCAAACACAACAAAAACAAATACACCTCTAAACTAAAAATTGGGTAGTAACCTTACTACAACAAAATATACCACAAAAGCTAGCAACAATGAACAACAAAATAAGAAACAAAATAGTAAATCAAAATTAGAGAATTAAGTTTAAGAAATGCTCATAAAAAAGATGTGGCCTGAATCATCCTCACGAAGAAGGAGTAGCTCGTGATGTGAGGAAAATTGTGAGTGCTCTAGAGCTTAAGAAAATGGAGCAAATGCATGTGTCGGAAAGCTCAAATGGCCAAATGTAGCTGCCACAACTATGAACAAGAGACTACAACCCAAACCAAACTTTCTGAGTGATCCGAACCCAGAGAACTCAAATGGCGAACAACCCCAGCTGCTTAGATAGGCGATGAAGTAGATGGGTGTCAGGGGTTGAGGTCGCGTTGTAAAGGTCGGGGTTGCATACGATTTCTGGGTTTTGGGGTTCCATAAATTGAAGGGTCGAACTTATTAGGCGACTTTTGAGAGTGAGTTTCCAGTGGGACGACTAGGTTTGGAAATGGAGGATCGGGCTGCGACGATAGCCAAAGACGGGGTGCGGTCATCGGGGTCACAGCTAGTCAGAGGGGGGCGGTTTCTAGGTGGAAGTCATGACTTGGCTAAGAGGAGGATGATGATGGCAAGGTGGTCATGGTGGTGATGGGCAGAGGGCTTGGGGACGAGTAGTTGGAATCACGCGCCTAGGTCGCTCAGAGGCTCAGGGTTCTCTCGGATGGGTGGGCTCGCGAGCCTGGTGGTTCGCAAATGGGGCGGTGCCTAGGTTCGGCTGGGCTGGGGTGAGGGTGGCACGGTGGTGATGGTGGTTGAGGATATGGAGAAGAAGGTGGAGAGTGGTGGCGATGATGGTGAGGGTGATATCTTTTAGGATTAATGCCCTAAAAGCATGTAAAGACATTTTATTGAATAAAATAAAAAGAACAATTTTATTATATTTGAATATTATAATTATTTTTTGAATTAATTATATGATAATATCAAGAAAATTCATTATTCATTCATGAGTATATGATCTTATATTAGTGCAAAGAATTAAGATCATATATAATGAATAATATAGTCAGTAACATATTAACGTAAGGAATCTTTAATGAATAGTTACTAGTGCAGTTTACTATGAATTACTAATGTAGATAGACATCTTAGTAAATGTGTTGTATATAATAAAGATTATATATGACAGGACCAATAAGAATTAATCATCTTTATAAACTTTTCGTTTGACATAAAGATTTGATTCTTATCATCACAGATGATCATTTGTAGATCAGTCTAAATCTTGAGTATTCATGACTCCTGTTTGTGTTTATTGGATCTTTTAATTCACTCGTTAAGGTTTCTTAGTATAATGAAGCCAATGACTTTTGTTTTGGAGATTCAATATCATGAATGGCTGGGAACATGAATTACAATAATTGAATTCATACTTTCCTAACAGATCGAATATTGGTTCCCTTAAAGGTTAATTCTGGAACTGAATAGTTATTAAGCTCAAATCTATAATTTGATTATATATTAATTATTTGCTAGTGACTTAATGGTAATTAAGGATCAAGAGGTAATTAGAAGGGTAAAACAGTAATATTGACCAACTCTAATTAACGAACTAATAAATGGATGACATAACTACATTTTTTTATTATATCAACGGACTACAAGTGAAAACTCTGTAAATATAATTCTATAAATACTTAGAGTGCAATTCCATATTTATAGTGGAGTAATGATGGAATTAATAAATAAGATTATTGGATTAAAAAGTTTAATTAATAATCTGGTTTATTGGAGCTTCGTTTTATAGGTCCATGGTCCCCAGATCACCTCTGTCCAACACTATCAAGGGTAAGGATGTCAAAAGAAAGATTTGTAGAGAGAATGACTTAATTGCAAAGGAATTAATCCAAGGCAATGAAATAATTATGTGATAGTTATGGGCAGTTGATTAATTTTGAATTAATTAATTTTGTAACTATATAATTTTTATTTTGAAAAACAATAGGTTAAAATAATATCAATCTTTCTTGGATTAATATATAAAGAGAAATTAATAATTATCTTATTTAGAATAAGATATTTATTTATTTATTTAAAATTGATATTTTAAGATAAAGTTAATTTTGAATTAACTGATATTTATTTTGGGATAAATATATTGTCTTAAATATTAATTAAATAAACAAATGAGAAAATTAGGGATAACCCTAATGGTGTGGTCGACACACTCACTGTACAGTGAGTGTGGCGCCACACACAGGGATTTCCTATCCTTGGGATTTGAATTTTGAATTTCAAATAATCTATTTTATTTAATTATTCTTTTTTTAAATATGATTCAAATTAAATAAGGTTATAACTGATCAGTTTTATTTTAATAAAGTAAAGATTAATTAAATTTGTTAATTATCTTTATAAACCTAAAAAGAAGCGATGCTTAAAGAAGGTCATTGTTTTTATAGACTGTTAGACTATCTCTCTGAAAGAGATGCAATAGTTTTCCTAAACCTGAAAACTATTCAATTCTTCTTCTCTCTATCAAACATCTCTAGATCTCATGTGTTGAGTACATTTAGAGAGTCATAAATAACCCTTTTGAATCCTACATGCCCACACACATCCTTGTATGTTTGGGGATTGGTTTGGAAGATCAAGGTGTGAACTTTTAGAACTTGGATAAGAAGATCGGTAATTTTATACAAAAAAAATTTGTGGACACTTAATAGGCTACAAGAGGTAATCTTTAATCTGATTGTATGTGATTTAATATATACATATGTGTGTATGATCTTGGCTGGTATTAATAATTAATTAAAAAGGGTCCATTCCCCGCTGCATGTCTTTGATTTGCTCTTTTAATACCAACAATCAATACTAGAACAGTCTACATATATATATATATATTAAATGTTGTGTGCATTTCTTGCATTTGTATATGTATATTAAATTGATGGATATGTTTCTTGAATTTATGGTTGAATAATGGATCGCTAATTATATGGTGATATTGGGTTAGGAATTTGAATTTCTAGATCTTGTGTAAGCCATAAAGGGCATAGGATTTTTTGTAAATTTTATTTTTGAAATATGTAATTTAAAAAAAATCTACACACAAAGAAAAGGAGGACCCGAGCCGCCAACCAAGCCAGTGGCCCGAGCCTTCCCCAGCCATCCACGTGCATCGCCCAAGCGAACCCCAGGCTCGCGCGCGCATCACCTAGGCGAGCCTTAGGCTCCCACGCGCATCGCCTAGACGAGCCCCCTGCTCACGCACGCATGCCACCTGCACCAAGCACCATCCCCTGGACTGCCTCCTGCGTCGTTGATGCCAAGCTCCTTCGCACCGCTGCGCCCTTGGTGTCGAGTCCCTGCGCCAGCCACCATGCAGAGGCCACCCGAGCCTTGGCTTATGCCCTTGTGACACCGACCCTAACCCTAGGGCACCACACTTGGTCCCCAAAACTATAGATCCTAATTTTGTGGATAAATCTTTTATTTAATTAAATTTTAAATTATTTAAATTAAAATTTTAATTATCTTATTTTATTTTTATTAGAAAAATAAAATATATTTTAGTTAGATAAGATTTTATCTTAAGTTTAAATAATTATTTGAATTTGATTCTTTAATTATTTAAATTCAACTAAATTAAAAAGATGACAAAAATAGTTATTCAATTAAAAGCTAGTTTTAATTAATTAGTTGGGCCTAACAAACTCCTAAAGATTAGCAAGAAAACCTAAAAGAGAAGACAAGCATTCTTGGAGTCTTGAAAACAAGTCAAAGGCTATTTTGAAATTTTATTTCTATTTTTTCAAAGGTTGTAAATTTAGAATTACCCAATAGTACTCTGTTCATCATTTATTGTTTATTTATTTATTTAAATAAATTTTAATTGATGTTTGATTGATAACATGATTATTCATTAGTCAATTACATGTCATTCATGAAACTCCACACAGTTTTTCATTAATTATGCATCTTTAGAAACATGATTATTTAGGATTGTCCTAATTGTTTATGTGAATTGTTTTGGAGAAATCAATTGCATGTAAACTACTAAGTATTAAAACTTGGTAACTCACACCATAATAAAGACAATAGTTTTTATAGGCCTTTAAGATAACCAACTTTATTTAAAAAGTGTTTTAGTAAAGTTAGATGAATGTAATGGGTAATTATCTAGATCACATTAACTGTAGAAACAGGCTCTTTTATAATTACATGTATTTTGTAATTAATTACATTCATAGGTTATTATAAACTAGTAATTAATTTGGAATTAATTGATTAGTTTAATAAAACACATTATTTCTAAAATAGTAAGTGGGAGAATGTGAACATCTCAATATGACATGTGGTCTCCATTATTAGTACAACACCATGAGATATGAATAGGGCCTCGAGGTGGCTTTGTTTCCATCCCCCTAAGGAAGATTTCTAGATATATTAATATCAAGGTTGGCTTCTTACAAAGATAGGAAGGAGTGATTTATTTTAGGCTTGACCGACCCTAAGGCGAGACACTCTAAGTTAAGTCATGAATTATGAAATAATGGGTCACACTTGCAAAGATGCAATTAAGATTTTACAGTGGATAATTGCATCATGACCAAACCAGTCGTACTTTATTTTAAAAGAGAAAATAAAGATTTATTTTGAGTTTTAAATTATAAAGATAAGATTGTCTTATAAGCTATCTTAATTTAACTAGACCGACCCTAAGGCGACACTTTATTTGTTGGGTAGTTTTATCGTGGAAAAGTATATGTTTATTTATGTGTTTTAATTGTTGCATTTGTGCATAATATTTACTTTCCGAATAATTGATATTTTTCAAATAGTAATATTATTGTATTTTATTCTTTCAGTAATGTCGAATGGATGCAATCCAATAACTGCATTACTTTCACTTGAAAATCTTAATGGTGATAATTTTATAAGATGGAAATCAAACTTGATTCTTATGTTAATCTTTGAGAACCATAAATTTTTCCTAACTGAGGAATGTCCTAAAGAGCCCACTGCCACTGCCCCGAAGAATGTTCGGGACAAGTATGATGCTTGGATTCAATCCAACAACAAGGAAAAGTGTTACATGCTTGTGAGCATGAATGATGTTCTAAGAACAAATCATGAACCAACAGAAACTACGTTTGAGATAATGGATTCTCTGCAAGCCATGTTTGGACAGCAATCTAATCAAAGTAGACATGAGGCTACTAGAACCTAAATGACTACTAAGATGAAGAAAGATGTTTCTGTACGTGAACATGTTTTGAGCATGATTAATGTGATGCATGAAGCATAAATACATGGGGCCATCATTGATGAGCGTACACAAGTAAGCATCATACTTAATCGCTCACTCCTGCCTTTTCTACGTTCACCACCAACTATATTATGAATAAGTTGGAATTCAACATGACCCAGTTGTTGAATGAACTGCGGACATTTGAGTCTCTTAATAAATCCATTACAAAAGATACTGAGGCAAATGTGGTAGAGGAGAAATCTTCAAACTCTGAGGATAAATCCAAGAAGACGAAGAAGAGCAATGATAAGGACAAAGGAAAGGCCAAGAAGTTCAAGAAAAGCAATAAGGCACAAAAAGCCAAGGAGAACAAGAATGACAATAACTCCAAGAAGAAAGAACCAAAAGGAAAATGTTTTCACTATGGAGTTGAAGGTCACTGGAAGAGAAATTGTAAAACGTTTCTCCCAGAGCTGAAAAAGAAAGGTAAATCTAATTTACTTGTACTTGAAGCTTGTGTAGTGGAAGACGATATGTCATCCTGGGTTTTAGATTCAGGAGCCACTAACCATATTTGTTCTTCTATGCAGTTACTTGAGTCATCAAGGGAACTGGCTGATAGCAAGGTGACCATGCGAGTTGGAAGTGGAGCGCTTATTTCAGCTAGAGAAAAAGGAACAGCTTGTTTACATTTTGAAAATAATTATATTGTTTTGAACAATGTTTATTTTATTCTGGGATTTTCTAGAAATTTAGTTTCTTTATCTATGTTGCATGAACAATATTTTGATATTTCTTTTAATAATAATTCGATTATTATTTCAAAGAATGGTTTCAAAATTTGTCAGGCAGAACATACAAATGGATTGTATATGCTTAAACCTAATGAATGAACGCTTAATAACTCAGAATTATTTCACGTAGCAAAACCACAAGGAAACAAAAGACAAAAGTTTCAAATGAAGATGACACATATCTTTGACATCTTAGACTTGGTCATGTAGGTCTAGACAAGATAGACTAGTTAACAAAAGATGGACCTTTAAGAGAACTAAGAGTTAGAACTCTTCCGGTTTATGAATCTTGTTTAGAAGGCAAAATGATCAAACGTCCTTTCTATGCAAAAGGCAGTAGAGCTAAAGAACCTTTGGAGCTTGTACACAGCAATGTCTGTGGTCCAATCAATGTACAAACAAGAGGTGGGTATGAGTACTTCGTCACTTTTATTGACAATTACTCAAGATATGGTCATACTTACTTAATTCTTAGGAAATCTGAAACCTTTGGTAAGTTTCAAGAATTCAAAGCTGAGGCTGAGAAGCAATTAGGTAAGACTCTTAAAACACTTCGATCTGATCGAGGTGGAGAATATTTGGATTTAGAATTCAAAGATTTCTTGTTGGATCATGGTATTCTATCCCAACTCACAACACCAGGAACGCCACAGCAAAATGGTGTTTCTGAAAGAAGAAACATGACCTTGTTAGACATGGTCAGGTCTATGTTAAGCTACTCTTCACTTCTTCTCTCATTCTAGGGATATGCACTTAACGAAGACTTACATTTTGAATGTAGTCCCATCTAAGACCATAAGCAAAATGCCACCAGAACAGTGGAATGGAAACAAACCTAGTTTGCACCATTTCTGCATTAGGGGTTTTCCTCCCAATGTTCTTAGAACTAAATCAGGAAAACTTTATTCAAGGTCTGAAGTGTGAATTTTTGTGGGCTATGCTCCAGAAACAAGAGGCAATTACTTCTATAGTCCTAAGGACCAAAAGTTATCTGTTTCAACAAACGCAACCTTCCTTGAACACAACTATATGAATAATTATAAACCTCAAAGCAAAGTAGTTTTGGAGGAACTCACAGCTGATAAGATTCCATCCCTTTCATCTTCAACATTAAATGATAAATGACAAACCGAGGAAACCACTATTCCTGGAAAAGAAACTCCGATGCAACGTCGTAGTTGGAGGATTGTGAGACAACTTTTTCGCTACAAACATGAGGCACTTGTCCTTATTTCTGATACAGACAAGGATGATCCATTAACCTTCAAAGAGGCAATGGATGATCCTAAAAAGGAGAAATGGCAAGAAGCCATGAACTAAGGAATGGAATCTTTGTATTCCAATTCTGTCTGGGAACTTGTAGATCCACCTGAAGATGTCAGGCTCATTGGGTGCAAATGGATATACAAGAAGAAAAGAGGTGTAGATGGGAAAGTGGAGACTTTCAAAGCAAGGCTAGTAGCCAAAGGCTACACTCGGAGAGAAGGTGTTGATTATGGAGAAACATTTTCTCCTGTGGCCATGCTTAAATCCATTCGCATCCTCCTATCCATAGCTGCCACCTATGACTATGAGATATGGCAAATGGACATCAAGACAGCCTTTCTGAATGGCTATCTTGATGAAAGTATCTATATGGTACAACCAGAAGGATTCATTAAGAATGGGGAAGATCAAAAGGTGTGTAAATTGCTAAAATCCATTTATGGATTAGAGCAAGCATCTAGATCTTGGAATATCACCTTTGATGAAATAATTAAAACATATGGCTTCGAACAGAATGGAGATGAAGCCTGTGTGTACAAATACATCAAAGGAAAAGTAGTGGTTTTCCTAGTTCTTTACGTGAATGGCATTCTCCTCATTGGCAACAATGTAGAGACATTGTCAAACATGGAGAAGTGGTTAGCCGAAAAGTTCCAAATGAAAGATTTGGGCGAGGCGAGCTATGTTCTGGGAATCCAAATCCTAAGGGATAGGAAGAACAAGCTCTTGGCACTTTCTCAGGCTAATTATATCGATAAGGTGCTTGAAAGATTCTCTATGGAGAATTCCAAGAAAGGTCAGTTACCAACCAGACATGGAATTACTCTCTCCAAGGAACAGTGTCCTAAGACACCTCAGGAGGAAGAGGATATGAGAAAGTATCCGTATACTTCAACAGTTGAGAGTCTAATGTATGCCATGTTATGTACTAGACCTGACATATGCTATGCAGTAGGGATTGTGAGTCTTTATCAATCAAATCCTGGTTTGGAACACTAGATTGTACTAAAGCACATTCTCAAGTATCTTAGGAGAACGAAATATTATATGCTTGTATATTTAGGGGGTGAGTTGAACCCTACTGGATACACTAATTTTGATTTCCAATCAGACAAAGACAGTCGTAAATCAAAATCTAGGTCAGTGTTCACTCTTGGTGGAGGAACTGTGGACTGGAGGAGTATTAAACAATCCAACATAGCAGATTCAACCATGGAAGTCGAATACATAGCGGCATGTGAAGCGGCTAAGGAGACGGTTTGGTTGAGAAAGTTCTACACTAATCTGGAAGTAGTTCCAGATATGGAGAAGTCACTAATCCTATACTGCGATAACAGTGGAGTAGTAGCTAACTCCAACGAACCAAGAAGCCACAAGATAGTAAAGCATATAGAAAGGAAATATCATCTGGTCAGAGAGATTGTACACCATGGGGATGTGACTGTTATGAAGATAGCGTCGGAACAGAACCTGGCTAACCCGTTTACCAAGACACTTCCTGTAAAGTCATTTATGGGTCATGTATGCAACATGGGATTAAGAGGGATGCCTCACTTTCTTTGAGGGCAAGTGGGATATTGTTAGGATTAATGCCCTAAAGTAGGTAAAGACATTTTATTGTATTAAATAAAAAGAACAATTTTATTATATTTAAGTATTATAATTATTGTTTGAATTAATTAAATGATAATATCAAGAAAATATCTTATTCATTCATGAGAATATGTTCTTGTATCAGTAAGAGAGAATTAAGATCATATATAATGAATAAAATAGTTAGTAACATATTAAAATAAGGAATCTTTAATGAATTGTTACTAGTGTGGTTTACTAAGCATACGGGATGCAAGTGATCTAGATTTAGATTACTGATGTGGATAGACATCTTAGTAAAGGTGTTGTATATAATAGAGATAATATATGGCAGTACCGTTGAGAATTAATTATATTTATAAACTTGTCGTTTGACATAAAGATTTGATTTTTATCATAATCGATGATCATTTGTAGATCAGTCTAAATCTCAAGTATTCATGAACTCCTGTTTGTGTTTATTGGATCTTTTGATTCACTCATTAAGAATTCTTAGTATAATGAGGCTAATGACTTTTTTTTTTTAGATTCAATATCATGAATGGCTGGGAACATGAATTACAATAATGGAATCCATACTTTCCTAACAGATCGAATATTGGTTCCCTTAAGGGTTAATTCTGGAATTGAATGGTTATTGAGCTCAAATCTATAATTTGGTTATAGATTAATTATTCGCTAGTGAATTAATGGTACTTAAGGATCAAGGGGTAATTAGAAGGGTAAAATGGTAATCTTAACCAACTCTAATTAACGAACCAATAAATGGAGGACATAACTACATTTATTGATTATATCGATGGACTATAAGAGAAAACTCTGTAAATATAATTCTATATATACTTAAGGTGCAATTCCATATTTATAGTGGGGTAATCATGGAATTAATAAATAAGATTATTGGATTAAAGAGTTTAATTAATAATCTGGTTTATTGGAGCTTTGTATTATAGGTCCATGGTCCCCCAATCACCTCTGTCCTACACTGTCAAGGGTAAGGATGTCAAAAGAAAGATTGTAGAGAGGACTTAATTGCAAAGGAATTAATTTTTCAGGGCAATGAAATAATTATGTAATAGTTATGGGCAATTGATGATTTATGAATTAATTAATTAATTAACTATATAGTTTTTATTTTGAAAAACAATAGGTTAAAATAAATATTAATCTTATTTGGAATAATATATAAAGAGAAATTAATAATTATCTTATTTAGAATAAGATATTTATTCATTTATTTAAAAGTTATATTTTAAGATAAAGTTAATTTTGAATTAACTGATATTTATTTTGGGATAATTATATTGTCTTAAATATTAATTAAATAAACAAATGATAAAATTAGGGATAACCCTAATGGTGTGGTCAACACACTCACTGTACAGTGAGTGTAGCACCACACACAGGGATTTCCTATCCCTGAGATTTGAATTTTGAATTTCCAATAATTTGTTTTATTTAATTAATATTTTTTTAAAATATTATTTAAATTAAATAATTAAATAAGGTTATAACTTATTAGTTTTATTTTAATTAAATTAGTTAATTATCTTTATAATCCTAAAAAAAGTGATACTTTAAAGAAGGTCATTGTTTTTATAGTCGGTCATACTATCTCTCTGAAACAGATGCAATAGTTTTCCTAAACCTGAAAACTATTCAATTTCTCTTCTCTCTATCAAACATCTCTAGATCCCATGTGTTGAGTACATCTAGAGACTCATAAATTAACATTTTGAATCCTACTTGCCCACTCACGCCCTTGTGTGTTTGAGGATTGGTTTGGAAGATCAAGGTGTGTGCTTTCAGAACTTTGATAGGAAGATCGTTGATTTTATACAAAAAGATTCAAGGACACTTGATAAGCTACAAGAGGTAATCTCTAATATAATTTTATGTGATTTAATATATATATATGTATGTATGTGTGTGTATGATCTTGGTTGGTATTAATAATTATTTAAAATGGCTCATTTCCTCACCATGTATCTTTGATTTGCTCTTTTAATACCAACAGAAGCTTGGGCGGCTAGGGTATCGCTACAAAGAGAAGACGGAAAGAAAGAGTATCAGGCTTCAATTTTGAATTTTTTTTTAGTATACCCACTTGCAAGCCCACATGGTAATCCCACGCTGGCTTGTAGAGCCCTCTGTCCAAAATTTAAAATGACCCACCTTTAATGCCCAGATTGCTAAAATTGATGATGCAGCAAACTGGGCAATTTTTCAAAACTGCGAGCCAGTGCTAATTTTCTCTGTGGGCTCATAGAGCCTTCTGTCTTGCACCACCAAATTTGAAAATTTTCACCCAAAATCACCATCTTTTGCACCCTAACACCTGCAACCTATAATTAACACCAAATACCAAGTGAAAGCACATCAAGAGAACAAGGAAAACCATTTTTTTTCTTAACAAACATAAAAATATTCAATAAAGGAAATGCAATGAACTTAACTAAACTAAAACAAAATTAAAAATAAAGTTTAGAAACTTGGGTTGTTTCACAAGAAGCGCTTGATTTAAATTCGTTGGCTTGACTTTCGGAGAACTTATCATCAAAGAGTGGTTTCCGCCCATAGAGAGTGGCTTATTCCCTCACATATGGGTCTTTGTTGTGAATGCCCTCAAGCTTGGCTAAATTTAGAATTGGGCTCATGTGCTCAACTCGACTTGCTTTTGATGAATGTGCATGATGAATGCCAAGGAACCATGCCAATGGTGGTCGAGGTGGTGGTGGCCAAAAAGGATCTTCATATGTGTACCCGTCCATGACCAATGACTCTTTATGTTGAAAAGCAAAGTCTTCTTCTTGTTGATCTTGGTGGTGTTGCAACAAGGGTGATGGAGGATTGACATTTTAACTTTTCTGCACCATTTTGCTGAAATGATGTTGCAACAATCTAGATAGAGAAAGAATTTAAAAAACTTGAATTTACTATTTTCTTTCCCTTTTCTTCGCTACTTTGGATTGAAGTGGGCTCCTTTTTCCTCACAAAATTTTCCCAAAGCACCGCCAACTCTTCACCACGTCTCAAAATGACATCCTCACTTTGTTCTTTCCCCCTTGAATTTTCCATATCACTAAGCACAACACCATGGGGTCTATTACACAACTCATTGGTCAGTAACCTAATTTGATTTTCTAAATTCCTCAAGGATGAAGCTTGGCTTTGAATCAAGGCATCGTTTTTAACCATAAACTCCATCATCAATACCTCCAATGAACTTGATTGAGCCGCTTGGGGAGGTTCATCTTCTATGTTGAATTCTTGAAAATTCTCTCAATTCTCCTCATTTTTTCCTTGAGTACAAGTGTCAAAAGTTGGCTCCATATTGTTGTAATTTCTCTCCCACCCTTGGCGGGTCATTGAAAAATTTCAATTTCACCATTCATTGTATTCTGCCATGTCTTCCAACATCCAATAGGCTTCATCCACGGATACTTGGTAGAAATTGGTGGTACCATTTCCTCTCTCTACCCATTCTCTTGTTGTGGCATTCAACCCATTGAGAAAGACTTCAAGTTGACACTCTTTGGACAAACCATGGCATGGGAACCTCATTAACAAAGCTTTGTATCTCCACCATGTTTTGTATAAAGGCTCCAAGTTGTGCTGAACAAAATTCATGAGGACTTGCATATGAGACATCTTAAGTACCTCGCAAGAATTCAACAAACAAAAGCGTAAAATAGAACAAGGAAAAATAAAAATAAACAAATACAAATACAAATACAAAATACAAAACCAAATTGAAAAGCAATTGATTTTAACACACAAAATTTCACTAAATTCAATCCCCAGCAACGGCGTCAATAACTTGTTGTGAGAAATATACTTTATATGCAAATGTACGTGGTCAACAAGTAATATAATAATAAGTTGAGTATCGTCTGCACATGGATTCAATTAGCAACAAATTAGGTAAAATCAACACTTAGTCATTTGGAAAAAATTAATTGGAATGATTTTTAAATGTTAAAACTAAATAAAAGGAATTTAAAAATACTTTGAATAACCACCAATAAGCAGGAAATAACAGCAAGGAAGATTCAATAATGAAAATCGGACTTGAATTACTAAATTCTCCTAAATCAATATTCTACCCAGAATGCTACAACATCATTTTTAGCAAAACTTCCCATAGTAATGAAAATTCCCAATAATTTCATAGGAGTTTTCCAAATCTTATGAAAAAAGTTCATCCACCTAATTAAACATATTTTTATGTCAATTCATGTTTAAGAACACAGTTATAAGCACCAATTCTCATGATTTATGCAAGGAAAATAATATATCCCTATATTACTCACTAAATACAACCTAGCAAATGCTATAATATTTGCATCATCTAAGTAATTTCCACTAAATCTAACATTTCCAACATTAAATTTATCTAATCAACTCGTCATTGAAGGCAAAACAATAACAAGAAATTGGCATTGAACACACTTCGATGAACAAATAGAGATTTCACTTAATAATGCATTAAATTTCATAACTATGATTTAGGGTTCATTAGTAATACAAGTCTCAAAGAGTTTAGCTCATAACTAATTTACAAACACAAACCCAAATTCAAATCTATAATTCATGGGTTACTAAAATAGCTATTCAAAAATGGAAAATACAAGAATTAGAGAGAGATAAAAACAAGAACAAATTCTCAAGATGATGGGAAATGACTTCACATTGTTCTTCTTTTCTTCTTCTTCATTCTCTTTTCTTTTGTACTTTCTGCTCTCCAAGCTCTAACAATGGCAACCTCTTGGATAATGGTTCCTCCTAAAAAAATGGTTGTTGCTCCTTTTTTTTATGGTCTAGGGTGATTATTCTTGACCCTAATTAGAAGCTCAATTCCTCTCTTCACTTTTTAGGCCCACTTTCATTTGGTCCACTACTTTCCTAACAAAAGTACGCACATGTGGCGCTTTTCCCTGCCTTCACCAGCTGTCAAAGCCACTTAAAATGACTTTTTCAAGTTGGACTGTAATTGTCCACGCAACTCTAGAATGTTGCCGGAATGTTTTTGTAAATTTGCATATTTCATCTTTTTCCAACTTCTTCTTTCCATCTTTTAATTCCATTTAATTTCATTGTTAGCTTGAACTCATTTACACAGAAAATAAAAGTAAATTAATTATTTGATTCCAAAATAGCTATATACAACATTCAACTCTAAATTTAGACTTCACAATACACAAAGATGAAATTAACTAAAAATTCAACAACTAAATGCTCAATCCATCACTATTTTCTTACAAAATCAAGTCTAAAAGTAGAATAAATAACTCTATATCATAATGTTATCATACCCCCCAAACTTATGTCATTGATCGTCCTTGAGTGATGAATCTAAAAAGAATAGAAGATAAGCACAAGAAAAATTAACTTAAAACAAGACACACAAAAAAGAGGATATGCTTAACTTAGTATGTGGCCTAACAATTGGAATGCTATCAAAATTTTATTAAAAGGTGGTGGTGATGATGATGATGATGATGAAATGATGCCTCTTGTAAATGCTTTCAGCCAAATTCCTCAAATGTTAATGATGCTATCAAACCAAGAATCAAGTGTTTCTCCCTATAGTTGCACATAGCTCTTCTCAAACATTTTCAATTCTCCCCCAAAGAAAACTGGACCTTGATCTTATAGCCTAATACTTGTATTCATAGGTTGACTTAATGATTCCCTCTCCACTAATGTAGGCAAACACTAAACCAAAGATCAAAAGGAATTTATCAAGCTTGTAATGTAAGGCTTAGGTGAGGGTGGTTAAAAGAAGTCATTTTTTGGCTCAAGTCACCCTAAAAGAACCTTAATTTTCCTAAGACCAAGTAAGAGCTCACCAACACTTCCCCAAAAGATTACCCCACAAAAAATCAATAATACTCTTGCTATTATTCTTTATTGCTAACATAGAATGAAACAAAGAAAATGAGAAATATATCTTTTAATTATAAGATGCTACACCCTCAAACTTGCTTTTTACTATATTTATACAATTTGTAAACTTTTTTTTTTCTTTTTTCTATATTATAGAAATGTGTAAGATAAATTTTATTTCTTATTTTTTGTGTATACAATCGGTGAACACAACCCTATTTATACAATTTTCACACCTAATCCTCTTAATTACAAAATAATCAACAAATCACAAAGATAGCTACAAATCATCTAAATAAGGAAACTAATAATTTACAACTATAATAATTTACAGCTACAACCAAATCGTGAGATTTTATTTTCTCTTATCTGTCAACACTCCCCCTCAAGCTAGATTGTAAATATTTATGAGTCCAAGATTTCTTACTAGAAAATGAAAGACTCGTTCAGATAACCCCTTTGTGAGGATATCAGCCAAATGTTGATCCGTATAGATAGTACCTCCATCGATATTTTCTATAATAAAGTGACGATCCACTTCGACGTGTTTAGTTCTGTCATGATGTATAGGGTTATGTGAAATAATAATGGTAGATTGATTATCACAGTAGAGCTGAATGGGAGCTTCATATTTAATCTTTAATTCTTCTAAGAAGCGTTTGATCCATATTGCTTCGCACACTCCATGGGCCGTGGATCTATACTCAGCTTCTGTGCTACTTCTTGCAACAACTATTTTCTTTTTGCTTCGCCATGTTACTACATTTCCTCATACAATTGTACAATACCCAGATGTAGACTTTCTATCATCAACTGACCCAGCCCAATCTACGTCTATGAATACTTCAACCTTCCTCGCAGTTGTCTTTTTGAAGAAAAGACCTTTTCCTGGTGTTTGCTTGAGATGCCTAAGAATTTTGTATACTTCATTGAGATGTCCTTGATATGAATCATGCATAAATTGACTGACCAGACTTACTGCAAAGGCAATATCAGGTCTAGTATGTGAGAAGTAGATAAGCTTTCTTACTAGTTGTTGGTACCTTCCTTTGTCAAGTGAACTTCCTTCAAACATGTTTCTCTTGTCTCCAAGCTTGATTGGAGTTTTGTTAGGTTTACTGCCAAGCATTCCTGTTTCATTTACGAGTTCAAGAGTGTATTTTCTTTGAGATATAGAAATCCCTTTTTTTCTCCTAGCAAATTCCATTCCCAAAAATACCTGAGTGCACCCAAATCCTTGACTTCGAACTCTGTTGCCAACATTTCTTTGATCAAAATCATCTTTTCAGTATGGTTGCCAGTGACAATGATATCATCAACATACACAATCAGTATTGACATTTTTCCTGTTTCTGGGTGTTTGATGAAGAGGGTGTGGTCTGTTTGACCTTGCATGTATCTGAGTCCCTTGACTACTTTCAAGAACCGATTGAACCATGCTCGAGGAGATTGTTTTAGACTGTAGAGTGATTGGTTTAGCTTGCAAACTTTGGTTGTATTGGGAGGTTCTTCAAAACTTGGAGGTTGACTCGTGTACACTTCTTCTTCTAGTTCTCCATTCAAGAATGCTTTTTTTTACATCAAGTTGATGCAACTCCCAATCCAGGTTGACGGCTAGCAAGAGCAATACTCTGATGGTATTGAGTTTGGCAACTGGAGTGAAGGTTTCAGTGTAGTCAATTTCGTAGGTTTGAGTGAAACCCTTGGCAACTAACCATGTTTTGTACCTTTAAATAGATCCATGTGCATTGTATTTGACCGTGAATACACATTTTCACCCTATTACTTTCTTGTTAGATGGTAACTCCACTAATTTCCAAGTTTCATTCTGCTCAAGTGCTTTTATCTCTTCAAGAACTGTCGTCCTCCATTGAGGCGTACCAAGTGTTTCATTGATATTTTTGAGAATCACAACATCTAACAGACTAGAGATAAAAACTCTAAATGGAGATGATAATTTCGCTAAGAGATAAATTTTGAAATAGGGTGTTGGTGTTGGGAATAGTGTCCTTAAAGCAATTGTAGTTAACAAATATTTTAAATGAAATAAATAATTGAATTGAATTATTATATATATAGACTATGTTTGATATTATATTGATAATATTAAGTAAATATCATAAAATTCCAAAGTTTATCTATGTGATCTTAATCTCATATTAGTATGAGAGAATCCAGATTAAAATAATAAACTTAAAACGCTTCGTAGTAAAATAAAGTTATGGAATCTTTAAATTAATTACTGCTAGTACAGTCCACTAGTATTATGAATACATGTGACCTAGATATGGGTTACTAGTGTAGTAGGACACTTTAGTGGAGGTACTTTGCATGATGGGAGTATGTAGAACTAGACCAGATGTGATTTGTTAATACTTGTTTAAATATTGTTTCATAGTTTTAATCAAACACATCAAACGATGATCATGTACACGATGATCTTAACCCATGAGGTTGCTATGAACTCCTATATATGTCATCTGATCCTTTGATTCATGCATTAAGGTTTGTCAGAATGATCAGGCTAAGAACAATTGTTTTGGGGACTCAGTGATGTATATGGCTGGGGACGTAGTTTAACAGATATGGAATCTATACCTTCTTATAGATTGAATAATGGTTCCCTACTGGGTTGTCTTTTGGAACTAAAAAGGTTATGAGCGCTCACGTCACAAACTTGTTGTGACACAACCTTCACGTAAAGTCAATGATACTCTAGGAACAAGATATAGCTAAAAGAGTAAAACGGTAATTTTATTCCCTTTTAATTATTAACCATTAATAGAGGATTAACGTTGTATGTAATGATTATATCAATGAACACTTTATTCTTTAATAAAGTACACAGTAAATATATGTCTGTAATTATCAAGAGTTCAATCTCATATTTATAGTGGAGTAATCATGAGATTAATAATGTAATATTTATTGGAGCGTGATATTATAGGTCCATAGGTCCCAAGGGTGGCTCTATCAACATCATATTAAGGTAAGAGTTGATACAAGGGTATAATTGTAATTTGAGAATTTGAGAAGAATTTTATTCTTCTGGTTAAGTATGCAATTATATGATAATTGAGGCTGAATTATTAATTTTGAATTAATTATTAATTTTTGAAAATATATTTATTAATTTAAATATGTAAATTTCGAATTTCATATATATAAATAAATAAATTTTTGAAATTAATTATTTTATTTGAGTGGGAGAAAATAAAATTGGTAAGTCAAAAATATTTTTTTATTTATTTAATTTTAAAAGATGATGATAATGATGATCATCAATTTGAATTTTGAATTTTGAATTTTGAATTTTGAATTTTGAATTTAAAATTTAAATTTTGAAATATGGTTGTCATCTTTTCCTTAAAAAGATTAATACCTTATTTTGTAGAAGATTGATTTTAATTAAATAAATAAAAAATGCAATATCCCTGAAAAGGGATATAGCAGTACACGCATGACACAGTCCAAGGACTGTGCCATGCGTGTACCAACTGCAGTGATATTGTATCAGTGTTGTTTTTATTTTATTCATCTAATTATTTAATAATTTGAAAATAGTTTTTTCAAATTTGGTAAGTTAGATATTTACCTAAATCAAATCCTATCATCATTATGATATTATTATATTAGTATTATTATTAGGAAAAATAAAGTAATATAAATCTCTATATATATGATATAGAAAAAGAAGATAAAACAACAACAGACAATACACACAATAGAGAAAAACATAAGTCAGAGAGAATTTCAGAATTCTTGTCAGAAAAAAAAATAAGAAAAAGAGTATTTCTTCTTCTTCTTCTTCTTCTTCTTCTTCTTTATTCTAGTCATTCTCAGACCATAATCCAAGTTCTCATGTGTTGAAAAATACTTGTGATTCCTAAAAAATACAAACTCATGTTCTCTATGTGCCCACACACATCTTAAGGTGTAGAGAACACTCCAGAATATCGTGGTTTGAGTGCTTAAAGCTTTGGATAGGAAGATCGAAAAATATACAAAAATACTCAAGGACACTTGATAGGCTTCAAGAGGTAATTGTTTATGTTCTTGAATTTATTTTTATTTTTTGTCTTTAAATGTTATATATAAATTTATTGTATATTTATATATATGTTGCATGATTAATAATATTGTATGTTAATGTGTCCGGATTATTTTCTTGGTCATATAAACTGTTTATATGATCAATGAAAATTTTTATTGTTGTATATCAAATGGTCCACCACGCCAATTTCGCTGCATGCTCTGGATATTTTTCCAACAATTGGTACCAGAGCAGGTCATTAATCTATACATATTATTAATTTATGTGTGGGATCATATTCATTTTTATATTATATTTGATATATGTTTGTGGATGGATTTTATTTTCATGATGATAGATTCTTAAGAGTTGTTTTTATAATGGTGCTTTTGGGTTTAGAAATTGTTCTTAAAATTTCTAGAAGAAATATGCAAGTCATTTTGGGGAATAGGAATTTTGTAATTTTTTTCTTTAAAAATTCTAGATAAAATTCTGATGTGGCCCGAGCCCAGAACCCGAGCCTAGCCCCAGGTTGCGCCAGCCACCCCGTGCGTGCCTGCCAGGCACTGTGCCTGCCTGCTGCCGCAGCCGCGCCCCTGCACACTCTAGCCGGCAGCTGCGCCCCTGCTACGCTCCATGCCTAGCCGTGCCCACGCCAACTCCCAGTCGAGCTCCAACCGCTGGACTAGCCTCCAGCCGCCGCACCCTTGGTACAACCTAGGGTTTGTAGTGTGTTGTTACCATAATTATTTTTTTAATTAAAAATCAAAAATTAAATTAAAAATATTTTTATTTGGAAATTTCTTTAATTGAAATAATGTTGATTATATTCCCTAATTAAAAATATTTTAAATGTTATCTTCCGTAATTAAATTTTTTTTAATTAAAGTATCCAAAATTAAAATTATCTTGAATTTTAATTTATTAAAATTAAATTGTTTAATTTTATTTTTGAATTAAATTACCCAAATTCAAATTGGGCCTTGGAAAATTTTGGGTGTTAAAACCCAAAGTTTAATTATTTTAAAAGTTTGTTTAAAATAATTAAAAAGTTGTATAATTCAAAATGGATATAGAAAATAGTGGCAATGGCTCAACAAGACTACATTTCAAGGTTGAAGATCAAAGTACTCTTTATCAGGCCTTAGTTAGTGCTCTTTATTTACTTATTATAAATGTTTGAATGTAATTAAAATGTTTAATATTTTTTCATTCATTATAACATGCCATTCATGACACAGTATGCAATTAGCATGCATTATATTCGTGTAGAAACATACTATTACGAACGTCCTAAATTTTGTTATAATCTTATATATGATAAATCATATAATAATAAATTTAGTTATGTAATTATTTATTAATATAGTAATTATGTAATTGTAATTTGTGTAATTAATAATTAATTAGTTTTTTTATTAAGAACGATCAAATATTTTAGGAAATATACTTATTTTGTATCTTGTATTTCATTAAAATATAAATTTGATACCTTCTAATACAAAAAAATTCTATCAGGTTCCTATAATTATAAAATCAGTCAAATATAGTAGTTGTGCTGAATTTTGGTGAACAAATTTTTGATAATACCCGAATTACCCTAACTTATAATTTGCCTAATTTATTTTTTTATTAAATTGAGTTTATAATAAGAAAAGCTAAACATATTAAAATAAATAAATAGTTTTTTATTTCTCTATTCTCCTTTCTTCCCTCACTCTCGGGCCATCCCTCTCTCATTTTCTTCTTCTTCCCTCTCTCTCTCCGGCCTTAAAGTTATGGACTATGGAGTCTCATAATTGTGGAGGGACCTAACAACATTTGATCTATAATTTCTTTATATTATCTTCTTCTCTTCTCTTTTCTTAGTTTCTATGGTTGGAAGAACAAAAGAAAAACTAAAAGTGGGTCACCTCTCAATCTTCAATGAGACAAAGATGAAATTAATAAAAAAAAAACATGTTTTTTTACTTAACAGTGGGAGCTCTGTTTCAAGCACCAAAGTTTTATCCATTCTCTAAAACTTTTTAATTTGTGTATTGGAGCACGGTAATTAAGTTTGTGCCACTATAGTCTTTTTCCAAAACAAAAAAAAATCCTGTTACATTTCATAGCTCATATGGTCCCGTTATTCAATTCAATCACACTTCACAACAATGTAATAATAATAATAATAATAATAATAATAATAAAAGGTGGTCAGAGTGGTATCGTAGATGACCATGGTTCTCCAACAGGAAGATGATAATGTGGAGGAGAATATATGATTGGCAAAGAACTCGAAGAGAGTATAATATGTTTCTTCAAAATTTTGATCATTGATTTAAGTGTTACAAAATATATATTAGGGACTTAACTAAAAATAATTACAAATTTTAATTGCTAAAAGAATCATTTCTAATATTTTGATTAAAATATTATAAAATAAATTTAATCTTAATGTTTTATAAGGAAATAAAATATTTTCAATAAATAATTTAGTATCAAGTTACAAGTCACTTATTAAATATTTTTAATTAATTATTGAATTAACCACAATCATTTAATAACGATCCAATGACTAAAATTAATGTAATCGTATATAATTGATATAACTATTAATTACTTACTTATAATAATTATATTAATATAAATTTATATTCAAATGTTATAAAATATTATTATTATAATAATATATAATACAAAATTAGATATTTAATAATTATATTAATATAAATATAAATGTTATAAAATATTATTATTGTTAGGAAAAAATGTTTTGCCTCAATGGAAATTGATAATAATATTACAACTCTATATAATAATATTACAAATAAATATAGATTGATTAAAGAAGGTTGCAACTCTATAAGTGAAAATTACAAATAAAAAGAAGATGTTGATGATGAAGAAGAGAATAGTGAGAATATAACTCTAAGCAAAAGATTACAAGTAAAATAAAGTATTTGGACCAAAAGAAAATATTACAACTCTTAAACAAAATATACAAGTAAATAGAACAAGAGAATAAGAAGAAAAACAATAGAACAAAATGAAGAACAGAAATACAAGTAAACTCTCACTTACACAACCTAAGTGAAGAGGGTTGGGGATCACCAACTTGAACAAGGTTTAAAACCTTTGTCCAAAAGCTTATTTCCCCCTAACTCAAGCACTAAGGGATCTCTCTCAGATATTGGAAATATTTTCTGGAATAATCAAGCATCAAGGTGTTTCTAGCCAAGTGCTCTAATTGATAGAAATGTTGTGTCTTTCAAGTGAGCTATAGGCTCCTATTTATAGAGTTTAGAGACACTCTTTGAATTTCAAATTCCACCAACCTCATGGCTGTTACCAATGTTTAATTGGATTAATATGGAATTAAAATTGAGATTTTGGAGTTATTTGGATTTTTTGAGCCGTTCAACAAAGATTGAAAAAACTGAAAAAATTGGTCAGTTTTGGCCTGTGGCCGCGGCCACTGGTCTCTGTCCCACAGGCCGCGGCCACTGAATGTTGGTGGCCGCGGCCACCAACCAATTTCAGCACAAAAAATGTGTTGTTTTTCCAAACGGTTCCAAACCCTCCCAAATGATTTTGTAACTCCCAAAACACATTATTGGGGTTAAAATCATATCTCTAACAGCCATATCACATATGGCTTTATGAAATTCATCTCAATATTGTGTAACAATAATTTTACACAATAAAGGGTAATATTTGGAAGTTACAAATTTGTAACACCAAATATGTTACATTATTTTGATATATCTCATATATCTAAATATTGTAACTCTCTATTATATGTTACAATACGTGACACACTTTGTCACATTTATTTAATCTAAAACATTATATTATAAAATAATATAACATTCCCCCACTAGATTAAATAGTTATCTATTGTAACACTTATTTAATCAATCATTATATTTTGAAATATAACATATCCCCCACTTGATTAAATAAGAACTCTCTCTTATAGGAGTCATTGCATTAGTGCATAAAGCAAAATGTTTTTCAACTTGAACTTTACTATAGTGTAATTATCACAAAATTTGTCGAAAATTAGGTTGCACTAGGCATTGAACCATCTTTTCATGATGACAAATCGATGATAACACACACACCTTTACGATGTTCACTTGAGATCTCTATGTCTCGCTTTGCACCGTTAATGGCCATGTGAACTTTCCATTCATGGACATTCTTGAGAATACTCCCAATTCTCATGAGAGGCGGCACCACCCCTAGGTCCATATAGGTAGAATTCTTACAGTATTTCGTTACCAAAAATACTTGTCTTTACAAGACTGAATTCTATTAAAAAACCTTTCGGTTTTAACCCTCCACTTGGTATCACACAAGTACTCAATATCTCAGATGGGACTTGTTTTGAATACAACTAATATTCACTTGATTGACTTGTTGTTACCTATTGAACCTAACACTAGTTGAATAACTAGTGTTAAGATAGGTTACCATCAATCGTGAATCTCTTTAGGGAGTTTAAGTCCCTTCCCTCGAGATGATGCAGCCACTAAATCCCTCGTTAGTGGCTTAGTGAAAGGATCCGCCAGATTTTCACTTGTTCTCACATAGGATATTGAGATGACTCATCTTTGAATCAATTCTCTTACATATCCATGTCTTAGACTAATGTGTCTAGACTTCCCATTATACACTCCGCTGTATGCTCTAGCCAATGTCGCTTGGCTATCACAATGTATCGATATAGTAGATACATTCTCTTTGATTAGGAGAATCTCTATCAACAGATCCCTTAACCATTCGGCCTCTTTGCCGGTAGCAGCTAGAGCTATGAACTCTGCTTCCATAGTGGAATGAGATATACAGGTTTGTTTCTTGGAGCCCCAAGAAATTGCACCTCCACCAAGTGTAAATACCCAACCAAATGTGGACAAGTTGTCCCCAAGATTGGATATCCAACTTGCATCTATATATCATTCTAATATTGAAGGAAATTTGGAGTAGTGAAGGCTTAGTTCTTTGGTTTTCTTGAGATAACCTAGGACTCTTCCAATTGCCTTCCAGTGATCCACACTTGGATTACTTGTAAACCTACTAAGTTTAATTACCGCAAATGTTATATCAGGTCTAGTACACTGGGCAGCGTACATTAGACTCCCTATAGCACTAGCGTACTCCAATTGAGCCACCGCTCTTCCTTCATTCTTCTCTAGTTTTACACTAAGATCAAATGGAGTATTGGCATCTTTAACCTTGAGATTGTTAAATTTGTTCAATACTTTCTCAACATAGTGGGCTTGCCCTAACGCAAAACCCCCACTATGTTTCTTTACTTTGATACCGAGTATGGTATCAACTTCTCCAAGATCTTTCATCTTGAAGGTTAATAATAGAAACCTCTCCGTTTCTTCTATCCCTTTCATGCTATTACTTAGAATAAGCATGTCATCCACATATAAGCAAACAATGATCACATATCCCTTACAAGTTTTTGGAATACAAACACTTGTCTCCATTGTTATGTCTAAACCCATTAGACATGATGGCTTGATCAAATTTCTCATGCCATTGCTTAGGAGCTTGTTTCAATCCATATAAGGATTTTACAAGTCTACAAACTTTATGTTCATATTTTGGTAGGACAAACCCTTCGGGTTGTTCCATATAGACCTCCTCATTGAGGTCACTATTAAGGAATGTCGTTTTGACATCCATTTGATGAACATACAAGTTGTGTATAGAAGCTAAAGCGAACAAAATTCTTATAGAAGTTGTTCTTGCAACAGGCGCATAGGTATCGAAACAATCGATACCCTCTTTTTGCCTAAACCATTTAGCTACTAATCTAGCTTTAAAGGTTTTGATAGTGCCTTCAGTGTGGTATTTTCTCCTAAATACCCACTTACACCCAACTGGCTTAGACCCCCAATTGGCTTAGACCCCGGTGGGAGGTCTACCAATTCCCAAGTGTTATTGAAAAGAATGGAATCCATCTCATCATTGATGGCCTCTTTCCAAAATGCACTATCTCTCGATTGCATAGCTTCTCTATAAGTTTTAGGATCATCCTCAACAAGAAGTACAATAGGAATTTTCCTAATGACTTCCTCTCTATTTCCTTCTACCATGTAGAATGAAATTCATTGAGAATCTATCTCATCCACTACTAGACTTTTATGATTTTTAAGCCTTTGACTTCTTCTATGTTCAAAGGGTTGCTTTACATCCTTTTGAGAATTCTCCTCTTGAGAATCAACTTTGGATGTAGAAGCTTGAGAATTGTTCTCATATAACAAATTCTCCTTTAGAGATGTTGAAGCTTTAGAATTGTTGTCACATAACATATTCTCAAAGAATTCAACTTCTCTAGATTCAATCACAATATTAGACTCTAAGTATAATAGCCTATAAGCTTTACTATTATTGGCATAACCAACAAAAGCACACTTTATGGCTCTTGAACCTAACTTTTTTCTATTAGGTTCGGTTTTCTTGCAATATGCAAGACACCCCCACACTTTGAAGTACCCTATGTTGGGTTTTCTTCATTTCCATAACTCATATGGAGATATCTCATTTTTCTTCATCGGTATTCGATTAAGAATGTGACAAGCGGTTAAAAGCGCTTCACCCCATAAGTTGAAGTTCAACTTAGAAAACACCAACATAAAATTTATCATCTCTAGATAAGTCCTATTTTTCCTTTCGGCAACACCATTGTATTGTGGTGTATAAGGTGCAGTGCACTCATGAATAATACCATTTTCTTCACAAAATGTATTGAATTCATTAGAGAAGTACTCTCCTCCTCTATCACTTCTTATCACCTTAATCTTTTTATTTAGTTGATTTTCAACTTCTAATTTATACAATTTAAAAGCATCAAAAGTTTCATCTTTATGATTTAAAAGGAACACATAGGTATATTTACTAAAATCATCTATGAAAGTAAGAAAATACATTTTACCACCTCTAGTTAAAACACCATTTAATTCACAAAGATCACTATGGATTAAATCTAGTAAATTAGATGATATTTCTACACTAGGAAATGGTTTCTTAATCATTTTTGCCTTAACACATGTTTCACATTTACCATAGTTTTTAATATTGCATGCAATCATACCGCATTTTACTACTCTTTTCATGGTTGAAAAACCTATATGTGATAGTCTAAGATGCCACAAAAATAAAGAATCATACTCAACACTATAGGCAGAATTAGCATTTTTATTGATAACATTGAAAGTTACATCATTGGTGCACAATTTAACCATACCCTCACAAGAGTACCCCTTTCCCAAAAATATATTTGATTTGGTAAGTATAAGTTTACCAGACTCAAAAACGGCTTTAATGTCGGGCTTGCCAAGAAAATCACCACTTACCAAGTTTCTACTCATTTCGGGAACATAAAGTGTTGGAAATGTGCCATGAAAGCATATGTAGTAGACACTGTTTTATGAAATAAATAAATAAATTGAATTTGTTATGCATAAATTTTATGGACTATATTATTCTGTGATAATATTATGTAAATATCAGGAAAATTCCTAAGTTCATATATGTGATCTCAAACACGTATTGGTACGAGAGGATTGTGTTTGAGATAAATGAACTTGAATAGTTCGCAGTAAAATAAAGTTGTGGAATCTTTAGATTAATTACTGCAAGTACGGTCCACTAGTATTATGAATACATGTGATCTAGATCCGGATCACTAGTGTGGTAGGACGCTTTAGTGGAGGTGCTTTATATATTAGAGAATATATAGAACTGGACCAGATATGTTTATTAATACTTAGTTAAATACCGTTTCGAAGTATTAATTAAATATATCAACTGATGATCATATACAAATAGATCTTAATCCTGAAGTTACTATGAACTCCTGTTTATGTTATATGAGTTCTTTGATTCACTTGTTAGGGTCTGTCAGAATGATCAAGCTAGAAACTTTTGTTTTGGGAACTCATTAATGTAGATGGCTGGGGACATAGTATACAGATATGGAATCTATGCCTTCTCGCAAGAGATTGAATGATGGTTCTCTTAAGGGTTGATTTTTGGGACTGAAAGGTTATTGAGCTCAAATTCATAATTTAGTTATGAATTAACCTTCACTAGTAGAGTCAATGGTACTTAAGGAAACAAGAGATAATTAAAAGGGTAAAACGGTAATTTTATTCCTGATTAATTATGAACCATTATTAGAGGGTCAAGTTGTATGAAATGATTATATCAATGGACGCTTTATGATTATAAAGTACTCAGTAAATGAAATGTCTATAATTACAAGAGTACAGTCTCATATTTATAGTGGAATAATCATGAGATTAATAAATTATGATTGTTTAATTAAAGAGTTTAATTAATAATCTCAAATTTATTGGAGCTTGGAATTATAGGTCCATAGGTCCCCATAGCGGCTCTATCAACACTGTTCAAGGTAAGAGTTGATATGAAGGGAAAATAGTTTAAAAGACATATTTAAGAAGAAATTTGTTCTTCAGGCCAAATATGCAATTATATGATAATGGTGATTAATTAATTAATTACAAATTAGTTGTAGTTAACAAAATTAATTAATATTTAATTATTGTATAATTTTCAAAATTATATTAAATAATTAAATTAATTTTGAAATTTAATTAAATAATTAATTAATTATAATTTTCGAAATTATAATAAATTAAATATTTATTTTCGAAAATTTTGGATTTAATTAATTGGTAGAATTAATTAAATATCTTTATTTGAGTGGGAAATAATAATCTGATAAATTCAAATTGGATTTGAATTTAAAAGATTAATATTTATTCAAATAATTAATTATATTTGATAATTAATTTGAATTAGTTATCAGGTTGTTAGATCTTATCTGACAAAGTAATTTGAATAAATAATTAAATAAAAATTAAAAAACCAATATCCCTAAAAATTAGGAAGCTACACGTTCACACACAGTCCATGGACTGTGTGTGGCGTGTAGGGCATTTTCAGGGATGGGTTTTTTCATTTTTATTTATTTAATTAATTAATTAATGGATAATTCAAAAATTGGTTTTTGAATTTTTTTCATTAATAGAATGATTAATTAATTAAAAAGTGAATTGTAAAATAGTTACAGATTTATTTTTTAAAATTTGAATATTTTCTTTTAAGTATGACTAATCAGAAAATTATTCAGATAAGAAGAAATGTGAGACAACTCTGAACATTCGCTCTGTGAAAAATAGAACGATAATTTTCTCTCCCTGAAAATAAAGAACCAATTCTCAGGCCTATTCTCTTTATCTCATGAGTTGAGTACATCAAGTAGAATCACAAATAAACTATCATTCATTCTCTAAGTGCCCACACATTTCTTGAGGTGTAGAGAACGCTTTGGAAGATCTTGGTGTGAGTATGTGGGAGCGGCTTGGATAGGAAGAACGTTCTAAATACGAAAAGATAGCAAGGACACTTGATAGGCTTCAAGAGGTATGATTTCTATTATTATCTTGCTTATGATTAATGTATGTATATTAATGGATCTGCATATTTAAAGGTAATTTAAATATGTTACAAAAATTTTGTTGTACACTGGGCCAACCACACTACCATTCCGCTGCGTATTAGGAAACTCGTTCCTAACAATTGGTACCAGAGCGGTCATTAATCTCTGCATACATTAATTACTGTGTGGGAATAATATGCATTCTTATGTTATTGTAATATATGTGAATGAATGGATGGATGTCTGTATGATAATAGTTTGTTCTTAAGGGTCGTTAATTATATGGTATTTTGGGTTTAGGAAATGTTCTTAAAATTCTAGATTAAAATAATGTAAGCCATTTTGGGGCATAGGAATTTTTGTAATTTTAATTTTCTGTGTTAAAATTATTTGAAAAATTATGTAAGGCCCGAGCCCCAAGTTCTGAGCCCCGAAGCCCGAGCCTCACCCAGCCAGACTGCTGCGTGCCCAGCCCCGGCGTGCTGCCTACCAAGCGCCCTGCCCAGCGCGCCCCTGCCCAGGCGCCCCGCGCCCCTGCGCGGCCCTGCGCACCTGCCTAGTGCCTCACCCAGCAGCTCACCCAGCCCTGCGCACCTACCCAGCGCCTCGCCCAGCAGCTCACCCAGCCCGTGCCCCTGCCCAGCCGTGCGCTCCTGTGTGCCGCACCCAACAGCAGCCCATGCACCCCAACCGCATGCCCCATGCCGAGCCACCATATGCAGCCACCCCTAGGGTTTTAAAACCTAGGATTTGCATCCAAAAATTGTCCATTTAAATTATGGGCTTAATTAAGTTAACCCATAATTAAAAATTGTTTTATTTTGAATTAAATGTATGAGTCCAAATTCAAATCTGGGCCTAATAACTTATTGGGCATTAAACCCAAGTTAATTATTCTTAAAATTTGTTTAAGATAATTAAAAGTTATTTTAATTCAAAATTAAATTGATAAGTGGCTTAATGGATCAAGACTACTTGTGAAGGCCCAAAGTAATAGATAGAGATCTATTTAGGTCTTATTTAGTTTCTTACATTTTTGTGTATATTTTTGCAAGTGTTGTAATTTTTCTAGAAATACCCAAGACACTCGGCCCGCATTTATTTATTTATTTAGCTAGTATTTATTTATTTAAACTATTGAATGTGATTAAATTGTTTAATACTTTATCATGCATTTTTTGACATGCCATACATATAACCCACACAGTATTTAAAATTGTGCATGCATCTCATATGAGTAGAAACATGCCTTAGGATTGTCCTATGTGATTATATGTTGGTCCATATAATAATAAATCTAGTTTTTAACTAGTTCAAGAGCGAAAATAGATTTTAAAAGTTGTTTAATTTCTAGTATTTAATAAAATTATTTTATTAAATTATAAATGATATTCTTAGTAATTATAGCAAAATAAAATTGAACTAATTAGGACATAGTTCTATAATTTTAATTTTGCTTAATTTGATTAGTAATTATTAGAATATCATTTGGTAAAAATAGATCACTTTATTTTTTACAACCAATTAAAAAGCATAGGATGTTTTGAGAAAACACATGTTCTAAAACAGTGAGTGGGAGAGGGAGTTATGACAATAAGTCTCATGGTCTCCATTATTAGTTAGCACCGAGGTAACATGGAGAGGGCCTCACGGCACCATTGCTTGTGTCCCCCTAAGGAAGGCTTCCGACTGTGTTATTCTCAAGGCAAACTTCTTTTTCAAGAATAGGATTTAATGATGTATTTCAAGTTTGACTAACCCTAAGGAACACTCTTGAGTTAAGTCATTGATCTAAAATAATGGGTTACACTCACAAGGTGCATTAGGCTTTCGAGCGGACTAGTGTATTCTTGATCAAACAAGCGGTTGTTTATAAGTCAAAAGAGAAATATTGATTTAAGTTTTAACTTATAAATTTGAGAACTTGTCTCAAAATTAATTTGGAATTAGTCTGACCTACCCTAAGGCTGGTCCATTAATGTTCAAATTAATTAATCGTGGAACTAGTAATTATTTTTATGTGTTTTTTGTTGCATTCATGCATCGCGTTTGCTATTCCGAAAATAACTGATATTTATTATATGCATAAATTCATTTTATTTATTAATTTATTTTCAGCAATAATGTCTAGCTCAAATCTTGTATCTTCTTTACTTAATGAAAAGTTGACTGGTGAAAACTACATGAAATGGAAATCAAACTTGAACATTGGATTAATATGTGAGAAGCCTAAAAAGTCATCCAAAAGCAAAGAGAACAAGAACACTAAAACCTCCAAAAGGAAGACCCCAAAAGGGACTTGCTTTCATTGTGGAGAAAATGGTCACTAGATGAGAAACTGCTCAAAGTATCTCGCTGACCTTAAAGAGAAAAATACAGGTAAATTTGATTTACTTGTGTTAGAAGCTTGTTTAGTGGAGGATAATTCCTCATCCTGGATAGTAGATTCAGGAGCCACTAACCATGTCTGCTTTTCTCTTCCGATTCTTAGTTCAACGAGGAAGCTTGCTGATGGAGAGGTGACTATGAGGGTAGGCAGTGGTCAGATTGTCTCTGCAGTGGCAGTTGGAACAGCCCGTTTGGAATTCGAGAATAATAAATTTCTTGTTTTAGAAAATGTTTATTATATTCCTGGATTTTCTAGAAACTTAATTTATGTTTCTATGTTGCATGAACAAAATTTTAAAATATCTTTTAATAATAATTTGATTGTTATTTCAAGATATGGTTTTAAGATATGTTCTTCAAAATCTATTGATGGGCTTTATGAACTGCAAGCTAAAGAGAAATCTGTTAATAATTCTGAATTATTTAAAATAGCCAATCCAAGATCTATTAAACGAAAAAAGACTGATTTCGATAGTGATACATATCTGTGGCACTTGAGATTGGGCCATATTGGTCTAGACAGAATAAATAGGCTTGTAAAGGATGGTCCTTTAAAAGAACTATCTATTGGATCTCTCCCTATTTGTGAATCCTGCCTAGAAGGCAAAATGACCAAGAGACCTTTCTCTGCCAAAGGTTCAAGAGCCACAGAACCACTTCAACTAGTACATACGGATGTTTGCAGTCCACTTAATGTACAAGCAAGAGGAGGTTATGAATACCTCGTCACTTTTATTGACGATTATTCAAGATATGGTTACCTATATTTAATGCAAAGAAAATCTGAAACTTTTGGAAAGTTCATTGAATTTCAAGTGGAAGCTGAAAAGCAATTAGGTAAGTTACTAAAAGCTCTTCGATCTGATCGAGGAGGAGAGTACTTGGATTTTGAATTCAAGGACCATCTGTGTGAGCATGGCATTCAATCCCAACTCACAGCACCTGGAATGCCACAGCAAAATGGTGTTTCAGAAAGACGGAACATAACGTTATTAGATATGGTTAGATCAATGATGAGTTTCTCATCATTACCACTGTCATTCTGGGGCTATGCGATTCAATGTGCTCTATACATATTAAATGTTGTTCCATCTAAGTCTGTCCAAAAGACACCCATAGAATTATGGAATGGTTGTAAACCTAGTTTACACCATTTTCAAATTTGGGGGTGTCCTACACACGTGCTTAAAGGAAAGACCGGGAAGTTGGAATCACGCTCTGAAGTGTGCATGTTTGGGTATTCCAATGAGACCAGAGGTGGAATTTTCTTACTTGTCATTTTATCTTTTGTCGTATATTTGACTCCGTGTCGTTGACCAAATAAATGGTCAACATTATGGTGCTTTCATTGAGAGCTTGACAAAAAACTGTGAAAAAATCTAATGGCGAAAACATCCAAGAAGACTGGACAGGCTGCTGGCGTTGCACCATCCCAACCTCCTCCCCCAAATGTGGCTGAGAATGAACCACATGTGGAGTTCGATGAGGAGGAATTAGATTCTGAAACACTGAGGGAAACGCTTGGAGTGTTGCAAGATGAGTTGGCTAATCTGTGGGCCAATCAGGAGAACGCTGCGGAGACAATGGCGCTGCAGCAAAGAGAAATAGAACTCCAGCGCCAAGAGCTGATTGAGCGGCAGGCGGAAATGGATCATCGGCAGAGGGATGCCATGGCCGCCCTCGAAGCAGCCATTCAGCTGGCCAAGAGCCAGGTTGTGCCAGCCTCCCAGCCAGATCATCCACCGAATGCACCACCTCAAAGAGGTCCCAATCCAAGCCCTCCGCTTCAGCCAGCAAGCCCTCAAAGGTCGGAGCAGCCGCCTGTGGCTCAGGATGATGTCCCACCTAGGGATCCTGAGCAGCAGCTTCCATCCCAGGATGGTCGAGGCAATCCCCAGTGCCCGAGGCAGAATAGGGCAGGGCAGCCGCCCCGTAGCCCTAGACGCTCAGGGGATGAAGAGCCGAATCTACCGAGAAGGGGGCAGCGTCCTTCTGCCAACAGGAGGAACACCGAGCCAGGCTCTACGGTTAGGGGCCCCCCACGGCATAACAATGCACGAGGACCCAACGACCAGCGCAGGCCTCCCCCTGACGCTCGGGAAATGCCAGTCCGAGGAGGAAATAGCATAAACAGCCGGTCACGCCGTAGTCAGCCATAATTCAAAGATGGCCATGACTATAATGAAGTTGATTCTGGCAAAAGAAATGTTGGGCAGAGAAATGAAGAAAGAGGTGGAGGCAGAAGCCCCCCACCTAGAGAAAATAGGCCAGCTAGCCACAACGCTGGGGGGCAACCCAGGCAGCAGAACGTCTTTAGTCGGCTAGGAGCTAGCGAGGAAACGTAGAGACGATGATCTAAGGGATGTACTTAACGACCGCCGTGAGAGGCACGACGAGTACGTTCCCCCGGAACTGGTGGCTCCAGCAGTCCCAAAACCTGTTCAGGCTCAGATTGATGCCATGAACCAGGTGGTACAGCAACTGGTCAGGGGACGAACGTCCCATATTGAGTACGATAGGAGGAGGGGCACCCCCTTTGTACAAAGGATTGCTGCGGTCGAAACCCCCAATAAGTTCAAGATTCCTACATTTCCGAACTTTGACGGGTACGGAGACCCAATATCTCACGTTAATAAGTTTGAGATACAAATGGATATACAAAAAGTGTCGGAAGACGCCCGCTGCCGGATCTTCCCTGTGACACTGTCTGACACCGCCCAAGAGTGGTTTTTTAAATTCCCTCCTACTAGTATAGTATCTTGGGATATGTTCGTAAAGGAATTGTACGGACAATTCTACGCGGGTCGCGTACACCCCACAGAGGTCAACCAGCTGGTCGAAATACGCCAGAAAGAGGGAGAGCCCTTGAAAGAATATGTCCAACACTTCATGCGAGCAGCAGCTGGAGCCAAGACAGTGGGAGATGGGGGTAAGATTATGGCTCTAACTGGTGGGGTTAGGCACCATTCACCCCTCTGGAGTAGCCTCAGAAAGAATGGGGTAAGAAGTACCCAAGAGATTTTGGATTGGGCTGATCGATACATCAAGCTCGAAGACGCGATTTCCAACGAAGGGAAATCACCCACAAAAGACAAGGGGCCCAAGGAAGAGCCCGCCAAAGCCTCCAACGGGTCGGAAAAGCCCAATGGCAACGGCAAGGGCAACGGGAATGGCAATGGTAGGAACGGTGAAAAACAGGCGAACAATGAAATACGAGCCAAAGGCAATCGATACAAGCCGAGATTCACCAACTACATGGCCCTTGCCGAAAGCCGAGCTGAATTCTACCAGACGACCAACTCAAGCGTGCCTTACAAATGACCCGCAGCTATAAGGAAAGATATCTCCAAGAGAGATACGACAAAGTTCTGTCGTTTTCACAACGACTACGAGCACGACACCAATGAATGTAACCAGATGAAAGATGAGATTGAGTTCCTGATCAGGAAGGGACATTTAAGAAGATATGTGCGAGCCGCATGAGGGTCTCAGCGAGAGGCTCAAGGTAGCAACGAGCAGGTGCCTACACGCCAACGCTCGCCACCTCTACAGCCAGCTCGTGCGGCAGGCACTTTACTCACCATCTGCGGAGGCCCACATCTTGCAGAAGATAGTGGGAAGGCAAAGGAACGATATGCTCGAACCCTACGCCATGACCAGGACATCGAGATGATGAGTGTGGAGGGTCGAGCACCGAAAAAGGCTCGAACAGAGGAGGAATTGATAACCTTCTCTGAAGACGATGCCCAGCACGTGCGATTCCCACACTCTGATCCGCTGGTCGTAGATGTACAAATTGCCAACATGATGGTAAAGAGGGTGTTAGTCGACGCAGGAAGTTCGGTCAACATCCTGTACAAGTTTTCGCTGGAAAGAATGAAGTTGTCTGTCAAAGACCTGGAGCCATGCAACCAAACCATTTATGGTTTTTCCGGTGAAGGGCTCACCCCAACAAGGTCGATTAGGCTTCCAGTTACAGCAGGTACTGCACCTGCTAATAGGACATTACTCACTAGTTTCATAGTAGCTGATTGTCCTTCAGCATACAATGCTGTAATTGGGAGACCAATTCTGGTCGACCTACGAGCCGTCACTTCAATATGGCACCTTGCCATGAAATTCCCGACAGACGCAGGGGTAGGATGCGTCTTGGGAAATCAGCGGGAAGCAAGGGAGTGCTACAACACCTCGATCACCAAGGCTAAGAAGGGTGTATCGAGAGATGTTCCCGGAAAAGAGTTGCAAGTGGCAACTGATGCTCAGGCCCACTCGGGTGATAATGTCACCAAATAGGGTGTTGCCCAAAGTGAGGATAGAGACCTGGATCCTCGCTTTGGGGATTTTGAAGAGGAAATTGGACCCAACGAGGACCTTGAGGAGGTCCAAGTCGATGAAGAAAATCCGACCAGGGTTGTGAAAGTTGGTAAAAACTTAGAGACAATGACAAAACAAGCACTGGTGGAATTTTTAAGGAGGAACCAGGAAGTCTTTGCCTGGTCGCACAAAGACATGGTCGGAATAGACCCTGCAGTCATCAGCCATGTCCTGAACATCGACAAGAGTTTTCCACCACTGCAACAAAAAAGAAGGCTACTCGACAAAGATAAATCAAAGGCCTTAAAAGAAGAAGTCGAAAAGCTGAAGGAGAATGGATTCATCAGGGTGGCGTTTTATCCTTCATGGGTCTCTAATCCCGTGCTAGTTCCCAAGCCAAATGGAAAGTGGCGCACGTGCGTGGATTTCACAGATCTTAATAAATCCTGCCCCAAACATTTGTTTCCCACTCCCAAGAATCGACCAGCTGGTCGATGCCACTGCAGGACATGAGATTCTCTCATTCATGGATGCATACTCCGGGTACAACCAAATCAATATGCATCCCCCTGATGAGGATCACACTAGCTTTCGGACTGATACAGGGCTCTACTGTTATAAAGTAATGCCTTTCAGTTTGAAAAATGCTGGTGCGACTTACCAGCGACTAGTCAACCACATGTTTAAAGAGCTGATCGGCACGAACATGGAGGTCTACGTCGACGACATGATGGTCAAGTCAAAGAAGGCAGAAGGGCATATAAAGGATTTGCAGGAATACTTCAACGTCTTGAACAAATATCAGATGAAGTTGAATCCCCTTAAATGCTCCTTCGGAGTAGGATCAGGGAAGTTCTTGGGATTTATAATTAACTCGAGAGGAATTGAAGCCAATCCCGAGAAAATTAAAGCCCTGATCAATATGAAATCGCCAGCGAAGATTAAGGATGTTCAAAGTTTAACCGGAAGAATTGTCGCTCTTAGTAGATTCATTTCGAAGTCAACAGATAAGTGCATTCTATTTTTTAATCTACTTAGAGGCAACAAAAAGTTTGAATGGACGGAGGAGTGCGAGCAGGCTTTTCAAGCAAGAAAAACTCACATGGCGCAACCACCCATCCTGTCAAAGTCGGTCGATAAGGAAACTTTGTTCATCTACCTGGCAATCACAGAGTATGCTGCTAGTGTCGTTTTAGTAAGAGAGGAAGAAGGCGTGCAGAAGGTTGTTTACTATGTAAGCAAAAGGCTAATTGGAGCAGAACAATGGTACCCGCCCATCGAAAAGCTCGCCTATTGCCTAATTTTGGCCTCCAGGAAGTTGCGGCCTTACTTTCAAGCTCACCCAATCACGATTTTGACCGACCAGCCTCTACGGAAAGTCCTGCAAAAACCAGAGGCTGCGAGTAGATTGTTAAAATGGGCAGTCGAATTTGGGCAGTTCGATATATCTTACTTGCCACGAGCAACGATAAAAGGGCAAGCCCTAGCTGACTTCATTGCAGAGTTCATTGAACTTACAGATAGCGAGCAGATTGAAGAGCCTAATGAGCCTGAGTGTCAAAACCAAGCTCCCTCGTGGAAATTATTTACAGATGGTTCTTCTAACGAGTACCACGCTGAAGCAGGAGTGATATTGATAATGCCGGAAGGGCATCGATTTCACTGCGCAATCAGGTTTGACTTCACTGCTTCTAACAACGAGGCCGAGTATGAAGCATTACTCGCTGGGTTGTGGTTAGCCAGTGACATGAATATAAAGGTGCTTCACATCTACAGTGATTCTCAGCTGGTGGTGAATCAATTCATGGGAGAATACCAGGCATGAGGTTTAAAGATGGTTGCCTATTTAAACAAAACAAAAGATTTATTAGCTCAGTTCGACAAATACACCCTCTAGCAAGTACCTCGCGACCAGAATTCCAATGTTGATGCTTTGGCCAAATTAGCAAGTGCAAAGGATGCTGATACTCTGAATATAGTGCCGGTTGAGCGGCTGTTTATGCCAAGCATCCAAGCAGAAGAGACCACTATGGTAATCCAGATGGCGGATACATGGATGGCACCATATATAGAGTATCTGACGCAAGGCGTGTTACCAACGGACAGAAACAAAGCCAGGACCCTTCAGCGGCAAGCTGCTAGGTATATCCTGGCCAATGGAATCTTGTACCGAAGGGGATACTCAATGCCACTTCTTAGATGTATTTCAAAAGAAAAGGCCAAAGAATTAATGAAAGAGGTACACGAAGGCTTTTGTGGAGACCATGCTGGGGGGCAAAGCTTATCAAAAAAGATCCTGAGGCAAGGATACTTCTGGCCCACGATGAATGAAGACTCAATGGAGTTTGTGCCGAGGTGCGACAAGTGCCAGAGGTTCTCCAAAATCCCACGAGCAGCCCCCAATGAGCTTAAACAGATGTAAAGTTTGTGGTCGTTTGCAGTTTGGAGCATAGATCTAATCGGATCTTTGCCCACAGGGACGGGCGACGTCAAGTATGTTGTGGTTGTCGTCGACTACTTCACTAAATGGGCCGAAGTCGAGCCGCTCGCAACCATAACGACCAAAAAGGTTATGGATTTCATGATCAAAAACATCGTTTGTCGCTATGGATTGCCAAGGAAAATCGTCTCGGATAACGACACCCAGTTCGATAGTGATTTATTCACAGATTTTTGCGGACGGCATGGCATTATCAAGAGCTTTTCTTCAGTCGCTCATCCCCAAGAAAATGGACAAGTTGAAGCAGTCAACAAAACGCTAAAGGATACACTGAAGAAAAGACTAGAAGAAGCTAAGGGGGCGTGGCCAGAACAATTGCCTGAAGTCCTTTGGTCGTACAGAACCTCCCATCGAACAGCACAGGCCATACTCCATTTTCTTTAGCTTATGGATATGAGGCTATGTTTCCTGTTGAGTTAGATCCGCCTTCGCATCGCAGAATAACGTACGATCAAAGCTTGAACAGCCAACTACTGATGGAATCCCTAAACTTGGTCGATGAGAAGTGTGAGCAAGCCCAACTCCGAGTAGCTGCGTACCAGCAAAAAGTCGCTCAGTATTTCAATTCTAAAGTGCGAGAAAGGAAATTCAATGTCGGAGATCTAGTACTTCGAAGAGTTTTCCTAAACACCCGCAACCAAGCTACTGGAGTACTTGGACCTAATTGGGAAGGGTCATACCAGATTGAAGAAGTCCTTCACCCAGGCACCTATAAACTTGCTCGCTTAAATGGAGATCTCGTTCCTCGCTATTGGAATGGAGAACACCTGCGCAAGTACTATCAATCAACAATCCTTCTTAAAGGATTGGCTTGTATTAATTTTACTTTTTACAAGTTATGAAAAAGGGTTGGTCATTTTATGTGACTAATTGCTTATAAGTGTAAGATCTTTTTATCACTCGTACAGACACGTTTTGTCCATTTATTACGAGAAATATAAGGGACTGTGCGCAGCCAGTCATTCTTGCCAATTATTGTATTTTATACAAGTATTTTCTCATTATGTGTGTTGTTTTGCTGTATTACAATTTTAATTATTTTGCTATGAGCAGTGTTGTTCAAATAGGTTTTGGTCAAGGCAAGTGACCAAGGACCTAAAGCTCCTCGATCACTTGGGGGTCATATAAGGTATCTAGTAAGCAAAGCATATCGAAAGGTATGTAAACACATGAGCAAAATAAGTGAAAGCATGCTAGGGTACTTAGAGTATTTTTCAAAAAAAATTATTTTGTTAAATCAAACCAAAGTACTATGCTAAGTTTGGTCATACGAACAGATGTTATAATAAGATGCAAATATATTATAATATCAAAATGTATCGTTTTACACTGCGAGCAGTCACTGCTCGGATGTAATTATTCAATTAAAAGTAAAAGCTGCCCATGCAGCAATAAATAGTCAACTAGAAAATAAGTGTCTTTACATCACGACCTATAGGCTGTGTACTTGAAAAATTAAAGAGAAAAATAGCAGACTACGAGGCTGGAGGATCTTGAGGGGTGCCCTGGTCGACGACATTTGTAGTTTCATTGTCCGCCCCGTCCACGCCAGTTGCCAAGGAGATTTCGGGCGAGGCAGGTACCCTTGCTCTCTCCTCTTCTGCCAATCGAGCAACGCATCAAGCTATCTCAGCATGCCTTGCACGCTCGGGAAGATAGCTAAAATCCGCCTCTTGGTTGTGTTTCCAGAAGTCATAGAAACACTTAACCGTGGCGTTCTTGTACCTTTCCAAATTGCTGGCATTGGCTTGTTCAAGCTTCTCGATCCGGCCCTCCAAGGTTGTAATCTCTTGTCTACTCGCAGTCAAGTCCTCCTCGAGCTTTTTAGCTGCGCGGTAATTGACGCGATTAGACTCCTTAAAGTTGTCTCTCTGCTCGATGGCCTTATCCAAAGCATTTTACTTCTCCCTCAACTCCTCTGCCAATTTTTTATTCTCCTCAAGCACCGCCTCAAGCTGTTCAGCGTATTTTGCTTCGGCAGCTTTGAGTTCGTCAGCGTGTCGTTGCTCCAAAAACCTGGACTACTCGGTAGCAGCACCCGAGCAGAGCCGGCCGGCAGTAAGGGTCAGCATGGCCTGCGATCAAAGCAGGGGTTAGACTAACTGTAGAATATAAAAGGGGATGTCTCTACAGAAAAAGATAGCTTACACTGGCAAACTCATTCAATGCGCGGGTTAAGATCTGGTCCACATCCATTGTCTACATCGAAGCCATCGCCTCTTGGCAACGCTCATGCTTCAAAATTTTGGCGACCCTGTCTTTGACCGATCGTAAGGCACGACTCAATATCTCGCCCCCTGTGGAAGCAGGAGCAGCCTGCGGAGTCTGGTCGGTTGGGGCCGGTGGAGACGGTGTCAACCCCGCAAGAGCAGGGGGAGTTTGCTGCTCGAGAGGAGAAGGAGGTGGTGTTGCATTGGCTAAGGGTCCGTCTATCGGAGGGCCTGCAGTGCGGTTTTTCTTGGCCTGAGGCACTTTGCTGCTTTCCCCGGGATGTCTCTTGCTCATTTTCTTCTTGCTCGAGGGAGCTTCGGGAACCTCGGGGGCACTGTATATGTCAAACACATTCTCGGAGTCCATGTCTGTAAGAAAAGAAAACACACGAACAGTGAGATAGTATAAACAATTGAGTGTGTTATTTCAGGAAAAGAAACAAGGAAAATTGTAAGTGAAATACCCGAGCTATCATTACTAGTCGCTACATTATATACTCTACTAGTGTTACACTCACTCTTTGGCATGAAGAAGTCTGAATCTAAATTTGGAGCGTACTTAAAATTGTCGTCCCCATCAAATAAGTGACAGGGAATTGGCAAACTATCTAAGAGCAAGAGATCAGTACCGTTCTCATCCGAAGATTCGTCGAGGGGCTCGAGAGGTTTGGTGGCTTTCTTTTTTCCCTTTCCCGCTGGGGCGGGGGGAGCAACAGCCCGCGGGGTGCTGGAGGGTTCCCTGATTGTCACTCCAGTGGCCCTCCTCAGAGGGGGTTGTGACATGTCTACTGCTTGGAACCTCTTCACCAGTGGCACTCCCCGCTATTGACTCTCTCACATCTTGATGAGGGGCCAAAAGGCCGGCCAGTCTCAAATTGGCCTCTATGACCAGCTGTTTGACACTTTTCTCTATGTCGGTCATGCTGGCCAGGAGGGCTGATCGCATTTCCATGTCTGGAGTAGGGTCTGGTCGCAACCATGGGCATGAAACGCACTAAATTTCTAAGGGAAATGCAGCAAAAAATTGAAGAAAGATAAATGACCAGTGGTACAAAGACTTTACCTCCTTGAGTGAAGGCCAAGTTGTTCACGACCATGCCAGTCGTCAGGAAATACTCCAGATGGTACCTCCCCACGTTCGAGATATAAGCGGTGTTAGTCAAGAAAGTGCGACCTGTTTCCTGGTGACAGAAGTGAAAAAAACCCCGTGTTTTCTTGGTTGGGGTTAGATTTTAGGTCGAACAGATAGTTGACCTCATGTGGTGTGGGGACGGGCCATTTCTTGTGGCTATAGAGGATATAGAGTGAAGCAAGCATTCTATATTCGTTGGGAGTTATTTGAAAAGGGGCGACCCCGAAGTAATTGGCCACCCCCTGGAAAAAAGGATGAAGAGGCAGCGTCGCTCCTGCCTCGATGTGGTACCTCGACCAGGCGCTGAAGGCGCCTCCAGGCAAGTTCGCCCGTTGGTCTTGAGTGGGTTGAACTAGTGTCACCCCAGGAAGTCCGTATTTTTTAATATAATTAGCGATCATCTTTATCGTTACCCGGCTGACAGGGGCGACATACCATTCAACATATGGTTGAACGGCGTTTCGAGGCTGAGCACGAGTTTGAATATTAGGGTCAGGGATATTTCTTTCTCGACCACTGGTTGAGGGAACTCCAGCCTTAGGAGCAGGCTGATTTGAAGGGTTTGAAGGTTTCTTTTTCTTGGCAGTGGATTTTACTCTACCCATGGCTGGAAGGTTTGACTAAGGTCTATTGGGTGGGGTTCGAGAAAAAGGAATGTCTGGTATCAGCAGCGACGGTTGCTCCTCGTCTTCCAGTAATTGGGCAAGCAAGTTGTAGTCGATAGGCCTTTCACCTCCCCACGGATCTTGCATGAAAAGCTGCGAACAGAGAAAGGGGGAGGTGAGAATGTAAAGCCTAAAAATCTGTGTTGCGAGTTAGAATAGCGTTGCTCGCGTATAAAAGTTAAGCTTTTATACAACCACCAGCATTCTAGCAAAAACACTAAGTTCTATACGAGCAGTTTGAAAAACAGATTGAAAAGCGGAAGTAAAAAGTTTTTCGGGAAAAAAGCTTTTTCAACTCCGAAGGGGCGGGAAAAACCCAGTTTTTCAACTAGCTTAAAAATCGACTACCAAACTGGCTCTTAACTCCTACAAGACATTGTCTCATCACCCTTTCAAGCATCGGTTAACATTCCCAATTTCCCCAAAATAGTTTCGGTCAAGAACAGTAAAAAATCTCCAAGAACTCAGAAATCAAAAATAGAGATAAACAAGTGTTGCATGGCGTATCAATAACTGAAAGGTTTGAAGAAACGTACTTGTATGAAAGATGGAGTAAAGTTCTGAGGTGCCAAGTTGATTCAGCTGGGCAGGAGCTTCGTGATCCGTCTGAGTTTCTGGGTTTCTGGAAATATAGCTCCCTGTTCTTCAATTTTCTTGAGGATAAAGTTAAAGCGTAAAAAGTAAAAACTGATTCTGAAGGGTTATTTGTATTAGCCGAGGAGCGGTTACCAAGGTAATCATAAAGGGTAACTTTTAAAAACATGGGGAAGTGTAATGACCGTCATACAAGTTATTGGGAAACTGAAAAGACTTGATTGGACATGATTGATCACCCTTTTTCGAGAAAGCATGGGCGGCTCTGACAGATTTCGTGGGGTATTCGAAGAGTTAGTTTCCTAAAGTTTACTTATTGCTGGTCGCAATAAATAAACTTGGGGGGCAAATGTTTACCCTAAAAACGGCTGATGATGACGTGGCAGGGATTTCTCACACGTGGCCAAAGTACTGCTCAACTATCGACCAGAAGCACATTGCTTCGTCGGGGTTTAACATTTAGATACGACCAGGCTGGTCGTATAGCTTGATTTGTTTTCTTCTTAAACTGTAATCTTATAATTAATACATTGAATATTTCCTCATTATGACCTTGATACGCGGTTATTAAGGAAAGATATGGCCCGTTGGCCCATGTAACCCTCTTTGAGCCTATAAATATAGATGAAATAGCTTAAGGAAGGGATTTTTGATCCCTGAATCTTTTTGCTAAGATAGAGAAAAAGAGAGAGCTATAGTGCAATTATCCTTCGTCTTATTGTATTTCTTCTAAGGTTTGTGAAACTCAAGAACCCGAGTTCTTTGATCACTGCTTTGAGATTCAATCTTAATAATAGCACTAAGTGGGCGTAGGTCATTACCATCTTTTGGGTCCGAACCACTATAAATCCTTGGTGTTTTGTTCTCTTCCATTAGATTATCTTTCTTACTTGCCGTTTTATCTTTTGTCGTATATTTGACTCTGTGTCGTTGGCCAAATCAAGGGTCAACAATATTATATATATATATTTAAAAAAATCATAGTGTTTGGTTTAATCTTTCATTTAATATGTTTATGTCATTCTTTTATATATAATATTATTTATTTATTTGAAATTTATATGACAATGATACAAATTTAATCAATATAATTAATAAATTCCATAAATAAAATTAAGCAAACGTGCATTGCACGTTGCTTGTATCTAGTATATATATATATATAAATGTATATGTATGTATATATAGGGAGTTTTTTAAGTAGGAGCGGCCTAAATCAGAGTTCAAATAACTTATTTTCTACACTCATATATAGGGGAAAAAAATATGTATGTGTGCAACTAATTGTTTAAATCATATTTTCGGCACTGGAATCTCCAAAAAACTAGTGGGATGTCTGTTATAATTACAATATCTGTCATTAAAAAATTGAGTTATAATTTCTACACGTGCCGAAAATAAATATTACCCCTACTGGCAGGGGCAAAAGTGATGCCCATACCTATCAAGCTTCCTGTATACATATATATATATATATATGGTAATTCTATAGTTTGCCCCTACCAGTAAGGATGTCTATGTCTTCAACACGTATGGCAGATATCCCACCAAAATATGATTTCTCCACTTGTCAAGATCAGACATGTAAATTTAAAAATATTTGTAAGACTAAAAATACATAAAATATAAAAAGTAGGTTATTTTTCCAAAAGAAAAGAACCATTTTTTTTTTTAATTTGTTGCTTTATAGATATTATGTCTAGCAATTCAATTTGTAATTGCAGCGCTACCTGTCGAGACTCGAGAGTTAATGAGTTGTAGCAACTACGATACCAATGAGAATTTTAGCAATAAATCGAGACCTTTCCATTCTGTTTCAGAATTCGACCACACATTCTTCTTTTCTACAATTGATAATTATTAATATGAAAAACAATATTAACAGGCAAACGCGAAGATAGAGATAAAACAAATAGATAATAATAATAATAATAATAACACGTTCATATGACACGGCTAATTTGGGCAAAGAGCTTATAATTGTAATTAAAACATATTTTACAAAAATGGCATAAACAAGAATCTGTGAAATGAACCACATTTGATTTGTACAAATGTCATATACACTTAATTTAGGAGAAGGCTACAAGGGATTACAAAATAATAAAACTAGGGGAAAAATAGAAGAAAAAAAATACATGACTCATCATGTTGAATTTCATTCGCGTGGGGAAGATAAGTTGAATGCACACTAGCAAAACAAGAACAAAAACAAGGAAATGCAACCACTAACATACTTGATTAAATGTAAATGGTTGAAGGGGCACGGATAATGCAGGGCCATCTTTCTAATGTCATAAATCTGCAGAAAGAATGAACGAATTGAATGGAGATGTGAACCTTTTGCATATCCAGAGCCTCTCTTCTATTGTTTGCCCTTGCCCTACTCATGTGATGTAGCTTCAATTATGATGCAATATTTAACATCCCTAATTCAACTTGACCGCAGATAAGGCTCTTAATCAGAACTTGAATCATAAAAATCGCTCGGGCACGGAGTCATGACTTCAGACTCAAGCTGCTGGACAACCCTGTGCATGGTGGGACGATCTTCAGGATTTGAAGAAACACATTGATAGGCAACTGATATCAAGGCATCAAGGCTTTCGGACTGCACTCCTTCGCAATGTAGATCAACAATCTCTCTCTGCCTGTTCTCTGTGAACAGAAAATTTAGCTGCAAAAAAAGAAAAGAAATATTAATATAATTAGTAATACAAAAAATGTTAGAATTGATGCAATTTTATGATTATAAAGTATCAATATTTAAATGAAACTAACAAAGAAAAGCAAAATAACAAATATGATGAATAGAACATAGTAGAAAAATTAGTAAGACAACAGAGCCTTATGCAACTGAATGCATGCATGCATGAATGAGAATAACATACTTAGAAAAACAAGGCCACGATTAATCCATCTTTTTCGTGAAAAAAAAATAACAAAAAAAACAAGAAAAAGAAACAAACAAACATTTAACTTGCAACATGGCCAACAAAAAGAGCTTTTCACACCCTAAAATTATAGACCACTTTAAAAGCATACACTGATCCTAATGCAATGAATGGATACCAATAATCATCTCAAGCTAAACCTCAATATTTCAATGAAGCTACAGATCCATGATTTTCTCAGTTTTGTATGCTTAACATCTTTGGAAGAAACAAATAAGCACTTTCTTAATTCCTACCACTAATACTCATAAATGAGGGAGCAGTAAAAAAATATACCAAAATAATAACTTCAGTAACCCCCACCACTACCACTCACAAATAAGATAGAAAGAGTAGTAAAGAACGTACCCAGCCAACAATGTTAAGACCCTTTTCAATAAAAGATGCATCTGTTGGTCGCTTTCCACTCAACACTTCAAGCACCAGGACCCCAAAACTATATACATCACTCTTTTCGGTTGCTCTACCACTTTGCATATACTCTGCAATGACGTTTCTTTTATAGTTAAGAAAAGCAGCTGTGAACTTATATGTGATTGAAACAAATTACACTGCTCTTCTTAACTACATAATAGTCATTAAATTCACAAGCAGCATTTTGATATGGAAATGAGAGTGTGATCCATTTATCTGAGAAAGCTGATTTTAATATCTTAACTTCATGAATCCCACTACGAGGAAATGCAATGAATAATATTAAGTACTAAAGTAACATTTTGTGCAATACATTCACTTTAATAAAGTCAAGTGTCTTCATTATGGCCTATTTTTTAAAGAAAAAATCTCCCAGTGAATGGTACATAACTATTTCTTCCACAGAAAAGTATTGACAAACTCAAGGAAAAACATTATTTACAACATTTTAGTTGTCCTTTTTTATTTATTTATTTTTAGAAAACATGTGAAATCAAAATTGTGCAATTGGAAACACAATAATTATACAAACATGTGGTAGAAGGTTAATATCTGCAAAGGCAAGATAAGAAACGTAATTTTTTATAAGCCTATCAAGAACCTATGCAAGGAAAAAAGTAAAAATAAAAATCTAATGGTTACCTGGAGCTAGATAACCGAATGTTCCGGCAACAATTGTTGTAATGTGAGATTCTTCATCTTCTAAAAGTTTTGCTAGTCCAAAATCAGAAACTCGAGCTTCAAGATTTCCATCAAGCAAAATATTGCTGGACTTAATGTCACGATGTATGATCCTAGGTGAGCAATCATGATGCAAGTAAGCCAGCCCTTTTGCTGCTCCCACAATAATATTCAATCGTACATCCCAATCTAACTGCTCAGATCTTTCTCCTGATTGGCATTATAACATGTTAACATTTCAATCTCAAAGAGGATTACTACTGAGTAACAAATCTGTACATCACCTAACTGTCATAAAAAATAATATGAAAGCATATATTGGTGCTTCCAGTACTAGGACCCAATGGGTAAATTCAATAATGAGTCTTTTTGCAAATCTTTTCATAATTTGGTACAAAGATCTGACGTACTGTATGTCTGACGCTACATATATTACCTTCTACTGTAATTAAATATCTACATAAAGTCAATTTACTTGTTTCATTTATAAACAAGACTCTGAGATGTGGACAACAAGGAAAGAAAATCTCACCATGAAGAGCTTCATCAAGGCTACCACCAGACAGGAAGTCATAGATTAACAGCTTTGACGTTGGAGAATTGCAATATCCCCTCAAATTCACAAGGTATCGATGCTTTATACTTCCAAGAATTTCAAGTTCCCTCTCAAAAAACCGATCAAAGCCCTCATTAATCTTCATGATTCGTTTTAAGGCAAAGACGTTACCATCATCCATCGCCAGCTTGTATACTTGCCCAAAACCCCCAATACCTATAACATCTTCCTCAGTCAAATGCTCCAATTTCTTAATGATGTCTTTTGAAGAGTAGGGCAAGTCCCCATGGAACATTACAATCGATGCACCTGAAATAACAAGAATGTCAAAAGAAACCGATAGGATCTTACTAAGGTGCAAATGCATATATATATATATATTGTATATATGACCAACAAAAATATATTGATGAAACAGATATCTAGAAAAGCACCTCGACCAACGTCCATCACAAAATTCTTATTGTCATGCCTTCCGAATTTCTTATAAAGAAAACAACCCCAGAAGCACATAAGAGCCACAAGAAGAAGTGCGCCAACAGTTGCTGATGCACTAATTAGTAGCCGACCAGAGTACTTCCTCTTTCCAGCTTGATTTGGTGCTACAAAAGATTTTCCATATGATTCAAGTGCAAATCATTAATTTCAAGAAAAAGAAAATCAAACATCAAAATACCTCATTTTGTAAAGTGAGAAAAATACTATAATTGTTCCCAAAAGATCAACTTTTGGAGAAATGTCACAGTAACTGTCGGTCAGATTTTAGGGTCTAAGAAACTATACACAATTTTTTTTTCGGATAAGAAACGAAAGTTGTATAAATAAAAGATGATGCGAAATTATCTAAGTTCCATCCTAGAATGCCTGTAGAAAGTATTGTTCACTAAACAAACATATAAAAAACTAACACATAATACAAGACTAAAGGCTATTACAGCCACATCTGCCAATCCCATAGTAGCATAGAAAAAGAGAATTCTTGACTTCCTTATTCTTGAAGATCCAAATAGCCACCCAATGTTTAACCTTATCCCATATAGATGAGAAACTATACACAATTGCTTACAATAACAGATGGCACACTAATTTCTCTTGTAATATGCAGACTCGGGAGGATTGGGAGCCTGACGCAGGTCCTCCATTGTCAATTTTGCAAGTCAAATTAATTTGCTTACCACATATAGCCACCCAATGTTTAACCTTATCCCATATAGATGAGAAACTATACACGATTGCTTACATAAGGAGACATCTCAACCTTTTATATTTACTTTTATACACGATTGCTTACAATAACAGATGGCACACTAATTTCTCTTGTAATCTGCAGTCTCACCTGAGTCTGAGGATTGGGAGCCTGACGCAGATCCTCCATTGTCATTTTTGCAAGTCAAATTAATTTGCTTACCACATAGACCACGATTTCCAATGAAGCTGCAAGAAAATTTTCAAATCAATACCTAAATTCATACTGAAAACATGACATTCTGACAAGAGAAATGTCAGGTAAAGTCTATCACATAGGTTGACCATAATACCAACCTGACAATACATTTCCATATTTTTATCCAAAAAAAAATTACGGAAGAGAAAGAAAATCCAAAAGTTATCAGAAAAAAGGATTTTCCTTGTAGATTACGAAAACCAAATAGAAAAACTTTTTTTTTCTTTTTCTATTTTACTTTCAACAAAATAGCATCCTTTAAAATCATCATATATGATGTGATCAATTATCTTATAAGTACCATGATGATTTAACATACAAAAAACAAAAACAAAAAAAGAGGTGAGTACTTACGAGCTTTCCGTAAAGTTGATAAGCACACCATCACTTGGTATTTGTCCAACAAGAAAATTGTTTGACAAATTGCTTTAAAACACCAGATTTTCAAAGTTAGATTCATAAAACATAATTTTATATGAATTGAAGAACCTTATGTTCTAACAAACATAACTAGGGAAAAGACAAGAAATTTCACTCACAGACTATTGAGTTTGTCCAACTTCCCAAGAGACAGAGGAATATTTCCGCTAAGAGAGTTGCTTGAAATGTCCCTGTATATTAGATGAGTAAAAATATGAAGGCAAACGTTTAGGCCATTCCATAAGATTACTAGATGAACATATTCAAGTTATCATCACTTGGATAGGGAGATAAATATAAGAAACGAAACTAATATATTATTCAACATAAAATTACAACCAGACGGTTTTGTATGGAAGAATAACCCACACCAAACAAAGCCAACAAAGACGGAACATGCATGAAAAATTGAAAAACAGAACAATCCACATGAAAGCAAAATCAAGAAACACATAGCCACAGACAACAAACCTCCTGTTCTCTCGAAAGATAGTATTAAAAGAAAATACTATTCTCTTTCACGTTTTAAGCCAAATTGCAACCCAGAACTCTACTTTAGCACAATGATTTGGAAAGACTAATGATAGGATGAACCTGCAATTCAAGTGACAAATAACCCAGAAACAGAATAGAAAATGCAATAACAGAGTGGAAAAAATGGATGAGCCTTGATTGTATTGATAGCTAGGAAATTCGAGAGCCTAGTTCTCTCCCAAACAGGTTACAATTTTCTACTTACTTCCTACCTCTCCCCATCCCTGCTGGATTAGAATATACCCCTAACAGTTTCTTACTGTGCACCCTCTCCTAGACAGTCCTTTCTCTTATAACTAACTGTCTAAAGTCTCATTCCCCTACATCAGCAACACGTGTACCCTTTATACCCTTCCTACTGTAGACATAAGTCAATGGAGGCCTAACAACTAACTATCTTGAAAAATCATATCAATTCTCTGTGACCAAACCACCCGCATAGCAGCCAACACTCCACATTTCCAAAGTAGATTCCGCTATATATTATAACCCCAACAAAGTCATGAACCATAAATCATAATTTTTTAGAGTAGTCCACTCCATTGACATAATAAATTCACAATGAAAAGAAATGTGAATTTATTCACTCTCAATATCTTTTCTTTTTTCTTTTTCTAATAAGAAACAATAATTGTAATAGAGAAAGGGAAGATCTACAAAAAATGATAAGGTATATGAGATCGTCTTAGATTACGCGGTAATGCTCCATCTTGAGCCTCCCGGAAATCTGAAATGAACCCTTAACAGAAATTTTATACAAATCTGGAAATGAATTTACCAAAGTCCTCTAATCACACCAAGCATCCACTTGAAACTTCAGCCTTCTCCCAATATCTACCCCGGATCTCATAAAACTAATAGTTTTGTTATAGCATGAAGAATAAATTTCAAGGGGCTTTGATAGGTTTCCCATTCTGCCAAAGCTGCATCCCGTCTATTTTTGAAACTCACAAATTTACTTGTAATTACTTTATGCCACAGCAAGTTCAGCTCTTTTAAAAATCTCTATGACCATTTGATGGGAAGAGATTTATTCTTCAAGGCCGAATTACCAATACCCAAACCTCCTTTTTCTCCAAGTTGAGAAACCATTTCCCAAGCAAATAATGATCGCCCCAATCTCAATCAAAGTCTTTACCAAAAATAGTCACAATTTTTTCCATTGAGTGATAACACTAGTGGGGTGAACAAGTAGATATTGGTATATTGAGGATAACACAAAGTGTATAAGTGTATGAAGCCCACCTCTAAAAGAAAAGCTACATGCCACCCTGATAGTTACCAATATTTTCACATACAGCAATAGCAAGAAGATAAGAACCCAGCTCTAAATAACAGTAGGTAATAATTGGAATTTCTTTTAAGAAAAAAGGGGGAACAACACAATCAATGGTGGTATTTGGGAGACCACCTCGTCTTCCAACCGAATTCACAATCAGAAGAATTTATCACACCCTCCTCAAAACCACTTGCACTGTTCTATAACAAAATATAAAATCTTTCACACTCCCCCAAAACCACCTATACTAAACTATTACAAAATATGGCTCACTGCTGACCTGGCAATCCTCCCATTTTATTGTGCCTAGCATAAGTAACCTGAATTAGGGGCCTAACATTACTCACCACCCAAAGACCAACATTTGCCCTTGAGGTTAAAATGGGAAACTGAGTTCAGATCACCTCAAAATGCTCCCAAGAGTCCTCATAAGCTGGAAGCTCTTTCCACCTAATCAACACCTCAGTACTCGTACACCCAGGAGTGGTGGATGAGCTAACACTGATACCTTCGGAGGGTTCAACAAGCATTTACACGTCCAGACAAATTGGCAGGAAACTCAGTAGAAGAAGCCTGAGTTCCCATAACTCTGATACCACTGATGAGTGCCAGTATTTTCACCAACAGTAATAGCAAGAAGATAAGAACACAGCTTTAAAGAACAGTAAGTAATAATAAGTAATGCTTTGGAATTTTCTTTTAAGAAAACAGGGGAACAATGCAATCAACAGTGGTATTCGAGAGATCACCTCCTCTCCCAACCCAGAAGAATTTTTCACCCCCTTCTCAAAACCACTCACTGTTTTATAACAAAATATAAAATCTTTCACACTCCCTCAAAAAAACCACCTACACTAAATTGTATAAAACCCTTCACTCCCCCAAAGCCACCTATACTAAATTATTACAAAATAACTCACTGCTGACCTAGCACTCCCATTTTCACGTGCCTAGCATAAGTAATCTGAATTGAAAGACTAGCACACCTCTCCAATCTTCCTGGAATTTGACAAAATAAATGCTCAATCAACTTTTGAAAATAATAAGTTCCTAAGATTTTAAATAACCACAATTCCATCCAATAATTAATTCTACAAATATTTTCACTACCCTCATATTATCTAAAAGAATCTTACTTTAATCTAATCACAACGTCCAACAAACATCATAACTTGAATTTCACATCTTCTTCCCACCACACCAATCCAATAACAAAAAATATAGTGTCTTGGAGCAACTCACATAACCATAAACTCAACAAATCTAGAAAAGAAAAATAGCACTTTTAAAACATATAGAACAAATGTTTTGATCCATGAGGCTCTGGCAATCGACTTTCATTAAAGCACTCCTTAGTAATCTGACGTATTATTCTTTCATGCAACAAAATGTTAACCCTTACCCATCTTCCACCTACTCAATGCCACAATAGTTTTTCCAACCATCAAGCCTCCATACAAGAAAATCTTACCTTAATTGTAAAATACTAAACACAACATGTGCACTGCATTTCATTTCCAGAAAAGGTGATTCTATGGCCCATATGATTTGCTCGGACTACCTGCAATATATTAGAGCCCAATAGAACAGTACACACAAGAAAACTGGGCTGAAATTGGAGAGAGATGTTATTGAAAAGGAAATGAGCAAAGTCACAAAGTACAGTCTCCACAGGATTTCGAGAGCTTGGGACCCTCCTGATGCAAGAGACTATTCTCAAGTTCAAGCATGTCCTCTCTCTCTCACGACACGTATCCTATATCAGCCAAAAACCACTAACTCAGAAATTACAAAATTACCCCTCCTTACCCCAAACAGCAGCTATTGCACTAAACTTGACTCTCACATATCTATCTTCCTCTCCTAGCATACGTGAATCTTATCTCAAGCCTATCATTACCCCGTGAATCTTATCTCAGGCCTATCATTACGTCAGTACTGCCGAGTGGTAGGGATAGGAAATTGTCCATGATTTCTAGTTCCTGCAAAGCGAGGGGGATGGCTCGACAAATACCCTCTCCTTTAACCGCCTGGCCGCTGCCCATTTGCACCTCATACGCCTCGGTGGAAGAAATCGACAGTGAGAGCTTGGTAACCAGCTCCGAAGTGATAAAATTGTGGGTGGCTCCGCTGTCAATGAGAACCACCACATCGACCCCATGTATAATCCCCATTAACTTCGTAGTCTTAGGGGAAGTTAAGCCCACGACCGAATTCAGAGACACCTCCACCAGCTGCGCTTCGGTGGTGGTCGGGGGTGGAAAACCCAAAGAGGTATCGATGGGGTCCTCTTCACACTCATCAAACTCCTCATCTTGAATGAGGATAATTTGGAGCTCAGGAAACTTGCATTCATGGCCACAGTACCATTTGCCATCACACTTGAAGCACACCCCGCGAGCCTTTTTTTTTCCTTAATCTCAGATTCCGTAAGTCGTCGATATGAAGCCAAGGGACTCGTGGGGGAAGAAGATTTCGAAGAGGTCGATGAAAAAGTGCTCTTGAGCCCAGTGACTTGCAAAGTGCCCAGAGGCTGATTTGGGCTTGACTTAGGCAGCCCAACATGATGGGCCCACACCAGGGCCTGGTTGGCTTCAATAGCCTCAGCAAGTTCCATCGTCTTCACGAGCCTGGCTAGCTCTAAGATACGAAAGGGCCCTTGGATCTCCATCTTCAACCCTTTGACAAAAGTAGACTCCAAAATCAAATGGGAAACAGACCCTTGTACCCCAACGAGGAAGCAAGCTGCTCAAACTGCCGACAGTATTCCTGCACTGTCGAGACCTGATGGAGGCTAAAAAATCGATCAAAAGCAGTACCCTCATGAGCAAGACAGAAACGACGTATTAGCAATGCTTTCAATTCCTCCCACGAGGTGATCGGGTGGCGGAGATTCTCCCAGCGATACTAGTAAAGGGCTGCCCCCTCCAAACACAGCACGGCGGCCTCCAGTTGCTCTGCCGCCGACAACCTCTGTAACCCAAAATATCGATCAGCCCGATAGGTCCACTCATCCGGATCCGCCCCAGAGTAGACAGGCAGCTCAATCTTACGTGCCCGGAACTCATGGCGACGAACCTCTGCCCCCTCACGCGAGCCACTACCGGCACTACTGCCGCTGGTCGCAGAACCAGACAACGGCAGTGCATCACCAGCACCCCGATGGCCCACACCCAACCCACGGTTGGCCAATTCAGAAGCAATGAAGGCCTGACCCTTAAGAACCAGATCCAACTTCTACGTAATGACAGCTAAATCATGGGCGTGCGATTAAACAGTCTCCTTCAGCACGCTAACATCACCCTCGACGGAATCAACGCGAGACTCCATACGCGTCACTGGCATCCACGGACCGAAGTCTCTAATACCACTTGATATGCTCGGACTACCTACAATATATTAGAGCCCAATAGAACAGTACACACACAAGAAAACAGAGCTGAAATTGGAGAGAGATGTTATTGAAAAGGAAATGAGCAAAGTCACAAAGTATAGTCTCCACAGGATTTCGAGAGACTAGGACCCTTCTGATGCAAGAGGCTATTCTCAAGTTCAAGCATGCCCTCTCTCTCTCACTACACATATTCTATATCACCGAAAATCCACTAACTCAGAAATTACAAAATTACCCCTCCTTACCCCAAACAGCAGCTACTGCACTAAACTTGACTCTCCCATATCTGTCTTCCTCTCCTAGCATACGTGAATCTTATCTCAAGCCTATCACCATAGATTAGTTTTTACCACTTTCAACTCTAGCTATGATAAAGAGTAATTTGATGTTATCCCCAATTGCATTTCTAACGTGGCATCTTGGTATTATTCTGCTTCAAATATTTTGCAATAAAATAACTATCGTCCTCTTAAAAACTAAAATCATATTCAAAGTATTATTTGAAAACAATATCATATGTACATATAATATTTTTCTATCAATAGAGAGGAAATGGTCTTTTCAAATTTAAACTAAAGTGACTTCACAAATCAACTACTATAACCCAGGAGAACTAAATATCAGACACTAAATAAATTTTGATCAATTTATAATTGTAGTAAAAAATTTCAGAAATTAATGTTGTCACTGCTTGGAAGCAAACTCAAAGAATCCCTAATCCAAACCAAGCGTATTGCACATAAATATGATTTCACCCAGAGTTGTGCAGCACACTAGTTCACTCCAAAAAATTTAATTCAAGTTGCAGATATGCTGAACAGAAATGAAACTTGACACACATAACTGCTTAATACTAAACAAACAAGTGATTACCAATATCAATTATTTTTTTGAAAAAGAGACGAAGGTCACATGTCCATGAGTGGCCTCCTCCCAATTTTATTAAAAGCGTGGAGAAAAACTGTGGTAACAAACAAAACATTTGGAGATTACACAAAGATAAAAAAAATTCTCAAGACATCAAAATAATAAGGCAAAACCAACATCAATAATTATTAAAAAATGACTGCATAAAACAAACAACGAATAGCACAAGTTGTGTAAGACAATTCAGCTACAGATTAACAAAAAAAATTATTCCAAGGAGTGAAATGTCATATATCAGTGACAAAAAGAAAATAACTCACAGATCTTTCAACTCTTGAAGATTTCCCAATTCACTGGGTATTAAACCGCTAAAATAATTACCCTGCAAGTATCTGTAGATCACAGATATTAATAAAATGAAAGCACTCAGAATGAAAAAAAATACAACTGTGCAGTGAAAAAGTAAATGCAAGTAAAAAAGAAATATTATTCAAGATGGTTCTGCAAATGTAAGCATAGGTGAAAGCTATGAGTTGTTCTACAACAAAACACAAGGTTAACTGATTAGTTTCTATGAGATCAATAAATGAGTACGTAAAATGCCAAAGATAGTAAAATCTATTAAAAAGAAGAGCAAACAGATAAGAACCTTGTTCATGCAGAGTTTCAACTCATCAAACTTGATTTGCATACATTTTCTATTGCCAATATACTTTCTAAAATAATAACCAAGAATACATGCCAAAGGTATTAGTAACATTTTTGGGTAAAGAAACATAAAAATATTATTGATAATAGAAAGATCATTACACAAGATGACAAAGGTATTAGTGAATTAGCTGCTCAAACAAAGTAGAAGATAACCTGAATATGCTAGAACTTTTGGAAAAATCATTGGCAAAAGGCAAAGATGGCGAAATGAGAACAAGAATTCATACAGAGCAATTAGTATCAAATATACATAACAAATCAAGACTCCTTTATCTTTTCATCTTTTTCCCTTTATTATATGACTCTTTATTGGTCAACCAACTAAGAAAGCTTTGCATGAAACCTCATCTTCTTCAATAGTCTACGACTGTCTTCTTAAGTTGTAAACATGGATGATGATTGTTGAAAACAAACCCACAGGCTTTTACATTAAGAACTAAATCATGAAGTGAATAATACTAATTTTATTATAGAATAATTATCAAGCTATAATCATGAGAGCAGATGTACACATGCATATGAGACAAACTCAGACATTCCCAGCAATTACATTGTCCTCTTTACATTTTTGTTCCTGAGAGAGAGAGAGAGAGAGGCACTAGTTTTTGATAATAAACATAAGCACATACTCAAACTAGAGCAAGTAATGGCACTTGGTACTTACATCCCCTCCAATAAGGTGCAATTTCCCAATTCTGAAGGAATTGTCCCATAAAAGTTGTTATTATGAAGTGCTCTACAATATAGAAATAAAAAGAATTAGCAAATCCAATGATTCCAAACATATTACATACATACCAAGAAAATATTTTAAATTTCTGAAGACACATACAAGAATTTCAACTGCTCAAGCTTCCCAAGGTCAGGTGACAAAGACCCACTCAATTTGTGACTCGAAAGACTCCTGAACAATGGGTCAACAAAAATGAATTTAGAATTACAAGTATAAAATACAAACATGCTTTCACAAAAGCTACAAAGCTCCTCTGTTAACGTAGGAGCATATATACACATAAACACATACTTGTACATACATGCACATGTCTGTGTGTGGGTTCGGGTCCAAGTTGTGCGCAAAGACACATGTACATAGACATAGATGTATAAACTTTGATGCGTGATATGATTTACTACTTTTAACAAAAAATTTAAATGATAATAATTCATGTTAGATTTCCAAATTCTTGAAAAGTTGTAATTTGAAACACTATAAAAGAACTGAGAACACTTTCCATACATTGCACAAAAACATGAAGAACAGTCCACCTTAGAGCAATGCCCGTCATTCCTATGAAATTCTATCTTCCTCTCTCCTCTCTTCCTTGTCTTATTTCTACCAATGTATAAAGTATTAGAGGCCTTCTTCTTTTATCTCTGTCTTTCTCTTATTTTTTTTTTTCTTTAGCATATATTTTTTTATTGTTCTTGTTTGTAAAATACTGACAACCATTTTGTTCTTAAAAGAAACAGCAGAAATTTTATTAACAATGTGAAGAGAATTACAAAAAAGATGATATTTATCATTTTTGGTTACAGAGAATGATAAGGAGTCTACTAAAAGTACAGCCAAAGATTCAAATCTTCAAGTAAATCAGAAAATTAAAAGTTATTAAAGCCTTTGGTCTTACAAATATTAAGGGAAATCTCCTAAAAATATTACAAAATAGTAGCCTTCTACCTAAGCAAATCAAAAAGCAAAATAATTTTGAAACTTTTTGCATCTATTACCCATAAAGCTGCCCAAAACTTAATTCTTATCTCATAGAAAATCAAAAACTTCTTGACTTCAAATTCCTCGTTTCTCTCTAACCAAATTGTCCAGCAGATTTCCATAAAATTAGAGCTTCACAGCTTCTTTCCTCTAATCTTTTCACAAGGACCACAGTCCTTTTGAAAAAGATCCACGATATGACAAGGACTCATGCACTGGAAATTAAACTCAGCTTGGCTACAACATAACTTATATGACAATGATTTGCTGCAAAGAACCTCTTAAACATTTGATCCAAGTAATATAAAATAGATTTTGATTTGAAAATATATATATCAATTCAAATAGATAACGCAAAATAATCTAACCAAAAATCCCAAACAGATGACAGATCAAAAGATTAAGAATGTCTCTCATCCCAAAGAGGAGAAAGATTGGGTATGTACTACTGAGTCATATGCCTAAAGGCAACTGTGAAAACTGATAATTAGAAATTATAAATGTGTAATCATATGTATACAAACAGATATAAAGGATATTCATCAACTCCATGTATCAATACACGCATATCAATGTATACATGAGAAAAGAAGATAATTTAAAACTCACAGATAAATTACTCTCTTTGTTTTTGGATCACATCTAACTCCTCTCCAATGACATGGGTCAGGATCCTCCGGTCTCCACTGAAGGACACCATTTGAACTAACAATTGATGCCCTAAAGCTCAAAAGTGCCTCACCTATAAATCAGATAAGGGAATTACTGTACCAACTTACCAATTAAATTAGAGAGGACAGGTGCAGAGAGGTGATAATGCATAATATATGGACATGTCTTTTTGTTTCACTTGCCAAATGAATCTTATAAAAAATCACAGTGGAAAGCAGATAAAAAAATCATCCAGAGATCCAATACAATGACTAAAATAAGAAATGTCACAAACATGTCATGAGTCAAAAGTAACAGTGAACTTGAAAATGATACCAATAAAAGAAGAAAAAAAAAAGCAACCAATACTTAATCTCACCATCGGGACTGATCGCTCTGCTTGTATTCATCGAAAGATAAAGCAGTAGACTGTAAAGCCACAAGCCTTGCCATTTCACCAGACAGAGGCCCATAGCTGCACTGGTCAAGCACGCAATATGTACTATAATTCATCTGATACACAGAGCTTTAGAATGCTTCCCTCTGACTGATGTTGACATCCAGCAGCTAGAAACAAAGATAAAAGTTCCCTGAAAGAGAAGACCTAATATAAGGATAACAGCAGAAGCAAAAACTTTCCAGAAAGCTCTGAATAGATTAGCTCCGACAGAATCTATTGTAAAAACATTCAGTTGCATATGAAAGATTCCAAAAGTTTCTTCTTCTTTTTTTCTTTTTTCTTCTTTCTGTTTTTTTTTATAAGAAACAAACTATAATCAATAAGACAGTAATTATTACAAACTAAAAAGCGCCAAACATAAAATCTAACACTAACACATAGAACCAGAAATATGAACCAACCAATTTTCCAAAGCTCAGGCACATAATTACTTTATAAACTTTAACATTAGTACTGTGCACAGTATTTTCATACCCAAAACTCTCAAATACACCATGCGAAAACCTACTAAGATAAAAACGGTAAAATTGACCCATTTAATCATCAAATTACAAGTTCCCATTAACGATCTTAACAGTTCAAACGCTGAGAATGCGTAAATCACTCCCAGTCCCGCCGAAAAAAAAATCCAAAATTTTTAGTAAAATACCTTAACCAAGACGTGAAAAACAAGCAAAAAAAAACAAAAATTGAAAAAGGAAAATTGGAAAGTCTGAAGCTGTAATAGTCAAGATTTACTCAAAGAGAAATGAACGATCAGTAAGGAAAAAGTAGGAGCGGTTCGATCCGAGTGAAATGCAACAAGTTGAGCTGAAAATCAGAGAAAAAGTCAGTGTCGTGGTTGGGGCGAGCAAAGCAGAAGCGAAGCTATGGAATGGCTCTTCTTCTGAGAGGGAGAGATTCGAGTGAAGAGAGAGAGTGTGGGAGTGTGGAAAATAGATGGTATGGAATTAAAAGAGGCATCACACATTAACCAATCAGAACACAGTAGCTTACGCACGCTGACATTCCCTACGTGTGTGACCGACCGACGCCCTCTCTCTCTCTTTCTCTCTCACCAATAAACCACGCCATTTATAATTTTATTTTTATTACATTATTTATGTAAATATAAATATCAAAACTAAATAATAAAATTAATAAAAATCTTGCCCTGCTGTCTGTGTGGTTTTGTTGGATTCCCTGCAGTTCCGAAATTCGAATGATGCACCTTCATGACTTAGCCTATGTTGGGTTGGAGAAAATAAAATAGGATAGGTAGAAAAAATAAAGTGGATAGAAAAAGTAAAGGGAAGAAAAAAATATATATATTTTCTAACCTATTTGTTTGGTAAAAAAAGAGAAAAGAAAATTATTTTATTTACTTTATTTCCTTATTTGAGTTGGAGTTGAAATTGAGAGAAAAAAAGTATATATTTTGACATTTTTGCTTATATTTATACGTTGTTTATACTTATATTAATTTTTATATGTATTATTCATTATTTTTTATAAATTGTCTAGCAAAATTAGAATATTTTTTAAAAATTAAATAACTATACCTACCGTTCCCCATTTTTTTTCTTTCATATTCTTAAAATAAAATATATAAATAATATATATTATAAAATTTAGAATAAAAATAAATAAATGAGCAAATATTAAAAAGTAAAATTAATATATATATTTATTATGTTTTAGTGATATATAAAAACATAAAGATAAAATATAAATGAATGATTTTAACATAGAAAGTTAAAAAAAAAATTGTGAACAAATTAATAAAATAAATATAAACAGAATATTTATATTGATAATAGTAATGATATTTATGTATAAATAAAATAAAACTAAAAAATATTTTAAAAGAATTAATTTATTTAAAAGGAAATAGATCAAATATAGAAGTAACACAAAATTATTTTAGTGAAATAAAATTATTAAGCATTTTCTCTCTAGTTTTCTCTCCAATTTGGAGAGAAAATATTTGTTATGGGTCTCATTTTTTTTTTCCTCCACATTTTTTTTTCTACCAAATAAACTTCATTTTTACTTCTCTCTAATTTTCTCTCCAAAACTTTCTTTCCTAACAAACAAAGAGTTAGGCTATGTTTGATAGGAAGAAGCGAGAGCGGGGAGGATGGATAGTAAAGGGGAGTGAAAAGGAAATGATACTTTTTTATGATGTTTAGTAAGTTGCTAATTATTAATTATATTTTTTAATTTGTTATTTTACTTATAAATTACATATATTAAAAAGTATATTAAAAAAATATACAGTATTTGAATAAATCTTATAAGCTTTTAAAAAAAAATTAAGAATGATACAAAGTACTTCACAATTTATTAAACAAAATTATAAAATAAATATATTTATTTTAATTATAAAAATATTAATTTAAACTATACATATTTATATTCTTTGGTATTTCTCTAGATGTAGACATAAAAAGTGTAATATCGTCCTCCTAATTCAAGATCGTTACACTATGTACTTTAAGTAGTGTCAGATTTGTTAATCACGTCATTTGGTTATAAATATATAACTAAGGTTAATATCAAGGGTTAAGGTTAAAAATTTTGGTCAAAGGATCGTTGACTTTTCATTTAAAAGTTTTATACATACATGGGATCCCAGAATCTTACAAACAGTTGTTTAAAAATGTATATACAAATCAAAAGTTACAATCAGCCGGCCTAAGCCGCAAAATAAGGGATATGGCCCTAGTTCCTCTGAGATACCCTTGACCTTGGTGGACGAGCAGTCGCATATGTACACGCCGCCACCGAAGCTCTCTAACTCATGGTTGGTCTAGCTTTTCTTTTCACTTACCTGCACCACATAGCACTTGTAACGTCCCGAATTTACTATTAGGGCTAAGTGCCTTGATTACTGTGCCCGGAGGGCATAATAAGATATATATGTTGAATTAAGAAAATAAATGTGTGACTACGTGGCATGCATGATTTACGTGGTAATATGAATATATATATACACATGTTTATGTGTATTAAATATGCATGTGGGCTCGTTCTTGTTTATATGGCATATTTGTGATTTTGGTCCATTGAGGGCTTAAATGTGATTATATGTGTGTAAATGATGGAGGCCGCATTATTATGTGGATATATTTGTAGTATTCGGCTCGAGGCGATCCTGGTGAACGGATTAGCCGAATAGTCACAACAAGGTCCAATACTCAGATCGGGGTAAGCATAGGGGTATTTCGAGGACTTAGCGTGTATTTGGGATTTATTGGCTCAAGTAATTATTTGGGGATTGATTGGGAATTTATAAGACAAATTGAGGATTACAGGGAGTTGAGGCTAATGACGACATTGCCCCTGAGGCTATTGAAGGATAAGAGTATGCTTAAGGGGCATTATGGTCTTTTTGTCATAAGGATAGACTCATCCAATTTAAACTGTGTAGAAACCTTAGGACAAAATCAGATAAGCTTCAACCCAATTACCTTCTCTCTCTCTATCACGTTCCATCTCTTCTCATGGGACACTTGAGGTTTTTTTTTGAAGTTTTGAGGAGAAGGGGCTGGAAACCTAAGGAATTTGAAGCTGAAGCTTGGAGTGGAATTAAGAGGCAGGTAGGAAAGGGATCAATCAAAGGTAAGATTAAGTTTTTAATGTTCTGAGTTTTAGTGTTCTTTGAATTTTAAGTTTAGCTTTTGGGATGTTGAGTTGTTCAAACTCAAGATTTGAATTTTGAGTTGTGATGGAGTTTTTGGCTTAGCTTTTAGTGTGGTTATGTTGTTTATGGTGTATGGGAATGCTTGAGAGGTTTAATTCTAGCTTTAGTTTTATGTCTAGGATGGATTCTTGGTGAATTAGGTTGAGAGAAAACGCGGAAAAGCCCCATGAATTCTGGGTTCATGGGGGCGCGTCGCGGCCCTAAAGGGGCCAATCGCGACCCGCCTACCTCTGCGACTTGGGGCTGGCGCCTCTAACTTGGGGTGCGCCGTGACCCTTAGGACCAGGTCGCGACCCGCCTAGGCAGCCTTAACCAAAATATGTTTTTAGGCTCGAGGATTTAAACCTAAGCGCTTGGGACGATTTCTACTACCCGGTTTAGTAGAATTCAAAGTCCCAGAGACTAGTATATTATTCCAAAGCTTTTGATTGGTTTAGGATTTTAATGGTTATCCATTATCGCATTATGACTAGGTTATACCACAATGCCTCAGGATTAGGGATCGTGCTCGGGGCTGCCATACGCTAGCTGCTCGGGACTTGAGGTAAGAAAACTGCACTGGAGTTGTGAATGGGGCTTAAACCCCTGTTAATGAGTATGTTATGAATGTGAACATATTTGTAACTGAGAATATTTGGATAGGCCTGCTCGTAAATGCTGCCATTGAATACTTGTTGTGCATTGTGCTTTGTGATTATACATTTGGTTGAGCTGAGCATTACTGTTGAGTTTGTTGCATATATTTTGTTGATTTAAGTTTACTGTTTATATATTGTTGCTTAGTTGTGCATGTTGATTTAAGTTTTCTTGCAGCCTTGGCTCATGGGTGCTACGTGGTGTAGGTAAGAGAAAGGAATAGCCGGACCAACCATGAGTTGGAGAGCTTCAAGGGCGTTGTGTACGTATGCAGCCTGCCCGATCGCTATGGTCAGGATAGCTTAGGAGGAACTAGGGTTGACCTCTATTTTACCGCTTAGAACGGCTAAGTTGTATTCTATTTGTTGTTTTTCAAGTCTATAAACTGATTTTGGGATCCCGTGTATAAACTCAATATTTTAATGAAAAATAATCATCTTGTTGACCAAACTTTTTAATATCTGACCTTGACTTAGTCTTTAATTACACATTTAAGTTCAAATGACTCACTTAGCGAGTTAAGCACTATTTTAAACACACAGTGTAACGGTCTTGATTAACTAGGGCGTTACAACATCCGTGAGCCAATGCTCAACAAGAAAACTTAAACATGTGCATGAACAGTAAATACAGATTCTAAATACACATCTAGCATGTCCACCAGTAATAACCTACTCATGCTTGCATACAATTATAAATAAATGATAATTGGATCATTCTAGGGCCTCGCTGTCCACTAGTAGATGTATCTCGCGTCTGGGATACCACTTCCTACCAAGTTCGGGCATCCTCCCGTAACACATACGTAGCACAGATCACCCTATCGTGACCTACCACCCCAATAAAGTCGAGGACGAAGCAAACCATTGTTAGGGTTTTATGCCCTAATTAAAACTCAATTTCTTTGTAATCTCATTTATTATTAATAAAAGAATATAAATCATTTTTTGACTTGGTCAATCACTTTGCTCACATGTTTTATTTTCATGATTATTTGTTTAATATAAACTTCTATTAAATCCCGAGCATATAGCTAATCATATTTATAGTGACGTAATCACAGCAGAATATAAATATGATTATGTGTTCAAAATAAGTTAATCCTAAGATTAGTCAGTGCACAGGATTTACACTGACTTGCCAATCTACGATATGATTTACTTACACATTGTAGTGTTATGTTCTTTCCAGAACATTAGAGTAGATAAGATTGGATGTATTTGTTACATCGGACTGGACCGATATTGACAGTTGATAGGATAAGTAAACATACTGTTATTATCTGTTCTAGTCATATCATATAGTTGACCATAGGTCAATTCAATCTCAATTCTAAATGGTTAGTATTCTAACTAATTGTATTATTTGAGTTCTTTGACTTGTTCGTTACCAGCTTACCCTACGGACTAGCCCATACTTACATCTTGGGAACTCGGTAGTATAATTGAGTTGGAATGTTAATCATAGATATGAACATCTATAGCTTCTGATAAATAAGTGAAACGATGATTTCCTTTTAGTTTGGTTCAAGGTGTTAAATGATAGAGATCTCATTTCAGTAATTAATATTATTTTACTGAAATATCATTTACAAGGAACTGAGTGTTTTAAGGATAAAATACAATGAAGGGCAAAATTGTATATTAGTCTCATCTCATTGTAGACCGTCTATAGAGGATTGAGTGACAATTATGGTTGTAACAATAGATAATTAATAGCGTATCTATATTTGTTATAGAGTGTTTTATGAATTTAAGAGTGCAATTCCGAGTCTTTAGTGGAGTCACGAGGAATTAATAAGTTAGTAAATTTATTTGTTAGATTTATAATATCTTATTAGAACTTGATTTCATAGGCTCATGGTCCCTACTGTACTTTGGATAAAATCATCTAGATAGTCTCAATTAAATGATTTAATTATCAATTAGAATTATCAAAGTTGACTAGGTCAGTTTTGGATAGTTTCATAGAGTTGTATAATTTAGAGAAGAAAAGAGAAATTAGGGCAAATTTATTAATTAAGATAAATTTGTATCTAAATTAATAAATAAGTTTAAATTAAGGTTTAAATTATAAATAATTAATTTGATAAATGATTTAAATAATTATTTAATTAATTCAATCAATAGAATATAATACAGGCCTTAATTTTAAGTAAAATGAGCTTATAATCAAATGGGAAATTTCACAGGTCTAAAGCCCGTGATAATTTCGACCTGCTGTTAATTGGCTATTATTTTATTGATTTTTTAATTAAATAAATGACCTAATAGAGTCTATAAAATGAATTTTAAGAGATAGTTGAAAATACAAGTCAAAACACAAGGTGAAACTCAAGTTTCTGATAAGTTTTAGATTCTCTCTAAAAACAAGTCATTTTCTAAGTCTTATTGTTCTTTTCTCTTCTTCTCTTTGTATCTCATGTGTTGATAATTGCTCACTCTAGTCTAGGTGATTCTAAGGATACTTATGAAGGCTGTGAAGAAAATTAAAGATCGGTTCAATTTCTTGGTAATACTTTGCGACAGAAAGGATACAAGGGTTAGAGAAACTGAAGGAATGACTATATTATTCCGCTGCGTATAATGTAAGTATTCTTATCATTATTTCTCTTTGAATTCAATTTTTGAAATATGTTCTAGGTTGTCTCATATTAACTTGTTTAATACTAGATCTACATGAAAATAAATAAAGATCATGTAGAAGTTTTTCTAACAACTAGTATCAGAGCCTTTGATAATCTTTATTTTCATGCATGAACATGTTAAGAATTGGATTATTTAATGTGTTTGAATAATTGGATGGATTTTTATGTGTTTTTATGAAGCATATTGATTTTATGTGATTATTAGCAATTTTTAAGTTATTTTGATGTGTTTTCTATGCCATTAATTTTTATATATGTTTTATTTTGTGTAAAACATGGTAAAAATTAATTAGAAAATGGTTTTGGCTAAATTGCACAAAAAAAATTTCTGAAATTTTTTGGCCTAGCTGCCCATGCGTGCACACACCCCCGCGCGCACACCAGGCAGCCAGCCCAGCCACCCACGCGCATCTGCATGCGCATCTGCGCGCGCTGCCCCACCCGCCTGCTCACGTCCCTCAGCGTCACCACTTCCTGCGCGCGCTCGTCACCAGCCAGCAGCCAGCATCCCAATTTTTTTTTAACTTTTTAATTTAAAAAAAAATAAAATTGTGAAAAATTATTTATTTATAATCAAAGCCAAAAATATTAGATTTGTTTTATCATTTAAAAATATTTTTTTAAAAAAATAAGATATTTTTGTTGGTTGATATTTAAATAATTAGATATTTTTACAAAGATTCAAATTCGAATTTAAAAATAGACTAACAACTTAATTTTAAATATTTTAATATATTAAAATATTATAATTAAGATGTCAGATATTTAAGATGTTTTCTTTTAAATACATGTTATTTTATTAAATCTTTATTTAAAAATATAAATATCTGTTTATTTTATAGTTTTTTTAAATATTTAAATTATTTGAAATTTGAAATTTGTTAGTTATATATTTTCATGGATATTTGAATTTGTTTAACTGTTTTAAGATATTTTAGGGTTGTTATAATTATTAATATTTTATTTTTTTAATGGTTAAAATATTAACTTATTGTTGTAACAACACAAGATATTTTTGAAAAACAATTAAGATATTGATTTTAAAATTTTAAATTGGTTAAATTTTGAAAACTATCATTTTTTTTCCAACCAATTAATAAAAAAAATATATTTTTTATAAATGAGATTTAAAATAACTTTGGTTAATTGTTGATAAATCCTAATTAAATTAATATTTTTCAAATTAACTTAAACCAAGTTGATTGTTGATAAATGAAATTTAATTTAACTATTGTTAATTGTTGATAAATTTCATTTAAATTGACTAATTTTTTGTAAAAATTTACACTACAAGAAAAAGACTCTACAGCAACGACATCCATTGCGACGACTTGAGTTCTCACTGTATGTAGGCAAAATACA